>NC_142115.1:27460000-28060000 GCF_056152115.1 Neolamprologus brichardi
GGGAGCGAGTGAGGAGGACAGAGCTGTGGCTACGACCAAGGGGGTGGCCACGGAAACAGTGATGGTGACCATAGCGGGAGGACCTGAGTGGGAACGAAGGCGAGACGTGGCAAGGAGGGACTACGTGGAGATAGGCTTTGGAAGACAGGGAGGAGCAGCTGTGCCTCTTGGATAACAAATATGATCCCCTGTTGGCAGAGAAAAAACAAATAAACTGCTTAGAAAGACAATACTCTCCTTAAATGTATGTTTTAGTGACGGATGAGACCATCAATAACACAACGTTATGTTACTGAATACAAACACAGAATAGCTTCTGGTTCAGATTACTGTAAATCAACTCCTCTGGATTTAAATCAGAGGAGGGAGTCAAATATACAGGCAGCAATCCAGAAGTGGACTCAAATTGTCCATCCGGGCCGACCGGATAGCTTTACAATATGTGAATGTTTCAAATTTCAATAAAAGGCTCATTTTATTTGCACTGTGGTGTGGTCACTGACAGCACTACCACACAGGAGATAAAGTTTAGATCTAAAATCATCTGTCGGTGAAGCTTTAAAACTTCTAAAAGCTCCACTGTGACATTTAAACAATGTTTGTTAAGTTAGTGGGTGATGAATTAAACGTAGATGTTTTCTGAGTGGACTTTTACTCATAAAAAACAGAAAAAAATATATATTTCTGAAAAATAAGGAATTTGTGCAAACACCCCCCACAAAATGACCCATTTTTACTGCTCTTAGACTGGACTCTTATTTTGAAGGGACTGTCGTTAACCAGTAAGGTCAAGTTAATTTTGTGGAAACCTCTGACGTCATTCAGATGCCAAGTCAGACAGACTCTCTATTATTAATTATCCTAAATCTAGTATGTCGGGTTTGAACTAGCATGATAGTGAAGTCACAACATACAACAAGGTACCCTGGTGAAAACTTGAAAAAAGCTAATGTTTAGGGAAAAAAAAAAGAAAAAAAAAAAAGAGTCTATTAACCAATTCTGTATACTAAGGGGGACGAGGGGAAGTGATCTCAAACTTTACCTTTTATACGACATATCGTTTATCAGCTATAAAGCTGTCATTAAACAGCAATTACGCCCATAATAATAACAACCGAACAGAAACTACTTCCAGCTCGCAGGATTGTACACATGTCTGCGTTCACATTCACTCTAAAAATATTTGGATGAATCACCACATCACTCGTTCAGCTCCTTCTAGGAAACCTTCATCTGTTTCTGAAAATTACTTATTGTTTTAGTAACGCTTTCAGAGGGATACTGAATCTTCCTGCAGTCCCTGGCATTACAATGAACCTCTGTAATGAAACATAACTTCCTCCTCCAAACACCATCATTGCTACTATACACACATGAATGCAGAGGCCTTTTCTCACTTCTGTAGGCTTTTGTGTAAGTGTCAAGCACTGTTTGAGGTCACAGTTTACCTCCATATACCTCCAGAAAGAGCCTCTGCTAGCAAATACATATTAATGCAGTTTAAGAATGGACTCTTCACAGTTTGGGGAGCAAACATGAGGTCACAGTTTGCCCCCAGGACACTCCCCCGACCTCAAACAGTGCCTGCTACTAAATGTACATTAGGCACTGTGGGACCTAACACTGCCTGAGGGTAACCACCCTGAGAAGTAGGGGTGGGGGAAAAAATCGATACTGTGTAGTATCGTGATATTTTGTTTGCTAATAATGTATCGATACAGGGACAGCAGAAATTGATATTTTGTTACAGAAAAAGGTTTTTGTGCTCTGACTTCAGAGCATGTTGATCCTTTTTCTGAGCAAGAATCCTGACATTCCTTCACTGTCCAAATGTGTTTAACTTTTTTTATGGCAGCAATAAACATGACAGTTTACTTATTTTAATTTAAGACATGTTTTATTTTAATTAAGTTTAAAACTTTTTTATTTAATTTAAAATTATATTTTGTTTTAATTTACTTTCAAATTCTTCAGTTGCTGAAGGGGCTGCATAGTTTTCATAAATTGCATAGTTTAGAATAGCTATAATTGTACCAGATGGTTGCATTCAGTTAAGTTGGACTAGACTGTAATACAAACCGTTCAGTTTGTCAACAATAAAACTGAAATGAGAGAAAGACTGAGTGTGAGACTTTGATATTAGATAAAATGAATATTGATAAAGTTTACCTTTATGTACAGAATCTGAATATTGCGAAATATTTTTTAAAAATTGCAATAATATCATATTGTGCGTTAAGTATTGTGATAATATCGTATCGTGGGATGTATGGTGATTCCCACCTCTACTGAGAAGCTGTCCTGATGACTACACACCTTCAAGTGCTTTTCAGTTAACAATGGGAACTGTAAACAACTGCATACTTATCTAAGGACCCTTAAAACTCAACTTATTCAGAGTTCTTGCAGTCCAGACACAAAATCAGTTTATTCTTCCAACAGTTCTCAGAATTATGGAAAAAGTTCATCTGACGCTAATATTAGAAGAGGATGTTATCCCCCCTCTGGTATGTACGCACATGAAACAGTGGCAACCCATCTTCTTATATTTATTTAATTTTTTTTTTTTTAAATGCACACTGTTTACCTGCAGGATGCACAAAAAGTTTACAAACAAACTGACCTGCCCTTTCTGTTCTTGGATCAAGAATGGGTTATATAGTTAACTATATAACTGTATGACTACACTCTCCTGCAACACAGCAGACTGCAGCAGAGCGCTGATACTGACTATCAGTGACACGTGAAGTTATTTTGGTGACACTGACGTTTACACTGAAACAGCACAGATGCATTTTTGTTGTTTTGCACAGTAGCTACACATTCAGACCAGAGGACAACTACTTTAGATTAGCCTGAGTTTAGAGTTTTCTGTCTGCTTTAATGATGGTCCTGTTGGTGTCTCAACAATGTTTGTGTTCTTTACTTTTCCACTAAACCTTAAAAAGTGAAGCATATATTTCCTTCACTATATAAAAAAATGTTTTCTTAAAAATATGTGGGTCCTTATGTATTTTTGGCCCTTAAGCGATTTTTTTTCTGTTGTGGGGTTTCTTTCCCTTACTTTTAGCTTTTGTTTTCCTCATACTTCTTTTTCCTCCTGTAGTTTTTAAAGTTTGTCCTCAGGTTTCTCAGTTTGCTCCCTTATAAGTTAATTTGATTAATTTGAGCGTTTTCTCAAGCAAGTGTAAATATTATCCAGGTTTAAATGTGCCGTTTTAACTCGGTATCAGCATCCATCCTTGTCCAGCACTGGCTCGTGCTCTTTTGTTTACCTGTAGCAGAGCCCAACAACACGCCCCGACTCACAGTTTGCTCCAGCTTACACACAATAAGCAAAAGTATTCGAGCAGAAGTAAAAATAAAACTGTTAGGTACCAAAAGTCAAAGAAACCGTGTCCAACTGACTTACCTTGATCTTGTAACTGCGAGGAGCACCTGGTGACTAAAGACTGCCATTGTAGGGGCAGATTACAGTACTCTGTTAAACGGAAAAACAGCGAGGTTAGAGTTCACTCTTATGGGAACAGAAGTGAGACAGAAAACTATTGTAGTGCTAAAACTAACATTAAGACGACGGGACATCAAATGATCCCGATATTATGTAACAACCGTTTTAACGTGACTACTCATCTGAGAGGTACCACAGACTTAACTCTACCAGTTTGCCTAAAAAAAATAATCTAACCTAACAGAAGACCTTAAGAAATGAACCCAAACCTTACTCCGCCTCTTTTTAAAGGCAGTAATAAAAGGACGTAACTTGATACCAAAACCAGGAGGGGTAAATTCCCTTGGTAAATTTCCGCCAGAGAAACAGCCCTACGCTAGGCTAGCCGCTTAGCTAAAGTGAGCTAACCGGCTAACATAGTCGGTTAGCTGCGTTAGCTTAGCCGGCCGGTGCTAACCAAATGGCAGCCCACCAACCTCTAGCGTCGATGACCGAGCTATGGCTGCCGTAGCGGACAGGGCGATGTAAGGTTTCTCGGCAGGACGACAATAATATCCATCCACGGCACTCAATCGATGTAGAAGGGAACGACGAAAGTAACGGCCGGTGTAATGATAAACCCATTTACGGTGGGTTTCTCCGTCGAAAGCGCCCTCAGACGCGACAGGCTCGAGCTTCTTTACTGACAGTGTTTGTGGGTTTGTGCAGCCGTCACAGTCAGCTGCACTGAAAAGTCACACCGGACATGCGTAAAGGCTGTGTGAGAAGCGCCAAAGATCGTCTATGCTAGCAGAGTGGCTCACTGTGTGGGCGGGGAAAAAAAGCTTCTGCTCAGTGAAAGAGGGTGTTAACCTTCTTCTATTTATTCATTTTCAGTTTTTATGATTTATGGATGCTAGATCACATTTTTAAAAAGCACATATAAATCAATGAAATGAAACAATCTTTACTTTCATACTGATGCTGTCAAACGATTTTAATATTGAATGTGTTGTAATCAGTGTAACTAATCTGTAAGACAGTGGTGAGGTGCGCAGTAAGAGTGGCAGATGAATTCAAGGTGGGGCTGGGATTACATCAGGGATCTGCCCTGGGCCCCTTCTTGTGATGTCTCTGTAGACTATAATGTTTGCAGACAACAGTGTAACCTGTACTGAGAGTAGGTGCAAGAAAGCCTGGATAGGTGGAAGTCTTCTCTGGAGAGAAGATGAATGAAAGTCAGTAGAAGCAAGAAAGAATATATGCGTGTAAATGAGAAAGAGGCAGGTGTAGCAATGAAGCAGGAAGGAGAAGAAGGACCAAAGGTGGAAAAGAGTCAAGCATCCAACATCTCCAGGATTAGTTGAACTGACATGTCTTCAGGATATAAGAGGATACATTTAAAATGTATCTTCATTAGACAAATACATCAATATATCCCATCTTTTAGACATAAAACAAAACTAAACTAGGAAAGCAAGCCAATACTGCTCATTAAATTAGTTTTTTTGTTGCAATTTTAAGGTCTTGTTAATTCAGAAAAACTCGATTTGCCATCTCACATCAAATCAACTCTGGATTGATTCTCCTTCATTGGTATGTTAGTGTTTAAACCTGCAGTAAGCCACCAAACAAGCTGTTCCTCAAGCTTTAAAGTTAACTAATGCATGATGGAGTCATGCACAGGCCTACTCACACGATTACTCTGAAACAACTTTTAGTTGCAGTGGTTATTTCTTTCGCTTACACTGGTCACTCAGAGACACCTTGTTGCCACAGTGTCAAACATTGATCAGTATTCCTTGATATTTATGTCAGACTGTTCGACTGTTTGCCTTTTATTGTGTGTTTTACTAAAGTGTGTGCTTGTTATCCATTGGGCTATTTATATTTCTTGCACAGTAGTTGGATGGAGCATCCACAATTCCAATGTATATGTACAACAAAATAATAAAAAGTAATTATTTTGTATTTGATTCATGCTAAAATAAAGCCACTGCTAATCAGATGCTTTCTAGATGGAATTACACGGTGGACCAAAATGAGACCGTACTTTTCTGTTTTATAGAGCGCATGTGTTTTACACTCACTGTTGTATTGCTCTCCTGACCTCTTCGCTACATATTGATGATGTTTTAAATCACATATTTCAACTTTGGAATCATCAGTCCATAAAATCTATTGCCACTGATTTTCAGTCCAGTTCTTGTGTAATTTGTCAAACTCTTTCTCTTTCTTCTTTGAGAATGCCTTCATGACAGCGACTCTTCCACTAAGACCATCACTGATGAGGCTTCAGCGACCAAAAGATAGATCAGATGCATCCCATAGGCCCTGTGTGAAGTCACTCAGATACTCCTTATTTTGTCCTACACTTGTGTAGTTTCCTCTGGGTGTTTTGGGGAGGGGTTACAATTTTTTATGTAATAGCTATTTTGAAATCATGTTGATTCAAAAATATCTGTTAAACTGTGTTATATTTTGCATTTTTAATAGATTCAGCTAAAGAAATGGGGGGGGTTGATCAGTTTTCAGGCACCTTCAGTTCCCTCACAGTTTAACCTCTATTTTTTAAACTATTGTGTCAATTCTGGGAAATACGCATCAAAAGAGAAGGTCAGAAGCCAGACTGTTTTTCTAATTTACTGGTTCTATAACTTCTTCTGCCATGCTCTACTTCACACTTGACCAGAGATGGGCAGTAACGCGTTACTTGTAACCCGTTACTGTAATCCGATTACTTTTTTCAAGTAACGAGTAAAGTAAGGGATTACTATTGCAAAAACGGTAATTAGATTACCGTTACTTTCCCGTAGGAACGCTGCGTTACTGCGTTACTAAAACCGTGATTTTCTTGCGAGAATGTCTCATGACAGTGACTTAAGCGAGTGTGATGTTCGTGACAACAGCTGTGTGCAGATCAACAATGGATAATATATGAGTGCGGGAGAGAGTATGAGCGTGCAGCGTTTAAAGCGTGGAAGTACTGACCTTATTTTGAGTTTGATTCCGTAAAAAGTGACAAAAACATTAGTGTCCGCTGTGCGTGGGAAGAAAACTTCTTTTTACAGCGAAAAAAACCCCCTAAACTTCCAAGCTAGCACCGAGTAGCTACGACGTAATGAGAAACTCACAGAGAAACTGCGGTATCCTTCCACTGACCGCTGCGGCACACCTGCACCAGGATAAACCTCCGCCTACTCTACTCCTGCTTTACAGGTGAAAATAGAGCAAAAGGACCGCTAGTCTTTGACTTTATTTATTTTCTGCTGTGTTTTACTTGCATCTGAAAGAGTGAGTGTAAACACAATATATATATATATATATATATATATATATATATATATTTATTATGTGCTGGAATGTGCAGAAAATAGGTTTAAATGTTAAACTAATTTCTTCCAGTCAGAGAATGGTGCATATAATTAAAATTTTGCTTCATGCATAAAGTTAAAAGATTAAAATTAACAAAACAAGTTTTAAAAAGAGACTTTTCCATTTGATTACATTTTGTATGATGGATTATGTAGAAAAAGTAGAATTGGGCTGAAGGATCTATCACTTTATCACCTATTCAGGTTGTAAATCATGTTTTTAAAAAGTAACTAAGTAACTAAGTAACTAAGTAATTAATTACTTTTGAAAATAAGTAATCAGTAAAGTAACGGGATTACTTTTTTGGGGAAGTAATCAGTAATTAATTACTGATTACTTTTTTCAAGTAACTTGACCAACACTGCACTTGACATACCATTATTTTATCTTTTATGTTTATTATTAATAAGAAATGACAAAGACCAGGTTGAAATTTTAGTTACACAGACATCGGTGGAAGTAGCACACTGGTTTTTAATTGAACCACAGTCTGAAAATTGCTGCTCCAAGTGACAGAGATTTCGCATACACAAAAGTTTGGAGTTTTCTAAAGAAGCATTTGCATGGTAGAAACCGGAGACAGAGCATCTGGTAGACAAACAGTGACCAGATCAATACACAAGATAATGTTCAACGCTAAGAAAGCTGCAATTCACACATATTGTCTTTGCAAAAGCCTTTAGAGATTTGACAGATTATTCACAAATCAATAAAAAAAAACAGATATTTTAGTAGCAGCTGTTGTGTTAAACATTTAATCTTGTGTTTTTACATCTTCTTTTTTTTTTACATTATTATTCAACATTCATTATTATGCATGATGGATGTTATGCTTATGCCGAACTTTAAATTACTTACCGTATAAAGCATGTAAAAGTCAAACTGCTCTATAATATAGAGCAGTCCCTCCAAAAAGCACAGTGTACTTACAATGTAAGATGGGAAAATATTGTTTTTGTCTATATTTAAGTATTTGTGGGTAAATAATGACAATAATAAATTACATTGTAATTTCAAATAAAATACATTAAAATTCCATTTAATTACAGGACTGTGTTATAAAGTATTATCCATGTGTTTGGACTCTCCTGTATTTGGGGAGAATATCCATCCACCCTAGATTTAAACCTGGTACTTTCTTGCTGAACAAAATCCTTGACATATGAAAGGAAGTGTTCCTAATAACAGTTGCAGGAACAACATTCAGGAACAAGAAACAAGAGGCAGAGTGACAGCTCTTTCTTTTTTCCACCTCCTCCCCCCTGAGAAGCAGATCAGGCGAGGAGGCGCATAAAAGCCAATCGGAGAGCCTGCTGCAAGCGTAGATGCATGGTGCCGTGGACACTGAGATAAAAATATAATAACAATAATGATAAAAATAATCAAATATTTAACAGTGTTTCTCCACGATACGAGCAGTAAAATGTTCTTGTGTAGCCCATTAAAAATAAATAAATAAATTAAACCCCCCATGCGTTTCCTCCTTTATTTCCGTGCATTTCAGGTGCTTTTTTCTCCTGTTTAACCAAATGTAAGATATAAACTACAGCTCCCGGGGTGCCTCTGGTGACCCTTGCTTGCAGGCTGCATCAGTGTGAATTTGGCGCTGAGCTGAGGAGCTGGATCCACCGAGAATTTAAAAGAAAAAAAGGGCAGAGCGCTTTTGTTAAACCAGAGGAAGAGGGTGCTAGAGATTATTTTGAAGAAGAGGACGGGAAGGGGGTTGCGATCAGATTGAGGTTTTCGGGTCCTCACACTGACGAAGAGCCCCGCGTTGGGATTGGGCAGCGACTAGATCGAGTCCTCCTCCTCCTCCTCCTCTCTGTGGAGAATTGCGTTAAAACGAAAAGGGAAAGGCCTGAGCTTTACCAACATCACAGGATTATTATTATTATTTTTTTATTATTTTTGTACCCCCCTCCTTCTCCTCCTCCTCCTCCTCCTGTAGATTAAACGAGGAAGCATTGCTGGCTGGTGTATGTGTTTAGAATGGGACACGCTGAAGGTATTGACATTTTTTTTGTGTATTTTCCTGCATCTTTCGACTCGCTATCAAAATCCGTGCTGCTGCTGGTGCTACTGCTCAGTGTTGGCCGCCTCTGCATGCTGCATCTCCTCGTTTTCAGTCGTAGCCAGCTTGCTTTCGGGCACATTTTTCCCCCACAAACCGTCAGTGATGGAGGTATAATCACGGCAGACAATTTGATTTAAAGGGGTACCAGGCAGCCATATTGGCAGCGTTAGCGTTAGCCTACCCAACATTAGCTTTCTCCCCCCCTCCTCCCCTTCCACCTCCTTTCATCTTGTTTCATGTGCGCTTAGATGGATTAGAAAACATTAATAAATGGAAATGTGTCCCCGAGTGTGTCAGAAAGACAAACAGCCACATCCCCGTCGTGTGCCTCGCTTTTTAACCGTTTAAACGGCTCCTGTATTTCCGTTTCGATGCCTTTGGTGCCAGGTAGCTTCAAGCTAACATCGCAGGAAGCTGTAAGATCAGTCATTGAAACCTTGTTATGCCCATGCATGCACCCGTCTTTTTTGTTATGTTTGAATAAAATAACACATCTATAGCCAACTATTGATCTCTGCCACACTATATATACACCCAAGTTATACTACAAGTCCTTATAGGAGACTAGTGACCGCTGGATGACATCTTTTGGATGTTTACATCACCGTTGTTCACCCTTCGCAAAGCTGCTAACAAGTTAAACCGCAACAAGAGGAGCAGATTATCCACTCAACACTTTAAACCTAATTAATTATATCAGCTCTGGTGGTTAAAAGTGTCCAGTGCATGAGGTCAAACCCACCTCTGGTAGCTGCTCTTTTGTTTTGTTTTGTGCAAGCAGGCCACCATGTGTTTGTGTTGATGGAAAATAAACACATAAAAATCACCTAAAGCTTGTGAACAGGAGCTTGCACGACCTCTCAGTATACACTACGAAGATGACCCGAGTTTGTGATGATAATATGGGGATTTATGGGGTCTGCAATTCAGACCACCCTGTGAGTTTATCATAGTAATCATTATAATGAGTATTCTGCAGATCTCCTCAGTGCATCTGTTTAAAAAAAAAAAATCCCACATAATTCAAACTGCTGCTCTAAAACTCAGATTTGAGAAGTAGGAGCCTGGTGAAACTGCCACTGAAGTGACAGTTAATGGTCAGCTAACCCTGAGTTTGTAAGGGAGGAGAGGTGTGTGTTTCTACAAGTCAGAGTTAGAAGTTTCACACGAAAAATAGACACTAAACTAGAAATTTCTAGATATTTTAACCAGAAAACAGCTGATACATGGCAAACCAATTCGGTATAAGGCTGACTTCTTTCCAGAACTTATGACAGTCCCGTGTGTTTATCTGCAGCGAGAAATAGATTTACCAAAGCCCAGATCAGTGGTCATAAACAAAAAATAAACTGTGTTATTCTGATGTTTTTCTAGCTATTTTATTCGTATAATAATAAACAGTCTGTGTTTATTGTGGGAACCAAAAAATCAGATGATGTAACTCTGTCTTTGCTCTTAGTTTCTCTTCATTTACAGCTGCAGTTTGATAAGTTTCAGACACCAAATCTGCTTGGTTCGATTTAGAGAAAGGATTATTGTTTGGGTTTAAATATGCCTTTTTACATTGAAAAATGAGACTTAAAAACGGTAACCGTGAGTTCAGATGTGACACCAAGTGTCAGTGCGTGACAATTTGGGATTCCAGAGTGAAGCTTTAATTTGCAAACAAGTTTGCTTAATACACTGCTAGAAAGTTAAATAAAAAAAGGCCCAACCCAGAAACACAGATGTGTGCAGTGTTAATCTGTTGCTCTGTGTTAAATAATCTGTTAATAATTCCTGAAGGATAGAAGCTAAGGTCTTGGTGACTATTGGCTGTGTGCTTGTTGAGCTTTCCTGCGGTTCATTCAGTTGTGTGTACCTCTGTCGGCAGGTCCAGTCAAAGAAAAAGACAGTTAAGGATGCAGGAGCCCAACAATGGATTTCTCCTTCTCTTTCATGCAAGGGATCATGGGAAATACAATTCAGCAACCCCCTCAGCTCATTGACTCCGCCAACATCAGACAGGAAGGCACCTGCGACACCGGCAGTGACCCGGGTGAGGATGGTGGTCCCTCCTACGATGCAGCCCTGGATGCAGAGTTTCCGTACCCGCCATCGGCTTCGGAGGACATACCGCAGGTCCCCAATGGCTACCCGCCGGGTTTGGGCATATACGAACCGCAGGCTAAATTCTCCATGTACTCGCAGTTCCCCAACGGCTCTGCTAATGGCTATGGGGCCATACGGAGCTACGGGGACCACGGCCTTGTGTCGGTGGAGGGGACCGTCCTGAGAGGTCCCGGTCTCCAGGAAAGACCTCTGTCTCCCGTTTCACCCCCACTGTCCACACATCACCCACACCTCCACCACCACCATCATCATCATCCCCATCACCACCACCATTCGCACCACATCCACTCAAATCCACCTCACATACAAACCCACTCACACCCGCAGAGTCCTCCACCGCCACCCTTGCCCACCCAGCATCACCTACACCAGACACCTCACATCATGACTCACAACCTGCCCCCTCCTCCCCCGTTACACCTGCCTTCGTCCAGTCCTCCCCCCTCACTTGTGGACAACACCCCCTCGTCTCAGCCCACGCATGCCCCATCCAGTGCTTCTGGTGGGGTCCTGAAGAAAACCAGCTCACCGGAGATCAAGCTGAAGATCATAAAGACGTATCAAAACGGCAAAGAGCTGTTCGAGTCTGCGCTGTGCGGAGACCTGCTGCAAGAACTGCAGGTAACTGCCAACAGCCTTTTAGGCAACATTTCTTTTTACCTTTTTGTTTATTCTTCCAAAGATGCTTTTTAGTGCAGAAGATTAGGTGGAAATGTGGAAATCTGCACAGATGTGCACAGTGGTTTTTTTTTTTTTAATTTATTATTATTTCATATAATGAAAAAGATGCATGATCTGACTGCTATCTCCTTTTCAAAATTGCTTCAAACATTTTTTTTCATGTGGTAGAACAGAGCTGGAGAACTTCTGGTTCTCCAGAGTTTAATGTATTTTTAAAAATTGCATTAATAATTACAAAATTTATAATGTTTAAGCTAATTTTTCTGCAAACTAGACTATAGTTAGCCGTTCCTATGAAAACGAAAACTTTGAGGTACAAAAATCAACCCGGGTGTTCTCGACTAAGATCAAGAGCCAAGCCTATGAGCAACAAAATCAAGAGACGACAGTGCAGCTGGAATTACACTTACCATCTGAATTGATTAAGTGTAGAAGGAATGGGCCATCAATGACAACACGTGGGTTATTGATGAGTTTAAAACTCCCCAGAAGCTTAAAGGCTGCACATTATCAGGATCAGCCTCTTTAATTTAATCAAAGTTTGGATAGCAAGATAACAAGAGCTGTTCAAGTGGAGGTCACGGGGTGAAAGTGCATTTTCCAGTCTTTATATAATGTATGCATACATACTATCATCATTTAGCTCTGGTCAGCTACTGCCAGAGGATTTAATAAAATTTACCAGATTTGAACGATTCTGGTTGAGGTTGCGGCCAATCTGCTGTACTGTCTCTCTGAAAAAGACAAGGACTAATGTTTTATATTTATATAAAGTTTAAAAATAAACTCCTTACTTGATGTTAGAGCTGAAATGATTAGCAACGTAATCAATTAGAGGATCAAAACGAAAACGATTAGAGATCCTGTTCACAGCTAATGTGAATACCAGATAACAGTGATGACCCTCAGCTCAGTTTGTTCACAGTGTTGCATACAGTTCTTCATTCTTTTTTTCTTTCTTTCTAGGAAGAGTAAAGATCAAGTAAAAAGCACAAGTTTAATTATTTAGGGAACTTAAGGATAAATATTAAACTAATGCTGGTTTCAGCCTGTCAAAGAACAGAATTAACCGGTTATTGCTCCTTTTGTTTTAAATTAAAAATCTTTAAATTGTTTTTTCTCACAGGAATAAAAAAAATGGAGAGAAAGAAACTTTATCAAAATATAACAAGCATCTGAAGTTTTCACATTGTTTTATTGTCAGGTTTTTATTAACATTTGCTCGTGTTTGGCAGTCCTCTTTAACATGAGCACATGTTTCTTCACAAATCTTTATGGCTGTACTAACAAACTCGCTGTGTGTGTTTGTTTTAAAACCTTGCTTTTAACTTTGTATGTTTTTATTAATGTGCGTATTAGTAAACCTAAAGGGTTTGCTGGTCAAGGTTTGTGCATGAGAAGAAAGCACACACTGACTTTAATCTGAACCGCTGCATCCCGTGTTAAATCCGAGAAAGATGTGTGAAACATAGTTCAGAGGTGCTGCAAACTAATTTGCTTCAGAACTTCAGTCTGGGGACGTCAATTAATGATTATTTTAATTATTACATAAACTAATTGTGTGTCTTCTACTATAACAGTTAATAGTTAACTAAAGCTAAACTAAAACTGGGTGTGGAAAAGCAGTTTTAGTTAACTTATATAAAGCTTAAAAACTAGGCCTCAGAAAAACAGAACCAAGTTTAACAACTTGTCTACTTGGAAATCATACGCAGGAAATGTCCTTGGTATTAGTCTTTGTCAGTTTGGTGCGTAATTTGAACATGTCCTCCCCTATTGTAACAGTTAAAAAGACGGAAATTATGAAAAACTGAAGTGAAACAGGCAAACTCATTTTGGATAGTACCGAATTGAAAACAAATGCTCAAAACCAAACAGAAAGAAAAAGCAAGCCGAAAACTTAAAAAACTGTAATAATGATGCCTCATGTACTTTTTTAGACAGTCGCCCAACACGTAAGCTCGGCCAGTCCACATACAGCGTGGAACTTTACATTACATTTTGGCTTTCCTGCACCTTACGCTTCTGCTCAGTAAAGGAAAAACTTGCATAAACACAATTATCTTCCCGTTTTAAAGACATTGTGTCCTTTAAAAATGCCCTTTTCTCCCTTTTTCCATGTTGTCATGGACATTGTCAGACATTGATGTCAGTGTGTGTTGACAAATACTTGTAAGCCAAAAGCTCACACTTAGACTGGTCTAAATGCTCTATTTTGTAAAGGTATTTTTTAACTCTTGACTCCGTATGATCTCGAAAGGAGTGGATATCATTATCAGGCAGTGTGAAGGTCGCTTTTGCTTATGAGGGGCAGCCAATCAGAAGGAAGTTCACTTACAGAGAGCCCCAATGACAGATGATAAATAAACTGAGTATACCCAGGCTCAGTACTAGATAAATGAGGATTATTTTAACCATAAAGCTACTCTGCTGCAGTCCAAGAATAAAATTATGCTGATGGAAATGAACATAAACTGTCCTGTTTAAATCCCAAGACACCTTGGAAAAATAACTGTGCGTATTAATTGGAAATCTTATCAGTCCATTTATTTTTTAATGGAATTATTACCGTGCACATCTTAGTTTACTTTTAATTATTCTTCAAAATCCCTAAAGCAGCGGACATCTGAGGAAATTCTGAGTTGTTTCTTTTATAAAAACACAACAAAATGAACTGCCGTCTCATCGCAGCTGACTTCTTTCTGTTTATTTCCTCGTCTTCAGAAAGAGTCTCAGAAGAACGAGGCCGCTCAGGCGCAGCGCAGACATGAGAGGAAGAAGGAGAAGAGGAAAAAGAGTGCAAGACTGCTGCTGCAAGCTCAGGAACAGAGCCTGGACACGAGCCAAACACAGCCAGGTACCACAGGCCAGACAGAGGACACCCACGTCCAGCCGCCGCCAAAAGAAGCACCGCCGGTGCAGACAGAGAAGCCTCCGAAGACCGTTATTAAAACCGAACCAAAGACGCCGAAGGCAAGAGCTCATGTTCACTCACCAAAGCAGTTTGAAGTCGTCGCAGATCAGCCGCTGTGGTTTGTAGTAAACATTTTGAAAACATAACAGTGACTTGTTCATGTTTAGGTTCCTAAGGTCCATCATCCATCAGTGATCCAGGAGACAGGCTTCTGTAAGGAGTTTGTAATAGGAGATCTGGTGTGGTCCAAGGTGGGTACCTACCCCTGGTGGCCCTGCATGGTGTCCTCAGACCCACAGATGAAGGTCCACACTCGCATCAACACCAGAGGTAAAATCCCTTAAACATCTTTGTTGTTCAAGTGTTTAAGTGTGTAAACGTGTAAACACAGAAGTGCCGCAACTTGTTTTCTTTCCTCTGCTGCCGTGCAGGTCACAGGGAATATCACGTCCAGTTCTTTGGCAGTGTCGCAGAGCGAGCGTGGATCCACGAGAAGAGGATAGTCGTGTACCAGGGGAAGCAACAGTTTGATGATCTTCAGTCAGAGACACTTCGCAAAACCACAAACCCTGTAGAGAGACACAAAGTATGCACAGATGGGAGATTTATTTTTAAGACTTAAAGAAAACAAACTGTCTAAACAGAATTTTTGTTGTTTTCGGCTTTTAAAATGATCGTTTCAAAAATCTTTAACCAGAATTAACCATATAGTGGACCTGCTATGCTTTTCCTTATTTTCAGCCACTGTAACAATGGTGGATGCTCATATTAAAGATATTAAAAATAAATTTCAAGTAATGAGGTCATCGTATGTGCAAGTAATCCCTTTCGAGTTAAAAGCTCAGGCTTTAGACTTCTGCAGCGGCACACATTTAAAAATGTTTGATTTTGTTGAGTGGGTGGAAATTGGGATACTTAGTTTGAAAGAATAATGAGGAAGTCTAATTTTTTTTAAAGATTTTTCCCTTTTCTTGATGAAGGCATATTCTGAGCTGTCTTCTTCACATAACATCATCATCAGACATCCCATCCCCACTGGGATTATAAGACAGCTTTATGTAACATCAGTGTTTATAGTGGGGATTTCTCAGTGCCACTTTTTCATCTCCCATGCTGATGCTGTCTTTTTCCCCTCTTACACAGCTAAGCCAATAATAAATTTACATGGAGACACGTCTGAGCTCGAGATATCAGTTTAACCCAATCAGATATTTTTAAATCTCAGTTACTTGTCACATCTGTCTTCATGGCATGCTGTTAACTGAGGTTGTACCACATAGTTTTGGCTAATGGAGCACATCTGATTATATTTTCCCCAATGTGTTACCCACTATCTTTGACCAATATCGAATCAATACCAATTATTGGATCCGCACACCTCTTCTTTTGTTTTTAGTCATGTATGTAGTATGTGGAACACTTTTTAAAATTATTATTATTGTTCTTAAAAACTCCCTGAAAAGCCTTCAGTTCATCCAAAATCATGAATGCCAGGGTTAGTACATATTTATAAGTTCATGAGTTTTCTTTCTTTTCTTTTTTTTCCTCATCAGCTAATGAAGCCTATCCCTCAGCGGGAACGTTCTCAGTGGGAGGTGGGTGTTGGTCACGCCGAGGATGCTTTTCTGATGACGAGACAGGAGCGAATTGACAACTACACCTTCATCTATGTGGACCCAGACCCTACTGAAGGCCCACCCAGCAAGAAACCCAACATCAGACCTGAGAAACGAAGCCGGCGCTCAAGCAGCTCGATCAGTAAGAAGGAGGACCAAGATGTAAAGTCACCAGATAGAGAGCAGCCTCCGCGACGGCAGCTTCCACGGAGACAGTGTAGTGTTTCAAACACAGATGACAACGCAAACTCCCAGGCCTCAAGTGAAGATAAGAACCAGAGGGGGGACCAACGTAAGACCAGCTCACCGAAACAGAATGCCAGCTGTGATGCACGAGCACAGCAGGACTCTCCGCCTCCGGTCAAAACGTGGAAAACGGCAGCTGCCAGGAAGCTGCTGCCTCTTTCTATCACAATGAAGAGGCTGAATGTGGAGATCACAAAATGTGACTGGCCTCTTATCCAGAAAAAAGCAGCTGCCTCCCCAAAGAAGGACAAAGAAGAAGAGAAGAAAGAGAGGGTGGAGAGAGAAGGCAGGCAGCCCGACCTGGGATACTGCTCACCTGAGGTTGGTCTAACTGACAGAAGAAGATTTGCACAGCAGAAACATCCTGTAAGCTAATATCCAAATGTTGATTTCAGCAGGACAGCAGAGCTAAACCTGAGCCCAGTCCAGAGGAGGAGGAAGATGGGGATGAAGGAGAGGACGAGGGAGAGGAGAGGAGAGATTCCCCAGCGAGTCGGAGGAGTGAAGAGGGAGGATTGCAGCAGACCTCATCTCCGGGATCACACCACAGCAGTCCACAAGGTTGGCGAAACACAGACATGCAGAGTGTTTCTGTTGCATTTCTCAATTTTATGGATTAAATTGACAAAGTCAGAAAGAGATGCAGCTTAGTGTTTTGTTTTGTTTTTGTAGGTTCTCAAGAGAGGAAGCTTCAGCGGCGGTGTGTCAGAAGCAGGTCTGAGTCAGAGAGAGGCAACGATCTCGTCCCTAAGAAGAAAACCAAAAAAGAGCAGGTATTAGTCCTCCACAGGGAATCAGTATGCCATACCTTTCTCTCCCTGTCTTTTTTTTATAGATTTTTATAGAATATAAAAATATAATAAAGTAAAAATTGAAATATGAGCCTAGCACTTCTGTTCACGTAACAGCTTTAGCAGTTTGAAAGCTTATCAGATGCTAAAACGCTGCTAAAAGGATTTTGTAATATGATAGAGCATTGGGCAGCTGTATTTTTCCTACACCGCAGGAGTTGGCAGGAGAACTGTGAAATTGTGTATCTGTCTTCCAAAATAATCCAGGTATGCATGTGTTGAGCTATATTCAGATTTGTTTTGCAAACTTTCCTGAATTTTTGTGCAGGAATAGTTTCATTAAATTGAATGAGACCGCTTAGAATCCAAACTAAGAAGACATGAGATAACCTGAACCTGCACTTTTAATCTCCTTGCAGGCTGAGATGGCTCCAGAGACCACGCTGAGGACAGGTTCACAGAAAGGTAAGCGATCATTCAATCCCACACACGCTGTAAATCATTTGTCATGGAAGCTCTTTGTACTTGTAGAAAGATAAACTCTGTCTCTTCTTCCCCTCCATGTGATCGTGTAGGAGCTAGTGAGATCTCAGATGCGTGCAAGCCCCTGAAGAAGCGAAGCAGAGCATCAACAGATGTCGAAATGGCTTCATCTCAGTACAGAGACACGTCTGATTCAGACTCCAGAGGCCTCAACGACCCACAGGTAGCCTTGAATGACATGACCGAGGGCTTTTTTTCTGCACACAAAATATTTGTCTCCATTGGTCCAGAGGCTAAATATCCATACATTATTGCCATGCATGCAGAGATGTTTACTGTTCATAGTGCAAAATTCGATCTCAGTCATGTTTTCATTATCTCTGATTCATTTTGCTCTTATTGCATTAATTTATTTTATTCCTGTAAGCAATAGGCCTGTTTAGACCCCAACATTGCACCCTTTAAAACCAGAAATGAGCACTTCTTAAGCTTTCACCTTCTTAAGGATGATCTTTTTTTTTTTATTATTTACATGTTTTCATATTCTTCTTTGGCTTCTCTGCTGCTGAAGAAAAGAAGACACTTGAAGCAGTTGATACTCTTTTTGTCATTCCTGTCATATATGTATTGTTATGATGATGGTCCACGTACAAGTAATTCCTGCAAACTCAAGCTCAGACTTGGGGCTGCTCATTTGCCAGTTTTTTCCTACTCTTTGATTTATATGTAGAGAGTGGATATTCCTAATTTGGTCATTTCAGGTGCACAGCTCTGACTGTGAGCGCAGAAGCTTCTGTTTGCGAGGTACAGCCAAAAAAGGAAAAAGTAGGGTAAAGGAACTTAAACAGCTTGGTTTGATGAGGATACAATTCACAAAGTTCCAGTGTAAGATAAGAAAAAATGTCTGCACACCCGACGCATTGGTTAAACACTCTGGTTTACATTCAGTGCATCTCTGCTTCAGGGCTTATTTGGGAAGAGTCTTGATAGTCCAGCAGCAGCAGATGCAGACGCTTCAGATACTCAGTCTGTGGACTCTGGCTTGTCCCGTCAGGACAGCAGCACCAGCAAGAGGGACACTGTGTGCCAGGTCAGCGTTGCTCATGATTCACCTCAGTTCTGCTCTTTCTTCTAAACATTTACAGGCATTAGTTGTGTGGTATATTTTTAAACTGCCTCACTCTCTGTGTTTTTGTGTAGATCTGCGAGGTGTACGGAGATGGTTTGATGGTATGTGAAGGTGACTGCAACAAGCAGTTTCACATGGAGTGTCTCGGTTTGTCGTCCCCACCTGAAGGAAGATTTAGCTGCACAGAATGTAGAACAGGTGAGTGAATTCAAACACAACTACATATTTACCATCATATCTGCAGTGTTTGGCGCTTTTCTGCAGCACGTTCTCTGACATTCCTTTTCTAGGGAACCATCCTTGTTTTAGCTGTAAAACAGTGGGCAGGGAGGTGACGCGCTGCTCTGTGTCTGGATGTGGTTGTTACTATCACGAGGACTGTGTCCGTAAACTCCCGGGAGCCACCAGCAGCCCAGGTGGAGGTTTCAGCTGCCCTCAGCACAGTTGTTCAACCTGCTGCCTGGAGAGAGACCCACAACGAGCCAGTAAAGGTAGAACAGCTTCCCTTTTTTATCTTTAGTAATTTCATGGTTGAGTCTGTAGGGGTGTGAGCTGGTGATAGATAGAAAAAGGGTGATTAAAATGGAGTTTAGACTCCTTAGGTGATGATACTGACTGACTAATAGAACAAAGCTCACATTGAAATCAAGCTTGTGATTCTTTGTTGAAATATGTAAGAGTTAAATGCATTAGAAGTAAATAGGAGTGTCTTCTTCAGAGAAAACAGAGTGTGGGAGAACTTGTGCCAGATTTAATGAAGAATACTTGGTGACAGCCTTGGCACAAACATCCTCTTCATCTCAAAGTTAAATTGCTCTGTTTGGTGAGAAGTACCTGGAGACTGTCGAGCACCGGCGAAAGTAAACTGGCTTGCTCCTGGAAAGGTCTTTAGGTGATCGTACATTATCCTGCAGGAAATATCTGCAAATGAGAAAAGATGCGCTTCGATGCAGAGGTGATAAAAGTGATATCGACAACTATGATTTCTACCAGGGGTGGGTGGTTCATTTTCCCAAGGGGCCACATGAGAAACTGGGACTGTAGTGGAAGACTGTAATAATAAGTGGAACTCAATTCTGCTCCGTTTTAATTTTATCTCTTTATAATTGTGTTGTTGCAGCCCTCCACAACAATCCCAGTATGTCAGGGAAACCCTTAGGAAAATGAACTGATTTATACCTTTGCCATCAGACATGAAAGTCATCCAAGTGGGAAGAGAGGAAAGGCTGGAAAGGAAAAAAAAACATGCCTAACACCTACCGGACACTGCTCTGGTTTTGCATGAATTTGCTTTGAAAAGGACTGAAAGAATAATTTTCAGTTTGTATACAAATGGGGAAAAAACTTTATGATTCAAAGAAAAATCAAATAACACTGATTTCTTTTCACTTACCTAAGATCATTATGAGTGTAAATGGATGCAGGAGAATGGGCAGGTGAGGACCTGTGCAACTTTGATAGGAGTCAAATCGTTTTAAGTTGTTACTTTACTGGATTTTTCTCAAGTCATGTTTCTCTGGTTCTTTAATCCACTTTTAATATCTATATTTTTTTATGTGAAAATGTTAATGAGAGTAGTTGTATCCAAAAAGTTACATTTGCAAATAGTTGAAGCTTTTGTTTAAAATAAATAAATACAAATCAATAGTGCTTAGGCACAGCAGGCCATCAGTCTTTATAATACAGTGGAGAAAACTTTTTATGAAGAACTTATTTTAAATCCAGTCCCAGCAGGAGAAACTCGTGTTGTTTTGTTCAGTATATGTCTACACAGCCCAAAGCAGTGACTCTCAATCTTTTTGACTTGTGATCTTTTGCGTTTTTGTAATACTTTGTTCTATTTTAGATGTTGAAAAGTCACATTTCCCCTCTGAGCTTTTTTTCCTTTTTAACCTGAGTAAATACTGCACAAATCTCCAGGTTTTCTTGTGCCCTATTGAAAATTTATTGTCAGATTCTGATTTGTTGTTTAAGTACTGTGAAGATAGATTTCAATAACTTAGAGCTCAAGTCTCTGTAGTCGGTTGTGTTTTTCCTTTTGCTTTCCTTTAATTACAGCTGGAGCCCATTAAAGGAATATGACCTATTTGTTTTTAATAGAATCTCAGCAGTAAAAAGAAGTGAGCAGAGCTGTGTTGTTAGGCTGAGTCATTAATTGGATTGCAATTATACTTCCATTTTTGTTTTTTAATGATCACGAAAAGAAGGTAATCTGCATAAAACACAACAGTTGCCGCTTCCTGCATCTCAGATCTACAAGGACCCCTCATCCTGTCTACTTCCAGCAGTGTCTTCGCGTGACTACAGTGCATGTCTTCAGGATGGCTTGAGGGCCTCTGTCTGCACCCTGGTCATAAAGACCCAGACCATGTGCACCTCTTTTAGTTTTTTACTTTTTTTTATGTATTTATTTTTAGCAGCCCTAGAGTACAGTTGAATACTCCAGAATGATTACCTCCTACCTAATCATTTTTCCTTGACCTTCTTGGAGAACGTCACAGGGCCAAAGACATAAAGGCAAATTTATACCATGATTGTGGTAAAATCTGCTCTATCTCTCGTCTGTTTCCCCTCCAGGTCGTCTGATTCGTTGCATCCGCTGTCCGTTGGCCTATCACACCAGCGACAGCTGCGTGGCAGCAGGCAGTGTCATCCTTACTCACCACATCATGATCTGCAGCAACCACGGCAGCGCCAAGAAGAACGGCCTCCTCACCTCCCCCGTCAACGTGGGATGGTGCTTCCTGTGTGCCCGAGGTAAGCTTTCCCCACCGTACACACCGACAAACCCCCGAGCCAAAGGAGTGACGTTCCCCCTCGCCCCATGCTGCAGACACAAGCAGTTCTTAATTACACCAGACGATTTGAATCTTGTGGCGAAATCCAAGATCGATTCTTCTTGCCTGCATCATCTCATATTGTCATCTTTTTGTTTGTTTGTTTGTTTTATATACACTTTTAACCTCTTTTTGACGCAGTAACATCTCATTTAGGTATCTTTAATATTACACGTTTCACGTTTGGCTTTGTTGTTCATGGATAGCAGTGCTGTGTCTGTTTTCCATCACGATACTAATACTATGAACGACTCGGGCTGTTACACTGCACTCCACTTAAAAGAACCACGTCTGTCCTGAGTGCCGATGAAAGCAAACATCCTTTTTTCTTTGTGACTTTTAGCTCGTTTAAGCCTCACATTTAACTTCAAGTTGAGTGCACTGTCTGGCCTCTTTCTGTTGGGACCAACTTTGTTTTACTTTTTGTTTTTTGTGCGTGTTACAACTGTGTGTGAGTATGTGTGTTTGTGTGGCTGTGCACGCGTGTTTGTTCTTTCTCTTTTTGTAAACTTTGGGTAATTTTCGAGTTTGACTGCGGCTCACCCCCGTCTCTTCCTGTGTGTCTTGTGTAGGGCTGTTAGTGCAAGACCTTACTGACACCATATTAAGTTCATATGCCTATAAGTCCCACTACCTTCTGACTGAGTCAAATCGTGCTGAGTTGAAATTACCTATGATTCCCTCTCCTTCGTCAGCTACCAAAAAGAATGTTGGGAAAGGTAACTGAACAGTTTTTCTCTTTCTCCTTTGTCCCACTGGTCTGTGTTTGTGTTGTGCCTGCTCCCATTCTGACCCCCCCTCCCTCCCTTTTTGTACACATCTTTCATTTCAAAGCCTTGAGGTGCAAAGTTAATTAACTGACTACACATGCAGTTAATTTTAACGCAGAGTGACGCAGAGTAACTTCAGCCAAGTTCCCTAACACATTAACAAAACAACAGTGGGCCTCATGCAAGAATTAAGTCTTGTGCTCTCATCCCAAGCCTCTCATTGAAGGGTTGCATATGAGAAGCCAGAGTCACAAAAGTAAAATTATTGTAAAATTGGTCTTTCAAAGATATTACATTTAGAAAGGCACAAGTGTACATCAATTCTGTTTAGCTGTGTACTGCTGACTCATTGCCACACAATAATAGCGCAGTAGATTAGGCAGAAATTATGCTCTTGTATATAATAATAGGACAAAAAAGGCGATTCTTTAACTGATGAACCTGGAGTGAGGAATTACCGACTCGCTGGAGTTTGGTGTGCAATTATTTAGATTGAATTTATTCATTTATGCAACATTTGTAATATTTTAGGCAATCAATCCGTGGATATTGTCACTGTACTATACAACTAGGCCTCATGGCTACGTATTCATATTAAAGATATGAAAAAGATACATTTGTGCTTGTTCCTTAACAAAATTAAAAGAGATGGCGACATAACTGAAATAACACGTCTCATCTGCCTAAGTATGTTATTACGATAGACTCTATAAAAGATGGACGTAGCTTCTGGGTCTGAAAAGTAAAGCCAAACATGTCTTCTGTGGTAATGGTCATCAGAGAGCAGCTCCTATGTTTGCAAAGACACTTCTGGTTGTATCAAAGTAAACGCGTTCATGACTTTACTGGCTCATTGACTTCTTTGGGGTCATATTGAATAAAACATGAATGTTGTTTTGTAAATTATGATTGTTCTCAGAGTCAAAAAGAAGTGTTTTCCAGAGTAAATGAAACCTTGCAGACTTTCCAAGACCGACTCTAAGGTGTCAGGATGTTTTCTTTTTGATGCTAAAGATACTTCTTTATAGCTTTATGACTTTGGCTGAATATTTGGGCATCTATGATGTGAGTTTGGCTAAGCAGACCGTTCCCTGACACCCTGGTACTATTTGAAAGATAAGAACCTAAACATTGAAATGCCTTTAAACCTTCGTACAGTACTCTACATGTATAAGAGGGAATAATTTGGCATGAAGTTAGAGGCGACAAATTCTCTCTGCAAAGTTACGATGGGAAGCAATGAAGAGGAACCAGTGTCACAAACACGGATACTGTTCAGCAGGATGAGAGGTATTTGGTTATTCGTCTTAATTTAAGTCAATTACGGAATAAAGCAGCGGTCCCCAACCTTTTTTCGCCATGGACCGGTTTATGCCCGACAATATTTTCACGGACAGGCCTTTAAGGTGTCGCGGATAAATACAACAAAATAAAACTAGTACCGGTACCGAAAAAAAGAAGATTTATTCATAACTCACGTGAAAAGACCCAGGAAAACCGAGTTAACGATAAAAACGATAACAAAATAACACTGAAAACCGATAAAAACCCTGAAATCCATACATTTCACACCTGAGCCTCAACTCTCGCGGCCCGGTACTAAACGAGTGATGGACCGGTACCGGTCCAGGGCCCGGGGGGTGGGGACCGCTGGAATAAAGGATGATCAGTGCAAAGCTAAAAGTCAGACTAATGTGGAAAAATCTCTTTATAACACAACTGATCTGAACAGCTCATGAATTTTGTTCACTCATCCTGTTGAACGTGAAAAGTTCTTATTTATCGTAGGTCTGCTTTGTTTGTATGAGTGGTTCTTGCATGAGGCCCATCGTAAAATTGGTTGCGCATCAGCAACCAATCTACAAACTTCTTTGCTAAAATAGTCGGTTATAAAGAAAATAAATCAGTTTATCTGCTGGTAAAATAAAATGGGTCCTTAGACCTGCAGCGTGGATGTATGAAGTCCCAATGCAGGGACGGACGCTCTGGGTTGGTTCAGGTTCTCTCTGTGGTTTGTGGAGCTTCTCGCTGCTGGAGGCGCATTGCTTCTCTGCTTCAGCACTCTGGGCTTGGTTTTGATTTGAAAGACCTCGTCCGGCGTCACCTCTTTTATGGCAACTGCAACTAAGTTTGTTTTTGACTGAAAATTTAAAACAGTATGACATTTTGGCTCCCCTCATGTTTTTGAGCTTTGACCTGCCTTGGATGGAATATAATCCTAATCATTTAGGACAATTAAGCAAAGAATTGTTTCCATATGATGGAGGTTAAATTACAGGGTTTTTTTCTTCTTTTTTAAAAATTATAATTCTGATATTGAATTTTTTTTAAATACATTTTGGAAATGGAAATACTGTAAAGATTTGATTCCATGCAAGCTGGTCTGTGCAGAATGTGATATGTGTGATGGAAAAAGTTTGCTTTATGAGCTGGACTGCATGCCGGCTTTTTGCCAGTACTTTGTTATTTGAGTATAACCCTGATTCATTGTTAACCTGCTGGCTGATTTTTATTCCGGTGCTGCCGCATGTATTTCCCATAAGACTGGTCTTGGTACAGTGCTCTGAATCTGATTGCCAGACATGCTGTAACCGCTGCTATAAAATGCTATACCCAAACCAGGAAACCCATGCAGGGTTTCCAATCATTTCATTCATGCAGTCAGGCTGTTACAGGAGGCTTCACTCAGGCCAGAAGGTTCTAGCCTTAGTTTTTCATTTATATTAATAGCCAGATGTTATTGTGGTAGGAATGTCTTCCTAAAGAACACTGTTTTAACTCACATTAGATGCTAGAAAACCACAATTGTATTCTGTATTTATAGACTTTGTATTAGTTGTACTTTTAGTTAATAGGCTTGTCTGCAAATGAGATTCAGAGTTTGACCAGGTGTTAAGGTGCATCACCTAATCATGCACTCCTCCTCTCTTTGCATACCCACCCCCTCCCCACAACGCATGCACACACACACGCACACACACACACACACACATACAAACACACATGCAAACACACATGCACACACACATACGCAAACACACACATGTATACATCCATACAAATGTAGGAGGCAAGTTGCTGTGCTGCGACTCATGCCCAGCTTCCTTCCACCCGGAGTGTCTGGAGATGGAGATGCCGGAGGGGTCGTGGTCCTGCAGCGATTGCAGGGCGGGGAAGAAACCTCACTACAAACAAATTGTCTGGGTCAAACTAGGCAACTACAGGTAGGAAGCACAGATTGGGGACAGCTGAGGGTTATGCAGCTGTCACTTTGTGGTATGGATGCATTTAAAGGATAAGATAGTGATAGTTTAGATTTCAGTGCATGATTTCTACCTTTTAATCCTATTTAAAAAAAACACACAAAAAAAAACCCACAGAAA
This sequence comes from Neolamprologus brichardi, assembly GCF_056152115.1. Taxonomy (NCBI): domain Eukaryota; kingdom Metazoa; phylum Chordata; class Actinopteri; order Cichliformes; family Cichlidae; genus Neolamprologus; species Neolamprologus brichardi. Next base: position 27,485,842 of record NC_142115.1, read on the forward strand.
GTTGATTACACGTACAGTCTTCTGTGTCGTAGACCTCCGCTGTTGTCCAGAAACCCAGTAATGACCACCAATACTGTTTCCTTTCTTTTAATAATCCTTCTAGTCTTGATAATTTAAATCTGCCACAGAAGCTGAAATGTTCTTTTGTCCAGAGCCTTAAAAAAAATTAAGACCAACAATCAGCCACAATATTAAAACCACCTTCCTAATACCGTTTATGTCCCCCTAGTGCTGCCAACACATGTCTGACGCATCAAGGCATAGAATCCACTGAATGTTTCCTTTAGTATCGGGTACCATGACGTTAGCAGAAGATCCTGTAAGTCCTTCAAGTTGCAGAAGTTGCTGCTCAGTCAGAATGAGGATTTAGAGACTTTGGAGACCCAAGCAATATTTGTTTATTTAGCACTTTTTCCTCTCAAGAGTTACAAAGTCCTTTACAAAAGCCAGTATTCATAATAAAAGGTTAAAATAAAAGACACTAAAATTAAACTGAGCAGAAGACAAAAGAAATCATCATCAATCATTCTCCATTCCTGCTAGAAAACACCATCAGAGTGAATGCCTGCAATGAAGTTATGTATCTGGTCATGCAACAGTGTTTGTTCCATGTCATCACATGAATACAAAAAACACTGATAGGAGCATCACACTGTCTCTGTCAGCTGTTATTCTTTCCATAGTGCATCCTAACTGCCATGTCAGTGCGCCCCAGGGTGGCTGTGGCTACAATGTAGCTTGCCATCACCAGTGTGTGAATGTGTGTGTGAATGGGTGGATGACTGGGTGTGTAAAGCGCTATACGAATACAGGCCATTTACCATTTCTTCCCCAGGTAAACAACACACACTCACCCAGCCGTTCACATGACGTAAAGAAGACGTGATTCATCAGACTAGACAGCCAGTGATCCATTTTTGATGCTCACATGACCACTGCTTGTGCTTAAAGCTAGCATTTAAAGATAAAGGTGTATTTAGAGTGCTGACTGTTTTATTCATCAGTCTGTCATGGCCACCATTAAGAGTTTCACTTATTTGTGCTACAGTAGCTCATCCGGCAGATCAGCTACACAGGACAGCCTTTATTCCTCAGTGTTATCAGAGACAGTAATCTCAGTTCTCTGCTTGTATTCCCATGGGCCTCTGTTGGTAAATGCTGTGTACTGGCAACGCAAAACAAGACATGCATCGCAGTTTGTCTCTTAAATCTTTGAGAGACACACAAGCTATTTTTTCAGCTTCTAACACATACGTTTTAAGAATAGACTGTTAACCAGCTGCCTAATATATCCCACCCCATCATAGAGGATCTCGTAACTAGACTATTTTATTTAGCTGAGCTGTCAGTGGTTTAAACGATCTGTTTTTTTACTTGCGTCTTCAGCAGGAAGAAATCTAATATGAGCCTGAGAACCGCAAACATTACAGGGGAGTGCGTGCATGCAGATTGTTGGTCTTGGTCTGTTTAAACTCGGTGTAGCACATTGTTTTCACACCTCATGGGGAAACAGGATGTGATAATATAAATGCAGGTATTCAGGAAACACCAAGAGCAGCGCTTTTCGCTCTCACACTGACTGTCAGTCAGGCTCAATATTTGTCTCACAGTTTAGAATCTTCTGGCAGATTAAAGGTGTGCACGCAGATAATTATTAATCTGTTGATGAACAGCTCTGAATTTGATTAAAAAAAACAACATTTCTAGGCAGAAACAAATAAATACAGTATTTCCTCTCTAACTCATGGTTCACCTTTTCGAGGACTCGCTGCATCGTGGATTTATCTGTAAATTTAGATTGTGGAATTTCATAATATCACAGGCTTCTGTGGCCTATAGGTATTTTTATTCTTATTCACTTTTGCCCTTGATTTTCTAATAATGTCCCTTGCCTGCCAGGTGGTGGCCTGCAGAGATCTGCAACCCTCGTCTGGTGCCATCAAACATTCAGAGTCTTCGGCACGATATTGGTGACTTCCCGGTTTTCTTCTTTGGCTCCCATGACTACTACTGGATCAACCAAGGCCGCGTCTTCCCATACGTGGAGAATGACAAGAACTTTGTCACAGGACAGATCAATATTAACAAAACCTTCAAGAAAGGTAACATATTCCTAAAATCCTTCCTTCTAATCTGTTGTGATTTCACTTCAAGCCAAAAGAAAAGATGATTTTCTGAGTCGCTATTCATCTTTTAGCTCTGGAAGAAGCAGCCCGGCGCTTTCAGGAGCTTAAGGCGCAGAGGGAGAGCAGGGAGGCTCTAAAACAGGACCGCAATTCTCGCAAACCACCACCCTACAAGTTCATCAAGGTGAGCAGATGGAAAGACCAAAAGGTGGTTATAAGTTTTGATTGTCAAGTCTTCAGGGTTGTTACTAATTCTGTGGCTGCTGTATTTTCCTGTCAGTCCAACAAGCCTGTGGGGAAAGTTCAGGTGCACGTAGCCGACTTGTCAGAAATTCAGCGATGCAACTGCAAGCCAGCAGACGAGCATCCCTGCAGCCTGGAGTCCCAGTGTCTCAACCGCATGCTGCAGTATGAGTGTCACCCACAGGTCTGCGTGCATCTTTGGGTTTTTATGTCATTTGTGATTCAGATAATAAAATCTAACTTTTAACTTTCTGTGGTTGTGCTCCTGTGATCAGGTGTGCCCTGCAGGAGACAGCTGTGAGAATCAGTGTTTCTCCAAACGGCTGTATGCAGAAACAGAAGTGATAAAGACGGAAGGGTGTGGCTGGGGCCTCAGGACAAACCAGGCACTGAAGAAGGTGGGCGCTGCACTTAAAATGCAGACCTTTCATCTAAAGAGCATCAGCACATCTGATTTGTATTTGCTACAAGCTGAAATGTTAAATAAACCAATCTAAACTAGTTTAACAATCAAATTAAACACAGAAAAATACTGAAAAATAAAAAAACTGAATAGATTACAATAAAAGCTCTTCTTATTAATCTTCCAAGCTGCCTACCCTGCAGAAAAGCTTTTAAACGCCCCAGTGTCTGTGATATTTGTTAACATATGTTCATTTATGCTATAAGTATCTTCTTCTGCATACAAACAAAAACATCTGAGTGCAGTAGCAGTTTCTAGATATGTAAATTCAAAAATCTTTCCGTGGGTGTATGTATTTAAACTTAGACATCAGTTTCATCTGCCAGGCAAGAGTGTAAAAGTTCAGCAAATCAGTGGTTCTCATATGTGTGTTTGTTATTTGTTGTCAGTCTGCTTCCTAGCAATAAGTAATTTTTATGTGTGTGTCTGTGTAATACCCAAAACAATATAAATGTGTTTGTTGTTTCCTGCAGGGTGACTTTGTGGCCGAGTATGTGGGAGAGGTGATAGACTCAGAAGAGTGCCAGCAGCGAATCAAACGTGCCCATGAAAATCATGTGACCAACTTCTACATGCTCACCCTCACCAAGGTAACATCTGTGATGTTTACTGGACACTCAGGCTACACAATGCTAACAACAATAGGTAACATACAACAGGTAACAATAGGTAACATACAACAAGTTGTAATATTAGTCAGATAATCCATTAGAAACACCCCCAAAAGACTCCAACATAGTTTTCAGTGATCTTAAATTTATTTATTTTTCACTTCTTCATTGATTTAATTTTTCAGTCCTTGACTGTCCCATTTATTTGTTCATCCATTCATTTCCTTGTCCGATTTGGGGTCAGTTCACATAACATCCCTGATACATAAGTCGTCCACAGAAGAACATTTCCTAAACTCTGGTGTCTTAATACTCACGTCTTCCCGGTAGGATCGTGTCATCGACGCTGGCCCAAAAGGAAACTCGTCTCGGTTTATTAACCACAGCTGCAGCCCAAACTGCGAAACCCAGAAGTGGACGGTAAACGGCGACGTTCGTATTGGAATCTTTGCCCTTTGTGACATCGAGGCTGGTGAGTTAATCTGCAGCGCTGACACACATTTTCCTTCATGTATATTAAATGTACTGAAAGCAAGTTAAATGATTCCCATTTAATGTTGCTCTTCTCCCTGGTGTCCCTGCAGGCACAGAGCTGACGTTTAACTACAATCTGCACTGTGTGGGCAACAGGAGAACGTCGTGTCACTGTGGATCTGACAACTGCTCTGGATTCCTTGGGGTCCAGCCATCGGTGAGGATGTTTGTCATCCCCATAAAGATTCAGAGTACCTAAGAAGGACCAGCCAAGTTTGGAACCTGTGTTTGATACCTCTTTCTTGTTTTATCACATTTCCTGCAGAGTGCTGCAGTGACGGAGAAAGAGGAAAAGGCCAGGAATGCAAAGATGAAGCAGAAGAAGCGGAAACTGCGGCCAGAGGGCAAACACACACACGAGTACTTTTGCTTCTGCTGCGGAAAAGGAGGAGAGCTGGTGATGTGTGACAGGAAGGACTGCCCAAAAGCGTATCACCTGCTGTGTCTCAACCTCACCAAACCGCCATACGGTAACGACAGGAATGACTTTCTGCATCCTTTTGTTTAGTTTGTGTTGCTCCTGAAACGTTTCTGCAGGTCAGTTTCTTGCAGTTTTCCAGGTTTTGTTTTTTTTTTGTCTTTTTTTTTTTTTTTTTTAAATTGGCTGTCTGTACTTTCAAACCTTCTCTATAATACTAAGTTATCAGTAATGTACCAGAAATTAAAGCAGATGTATTAGGACAGGATATTAGAAGAATTTCCTGTTCTGTAAATCATCTCATTGACAGCTCAAGTTTTTGTTTGGGATCTATTTTTGAGGTTGGAAACTCCTGTCCTCAAAAATCAGTTCACTCCACGACATAAAAAATCAGCACAGCAGGAAAATGACACAGGTGGTGGAAAGCACAGCATTTATGTCACTGTTCCCATCCACCCCTGTATGCTGTCCTTATGCATCACAGTGAGCTTTCCATTTTGGATTTGTAGCTGGGACACGGATGCAGAAGTGTCTGAAGGAGGCAGGGAGAGACATCCACTCCATTTATTTTTAAAGCTTTTGTTTTTATCAGAAATGTAATGGAAAATATAAAAAATACTCGGTGGAGGTAGATGTTACACTGATTGGACACTTTTTATCTTTATCCGTCTGTTTTGACTTCTGTGCTGAATTAGTGTCTAGATGACGATCTCTCAGCAGTGTGACAGTTAACAGGTTGGTGGAAGGCTCGTCCTGGGCCTATATCAAAGATCAGCACATACTCATTTGTAATCTGGTTCACATGCTTTACACCAGTTTTCCCAATCAAAGAAAACACGAAGTGTGATGATCAGAGTTGTGATTGACATTTCAAGTCTGGTGGGCTATATGTGATATTTATTTTTAAATAATCTCCTTTTTCAGTTCTCTGACTTGATGCAAATAAGTACTCCTGTTTGGCGCTCTGCTAGCGTCTGTAATTAACCCATTTCCTGTCTCCAGGGCGGTGGGAATGCCCGTGGCATGACTGCAGCGTTTGCAGCAACCCGGCCTCGTCTCTCTGTGACTTCTGCCCTCGCTCCTTCTGCCGGGATCATGAGGCGGGGGCGCTCACCACCTCCTCCCTGGACGACCGCCTCTGTTGTTCCAGCCACAACCCGCTCAGTCCCCTGGGGGCCAAATCCAGCTCCACCCAGCAGCGGCGCTCCGCTCAGAGCCCCGTCAGAGTCAAAGAGGAGCCGGAGTCAGGCCAGCCGGCCACGGAGTGATAAAACCCTTAATACCTCATTCCCTGCAAAGTGTGCTCCAATCCACCTCTGATCCTAAGCAGTGCACTACAACAGGGAATACAGTGCTTTTTTCTTTTTTTTTTGACACATGCGATGGCCGCAACTCAGAGCTGAGACACGCTGACGAACACCTTGATGCTGTTTTGTGGCGACAGTAGGAGAAGTGACCAGAAATCATCAGGCACCGTTTTCCCTCCTGTCTTGCCATAAAACACCACTACTTACACTCTCTGCAGCTCGCCTGCGCCCACTGGAGGGCCCAGGCCACCACCTCATTATGTTGTTTTTAAATTTTTACTGCTATTTTTTCTTTCTTTCTTTTCTTTTCTTTTCTTTTCTTTTTAAAGCAGTGTAAGCGTCGTCACGTCTCCAGTTCCTGGCACTTTGAAGAACTCACTGAGTGAGGTGGAGGAAGGGGCAGAGAGGAGGAAAAGGATGTGGGAGCTGAAGCTCTCCATCACCACCAAGCTGCTCCTCTCCTTGTTTACCTGCTGTAAGCTGTGGTCTCACACACAGGGTGGCTTTAGGATGGAGACGAGCCAGCTTTTCTCGTGATCTGTCATCCTCTTTATCTGTTAGAGAAAAGGAGCGGCGGGGAAATGACCAATTTCGTGCAATTTTTTTTTTTCCTGGACCACACTACATTCCAACCTTCCTTAAACATGGTTTTAATATGCTTATGGGTATAGATAAATATAATTATATACAGTATCTATGTTTGTTAATGTTTACAGACAGATTCTCTCACTTCATCTCAGTGAGTGGTGTATTATGTTTGTTTAGGTGTTGAACATTACGCAGACCTCCTTGTGAAAATAGTCCTATTAAGGTGAAATATAATGGTATATAGTGAAATGGTATGACATTTCAGAAGTTCTTGTGATTTTCATATTGCCAGTCTCACTCGCCATTGTGTACATAATTGGCTCACAATATTGTAAGATACTAAAAAGATCAGGAGGGGGCGGAGCCTCACCTCTCTGATTGTTCTTGGAAGATGGAAAAGCTTTTTCTTTTTTCTTTTTTTTTTGTAATAATAATTGAAAAAAAAAACAAGACAGATCCTTTTTTTTTTTTAAATTCTTTCTTTAAACCTATGTTTTCATGTTTCCTCCAATTAGTTATTTGCAAAGTAGATGGAGGGGCCCAGCTTGTGATCACTGGTGCTGTCTTAAAGAAGTGTTAATAAGCCTTAAGTTTGGGTTTTTAGCTGTAGTTACTACTGCCCAGATGCAGTCCACTTCGGTTGTTTCGGTTCGGCGTACTGTGACGGCTTTTTTGTTTTCGGGGATTTGGGGTTTTTTGCCAGACTTTTTCTGAAAAGCACTTTCACGCGGCTCATTGCTACTCACCTTAGCTAGGTCATACGTATACAGAAATGTATATTAAAAGAACATATGACAAGTGTTTCAAAATGGATACCTCTTCTTCTTGTATTATTGGAAGTTAAACTGTGTTGTAACTTTTTGCCTCTCGGTCAGAAACGTGGTGAGCGCTGGGTGTGGCTTGTTTCTTCTGAGGAAAGTGGCCTAAATGCTGTTTTTATTTTATTTTATTTTTGTTTCAAATTTCTTTTATTGTTTGTTTTCTTTTACATTTTTCTTTGGCACACAAGTAGGAAAGACTGCCAACCCAGCTTCGTCCAAAAAAAAAAAAAAAAGAAAACAAAAAAAAAAAAAGTCCTCCGTGTCCTCCAGAGACACTTCTTCATTTTCCAGCTTGAGAAAACTCTTAAGGCTGGGCTTTATATGGAGACGTAATGGTGTAACAACAGTTCAGTCCAGTATAATGTACAAACTTCTGTACAGTGTTTTTAATCGCTCATCGTCAAATCTCAAATTTTTGTATTTATTGCACCACATTTTATACCAATTTCTTTTTCAAACACCAGTGCAGTAATTTGTCTCCCTCTGTAAGGAAATAGGCTTAAAAAAACATATGGGGAGTTTTACGTAATATACCTGTATTTTCTTTCTTTCTTTTTTTTTCTTTTTTTTTAAAAAACATTTGGTGTAATGATTCCACATCCGGTAACAGCCGCTGCTCATCAGCCTGTGTCGTGACTCACTGTAATTGGTGTTTAAAAGCAGTGTGAAGCACTTCAGTATTGGAATGTAAAGTTTCTGTTTCAGAGCAGGTTTCGCAGCCCGGACTCAGGTGGTTGTCACTGAAGGAAGCTTTTCTGTGATCGCGCCTTGCTTTGTGTTCTTCCTCAGTTACACTGATGTTTGTTTTGTTTTTTGTGCCCTTAAAAGATGTATTTTCTCTTTAAAAAAAAGTGCAACAGGGTAAAATGGTGCCAATGTTTCCAATCAATTTAGGTGATTTAGGGTCTTTTTAAACACTCAGTTGCCCGTTTATTAGATAGAACTTCAGAACTGGGATAAAACTTCGAGGAGGTTATAATGCTCATTATTTTTCTACTGATGTTGATGACGGTAGAATAAATGGAGCCTTTTTCAGACATGATATGAAACATACAGGGCTTCAAGGTGCTGACACTCAGGTGCGGTTTTTTTTGTTTTTTTTTCTTGTTTACCTGAGTGTTGTTGAGGCTGACTTCAGTCTACCCACACTGGTACATCACTAAGAGAGATCTGTTTTCGCAGACGAATGTTTTTATTTTAAGTGCTAATAAAAACTGAGTCAGTGAGTTAAAATGACATTATGTTCTTTATATTGTTGTTTAAGGCATTCTTTACTGAGCTGAGGAGCATGTGCAGTCCTAATCTTTAGTGGGATTGCACGAGTCGTAAACTCGTTCAGATGTCGATGCTGATAGATTAATCGGGGGGTAAATATCTGAAAGGATGATCTCTACGCCACCTCTTGCCCAGTCACCAGCTGGGATTGTATCCAGCCTCTTGTTACGCTACAGCTTCTAAATGGACAGATTTATTCTCCGACCTCTAAAACAGGGATGTCAAACTTATTATACGTCAAAGGCCACATGCAGCCCACTTTGATACTTAGTAACTGTAAAAATACAGTTAAAAGTTCAAAGGTTTATCCCCTCAATATTTCCAAAGCTGGCCAGATTAGAGTCTTTGCCAGGCCAGTTCTGGCCCCCGGGCCTTTTGTTTGACACCCTGCTCTAAAAATTTTTCCACCTCTAAAAACAAAAGCTGAGCATTATAGCTTTCTTTAAAATTTTATTTCAGGCCTGATAGCAGTGTGGGTTGTTGTTGGTTTTACCTAATAAACTGGCAGCTGGCTGTAAATCATGAGGGAGAAAGAATAAAAGCCTCCGAATGCAGAAAAATAAGACGTACTAGACGTTTAGTTGTGTGAAAATACTCACCGTTCATTGACCAATTATGTTAATATGCACAAGTCCGGTTTCTGTGCGCTACAGGATTTCAGTTTAAGCGTGAGGCCTTGAACGACCTCTGGACACTGATTCTCACTGATTCTCGCTTGTGGCACGCAACACAAGACCTGATTAGTTTTAGGCAAAGTTTGAGGCAGGACACTCGATGCCTACTCACTCGCTGTGATAATCACCTGACTTTTTTAATGTCCGACCACAGATATTTGTGAAAACGGGGACGTTAAAGTCAGATTTAATTTGACCACGGGGAAATGAACATTTTGGGGTCAGACTTCTGTTTTAATTGACTGATGTGCATTCAGAAATGCATAGAAAAGCTTGAACTTTGAACTTTTTGCCCCCCTCAAGTTAAAGTCTCTCTCTTTTCTGCATTCGGCAGTTTCTTTCCTATAATTCCTGTTGTTTTGTGCCTTTCAGGAAGCCTTTTTTAAGTTGGGATTCCTGGAGGCGAAAAAAGTTGTATTTGTTTTGTTTTTTAATGCAATTAAGCACTTCTAGTTTTTCTTTTCTTTTTACAACTGTATTCCTTGATAATCAAGTAGGTCCATGACTAAAGCACCTATTTGTGTACTCCAAAAGGTCTGTGCGTCTAAACTTTAGTTTCTTTCTTTTTTTTAATTTATTGAAGTACTGTTTGTTTGCGTAGGTTTGGGGTTTTTTTAGCACAGGTTTCGTACGTGTATGATTATCGAACCGTAGGCATCCCTGACTCGTGTTATCTGCTTAAACAAAAGCGATCATTTGTGATGATAAAACTTGTCTTAAAGCTTCTTTCTTTTTTCTGTTGCTTAGCTGAACTGCATGCTTCCAGACAACGACTTATTGCCAATGTTTTTTTGTTTGGTTGTTTTTTGGTTTTTTTTGGTTGGTTGTTTTTTGTTTTTTTTTTTTAAATTGTATTGCACAGAGATTCTGCAAAACCGAACGGCCTTTATTTTCCTTCGCACCTGCAGATCGCATGATCGCGCTCATTTTTTTGTGCCAGTTTGTCCTCTCCCAGCCCTCCTGCCTGACAAAGCAGCAGTATTATTTAAGTGTCCATCTGAGTTACTTCAGAAACTGTCTGGTGTGTATGTTTTGGTTTGAAGAGACAGCATGTTTGCTCTCATTTAAGTGGCCCTTAAATACGCCTAAGGAGGATTTGATTTTATTTGTTTTCCACCCCCTTTCTCTGTGTCAAAGGGCATGTTTCAGTTCACTGTGATGTCTTTTATGTTTTGTGCAATGTTGCCGACTTTTTGTTTTTTTGTTTTTTATTAACATGCTGTCAAATAGTGTTGGAATAAATAAATAAATTCACCTTCATAAGCACTCATGATCTCTTTTTACTTGTAGTAAAATTGCTTACAGTAACTCTAACTGGGGTCATATCTATCTCTCTTGGTGTTGCTTCAATTAAAAAGTGGATGAACACAAAGTACCATGTTAATTACTGTTCAACCTGTGTTACTGCATACTACATTATTGTTGAAGAACTTGTAAATAGTTTGCATTGAACTTGCATAGGATCTTGTTACTGTGGCGTGCTCTTTTTGCCTGTAAAATTCTGCTTCTAAATGTGTGTGACTGTTGAGACGACACTCTTTTTGTACATGACTGTCTTTTTATTTGAGGATATTGATTCTGTCCTTTTTCATTCGAAAGTTGAGTTTGAAGAGTTCAGACATGCCTGAAGTTTGACTTTAATAAAGCTGTACTCTGTCTCAGTGAAACACTCCCACTGTGTGTGGCTTCTTTTTTTTTTATTGTTTGGTGAGAACAAAGTGAACCAGAGCAAAATGCATCCAGGGGCAAATTCTTACCACTCTGCAGTGGAGTTATTATACAGTCGTGGCAAAGAGAAAATAGATCATGCCATTAACCTCCTAAGACCCAAACTCTTTCATGGCATGCATTTTTAATTTTTCTTTGCTATTTGGGCTGATTGGGACTTGATGAATGTAAAAACAAAGAATTACCAGATTTTTTTTTTTTTTTTTACCAAATTTTGTTCCTAAAAAATGAGATCCACATATGAGGACATTTATTTTAAATTTTGATAGAACAGTGCCAGCATAATGTCCTTGTATGTGGATATCAGGCCCTTGTAGAGGAAAATTAAGTATTTTGGTCTAGACATCCTAAAATGTGATGTCCACATATGTGGACTCCAGGTCCTAGGAGGTTAATGTCAAAAACTAAAATCCAAAAGTAGCGTGTGATTGTAGAACTGCCTTTAGCAAGTGTGAAATAACTTAAAGTAATCATGATCTGTATGAGTTTATCAGTTTCTCAAAGCATAATGGAGGAATTTTGGCCCACTCCTTACAATTTCAGACATTTTAATTGGGTTGAGGTCAGGTATTATGTTGTAGGTTTTGTGCTTTGGATCATTGTCATGTTGCATGATCCAATTTCAGCCAAGCTTTATTTATGACTTCACATTAGACCCTAGAGTACTTTGGTAAACAGAGGTTTATGGTTGACTAAGTGACTGCTAAACAAGCACCAATCATCATCATGTTTGATATAAGGTGTTTGGAGAAATCCAAACGTCCTGCTGTGTTCAGACATCTCCACTTTTTTCAACATTTTCAACTTTCTCCTAGCAGCACATACTGTTATGAATTTTTACATTTACCATGCTAACTGAGGAATGGATCTTGTAGAACTTCTTTGCCACTATCTGATCATTTTAAGAGTGTTACACAACTTGCCTCATTCGCCCATTTCTTTCTATGCTCTTTCTATGTAACCTTCCAAGTAGTAGGAGAGCTGCTCTACCACCTGAGCTACAGCCACCCCTATACATAGAGAGTGAAAAGAGGTGAGTGAAGAAGAACAACGTACCATAGGAACCCCCCAGCGGCCTAGGGTTGAGGGTCACCTGATCCAGTTTTAACTATATGCTTTTTCAAAAAGGGAAAGTTTTAAGGCTAGTTATAAAGGCAGAGAGGGGTCTGTCTCCTGAATCCTCTGCCTCCCATTCTACTTTTAAGTATCTGAGGAACCACAAGTAAGCCTAAAAGTCTGAGAGAGAAGAGCTGTATTGAGATAATATGGAAGCAGTAATGGTGTATCTAAGTCTGTCCACATACTGCTTCTTTATTTTGGCAAATTTGTCATTATTCATCTAAGGTTCTGTGTACCTGATATGAAGACCCAGACTGGAGTGTTTGTAAGGGGCAGATTTAAGCCTCTCAGTTATATACATATATAAAGTCTCAATCAACCCTAATCAGGCTGGTGCCTGATAACAAGATTTAACCAAAGTCACAAAGACCAAAAATTTATGTGTGTATTTTAATGAACTTTACCTTCTTGGTAACTGGTCCGGGATAACCATACGATGAGTGAAATGCCATTTCTCCTACCTCAATGTGCGGTAAAAACATATTAACAGGCAAAACACATAAAAATCCTAGAAATATAAACTGGGAAGCTTTGAATGGATGAGTATTTAATAAGTGGAGCTAAACGTATGCAAAAAGTGAAATATTTTACGAAAACGCAGCAGTAAAAAAACAAACATTTAGGCAATGTTTGTATATTTTTTATATATTTTATTGTTTACTCTATTTAATTTGTAAAATATGTATACACACACACACACACACACACACACACACACACACACACACACACACACACACACACACACGTAGGAAAACATATTTAGTATACACATCCAGTAATGCATATACAATTATATATTGTACATATATTTATTAACCGCAACCGCGGTACTGCGCTCCCTCGCACTTTTCTTGTTTCTGCAAAATTCTCAGTAAGTAAAGTGAAATAGTTTGACAAGATTTGCACCTCAGTGCGGATTGAAGAACAGCTGGTGGAGATTTAACATATCTTAAATTAAGAACTTTGGACATCGAAGTCAAGAAACTTTATTAGCTACCAGCAACATTAGCCAACATTAGTTACCAGCAGCTGTTAGCTCGCCAGTTAAAAAAAAGAAGAAAGGACCCCTGGACTGGAATGGCTGGTTAAGACAAATATTTTATTGAAGTTTCACGAGTAACACAAACTAAAGACAGTATGCCACCCAAGAAAGGCCCAACACCAGAGGAGGTCGAGGACATTAAAACCTCCCTCGGAGCATTGTGCGGAGACGTGGCCGCAGTCAGGGCGCAGCAGGAGCTGCTTCTGGGGCTTTTGGAGGAGGTAAAACAGCTACGCCTCCAAAATGCCGAGAAGGACAGACGAATTATGGATCTCGAGCGGCGGGTGGATGAGCTGGAGCAGTACACCCGTACGAACGACGTGGTCATTAGCGGTATAAAAATCAAGCCGCGCTCGTACGCGCGCGCGGTGGCCGGGAGCGTCGGGGAGCCCAGCGACGAGGAGACCCGCTCGGTGGAGCAACAGGTGGCCTCCTTCCTCCAAAGCAAGGGGATAGAGATGGACCTGGAGCACGTAGAAGCATGTCACCCACTGCCCAGGAGGAGTGACAGACCGCCGGCCGTCATTATGAGATTCGTCAATCGGAAGAACAAGGTCGCACTGCTGAAACAAGGACGCAAACTGAAAGGCACGGACGTTTTCATTAATGAACATCTGACACGAAAAAACGCAGACATCGCGAGGAAGGCAAGGCAACTGAAGAAGAACGGTAAAATACAACATACATGGGTAACAAACTGCAAGATTTTCATTAAGCTAAACGGGACACCAGAAGAGGCAAAAGTACTGATAGTGAGGAACATGGAGGATCTGGACAAGTACAACTGACACTAATGTATTGAGGTAATATATAACTCTAATGACAATCAAATGATAAATACACCAACATCTCTAATTACACCAGGAAATGACATGGACACGTTGAAATCAATTCTCCAACAGAAAGTAATTGATCTAGATTGTGAATATAAGGAGCATAATATAATAGACCCAGAAATAGATTCTGAAAGTAATTTTCTTTCTTCTTTTGTTAAAAATTGTAATTATTTCACACAGGAACAATATGAAAAAAAAATCAACCTAGATGGGAAGCTCTCATTAATTCACTTTAACAGCAGAAGTATGTACTCTAATTTTGATTTCATTAAGGACTACTTGCAACAATTCTCTCGCCCCTTCAGTGTTATAGCCATCACTGAAACTTGGTTCAATGTTGATAAAGGAATAGATTTCTGTTTGAATGGATATGATTTAAAATACATGAATAGATTAAATAAGGCGGGCGGCGGGGTTGCTATATATGTTCATAACTCTATAAAATATAATGTTGTAACAACTATGTCTATGGCTATTGATGGAATTTTGGAATGTTTGACTATTGAGATCATGAATGAAAAAAAGAGAAATGTTATAATAAGTTGCATATATCGGACACCCAGTTCAAGTATTGACACTTTTTATGAATGGATAGAAAAAATGTTTGCTTCGGTGAACCAAAAATTACTATTCATCTGTGGTGATTTTAATATTGATTTGCTAAACCCAACAAGGTTAAAAGCCATTGATGACTTTACTGACACGATGTACAGCTTATCACTATATCCAACAATAACAAAGCCAAGCAGAATAACATCACATAACGCCACTATTATTGACAACATTTTTACTAATGTCATGGATTTCCAAATTAATAGTGGCCTGCTTGTCTGTGACATAACTGACCACTTACCAGTTTTTACTTTGTGTGACTGTGATTTAAAAAAAATAGATACCAAGATTACGATAGCAAAGCGAACAATAAATGAAGAAGCAATTCATGCCTTTAATTTCGATTTAGCACAACAAGATTGGAGTTCGGTGTATGAAGAGTCAGATGTGGACAAGGCTTATGACAATTTCCTAGATATTTTCACTATGTTGTACAATAAACATTGTCCTGTAAATGAACACAAGACAAAGAAAAAAAAGATAAAAAGTCCTTGGCTCACAAAAGGAATTATCAATGCTTGCAAAAAGAAAAACAATCTGTATAAACAGTTCATCAAAGTAAAAACAAAAGAAGTGGAACAAAGATATAAAGCATATAGAAATAAATTGACTGATATTATAAGAACGAGTAAACAACTTTATTATAGAAGAAGATTATATGAAAATAAAAACAATATAAAAGGAACTTGGGATGTGTTAAATAACTTAATTAAACAAGGATCTTCTGGAACATCATATCCTGAATGTTTCATTGATGCAAATGGTGAAAATCTCAACATGAGTAACATTGTAGATGGGTTTAATAAATTTTTTATAAATATTGGCCCTGAACTAGCAGCGGACATCCCGTGTCAAAAAAATGAAAACATCAGTAATATAAAATCAAATCCCTCTTCACTGTTCCTCTCAGCTACAAATGAGCAAGAAGTAATAAATATCACACTAAAATGTAAAAGTAAGTCTTCAATGGATTATCATGACATAAATATGTCTGTAGTTAAACAGGTTATTCTGAATATTGCTAGTCCCTTAACATATGTCTGTAATTTATCATTTCAGTCCGGTTGTTTCCAAAAAAAATGAAAATTGCAAAAGTAATACCACTATACAAAAGTAATGACAAACACAGTTTTACCAATTATAGGCCTATTTCTCTACTGCCTCAATTCTCAAAAATTTTAGAAAAACTTTTTAATTCAAGATTAGAAAAATTCCTTGAAAAACATCAAATAATAAATGTTGGTCAGTATGGTTTCAGAACGCAAAGAACCACTTCAATGGCGATAATTGAGGCAGTAGAAGAAATTACTAATGCACTGGATAAAAATAAATATGCAGTTGGTATTTTTGTTGATCTCAAAAAGGCCTTCGACACAATCAATCACTCAATTTTATTGGATAAATTGGAAAGATATGGTATTCGAGGGAAAGCTGGTAACTGGTTAAAAAGTTACCTAACGGGTCGGGAACAATATGTTAGCATAGGGCATTACCATTCAGAGAAACTTGGTATTACATGTGGTGTTCCCCAAGGGTCAGTGTTGGGACCAAAACTTTTCAATGTATACATAAATGATATTTTTGATGTTTCTCAAGTACTTAAGCTCATACTGTTCGCAGATGACACCAACATATTTTTCAGTAGCGATGATTATACTGATCTTGTAATGACCGTAAACAGGGAGCTAAAATTAATAAAAAAATGGATGGATATAAATAAATTATCATTAAATATAAATAAAACTAAAGCAATGTTTTTCGGTAATTTAAAATATAATATAGAATTACCGATTATCATTGAAGGTGTACCAATTGATAATGTGAGTGAAAACAAATTTTTGGGAGTCGTAATTGATAACAAAATTTCATGGAAACCCCACGTCAGACACATAAAAACCAAAATTTCCAGAAGCCTCGCAGTTTTGAACAAAGTGAAACCATACCTTGATAAAGATGCACTTCGTACTCTGTACTGTACCCTGGTTCTTCCATATTTTACATATTGTGTGGAAGTGTGGGGAAACACATATAAAAATACAACTAATCCATTAGTCACAGTACAGAAACGAGCACTGCGTATTATTCACAAGGCCGGTTATCTAGATCATACTCACAAACTCTTTCTTCAGGCAAAGTTACTTAAATTCCAGGATCTGGTTAATTACAATACATCCATAATCTTATACAAAGCCTTTAATAAACTTCTACCTGCAAATTTACAAATTATATTTGAAATTCGAGAAAGGGTTTATAATGTGAGAGGCTTCGGAGAATTCAAATTACCCAGAACTCGAACAACCCGTAAAGGTTTTTGTGTGTCTGTACGTGGTGTGAAAATCTGGAACAGTCTGAGTTTACAACTGAAACAATGCAAAAATATTCATAGATTTAAATTCCTCTACAAACAGTTTGTTTGGTCACAGTATACTCAATGATGGGTATAGTGTGCTCTGTAATGTTTGTTCTCTTACCATTGCTGGTATGGATTCAAAAAAAAAAAAAAAGTGTGTGCATATGTATGTACATGTGTGTGTAGATATATATGTATGTATGTATATGTATGTGTGTTTGTCACTATGTAATTATTATTGCCTGTTACCTGTGGTAACGCAATTTATAATTAATATATATTCTGTATTCTGTTATGAAGGTCCTATTTGTTGTTGCGAGCTGCCATTGAGATGCTTGCATGTGCCCGGGGCTGTTGATGGTTTGTTTGGTTGCAACGATGGGCGTAGCTGTGGGAAGCTTATTGTTTTTTGTTGATGAGTGAGTATAGGGGTGGGATTTAATAAGTTTTCTTCGTCCCACTCCTTTTCAGGTAATTTTTTGTTTTTTGTTTTTGTGCACTTTATATTTAATATATGTATTTTTGTTGTGCCTGAAATGAACAAATAAATGAAATGAATGAAATGAATTAGTCTCAGATTTAGCCATTCTTATATTTTGCTTGTTTTACGTTATTGTATTTTTGCACAACTCTGTTGCTTGTGAAGCTCGCACACAAGAATTTCACTCACATGTACTGTACCAGTGTACCTGCACATGTGATGTGACAATAAAAGTGATTTGATTTGATTTGAATAAATCATGCAGACATCTTCTGTAACCTCTAGGTGGCCATTCGTAACGTGACGTGGCTTCTTGCATTCCACGTGTCAAGCAGAAAAAACTGATCTACGACAACTTCCGGTTTACAAAACATCAAGCAAATGTTTTTTCTCCTTTGGAACGAACGTGGATCATCGTGAAGCATTTATATCATGAGTACATTACAACCCCCCACCCGAAAAAAAGGAAACGAAAAATAATAATAAAAAAAAAAAACAACCCAAAACCAAAACAGCAAAAAAGAATTGTCCATCGAAAATTACTGAATTAACACTTTTATACCTTACACACTCCCTGTGTGTTACTAAATAACACACATGGAAAAACGTAACAAACTGTCACCATACCTCAGTTTTATAATTGCTGGCCATCTTTTTAATATACTTTTTAAAAAATGTACACAGTAAACTACACAATCGCAATTCTTCACTACGACTCGCTTTTTTGAATATATCTTCATACTATTTTTCTATCTATCTATCTATCTATCTATCTATCTATCTATCTATCTGGAGTAAGACGGGACTTTGAGCCGCATTTAACTTAACACTTTAATTTTTTAAGGCTTTTATTTTGACAGCTCACACCAGACGCGCGCGCGGTGTTCGTTAGCTTCACGCAGCGCTCCTCCTCCTCCTCCGTGACATCCCTGTTTCTCTCAAATCTAAGAATGCTCGACTTACACCTTCGGTAGACACAGAAGAGCTAGGGGCCTGCTTTATGTTACAAGAAGATTAAACTATGAGGATAAAGAGGTAAAGAACAGCTTCCGGTTTAAGGTTAGTAGTGTTAATTTTTGTTAATTTACTTGACAACGCGGAAATCGTCCAGATGTCTATGGTGACAGATGTTGCTAGCTTAGCTTAGCTTAGTCTGCTAACGTATACTTTGTACAGATCACTTAAATAAAGCTCATTTTTATTTCATTTTCCTCTGTACCGACGGCACTCATCATAATTCAATGCGTTTATGTTATATCCGGTCAAATGGAACCTCTTTAATATATAGAGCATCTGGAAGTGGAGGGCACAGGTGCAGCATGTTGGCCTTTATGCCAGATTTTAGACGTGGTCAGTGTAAATACTGATGTAAACTGCCTTTTTATCTTTACCTGTATTTATCTGTGCGAACATACGATGTGTAAAGAGGGGGATTCATCAATTTTATTTTATTTTTTGCATTTTTTAAAATAATAAGCTCAAATAGGCGCATTTGACATCGTTTTGCCTGTGATTTCAAATGAATGGTGCCCTCATGTATTTATTAAGATTACAAGAGTATTTTCTCCTCCTTTAGACCAACACCAGATCTTAAGTGTCAAGATCATTTTACATACACCCCATTTTTATGGAGTCCCTTAAGATAGAGTTGTTTTTAACCTTGTGCAAATCAAGTTATTTGGCTTTTGAGAGCATTTTATTGTGGACACAAGTTACACAACGGTTTTTATCTTGTGCAAACAAGTTATTTATCTCTTCGAGCAAGAGATTATCTTAATCAAACAAGTAATAAGATAAAAAAAAAATATTACCTTACAGGTCTTAGTGGGCTCTATATATTTACTGTAGTACAGCGTTTATATTTGCTGTTTTTCTGTATATAGGATGTATAAATAATGTAAGTAGTTTTGCTTTAATGGTGATTATTTTGAGAAACTTGGAATTGTTACCTTTCATGTGACGTTTCATGCCCTCATTTTGGTAAACGGGGTTATCTTTTAACTTAATTTCAAACGACGGGTGGTTGAACTGGAGGTGGTAGAGTTGTTAAGATTTTTATTGGGAGTGATGGAACGGATTAGAAATGAGTACATCAGAGGGGCAACTCAGGTTGAGTGTTTGGAGATAAAGTTAGGGGTTAGGCCGAGATGATTTGGGCATTTGCAGAGGAGGAATAGTGACCATACTGGACAAAGGATTTTGAAGATGTAGCTGCCATGCAGGAGGAAAAGAGGAATACTTTAAAGCAATTTTCATGGGTGTAGTCAAGGAAATTTGGTGTGACAGAGGAGGATAGTAAGGATAAGGGGAGATGGAGGCAGGTGGTTGGCTGTAGATGTTAAGGTTAAAACTAGACTTACAGCCCAAAATATTAACCAGTATCACCAGGAGGTGCCCAGGAAATAACTGAACCACCTCAACAGAATAAAGCAGAATAACTTCAGCTGCTTGTAATGCACACACTTGTAACTAAAGTATTTTGCATAAATCACTGAAACTATTTAACTGCTAACCATCTACCAAAAAAAAAATCTTCTCATCGTTTAGGTTTCATTGTTTTTCTTTCAACATCTAAAGTAAAACTAAGACTCAGCTCTCCATTGTCTTTAGTCCCAGTTAAGTTAAAAGATGGTGGAGTGAAGATGTTTGCTGTTGACTGACGTCCACTCCGAGAAACAAAATGAAGAGGAGGCTGCTGCGTGGTTTCCTGTCGGAAATCTCCATCCGGCTGGCGCTGTTGGTGGTGTTCCTGTAAGTTATCCCTGGGACAGGCACAACATCTGAATGCAAGCATTTTGTTTTATTGTGGGCAAACACCACCTTAACACCATTTGTGCTTTGCTCAGTGTGACGGAGCAGCTTCCTCCTTTCTACCGTGAGATCCAGGCAGAGGAGATGTGGCTGTATAAATTCCACCGCGTGGAGAGGGACCATGTACCCACCTCTCTTATGTTTGTGAGTATAGCTGTTTGATAAACTGGAATAAATAAAATCCCTCTGGTCATTTTTGTACTTTATTGGAACACGTTAACTTTCTGCTGTTTTGTAGGATCATTGTAAAGTTTCTTTTTAGGACCTTAACTCCCATAAGTTCATATTTCTGTGAGAAAATATATTCATAATATATCATAACTCTCTGGATTTTTTTTAGCTTCAAAATTAAACTGCATGATGGTTAATTTACATATTAAATTAACATCTTGTCTTTTTAGTTTGGATATGTTTTGATGCACAGTCCACTCCTGATGAATGCTGTGCTGTAAGACTGCATACATCCACTGCATACTTGTTTTTTTTGTCATAAATAGTCAAAATAAACATGTTGACCCATTGCAATCTGGGTAAACCCTGGTTATTAATTTCCAATTTATGGTCTGAGCAGATGTCTTGATTTCTTTAAAAATGGCTGGTCTATTATCCTGAAAGTTTTAGGAGTCCTAAAACATCAGCATAGGACGAAAGCTGTACTGCACAATGGGGTATTTGATATGTCCAATAATATGATTTTGAAAATGGTCTAAAAGGTCCCAGTAGCAAAAAATAAACAAAACAGTGCAGAAATATAGTTTAATTACCCAAAAACACCTTTTAAATTCTACCAGTAACCATATTTATGAGTTATAAGTAAATCACCCACCATACAGCAGGTGTTGTTAAAGGCGTAAACTTTCCATAGAGGCTGTAAATGTGCTTTTCACTGCTGTAACGTTAGACATTTTAATATTGAATCTGTGGAGAGTTTTGTGTGTGTCCAGTCTCAGATGGAGAGGATTTACAATTATTATTGTTATGATCTCCTCTTTTGTTGATCTGTTACAGAGTGTGGCGGTTTGCACCCCGCTGATTGTAATCCTGGCTTTCACCTTCCTGAATAAGTCGGAGCGTGGTGATCTGAAGGAAGCCTCACTGGGTAGGAAACTCGTGCAAAAGAGCGTTTTGGTTTGTCGCATTTAAATGTGTTGGCTGGCTTTTTGAGTTGACTTATCTTTTTCATGATTCAGTTCTGTTTCCCTCTGTCATCCAGCTGTGACTCTGACTCTAGTGCTGAACGGGGTTTTCACCAATGTCATCAAACTTGTAGTTGGCAGGTGAGCATGTTACATTACATAGCACATTCAAATTTAACCAGAAGCTCCACATTTGTCCTCCACGTTCATTCTGTGTCACATCCTCAGGCCACGACCAGACTTCTTCTACCGTTGTTTCCCAGACGGTCAGATGAATCTGGAGCTGCGATGCAGTGGTGACCCAGATGTCATCATGGAAGGCAGAAAGAGCTTTCCCAGCGGGCATTCTTCCTGTAAGAGGCTGTTATGGTCAATTATGGCTGCAGAGCTGGTACATTTTCATCAGCAGGCAACAAGAAAAGTAAATGGAGGCACAGAGTGAGGCAGGGGGGCGTATATCTCAATGCACATGTATCCAAGTGTGTAATAGCCTTTAGGCTCTTATTTCATTGTTAGACTCATGCTTGAGTTATAGTACTGCCTTAAATCTATGAACATAAAAAAAAATCAGAAATGCAACTACACATCTCAGTGAGGTAGACTTCCGCAGCTGAAGTCTCTCTGCCCTTTCAAGAAAAGGAACTGTATGAGATTTTTCAGCCTCTTAACAGCAGAGTAGTGCAGACCACATCATTAACTGGTGGGGATTCAGCACAGTGCTATAATTTCAGCTCTGATTTCCCATTTTGTGGCATAAAACTTCCTCTGGCTCTATTTCATCCCTTCCGTTTCTTTCTCTTTGGTTGCAGTTGCCTTTGCAGGTTTGGGCTTCACAGCGCTCTACATTGCAGGAAAGCTGCGCTGCTTCACAGCAGCAGGCCAAGGCCGAGCGTGGCGGCTGTGTGCCTTCCTCACTCCTTTACTCATTGCAGCTGTGATCGCCCTCTCCAGAACCTGCGACTACAAACACCACTGGCAAGGTCTGTTAAATTTGCTTGGTCTGAACACTGCAAAATAAGTAGTTGGCTTTTTTAGCTGACAAATTTTGGGTACTATTTTAAAGACGAATCTCTATCAAACGCTTTTATTTATGAAGGCAAAAGGTTATCCAGACTTACCTGTCTGTATGGGAAAACGTAATTAGCCCCTTGTTAAGTTATGAATTAACTGACCACATTTTTTGAATGCCAAGTTCACTACCTCACCCACCCCTGATTACTGCCAGACCTGTTGATTAAAAAACAACAACATCTTAAATAGAACGTGTCTGACAAAGTGAAGACACAGCTGAGAAACAAAGTCATTGACATCTATTAGTCTGGAAAGGGTTACAAAACTATCTGTAATGGTTTGGGACTCCAGCAAATGATGCTGAGAGCCATTGTATTGTATTGTATCTTTATTTTGAATGATGATAAAATAGTCTAACAAGAACAGAGGAAAAAAAGAAACAAACAAACAAAACAAAAGGAAAGGAAAACAAGACAATAATATTTATAAATAACTTACATGTTAAAAAAGAATTAGGAAGAAGCATAAGCTTATTTAATCCCACCCCCTTTCCACTATTTAGCAACTCAGAGTCAACACTTTTTCTTTCTGTTTATGCCCTATCCGTCATAAATTATTTCTTGCAATTTGTTACATATTACATGTATTTGCTTTGTTTTGCCATTATCCACTAATGGAGAAAACTTGGTGAACCTTCCCAGGAGTGGCCAGCCTACCAAAATTACTCCAAGATTGCATCAATGACTCATTGAAGAAGGTCACAAAAGAACCCAGAAAAACATCTAAGGATGTCTCTGGCAAGGAGAAAACCAATGCTGACCAAAAAGGACACAAAGTCTCGTCTCACATTTGCCAAAAACACTTCTTGATGATCCCCAAGAAAATATTCTGTGACAGTTGTGATTTTGAAATTTTTGAGTCCCATTAAATCTTGAATAAAACTAACTTTGTAAA
This sequence comes from Neolamprologus brichardi, assembly GCF_056152115.1. Lineage (NCBI taxonomy): Eukaryota > Metazoa > Chordata > Actinopteri > Cichliformes > Cichlidae > Neolamprologus > Neolamprologus brichardi. The sequence goes on from NC_142115.1 coordinate 27,508,985, forward strand.
AAGAACTTCATAACAACAGTTAAACATGGTGTTGGTAGTGTGATGGTCTGGGGCTGCGTCAAGACCTTCACAACTTGTTGCAACTGATGGAAGCATGAATTCTGCTCTCTATCAGAAAATGTGAAAAAAGGAAGGTTTTGGAATGACCTCAGAATCTGGATTTAAATCTGATTCATATCTGTCGCATGACCTTAAACAGGCTCCTCATCATTGAAAACCCTTCAATGATGAGGAGCCTGTTAATGACTTAATGACTTAATGACCTATGACTTAATTACAATTCTCCATAGAAGAGTGGGGCACATCACCTCCACAGCAATGTGAAAGACTAATTGTCAGTTATCATACATGCTTGATTGCAATTCTTGCTGTGAAGGGTGGCAATTTAGGTTTACGGGCAATGACTTTTTCACACAGGGCCAGGTAGGTTTGGATAACTTATCACATTTGCATGATGAACCCAGGTGCTTGTGTTACTTATGTCCATTTTCCCTTAAAAAAACAACAAAAAAACCTAACCCATAAATAGTGTATAATAGTGCATAATGTAAATAAGGGACTAATTTAGCAAAAGTTCTTATCTGTGTTGTTATGTGTCTCCTTTATGCAGATGTGCTGGTGGGGTCTCTGCTGGGTCTCGCCTTCGCCTGGCTGTGCTACAGGCAGCACTATCCTCCCCTTCGGGACCCAGACTGCCACAGACCTCTGCGTCACAGAGAGACTGTTCCTGCCGCACAGGAGCGCAAGCTGGCCAACTCCACCTACATCCTGCCCATGTAGAAAAGCTGTAACTGCATTTTCCTCTTTGCTGGTGTCATTTAAACTGAGTTGCACAGTAATCCATGTAATACTGTTTTTTCACTCTTTAGGGCTGGGCAGCATATCGGTATTTAAGTTGATCATTAATCATTGTCAATGTATTCTCTGGGGGGTTTTTTTGTAGAGGGAGACATGATACACAGTTTCTTTTCTGGAATGAATTTGCATCAATTACCGATTCAAATTTTCTCCTACATTGTTTCTGAAACCCTTGAGAGCTACACTAGCACATTAGCAGGTGTCTTTCTAGTCCCGTAATTACCCAGCAAACATGGTCGAAACCCGGATGATATCTCCCAGGTCAAAAGAGGTCGCAGTACGACCACAAAAACTAAACCGTAGACAGACGTATGTCAGTGTTGTCTCAACATAGAATAGAGGCAAGGTCAGACAGCCTCTTGCAAAGTGAGGAATACTGCAAAAACACTTTATATTTTTACAGTTTTCTGCATCTAAACTGTATTTCATTTGTGGCACAGTGAACTTTATGCATTGAACTTTTACAATTATCCCCTCCCTGTCCTCGATGTCAGTGTCATAGACTCAGGAACGCTCAGGAAAAGAAAGAGGTCACACTTGACATGATTATTTTTTTCTCCTGATTCCTCCTCTCGAGACACTTTTTTGTTTTATTCTCATCAATAAGGAGATAGTGGGGGAAAAAATCTTGAACACAAGCTTTCTCTTACCAGAAAGTCCAACAATGATGTCCGGTAACCTCATGTATTTTTCCAACTGTGACTTGATGTCTGAAAATTCTGCTGTGACAGTTATTCAGTGTTGAAATGTTTGCTGGGTACAGATGGGATATCTCATTATCATGATGCTGTTATCCAGCCCAGCTCTGCACACTCTGTGTATTGTGCCTATAGATCACATACTTTACTCACAACAGCTGAGCAGGTTATCTACACAGCCACTGTATAACCAGTCCACCACGCATCAGTCTCTGGCTCAGCTGCTGTGAAAGAGTTTCTCATGTGAGAATCACTTTGTGATTGTTTTGTAAACTTGCAACTTTGTAAAGAAGCAGGATTGAGGCTTAAAGGGAAGCTAACTGCACTCTGAGGTTCATTTCTGTGCATAGACGCCTCCTCTGGTGAGAAGAATCGAAACTCAATGCCTGAGGATTTTTCACCATCTGTTTCGGTCTTTGTGGTTTTGGAGCTGGCTCAGGCTTAAACAAACACTGGGAGCAAACATCAGCTTGTTAGGGGTCAAAGTCCTTGACTGTCCTGTCTGTTCACAGATCAAAATAGCACAAACACACCTAGTAAAACCTCAGAGAAGCATGATATGACATGATGACACAGACAGTAAGATGTGATTAAATGACCCAGTGTAATGGAACCTTTGAGCTTAGATGGTACTGACCACCAGACCATGTCTTTCTTGGGGTTACTGGGTAAAACTGCATCTGTCGTGATGCCTGTTATAGCATATCACAACACTAAGATACTTTGTGGTAAAATTTTGTTGTTTTTGATAAGGAATTGGGTAAAGACACAGGATTGTCTTTGTTATACCTGCAAATTAAGAATGTGAAATTAACTTTATGCTGCCATAAAGTGCAGTGACAGCAACGGCCTTTCAGCTTAAACAGCCTGGCTTGATGTTGGCTGGTCCCGTGATTAAATCATAGCTAACAACGAGTTAAATATTACTTTGACTTTCCCATCTTTTCTGTGGTGTTTTGATGCTTTGATGATGTAAAACTTTGAAAAAAAGTCAATACTTTATAGGTAAAACCTTCTTAAACTCCTGAGCACTGTTGTTAAAACAAAAGTGCAATTAATAGGGACTATTTTGAGCTGCGGATGAATACACATATAACATTCCAGTAGTTTTTGGACAGCAGTGAAGCTCTGTGGCACAGAGGAAAACAGTATTTGTTTTGGTTTTGAGCATATATTGGGTTTAGTGATTAAAAGTATATAACACCTCCAAGTGATTCTGTTAAATGAACTTTCATGAGTGCAAACAACTAAGCACTCCTCTTGCATTTAAAGCCACGTTCACGTAAAACACATTGATCACGCTTGTTTATTTTTACTTTATCGAATGCTTTAAAACTTTGTCTTCCTATAATATATGTTCAATGTTTCCATTTATTGATTTAAAAAAAAAAAAAAACTTCTCTGTAAAAAGTCCTCCACAATATTAACATCCTGATGTAGCAGTGCTGCTTTACGCTTCTCACAGTTTTTCCAGTGCCTGCTTTGCTTTAAATGATAAAATCATCTCTGGTGTAACAGGACAGCTCAGCCAATCACATTATTCCAAGTCACCGTAACTGTAAAGCGAGTTAAACGAGTCTTCTCAGGCTTACTGTAGATGGGGTACTGTAGGTACTGTTTTAACCTCTCCAGGCGATGGTGCTACCCTCCCAGTGCTCCTGCTGGCCAGGTTTTTCTCTCCAGTATGTAAACTCATCGATCGTAATCTGAGACATTTAACGCTACAATTTGTGGTTTGGGCGTATTTTGAGTTTTTATTTATTTAATGTATATTTTTTTTCTGTTTGTGTGTTGAACCGGCCAAAGTTTTGCACGGTTAACCCAAGCATAAAAGCAGCTGGATCTCAGTGGTTACAGACCAAACTTGGCATAAAGAAAGCGGATAATTTTTGTGCCTTTGTTTACTATGTTCCTCTCAGTTCATGAATGAAGTGTATGCTGCATGTTATGGTGTATGCTCTCTGTCATGTAACCTTTTTTTTCTTCCTGGATCTACTTTTTGTTTGTTTGATTGTTTCCAGTGTATTCACTTGTAAACAAACTACACAGTGAATATGGCATGCTGCATTTTTTTTTTTAACCTCAGAAAGAAACGTGTCATTTCCTTTTACTCAGTGGATTAATTGTTGGTGGAGTCAAAAGTGAAGACGTGTGTGGATAATGTCAAATTTTTTAAAAAAAGGAGACAAGAGGAGAGAAATTGTATCTGAATTTCTTTGACAGATGTTTTGGGGTTGGTGTACAAGTATGTTTACTTTTGGGGGAATGCAGGAGTTTACTTGAATTTTTAATATTTGTAACTTTAGAAGTGGTTAGGATGAAAATGGGAGCAAAGTTGTGGGTAAACTTTGAAGGTATGACTCACCCTGAAGTCGGACATACAATTTTTTCCTCCAGCCTGTAGTGCTGTCTATAATCTTAAATAAAATGGGGCTAAATGTCCATAGTAAAAGAGAAAAATCTGAATTTTAAAATGTATTTTGAGGAACTCGAAGCAACAGGATTCAAGCACCCTAAAGGCAAAAACATTTCTACAGCTGATTTCTCCCAATCTGACCAACTCGTACTAGAATTGTCTTGATGAATAAACAAGGAAAAATCTGTAAGTTCGATTTTTGGGGTGAACTGTCCCTTTAAGGCAAAAAAAAAAAGGTCATTAGGCTGCTGCTTTTTCATAAAATCATGCATGTTTCACACATTTTTTTTTTTTTTTGCTTCCATCCATTCTATTAATTTATGTAATTTCAGGGCATTCAGAGTGATGTTGGGGGATTCTGCTGAGACTTTCCTGTTTGCTTTTTTCATGCCATGATCGTACAGCTCATTCTGCTTATGCTTATGTGCTGTTTGTGTTGTGATGCTTTTAATGAATCTCCCCATGACACTGAATGATCTCTTGTCCTTTCCATGTTTTCTTTGGAGTCAGCAGTCCTGGTTTTGAGTTTGTATGTGATGATGGATGATTAATAAATGAGGTTAAAACGCATGTGCATATCAAATTATGGGGCACCAGTATTTGTAGATGATGTATGGGGAGGTAATCTCCCGGACATTGTATGTATTTACATATTGTGTGTGATAATAATTCAGATTTTTGAACCTCTAATCAAAGCTGTAACCTGTGCCACATCTCTTTTTGTAGTTTTTCACCTATTATAATCAAACTGAAGCATGTAGTTCTGCTGGTTGCCAAAAATATAGAAACAAGTCTGCTCTTTGGAAATTATTTTAATGTATTTCAAGTAATGACTTCGCAGGGTAATGGACAGTTGGTGGGTGGATAGTTTAGCAGACGTTAGGGTGTGTAAATCAGATTCAGGTGGTGACACAAATAAACAATTGAACACACCTTTTTTTAAATAATAGAATTCAGTTCAACTTGTTTTGTGAGTTTGCGGGAGAAGTTTTCTTTCAAGGCTTTTTGCCAGACAAGCTCATGAGATACATTTATATACTATTCAAGTGGAAAGGGGTTGGGCAAAATCCTTTCCAATATGTTTTAATCTAAATCAAGTACTTTTTAAAACTTCAGTCTATAACAGATTTTATCATTAAAGTCTAAAAATGTGTGATTAATGCCACTTCTATAGCTATGCCAATGAAAACATCTTTAATAGTACATACTTGTAAAGTGTGTGTCACTACTGAGCTCCAGGTTTACATGAATAAATTTATACTTGGTTAAGTGAACCTCTCATATAAATTCACACAATTTCTGTTATTGTAACCACACGGTGGAAAACTACAATTTTATGAATGTGTGAAGTGTGTGCATAAGTCATTGTTTTAGAATTTTTACAGTTAGACTTAAAACAGTATGGTACAGATAACTCATAGTTAACTCTGTGAGGTTTTTGTGTTTTTTATTAAATTGTTTTCCTATGTCTTTGCAGTCAGAGAATAAACAAAATAATCATTCTGACACACAGAAAACTGATTAATTCTTTCTCCAAAATATAGAGGTAGAGGTTACCATCTATAATTGTTTATATTATTATAAATTCACCCTTCAGGTAATATAAACACTAATGATAAAATAATATTGTGTTCTTAATAAAGTCTAAATGAGTTTACACATATTATAAAAACATCGTTATGACATTTAAATAAATTACTAAATATTTCAAAATCAATATAAATAAAGCTATAACTTTATTTCAGCTCTTTTTAGTTCCAGTACTGCTTTGTTTTCTCAACCTGGTAGGCGGGACTTCCAGCGTTTGACGTTGCTGATTTTCTTCTATCTGATTGGTCGGGAGTGACCTTTGGATTTGGCGCCACATTTCCAACAGGGAACAGAGCGGCATCGCTGTGTGTGTATTGTCAAAGCTCCGAGCCTGACAGCAAGCCAAAATAACCCGCAGTTTATGCCACCTCAGGGTGATTTGATTAGGCTCGTCTTATTTTAATAGTTTTAATCGACTAACATCTCTGAAAATGTTCATCGCGGACATAAGAAAGGATTTTTATGAAGTTGTCGCCAACCAGGTAAGGCTAACTCTAACATTAGCCAACATTGCCTAGCAGCTATGAAACTTTACATCTGAAATCGCAAACTGAAATCGCTTACATTATAAACCTTCTCGTGCTACTTACAGAGAGTCGTGCTCCTGGTGGCACCAGACATTGACGCTCTCTGCGCCTGTAAAATACTGCAGGTAAGACAATAAAATGTTAGCAAGCGGCAGTTCCTGTAGCCTTTCCGTGCACAGTTTTTGACTGTTTTTCCACTGTTATTTTGCCTCTCTTGTTCTAGTGGCTTTTGTGCATGATGACGAACATTTGCGCTCTTAAACTAAGGTCATTGTAGAGGGTAAACAGAGAGCATGCTGATTAAATACTTCCAGTTATTATGGACTTTCGGACACCCAACCGTATTGTTATAATGGGGAGGTTACCATCTGTTCATGCATTAACTGGAAATATTTAAAAGTACTGACAGTAGGTTTCAGTAAGTGCTGTTGCAGTTTATGGAGCTTTTTTGACTTTTACTGTGTTCAGAGTAATTATAAGCTGATGTAAACACTGACTGTTTGTGTCTTCACTAGGCCTTGTTTCACTGTGACCAGATCCAGTATACACTTGTGCCAGTTACAGGCTGGCAGGACCTTGGCACTGCCTTCCTTGAACACAAAGAGCAGGTAAATAAGACCAGAAGGCTGTGCTGCAAAGCGAGATTGACGTTAACACATTATTTCAAGCCAGTATGAAGGTGCTTTTAGCTTTTTGAGATCACCATGGAAACGTTTGCTTTTTTATGCGTTTCTGCTTGAGAACCTGAAGTGGAAAGCTTTGTAGTACACTACTCTGAGCCTGCACATGAATATATGACAGTAAACACTGAACCTTATGTATTGTGTTGACTGATTTTTGTGCTGCAGTTTCGATACTTTGTTCTCATCAACTGCGGAGCAAATGTTGACCTCCTTGAGATGCTGCAGCCAGATGATGACTCCATCTTCTTCATCTGTGACACTCACCGGCCTGTAGATGTGGTCAATGTCTACAATGATACCCAGGTGATGTGCAGTGGTTTGCTAATTCGGGCTATATCCCCACTAATAAGTTCACATAGGTTCACAGGCTAGGGTCTACCCCACAGAGCCTCAGAGTAGCACAGGGATTCACTCAAGGCGTGAAGTCTGAGAAGAGAAGGATCAGATGGTGTCAGGCCTGTAAGACTCAGCCCAGTGGCAGAAGTTTGATGAGGATGCGGATGCAATGCTCGACCCTACAGCTAAAGGGGACGTAAAAATGAGGTTTCGAACCATGATGACCTTGATAGTGAGCATGGTAGTGGAGACGTTTGGAGTGTAAGAAAAAAGAAGGGCCAAGTTGATGTATTATTTTAAAGCAGAAGGGGGAAAAGACAGTTCTGTATATGTGAATTTTATAAACAAAAAACATCTTCTCACATCATCAGTCTCATCAGTTTGTCTCAAGAGCCAAATAACAACACACACATTTCCTCCAATTCTATTTGGCGCTGTGTATAATCTGCCCACTGGTATGTGTGTGTTTAATAATATTAACCACTAGTTTGCCTGTAGAGCCAGGCTCTTCAGAAGGTGTTTGTCACCATTGCTTAGTCCACAGGGGAATAGGCAAGATAACAAAAAAATTGTAAAACCTTTACAAGTATCAAAGTCCAAAACTTTAGAAATACTTGTTGTTAAAATAAGTCCAAAATACATGAATTGACCCTTTTTGCTCCACATTCTCTCCAGCATGCCGGTGAAGTGCCTAGCTAGTTAGGTATAAGATTTTTCTTAATTTCTGTGACTGATAATGTCCAGCGGGCAAAGTTAGCGTAGGGGCCTTTAAATATGTAGATAAAGTCTCCTTTTTGCCCATCAGAACTACAGATGGAAGTACTCTTGTGTTACTGTGCTGTACTGTATCTGCAATCTGGTACAAAACATCAAATAGTTCATTATCTTTATGCATTTCACTGTAAACAATGATCTATTTGCACCTGAAGTTCAAGATTAACAATACTCCCACTTGTTTGTGGAAGTGAGCGTTACATTAACTCTGTCTTCTGCTCAACAGATTAAGCTGCTCATCAAACAGGATGACGACCTCAGCGTGCCGTCGTATGACGATATCTTTCGAGATGAAGATGAGGAAGGAGAAGACTCTGGAAATGAGAGCGATGAAGGCTCAGAGCCGTCTGGGAAACGCAGAAGATTTGATGAGGTAGGTATTAAACTGAGTCGGTGCTGCCCGCAGGGATGAACTGGTAGCGTGAACTGTAAAGGCTATTACATTGGGGCTGTGGTCCTGTGTTTGCAGGGGGCTGTCGAAAGGAGAATTGAAAGGCAGCGAGCCAAGAGGGAGTGGGAGGCTCGAAGGTGAAGTGTTTTTACTTAGTAGTTTGGTTCTTTCTGCGCACAGCACAACAGTTGACTGCATGCTTACCTTTCATTAATTTCACAGGAGGGAAATCCTGTTTGACTATGAGCAGTATGAATATCACGGCACCTCGGTGAGTTATGACAACCTCACATAAGTAATCTAAGAACATTAATGTTACCTGAATTTCTGAATGAACTCCTGAATTTTCATTTGTTTTCCTGTCAGGCTGCGATGATGTTTTTTGAGCTTGCGTGGGTTTTGACTAAAGATACCAAGGATATGCTGTGGTGAGCTTTCTGAGGAGATGTCATCTTTCATGGCAAACAATCTTGAAATACAGTTTATACGGTCTGTTAGATGTGCACTGCGTCTTCTTTGCAGGTGGGCCATCATCGGGCTGACAGACCAGTGGGTTCATGATAAAATCACAAAGTAAGGATGTAACTATTATCAAAACAATTAGAAACCAATTTCCCAAAAGCTCAGGACACTGAAAAATGTAAATAAAAGCTGAAAGCAGTTGCTGTCAAACAATTTAAAACCTTAAATCGGTCAAAATCTGAGAGTATTTTTTTATTTTATTTTAATGAAAGCATGCAAAGTTTTCATCTTGTACTATGGAAATTTTGAAACTTACTGGCTTGCAAATTACATAAGGTTGATGCTTCTTGGGGCTTTTCTTTTCCAGCTCACTCATAACCCATTTTTTTCTGGGTAAAACTGACTTTTACGCTCCTTTACACCACCCACTCCAGTTATAAAAATCTGAAGCCAAGATGTCGTTTTTGTCCAGAACCAATTTTAAGCTGTTTAGGTGTTGTGGGATATAACATAATCCCAAAGACAAAACTGCACCAACTTGTCTGTCAAGCTGACAAAACTTCAAAAAGGCTAAACAAGGATTGTGTCACAGGTGGCTTTTATATCAGGGGTGTAGAAAAAGCTGAGCCATACTATTGAAATTGCACAAATTTTCTTACACTGAGATATTGCAATGATTGAATGTGGAGTTACATTTCTTCACACTGACACAAAGGGGAATTTTAACTGGTGAGGTCCATTTAAAATCAAAGTAAGCTGTTTGTGGCCTGTGATGTAAAATGAGTTTGACATCCCTGGAGAAGATCTCCTTTTTATCCATATTTTGTCTCTGTACGAGATTCCTTCTGTGCTTTTTTTTTTTGTGGACATAAAAAAAAATGTTAATTTTTTTTTAAAGCATTTCAGGTCTGAAAATTTCACATAGTTCTGCGCCTGTGATGTTATGAGGGCTCGAAATAAGGTGCCAAATTTTGACTCAATGCTGTGCACTTTGAGTGTCGTGACTCAGTTTGAGTTTAATATATTAAAGTTTAAAAAAAAAAAAAAACATCAGCAGATTCTCATGAAAATTGCTTTCCTTGTCTTACTTGATATATAAAAAAAGAAATCAGTTGCTTAACAAATTGGCCCTCTTGGAGATATTATTGGACTGGAAGCAGACAAGTTCAGCACATGGACTCTGGCGATGGAGCCATGCTCGTGCAGGATGTGCTTGAGCACTGACTTACTGAAATGGGGACGATGTTGCCTCAGCTGAAGGATGTGTTGTTCAGGAATAATGGATATCACAGATATGTCACTTGGCTATATCACGAACAGTGTTGCACCCCTCATGCTGAACTGTGCTGGTGACCTGCATCCAAAAAGAGGTTTAAATTGTGACGGTTCAGACCACAGGTTTCCACTTTACCTTTAACCCTTACTGTTCAAATATAATATTTCAAAGATTTACCAATCATTGCATTTTGGGTTCTATCTGAAATATAAATACAAGGAAACTTTGTGTAAACTGTTCTTTAAAATCACTGCTGATCTCTCTTTTTTTCTTTTATATTTCTGCTGAGTTATTTTTTGTCTGCCTCGCTTCTTATTTACTTTTTTAGTATGAAGTATGTAACCGACATCGCCACTATGCAGCGACACGTTTCCCGACATAACCACCGAAACGAGGATGAGGAGAACTCGCTCTCCATCGACTGTATGAGGATCTCCTTTGAATACGAGTATCCTTAACTCATCTGGCTTGTTGCCTTTACAGATCTTTATGTTCCACCGGATTTCTGCCTCACAATTGCTGAAAATTACTGAAAGTCAGAGCCTTAACTGTCTCTTCAGTCTTCGTCTTACCCTTTACCAGCACTGGTCTCTGTATGAGAGCATTTATAATTCCTGTTACACTTCCTGCAGCTTCAAGCTCTGGACCTTAAATGGCCAAAAGAAACTCCAGGAGTTTTTAGCAGACATGGGGTAAAGTGCTTTCAAATCCATGCTTTGTGTGTTAACAAACTTCCTCTTTTTGTTGAGCCGGAATTTGTTTTATAGAAAATTTGTGTTACAGACTGCCGCTGAAACAAGTGCGTCAGAAATTTAACTCCATGGATATGTCGATCAAAGAAAACCTGAGGGACGTCATTGAGGAGTCCTCCAATAAATACGGGTATGAATTTGAATGGCAAACACTGACTGCTCATCCAGTCTGCTTTTCCCTGTTCTACTCCCATTTCTCCTCTTCATCAGTATGAAGGACATCCGCATCCAGACGTTTGGCGTTCACTTCGGCTTTAAGAACCGCTTCCTGGCCAGCGACATGGTGCACGCTACTGCTGCCTTGCTGGAGAGTGCTGAGAAAGATGACAGCGAGACTGACAACTTCATCAAGGCTCTCGATGCCCTTTCTAGGTGTGCAAAGGAAACTAAGTTCACCGTTCAAAGACTTAATTTGCTCACATTTCCTTTAAAAATGTCTTCTTCTTTTTTTCTTTTTTTTTTCTCTGTGCAGGAGCAACATCGATCGTCTGCATTTGGGTATTGAGCTAGCGAAGAAGAAGCTGATTGCCATCCAGCAAACGGTCGCCAGCTGCATCTGCACCAACCTCATCCTGTCGCAGGGACCCTTCCTCTACTGCTACCTCATGGAGGTGCGAGTGTTTGGATGCCTGAGATGTGCATGCTTTCAATTTTATTTAGCCATATATCCTATTCACATCCTCTCTTTGTAGGGAACACCTGACGTGAAGCTGTTCTCCAAGCCCATGGCGCTAACGCTGCTCTGCAAGTACCTCCTGAAGGCTTTTGTCCATTCGGTGAGTGTCTGAACGCTATCGGGACTGATTCACAATGTAGAAGGAGGTTCACTTAAATCATAGTTATTCAAGTCTCTCTGCTCTTTCACTCACGGTGTCTTGGCCAATTAGACGAGAAATAAACGCTGCAAACTGCTCCCGCTCGTCATGGCTGCCCCCAAGGATGTGGAGAAGGGAACTGTCATTGTTGTGGGAATCCCACCAGAGTCTGAGACGTCTGACAAGAAGAAGTAAGTTTCTCAGTTTATGATTTCTCTCCTTCTCAACCTGCATCTCTGGTTAAGTTGATTAGCTGCTTTTTGAAAGAGATCAGAGTCCACAAATCTCGGCAGGACTTAATCTCAACAACTCAGAGCCTGCTGGAGATGTACGGATATAAAAGTTCACTAATGTGAGCTGATTTTTGTCCATGCAATGCTCTAAAAGTCAAAACCAGAGTCTTCAAGTGGTCTCTGAGGTTAATGGTGAGCCTGTGTATGTGATATGTGAGAAGAGTTATAAGTTAGAAGCCTTGCAGCAGCGTTCTGAACAGCCTGCAGACGTTCCAGGTTCTGTTAAGACGAGCAAATGCTGAATTATAATAATTCAGACACAATTAAATAAAGGCGTGAATATTTTCCAGTTCAGAGCATGACACAGTGGGACTTAAATAACAACTAGTGGCTCTTATTTATTTCCTTTTCACATTTTTCTACCAGTATACAACAACATTGTCTCATTTCCTCCTCTGCGTTTGTTTTTGCCCTTTTAGTTTCTTTGGTCGTGCATTTGAGAAAGCTGCAGAGAGCACGAGCTCCAGGACTCTTCACGACCACTTCGACACTTCAAGTAAGAAACAGTAAAGTGTTTTTTGTTTGGTTTTTTTGCTGCTGTGCAGACAGTCAGTGAATTTGCTCTTGCATGTCTGTAATGTGGCCACTAGGTGTCAGCCTAGTCTTTGTTTAATGTGCAATCTGTTTGTCTTGCCATTCTCACCCAAACTGTCAGTTGGGATGCTGTTACTCAGGATTTTTACTTTAATCTGTCATGTCTCATGTGTGAAAGAATATTTTAGAATATTCTGCTCATTCCCATCTAAAATATTTATCCAGTTCACCATCATTTTAAAAATCGCAAGCGGAAAAACTCCTCCCAGGATGTCAGAACGCTGCTGGATGATTTGTCCTGTTGACATGTTTTTCTTTCTTATCTGTGTTTTTCTTTCTGCAGTAATTGAACTGAAGACTGAGGACAGGAGCAAGTTTCTGGATGCGCTCATCACTCTCCTTTCATGAGAAACTGAAGCTCTCCCAGGGCGACTCTGAGTTTTCAGATTGAGCCCACCGTCTCGGTTTGAACAGATCAGCTGCTGGTCACGTGTGTCAGGCGTGTAAAATGTCACCAGCACCAGAACTTTATCCTTGGTTTTGTTTTTTAAGGTTTTAAGTGGTTTTTATGTGTATATTGTACAGTGTTTTTGTAAATGTGTTGTTTTAAATTTGTCTTTTATTCCCAAATGTGAGAAATTTTAAGTCATTCACATTTTAAACATGTTTAATAAATCGTTTTATATAATGGAGACGCGTTGATTTTTATGGCTTTTTTTAAATTTTTATATGATCAGACATTATTAACTTTTTTTTTCATACTCTTGCAGTATTTAATATTTTTTACCTTATCTAATGTATGACCAGAAAATCCCGCATTCCTCACGTGTCATTTGTTGAACTTTTAACATGTCTTGGCTTCGCTGCGGCCTGAGAGAAGTCAGCTGTCTATTTTGAAGCCCAGCCAGCTTTGCTTTCTTTTTCTTGAGAAGATGAACAAAAAAATTACGTGAGGTAAGTTTTTTCGTAAATTTTCCAGAATGGCAGTTTTGAATACCAAAATAGTTTTTAGTCTCATATTTTTAAATAACTCAAGGCATAATTTTAGTGAGAACTTATAAAGGTGTTCTTAGTTGCCATATTGTAGTTGTAGTATATACAGAGACTGACGGGTATATTGGTATTTAGAATCAGCTTTAACGTTCAAGTACACATACAAGGACTCGGGTTATTTATGCCCACTTCTCAGTGAAAGAAGCATTTACTTTGACTTGACTGTCAACAGACAGTACATTGCATTATTTATTTTTAATATTAATAAATTGAGTTTGTGATATTACAACAGTTAGGGAGTGTACACTGCATAAACAGAGGAAACAAGAGTTTTTAAAAAAATGTAAAATGTTTGTGTCAGAATAAAGCGCAGGCCAATATTTAACAGTAAGAAACTGTTAAATAATGAAAACTTTAATACGGCAATTATTGTTTAAAAAAAAAAAAGGATGTACCAACTAATAACAAAAATTCTACTATTGCAGTATTTTGTGGTTATTTAACTCAAACTACAAATTTAAAGACTTTCAAATCATATGTGAAACTTTAACACCTTTCAGTGTTGAAGTTTTACATATTACTGTATTACTGTTAATGCTTCCATAGGAGCAGCCAGGTGCCCCTAATCAAATGCACTTTAGTACCTAACTGTGCACACCTTAAGCAGAGATGTATTAGTTTGATGGTCTGTAGCATTCAGGTAAGACATCAGGAATGAGAAGCCCAATAGTCTGAGATGGGTTATATGGCCAGGTGAGAAGCTTTAACAAGAGGAAAATTGTCAAGACAGTACAATTAGAAAAAGACTGAACAAGAATGGTTTGTTTGAAAAGATGCGCAGGAGAAAGCCTCCTTTCTGGAAAGAATGATGGCAGGAAGACTTAGGTTTGCAAAGACTTGTGGAACAATGTCCTTTGGACAGGTAAGAGCAAAGTGAAGATGTTTGGCTGTACTGCAAACATGCACAGGGCCATGTTTGGAGACAACCAAACATAATATTAGCACAATCAACTCGTACCAACTGTCGAGCACAGTGGTGGAGGGGTGATGATTTGGGCTTGTGGGCACCTGGCAGGCACTGAGTCAACCATGAACTTCTCTGTATACCTTCATACTCTGAAGTCAAATGTGAGGTCATCTGTGTAACAGCTAAAGCTTGGCACAAACTGAGTCATGAAACAGCACAATGAGCCCAAGCACAGCAGCAACTGTACAACAGAATGTCTGAAAATCAAAGAATGAAGGTTGCAATGGTTTGGCTAAAGTCCAGACCTCAAACTGCTACAGTAAGACCTGTGAGAGCTGTGCATAAACAAAGGGCCACAAACCACAACGAACTGGAAAAACGCTGCAGACTTTGAATGTATGCAACTCACTTTTTAATATCTAACATCTGATGCAGTCACGTATCATATGTTGCTTGAGTCGGCACAGTTGAACCTTTTCTGCAGTAGTTACTGTTTCAGGGACAATATTATATTTAATTAAAAACTCTAAAAGTAAATGTTAATGAATACATTTATGTTTTCATATTTGAAATTTCTGCTTTTTGTATTTAAAATATGTACGAGTTTAATCACTTTTAAAGCTTTTCATACAAATGGTTTCTGAGGGAGATGGAGCAAATTAAAAAGAACCTGCATGCCCAGCAACCTTTTTATTACAAGGTGGATATAGTGGATTTTAGATTACTTGCTATGCAAAGGCCCAATAAATCCTTTGAATATAGCAAACCTCACAGATTACTAGAATCAACAAGCACGTCCTGCAGTACTTGTGGTTACAGCCCAAGTCTGCTGGCTATCCAAACTTTAGCAGAAAAGCTAAAGTTTGGATATGAATGATTATGAAAAACTTCAGGCTGAAGTCCTGAAAACATCAGCAGTAGATAAGGTCAGTCTGCCACCACACAGTCAGCATAAATCACCATTAGCTTGTTATTAAGTGTTAGTGAGTTTGTTGGGGTGCATGACTTGAGGCTTTACCTAAGGAACCCTTTTCCACTCCTAGGCTATTTAAACTTCACTCATATTAGAAGGAATTACCGCATTTTTAAAACCCTCTGGTGGAAGGTTATCCATCCAGCTGCAGGCAGGAGGCAGGGGGCTGCAAAACTGCTGGGATCAGTTCGGAAAAATCCAGGCGTTATAAGGAAGTCATAAGTCTTGTATCATGAAACAAAGACTTGGCAAAGTGTTTGCTGTTGGCAGTGGTCAGTGAAAGGGTCAGAGAAAGGAATCCAAACCGATAACAGTCTTTTCATCTCAATCCAGTCTTTTGTTTTGCTGACGCACAACTTGTGGTTCCACCAAAACTCTTCTAACTGTATTTCTATGATTTCCAGTTAAAGCATTGAGGTCCACTAAACTTCACATCTTCTCCTGAGCTCAGCCCGCTCATGTGGGGCAAAGGTGAGAGCACAGCCTTGGCCCACACTTGGGAATGTAGGCCAAGCCCCCTGGTGGTGACTTGCTGCCGCCCTTGAGACTCACTGGAAGGGAAAGGCCTGAGCTGCTCCCAGCAGGGTGATTTAGATGCCTATCGCTTCTGGATCAGGATAAGATCATGAACTTCAGCGTGAAGGGAGTTTGGGTGGTTTTGCAGGAAAATCCGGAGTGAGTGGCAGCAGCGGGACGGAAACATGCTGCAGTGGAGGATGTTAAGGCAAACTGTGGTATTGTCAGGAGGGCGTGCACATCACCTTGGTTTAAGATCTGCGAGTCATGCTGTTTTCCCTAGGCTGGCTGAGAATTACTTACATCCATAATGACACTGTTTACAGTCACAGCAGAGTGATGTTATCCAGAAGAAATAATGTTACAAACTGTAACTGAGGAAGCAGAGTAGTTTATTTTAAGAGATGTAATTATCATAAATTGCCTCAGCAGCCTTTCTGCTTCCACCGCTGTCTTTGAGTTTATTTATTTATTTATTTATTGCTGGGTAATTAACATGTTTAAAGAAGACCTGTACGTTTTAGTAGAACAGAAATTTCCAAAAACGTTTCCATGTAAGAGTACCTATAATTCTTTTGTACCAAAAAATAATTATCTTTAGATACAGTAGAAGATGAGAAGACGAGGGGAACCATTGTATGTTTATTTTTTAAAATAAACTAATTAGATTTGATGTATCTTTAAGTAGCCTGTAAATTTGTGGTATTTTTTTTATCATTTTTTTTTACAATAATATTAGGAAGCATCAGTGTTGGGGAGTAACGGAATACATGTACCGCCGTTACGTATTTAAAATACAAAATATGAGTAACTGTATTCCGTTACAGTTACCGTTTAAAAAGGTGGTATTTAGAATACAGTTACTTTGTTGAAATAAATGGATTACATGGCGGTACTTCCCTGTTTCATATTGTGGCGGGTCAGGACTGTTTGGGTTTTGTTTGACAGCTACGTTCTGTCGTTCCAGGCGGCAGCGTTACGGTTGCCATGGTTACAGGGTTACGCTCTCTTTCTCTCTGCGTGTTTCCTGGGTGAGAGAGGCCTTTTTGTTGTTGTTGTGCTAAGCTAATAGGCAGAATGCTACAGGTATAGCTCTAAAGAATGTAGCATCATAGGCAGTGTAGTCCGTGCTGCAAGGAGAATGGACTGCCATACCCGTTATGTGTCTGTGAGCGAGGGAGGGAGAAAAAGGAAAAAGTATGAGCTGTCATCGAACAAAAACGGGAGCTGGAAGCATGTAAATATAATAATAACCACTGCAGCCAAGAAGAGTGCCTGACGAGCCCAGTTGTAAGTAAGCTATTAAGACTCGACTGTACACCGTGTTCGTGTTTTCCTCCAAAAACAATAAGTTCCGTTGGAGCAGCCTTTCAACGCCTCTCTCTGTCTCTTGCTAGCAAAGTTGACCCAGAGAACAAAGTAAAGCTAGTTTTCGGCTACGAGCCCGACATGGAATCCACCGTATTAGCCAGAGGTCCCTTTACTACGGTTCGGAGCCGCGGACCTTCAGTAACAGTAATAAATCACAGCAATAGTACATTCATGTAGTTGTAAACAGCATGATAATATATTAAGTAATCCAAAGTATTCAGAATACGTTACTCTCATTGAGTAACGTAACAGAATACGTTACAGAATACATTTTGGGGCATGTATTCTGTATTCTGTAATGGAATACATTTTAAAAGTAACCTTCCCAACACTGGGAAGCATAAACTCCCCCATCTCATTATAATTATATATTATTTTGATGTCCATATTACAGGCAGTCCTGATGCGTGTCTGCATTGAAATTCAACCACAAAAACTGAATTTACATTTTGAAAAGTAATGTTGTTTTTGAGGAAAATGGGTACATTATAAGTACATATAAGTATATCCCGTAATTATCAACTTCGAGGTGTTTTAGAGGAAAGAAGGTTTCTCTGTGTTACACTGTAATTATACTGCATTTCTAGGGTTGCAGGCTGTATTACTGAGTAATTTAACCTTCCAGTTTTACACTGTAATTACTCAGGATTGTAAGTTTGAAGACCTTATTTCTGCATAGCCTAACCTCCCCAACTTGAAAAATAATTACAAAGTATTATTAGGGGCATGAATTGTAACATAGAGTAGTCTAACCACCCTATTTTACATTGTATTTACACAGGATTTATTAAAAACATGCAGACTTTATTATAAAGTAGCCCAACGTTCTATATTACATTGTAATTACAGACACATTTTTGCTGCCCGTGTTATATTTTCAAGTAGAATAACATCCTCATGTTGCATTATAATTCCACAGTACGTTTTGGGGACCGGGCTGTATTAACAAGTAGCCTCCATCAACACCTCTTTTCTTGCACTGTAATTACACTGCACTTTTAGGGGCATGGGGTGTATCACTGAGTTGCCTGACCTCATAGTTTTGCATTGTAATTAAACATGTTTGGTGCCACCTGATATTGAATTAAAATGACTTTATATTTGAATTTAAATTGTCTATTTTTAATCATTTCAGTTGCTCTGATTTTCATTCGCACAAAAAATTCAGTTCTCCAAATATGTATGTATTTGTTTAATTACAATGTAAGCTGGGCAGGTTAGGTTACTCAATAATATAAGCCTTGCACCTGAAAGTAAGAAAATACCCCAAAGTTACTAAAATATTTACAGTATAATTTGTTTCTTCTATCTTTTTGAAACCTCCTGTTTTTACCCTCCTTGTTCTGCTGTGCAACTAAATCAGTATTTGAAGCTGCTGTAAACTGCGCCCTAATTCAGAAAAACCAGATGGTAATTTCCAGGAAATTACACAATACATCATGGGCTTTATTATAAATTGCTAGCACCTTTCTCTGTTGTTTGTTATACATTTATACATTGTTATTTATATGTTGTCACAAGGATGGAGACATGACAACGTTGCAAATAACGAGATCTGCTCACAGGATGTTCCCGCGGCACATCCACCTGTTTGGCCTTCTCCCCCTCAGCCATCAATCACTTTGCTCTCCACCACCCCCCTCTTGCACCTCTGGTAAAGTGGGGCCACTGCCCTTTACGCTGCTCTGCATACGAGGAATGTGGCACGTTACAGACCAGACACACACACACACTGAGGAAAACAGCTCCCCAAAGGCAGGACCATACAGTCAATGTGTAAATGTGCAGAAGAGATTTTTCAAGGCTTCACACAAACAGTACTGTTGCCTCAACAGGACTGAGCTGCTTAGTGGGGCTTTGTGGGATGTCGGTGGAGTAATGATGTGGGTGATGGGAGAGGGGTGGGGTGGGGGGGCTGATACAGTATTTTCTGACTTTTATGATACACTGTTATGATCTACATTTAAAAACTCCATTAATTCACATAATCCGTTACATACACATATCAGTAACACACATAAACATTGCTAACTGCACAATTTTTAGTGTGTTTGACATTTCTGCACTCATACTTCTTTCTTATCTGCTGACATGTACACAAATACCACTGGCTCTGGTTGTGTTGGCCTTCTCCATTCATTTATTGGTCCGCTTGATGTATAGGCATTCCTGGTCCTAGCAAATTCTAATTACTTTGGTTAATCAGACTTTTTATCTAGTGCCACGGCACAGCTGAGTAGTTAGTCTTTCTAACAATGACAACCTATAGAACAACAAAATGTTGTTTCATTAATTACTTACATGCTCGTGTCCTTTCTTGAAATAAACTCTCAGAAATTTGCACATTCATCAAAATCCATAAAAAAATGAGCACCAGCTGTTTTTACTCCTGTTCCTTCTCTGTCTTTGACAAACCTCTGGACAGCCAGAGACTTAGAGTCTCTCCGTCATGCTGTGAGCAGATCAAGATCCACAGTCCTATACGAACTTTTTACACAAACTCAACAGTACAAATATTATCACCTTAAAACCTTTATTTCCTGCACTGCTTCTGCTGCTTTCGTCTCACCCTGTCAGCCCACAGCTGCCCTTAATGATCCCTAACCCCTACGACCTTTAACCTCTTCAAACCCTCTCACAGTTGGCGGTGTTATTTCCTGAATTGGTCTGTTCTCTTTTGTTTTAAAATGCTTTCAAGCAAAAGAGATTAGCAGCAAAGATATGACGCAGGGCCTGAGAGGTGCTTCTGGGCCTTCAGTTGATCAGTCTACTGTTTACTGAATCCTCATCAGAAATGATTCAAATAACTAAGGAAGATGGAGCTGGAGAAAAGGTTGAGGAATGCCAAATTACACAAGAAGTGGACTGAATCTCAATGAAAACAGGCCTTACGGAGTGATGACATTTTGAAATTTTTGGATCACATTTCTGTTAGTGTGAACAGAAGAGGTCAAGAGAGAGGCACAACATGAGTGTCTGCAGCCATCTGTAAATCACGATGAAGTGTCTGTCATGTTTTGAGGCCAGTGGTGGATGTTGTCAAAATTGATGGAATTATGAATGCAGAAAGAAAAAGGTTGCTTTTTGTCCACCACGCAGTATTATTTGAAAAGGGTCTGGTTGGAAACCGCCTAATTTTTCAGTATGGCAATGTTCTCAAAACACTGCCAATGCAACTAAAACACACCTGGATAAAAAACACACACACTGGAGCACTATCAGTTGTGGACTGGCCTCCTCGGAGCCTCGACCTCAACATTATTAAAGCAGTGTGGGATCAACTTGACAGAGAATGAAAAGGCTGCCAAAGAAGAAGAGCCTTGAACGTCCTTCAAGAAGCCTGCAGATAGCTTACCTAAGAGAGTGCCGGCTGTGTTAAAGAACTTGCTGGTCATACTTTTAATATTGACTTTTAAGCTCGTTAGAATTGAAACTCTGCTTTATATACTGTATTTCTATGTATGCACCTTTACCCATTTTCCAAGCAAAATATAAAGAAATGAGTGATGTCTCAAGACTTGTGGACAATAATGTAACCAATCTAGACTATAACCATGATAACTGCACTAATACAAGGTCTGTTTATGTATAAATATGCTTTCCACAGGATGTTTTTTAGCATTGTGTAGAAAACCCTAATCGGCATGACATTCCTGTTACATTTGTGTGTTTGCACACTGGGATGTCAAGCAGAAACACTGAAGGAAGGAGGGCAGGCTCAAACACAGTCGGGTGTGATGAGAGTGTCTTTTTTTTTGCCATTTCCTGTGGTGGGTGGCTCAGTCATGCAGGACACCCTTTAATGGATAACAAGCAGAACAACTTTCTTTCTTCAAAATAACCTATGGTCCCCTGAACACAGACAGAAAGCTCAGGAAGAGAAAGACAAAAACAAAACACACACTAACATGAGTTTCCTTGTTCTACCTTTAATTTTTCCACATATCAAATTCAGGTTTTTTTTCTTTTCAAGAGTCCCAAGTTTTCCTGCAAGATGTAATTAGTGCAGAAACAATACACTTTGTGCATCTAAATCCTGATCCTGTTTGTGTACGTGGTTTAGATAGTGTTTGTTTACTAAACCACTGATTGCCATATCCTATGTTTGAACGGGAGTCCAAATAGAAGCCAAAGTTAAAGTACTGCCTGTATCGCAGCCCTTTATAGCAACAGGAGTAATAAACAGTGCTGGTGGTGACATAACATACGTTTTGCTAACCATGCCAAATCAGAAATGTCTCCTGATCACACCCAGACATTCCTCATGCTGCCAGCACTCCTCTTCATCTCAGCAGATTGTTGCCATTCACTACTTTAACTCATCCATCGTACCCACTTGTATATGTGTGCGATGAAGTTTTTATGTGTCCAGGTATTTAAAATGTCCATCTGAAGATATACCGAAACATGATCTCACTCAGACTGGCATGGAAGGAGTAGAGACTCCCTGTTTGAATTTCTCCCCGCTCATATTTTTGAGATACAACCATCCCTGTGCTCTCTGTTTATCGCACTTTTAAGAAAACACTCGCTGTAGAAATGTTGTTGGCTTGTCTTAAATTATACATGAAAATCTAAATATTGTGTCATTTTTGGGAAAGTGAGATTAAATATTTGGCATGCCTTTTTGTAAATGTTGAGATTTGAAGCGTTAAAGGTTTAAAGGTTTAGATGCTTTTTCGGGGTGGTAAGTGGAAATAATCTGTGACATATTTTTAATTGATATGATGAACCTGTTGCTTGTTAACACATCAAGCAAATACAGATTTGAAAGAATAATTCACTTTATCATACATTTACCAGCAGGTAATAGTTACTGAAAGTTCTTGTCCAGTAGAATGTGATATTTATAGACCTACATAATGCATCTTCTGATTTCTCAAACATGCCACAGTATTCCTGTTTAAAATGGGAGAGCTGTCAACATAGTTTTTACATGATGTATACATAAGGATTTAAATATTACCAATAAAGTAAACGCATCAATAGAATTTGGAGGTCGAATTATCCCTGAATTATGTCGTAGATGAACATTTTAACAACCTATTAAATAACACATGTTAAATCTGTTTTTCACAACCTTATCTGAGCTTTATCAAATGTACATTGAGCAAAATACAAAAATCTTGAGTGTTTTTTTTAAGTTGCAAAATCGGTTCAGCCAAATAATTCTCTATATGGCTTTAAATACACCTTTCCTTACAGATATTTGAGATATTTGATACATTTTAAAAGTTTTAGAAGTTTGGGGATTTCAAATAACGTTGTACTTGTATCAATACAAGTACTTATACAGAGTACTCAAAGATACTGCAAAAAAACCAAGAGCTTCAGCTCATATCCTGCCAGCTTCAGTTAGCACAATAAATGTTCATGACGGTGCGATTACAAGAACCCTGAACAGGCTATGGTTTAAAAGGGTTGCCAGGAGAAAGTCTCTTGCATGAGAGCACAGCTAGGGTTTGCAAAATAACATCTGAACAAACCACAAGACAATGTCCTTTGGACAACTGAGACCCAAGTAGAGATGTCTGACCATAATGCACAGTGCTGGATTTGGAGAAAACCATAACAGCACAAACACCTCATACCAACGGTCAAACATGGTGGTGAAGGGGTGATGATTTGAGCTTGTTTTGCAGCCACTGGCCATGGGCACCTGGCAGGCACTGAGCTGACCGTGAACTCCTCTGTATTCTAAAGTATCATGAAGTCATATGTGATGATGTCTGTCTGATGTCTGTGAAGGTTCTCAGTCATCCACATCATCGTAGTCTAAGGAGCTTGGAAAGAAAAGCGTCTGGACTTCTTTAAGTTTCCTTGAAGACTTTTCACCTCTCATCAGCTGTCAGTCAGACAGCATTAGCTGTCAGCTAATGCTTGGCCCAGACTATCATGCAACAGAAGCACAGCACCAAATAAAAGCACAGCTGAAAATAAAAAGAATCGAGGTGATACAATTAAGTCCAGACTTCAACCTGACTGAAAAATTGTGGCTTATCTTAAGTGAGCTGCGCAAAAACAAATACCTGCAAAACTCAATGAACCAAAGTAGGTTTGACTCCATAGAGTCCTGTGGTAACTTTCTTTTTCATGTGTCTGTATATACGTGCATACAGGTTATTTTTCTGCAAACTGTTTGAGGTATATGATGCTGTGGCTCTGAGCACATAGTTCTCTTGATAGGACCTTCTGTTTGTGACATGCAGCCAATCAAAAGAAATCTCCAAAGGGAGACTGGCCTTAAAGATTAAGGAGCTAAAATAGTTTGTCTTGGGCAGAGGATGAGATCAGGGGCTGCACCAGTGCAAGAAAAAAAGGATTATTTTGAGTTCTGAATCATGTTAAGCTCGTCTAAAAGAGAAGCAGGAAATGAATACAATATGCTCATTTTAAATGCTGGACTTAGCCCCTACAGTATAAAAATGGGTGAATTTATTTTTAACTATTCTCCTCATAAAAGCAACATTTGATAATTTCCCTTGTACCCTTAATGACGAGCTTTGAGTATTTACCAATAAAGACGTGACTTGACCACCATTAGTAGTTTCCAGGTAGCTACATAGGCAGAGACCACCCACACTAACTTCTGATGCACATCCAGTCTTTTTGTTCAATAAGCAGGCCTGAAACACTAGGTTCAGAAAAAAACATTTCAAGGGTTCCTTCTAGTTATCTTTCAAGGGGTAAAGAGATAAAGGGATTTGTCCTTTTCCCGGTAAAAGATAAATCACGTGTCCCTATTTTCCAGATTTGACCTGATGTTTGTTTACACGTGATGATGTCTTTGCTGTTCTGTGAAGTGCAAAAAGTAAACAAACTTAACATCTTCACTTTTACATAATCCAGATGGATATTTTAATGTTTGAGGAATGTCTGTTCGCAACCCACAGATGAGCAATTATATGTTTGGATTGCATCAAACCACTAACCTAGCATAAAACAGAGGGTTGTCATATGCAAACTCATACATTTATCTGTACCTGTGTTTGTGTGAATACTGAAGCCTAGGGAGTAGTTTACCCAAACCACAGGACTCCATCTACACACACACATTACACTTCTACTTCTCCTCCTCTCCGCACCCTCCATGTTCCTTCCTGTTCCTGTTTCCTGTTCTGCTGTCCCCCTGCACAGGAAGCCTGGTCGTGCTACTGGACTCTGACAAAAAGCCGTGAGTCAAGCTGTAAACTTTCTGGACACACTGGAGGAAAGAACGTGGAGTTTTGTTTTGTTTTTTCTGATCTCCATCTCCATCTAGCTCTCTCATTGTTTCTCAAACAAATGACTCATGGGGTCTTTAACTCTATGTACAAAGCCACATTTGTCCTCCACGTTTAACCACCTGCAGACTCTTGGCTTTGCTGTCTGTGAGTAAGCTGTGTCCAGCTGGGAGGTCTGTAGATTGTATGCACCTGCTGGCTCTGGTGCAAGTCTTACTCAGTCAGTAAAAGCATTACTCAGTTCTCTTGTTTTGTGACTCGTTTACGCTGCTTTAGAGGCTTTGTAATATCATTGTCCTGTAATGTTAAGTTTTAAAGTGACCAATCGTTCCAAGAGCCGTTATCAGCTGGTGTGAGGAGCTCAGACTGAGGGTTGTGACCCTGATCCGAAGTTTGAGGCTCGGCTTCGATTAGATCATGCCTGATCAGTGGAGGGAGCCGATCTGCAGCCTGACCCGTGACCAGCTCCAGAGGTCAAGGTTCAAGCCATGAGAGTCGACTTCTTAACTCAACCCTGAAAAAACACACGTCTCTCATTCGTGACACAAATCTGAAATCAGCAATCAATCTGATCGCCTTTTGACACGGCCTTAACTGTATGGCCTCTCGCTCACTCGGAGGTCAAGTTTAGTTGTTCTCTGTGTGCTGTGTCATCCGTTTCGCATGTGTTTGTTTGTGTGCATGTTTCAAAACATATGGCAACATTTGCTCTTTGGATGAAACACAATGAAGAAAATATGCTTTTGCTGTCTCAGCCATTTTTGCAGTGACCATTAAAGGCTTTAAGTAAATCCCTCCTTCATCTTCCAGACTGCTGTGGATAGGCTGTGCGTATATTTGTGTGTGTGCATGTGTGTGTGTGTGTGGTTGTATGTGCGCGCGTGTGTGTGTGTGTCCATAGTTACTGGAATGTCTGCTAGCCAGGCCTTTTATTAGGCTCATCCATACCACCACATTATAGGCTCCCGTAGCCAGGCAACTGCAGGTTCTGGCTGGTTACAATGGCGAGCGTCCATTGAGTGACGTCGCTGGCCCTATTTGCCTCCCTCCTAAGAGAAATGAGGGCCTTTTTTAAATGTGCACCCCCATTCCAGCTCTTTCAATACTCACACATACATACACTCACTTAACCCGTTACTCACACAGACAGACACACACACTGTGCTTCGTCACCCTCTGTGAAGATGAGTGGAACTAACAATCTGAGAAAAAAAAAACACATCTCACTGAGGCAAAGCACACTGCAGCTTCCCGGGAGTGTCTTTGTGTAGGAAAACCCATGCAGGCCACAAAGTGTGAGCGCTTACTGTAAGCCAGTCTTAGCCTGATTATGTTACTTTGTCTAGTAGAACATGTTTTACTGTGCAACAACATTCCAACTAATACAAGTAGATTAGGTTATGATAACCTGTGCATTTATAGGTAAACATGAAATTATGATTAACAGTTATTGAAGTTACAAATTACTCACATTTTATTATTTAGACTAAAAGCAAAGGTTGCCATTAAAAACATGGTCATTTTGTTGGATTCATAGTCTAAATTCCAAAGAATTTGGAATTTAGACTATAATAAAGAATAAATAAAGAATTTTATTTATTGATTCAGTCTGACATCAATAAATAAAAGCTGTACCATTTACCGTTTGGGAAAAAAGTAATTTTGGTGATCTCAAACCAGCTATCAGAGATCTTGGAGTGACGTTTTATGGGGAGTTTTCACTGAATTCTGATGTTAACAGTTGACTAATTTCACAAATGCAGTCCTATTATATCTAAATGTGAAATGGAGTTTGTTATTCCTGCTTTTATTTCCTCTCACCTTGACTACTGCAGCTCACTGCCTTCTCCTTGGGTTGTCTAGCACTCATACAAAATGCTGCTGCAAAGCTCCTTACCAGCTCCTCCATCCTTCAGCTCCTCACATCACACCTCTGCCGATCTCACTGCACTGGCTCCAGAATCCAATTCAAAGCTTAGGCGTTCCTCTTTGGGAGTCTGCATGATGAAGCACCCACTTTTGCACACCTCACCGGGACTCTCAGGTGTTGATCAGGACTTGGGATCAAGAGTAAAAACTAAACATGACAGAGCCTTTGCAAGTGTGAGCCCCCGCTCTCTTTGCAACACTCTGCCCTCCTGTGTCCAATCGATGAGCAGTTTTTTTTTTTATCCGTTTCCAATTGAACTTGTGCTTTTTTCATATCTTTCAGAAAATGCAAGTAAGTAGACCTTGAAATGGAAATATTTTATCAAACTTATAGATGAGGACCTTGTGATATGGTTGAACATGCTGGAAACTTGCTGCAGTCTCAGTGAAACCTTTGTTGTTTTCTTAACTGCATATTCAACTTACAATTGTGGGCACCCTGAGTTTCTGATGATGATTTTAATCTACCATGAAGTATTTCTTATGTGTGTTACTAGAGGTCCACTGATCGCCCTATATCCTGACTGTATGCAGCCTCTCTGCGTGGCCATATTTTGAACTTTTAAGAGGGCATATGACCTGCTAAGATTCGTAAGTCACCAGCAAAACAAGTATGCATAAGCTTCTGTAATCCAGTCACAGTTCTAAATCAGAGAGCTGTTATTGGAATATCTTGTGTATTTTTCCCCTGTTGTTCCCACTGTTTAAATCGGACTGTAACTTCATTACCTTAATATACCAAAGTAATCCCCAGTGTTTTGAGTAAATTCCTCGCCTGTGAAGTAAGTAAACAAATTGCTCTGTACCAATTTGTCATGGAGCCTGCCTATCTTAGCACCTCGGTGGAAGAAGATGTGAAGACTTATGAATGAATGAATGGAGTGACTTGCAGGACAACGATTGCAGCAGCTTCTCCACAGCTTTAATTTGAACGTCTTTCACTGACTGCGGATGAGGAGGGGAGGGGAGGTGGTCTGAAGGGGGGTGGGGGTATTGTGAGTTGAACAGCAGAGCCCCACTCTGGCTGAATGGGTATTGTCATCTGGATTTCTATGGCTAACCAAAATACTTTCTCCCGCCGTGGGGGTTGGTTTATGGATTCATGATGGGAATGGCAAGTCTTACACACAGCTATGGAGGGCACTCCTGCCCCTGCAGACCATCATAACTCAGACTTTAGCACTAAAAAAACACTTCAAATGAGGATTATATACAATATATTCAGTTTAATCTTAATAAAATGAAACAGTATTGCATCTTCAGATACATGAATATGGAATCATTACATCAAACATCAATAACAGAAAACAAAGTTTATTTCTGGAAATTGTGAAAAAACAAAAGACTTCCTGCAATGAAGGGAAAAGTTGCAGGTTCTCGAGACTGTAGCCTACACTGCATCTGTTGCACATTTTCATGTCACATATAGGCCAAATCTCCAGAATCTACAGGTCCAAAATAAGAGCAAGCCTCAAAGCCACCCCCCTCTTATTAACTTCTGAGCAAAACAAAAGCTTATCTGAGATTTATGAGGGCTTTGACACAACATTTTACTTTGACATTGTTGTCAATTGTCCCCCTAAAGGAAACTGGTCTTTGAACGCGTGGGAGTGCAAACATTCTCAGTTACTGTACAAGGTTGTGCTGACAATGCACATCAAGGCAAAAGAACAGCCTACATTTTTCGGTGGCTAGAGTTCCTCAATAAAAGAAAAAAACAACAACAACAACAACATGTAGTTACAGCAGTAAACAATTCAAAATACTAATAATTTCGAGAATTTACAAAGCTGGTACCTAAGAAAGATACTCTTTTTTTATATACGTCGTGAGCTACCTCCTGTAGTTGATAGTCTTTGTTTAATCTCCTGTAGACAGACACATAAAGGACGTGGTCCGAGCGTATTGAAGGGCCAGTGTAAAAACAATAGAGGTGGTTCCACTGATTTTCAAAGTTCAAATTTATGAAAAAAACAAACAAACTGCTGGTGCAAAGATAAAGTCCGTAAAAAACAGTTTTTTCAAAAGCGGCAGGTTCACTATTAGGCGTCACCTCCTGGGAGCCACATAGCTACACATAATTCCTCTTGTCATAGTCCCCGTTCTGCGTGGCGGCTCTTTTGGTCTGTGCGTATTTTACTGAATATCCCGAGTTCCCGCTGGAAGGACAGGAGCAGCACAGCAGCGCTCCTCCGATCAGCAGCAGCGCTGTGGCCGCCCAGCCGATGTAGAGCGCAGCGCCGATCTCCCTCTTCTTGGATGCGGGCACCTGCGGGTTGTAAAAGTCCGATATAATGTTGTTTGCCATCCAGCAAAGGGGCACGAGCACAAACAGGCCACTGAGGATGTAGATCACCCCACCGGCGTTCACCACCCGAGCTTTGACGTACTCAGTGCGGATACAGTTGGTGCACTGTGCCCCCGCAATCACAACCATGAGACCCAGCACTCCCATCACGGAGGAGATGATGGTGAGCGCTCTGGCCGCCTGCAGGTCGTGGGAGAGAGCGAGGACGGAGTCGTGCACCTTGCACTGCATCTGCCCCGTGCTCTGCACCACACACGACATCCACAAGCCGTCCCAGAGCGTTTGAGCCACCACGATGTTGGCTTCGATGAAAGCCGTCACCTTCCACATAGGTAACCCGCACGCAACCATGACCAGGAGCGAGCCAATTACGCACATGGAAAGTCCCAAAATCTCCAGTCCGGCCGACACCATTTTCACTCTTGTTATGTTCAGTCAGGTCCGCGTGAAGGTGCTTAAACTCTCCGCTTGTTTCTCTCCTTGAAAGCAAAGTGCGGTTTTCGCTTTTGTCTTCTTCCTTCTCAACTCGATACAGGAGGGTGAGTCGTTAGTCTCGCATCACTCGTTACGTTTACGCAGAGATGTAAGGCAGCAGCTCCCAGTCTCTTTGTTAGCGAGGGGATGTGAAAACAACTGGAATCACAGTCGCACCGGACCACGAATATCTGCGAGGTGGGGGTGTGTGGACTCGGAGAGAAACTTTCCTCCAATCCGCTGTGTCCGCATCCTCAAGGGACCAATGAAAGCGCAGGGAAGTTGACCGACTGAATAAAGCGGTCCAGAGCGCATTGTGCTTTTGAACAGTTATTTACAATGAATAGAGGGGGCGGGAGAGGGGTGAAGAGATTTTATGGCAGACCTCTGTGTGCGCGTTAACGTTGTGGAACAGCTGAAGTGCAGTGGTGTGATGAATCACGGCACTTGCTATTGATTCTTCAGACATGGAGGATAATGCAACTTGTCTGTTGGGTATAATTATCATTTCACACCTATTCTCATAGGAATATTATATTTGTCTAACCCATTAGTCAGAAAAGAAGTACAAATCTGATTTTTAAATATGTCCACTTATCTTTGAAGCATTTTTTTAGACTCTACAAAAACAAGTACAAGTACAACAAGAGTTTTTTTTTTTTAAATGCTTTTCTTTATTACTGTTGTTTTGTCTTAATTTCACCTTCATCTTCAGTCAATCATTTGCAGTCAACTTGCACTTTTAAATAGCTTATTTTAAGTTCATAAACTATCTACAGCTAATTTTATATGTTTAGTGTTTGGACTGGAGGGTTTGCGCCCAATGACTGCAATGAGTTGACTTTTCCTGTCAAGTGCCCTTGGTGGCGCAGGCAGATTTCAAATTCTAAAAGCCTCACATAGGATTCATACAGTCCTACCAGCACAAAATGGAATTTTACTGCAGGATATGTTCAGTGTAGCAGGCTTGATTTGAACTTGGGAGAACTTTTAATCTGCTTAAGGTGGTACTACCAAAATATAACTCTCAGTGAAAGATTTGTCTTGGCTGAGGGATTTTAAATAACAAATACAACAAGTAGATAAGTACTTTATTTTTTATAAAAGGACAAATGAATACAAATCAAAATCATTAGTAAATGTGTTACAACACTGTAGGTAGGCCCAGGGACCCACTGGATGACTTCTGAAAATATGAAGAGTGACATCAATTTTGGGTTTTTATTTTTCATTTTATTTTCACAAGTTTTATAGCTTTTCTTCCTGATAAAGAACTCCCTCATAGCCATTCATACAAGACCAAAGTAATTAAGTAATAGATAAACAATTAACTGAAAGAAAAGTTCCTGTTCTTTCACTTAGAATCGAATTATGTGGCCCACGATGTAAAATAAGTGTGACATCCCTGATATAGACAATAGCCTACTTTCTTATGCAAAAACCATCACAAACATAGCAAAAAACATACTTCTTTATCTTTTAATGTCAGTTTTTTGCACTGCATTGTGCACTTCATTTTAATGAATTTTAATGCCATTTGATATTTGCTGTGCTTTTCCCCCTACATTTTATAAGTCATATTTACATCTATTTTCCTGTTTTACTTTATTGTATAATAAAGTAAAATAAAACATTAAAAATATCAATTTAATTCCAAATTTAAATGCTAAAAAATATTTATTTGAATATATACTTATTTTTGCTTTAGTGTATTTAATTTACTTTTATTTCAAATTCGTTTTTTTTTTTTTTTTTTTTTTTTAACTTTTTTGAGATATTTCTTTTCTCGTATTGAATTTTATTTTTTGAGTTCTACTTATTTTGTTAGCCTGTAACTTTGTTTAGCTTTTTTTTTTTGTTTAGCAGAATTTACCCACTTAATAAATTAAGCGATTCTCTCATCGTTAACATAAGAATACATAATTCGGCGGATTCTTGGGAAACATTATAACATTTTTAATAAGATAGTTACAACTTCTATCGCATAGTTGTATATTTAACGGTTTCCACGGCAGAAAGAAAAACCGTTACAAGGTAAAGTACCAAAGAAACTGTTCCGCTGAAGTAACCATATTGGTTCTGCCTAATGATACATTCCTACTTACGCCTTTCTAGCAGTTGAGCCGAAATGGCGTCAGTGGCGCTGTACGGTAGCCGTTGGTAACGAAAAGACACTGGGACGAGGGCGGACTCAGGGAAGCGGTTTCCGGGTCTCCCTTCCTGGGCTGGGACAGCAGAGAGAGACGAAACGCTCCGGTGGATTAATAGCATTTCAAAGGTACGGACAGGTAAGGTACTGCTCGGTTGTTTGCTGTTATTATGATATATAGATTTTTAACTTTAAACAGTGTAGCGACTAGTCGATGGAACCCTAAGGGAGACAAACCAGACAATCAGTTTGAAGACTAGCTGGCAATATGACACCAGCCGCGGTAGCAACTGTTGCATGCTAAAGTTTGACATGTAACACAGTTTCATCGCTTTTGTAGACCCAACGTCGGTTTATCGAGCAAGTTTTTAAAGAGGAAACTATTTAAGGAACTATTGTGTTTACTTAAGCTGGGTACTGGCAAATTGCAAAGTCATTGTCCCAGTAGCAGATATTTGGAAAACTCTGTGAGTGTCTGACAGACTGGGTGTGGTGGACATCTGACTGTTACAGACACTGAGGCCTTCACACACGTTTCAGACTCCCCCTGGCCAGTGACTAAAGCATTATATTAAATTCTCCTTCATTATTTGACACAGCTGTCCAAATAAACACTTCCCCTTCTTCATGTTTTGAAAAACAGCTGCACTACCCACTGCTTTGA
This sequence comes from Neolamprologus brichardi, assembly GCF_056152115.1. NCBI lineage: Eukaryota > Metazoa > Chordata > Actinopteri > Cichliformes > Cichlidae > Neolamprologus > Neolamprologus brichardi. The sequence continues at coordinate 27,540,957 of NC_142115.1, forward strand.
GCTCATTTATTGCCCCATGGCCCAACTGCTGGGAAGCTTGCTACACTTCACCAGGCTTAATCAATTCATAAATAGGCACCATTAAAGAACTTTGCTCCAGATTCCTCTTGTGTACCCTTCCTGACCTCTGCACTTGCTTTCTAACATGCAATTATTCCATGACCTTTGGTTATAAAGCACATTTCCAGAAAAGTAAATTTTGCCTTCAGACATCTTTAACAATAACAGAGGGAAACGATAACACATTCTCATTATGTGTCTGTCTAAGATGTGGCTGAGGGCCACTATTGAAGAATTGTCATCCATCTTTGTTGTGTTTTGGACTTGGTGAAAACATGCATATTTCACTTCCTTTCTTGTTAAGTGGTGAGCACTATGGCAGACTCTGCAAGGTGTAATCTCAAGGCGGCAGCTGCCCCTTACTACAGAAAACAAGTAGGCTTTATGGCCAGCTGGACAGAGATTAATTTGATATTAAAAGAACAACATCTTCCCGTAATGAAAGACGCCCCATGGCTCAAATCAAGCACCTTCACCTTTCTCTGACCTTTCCCCTTCCTCCGACTTTATCTCACTAACACAGTCCAACAGGGATCACGTTTGTTTGAAACTACACAGGGATGTTTCCGATCGTTTTGTACTGCGGTGTGAATGGAAAGGCAAAGCTTCATTCACACCAGCAGAGCCAAATGGACTGTGGGTACTGCTGATGTGAAACTGCAGGATACTTTTCAATTAAGCTGGACTTGTGTCAAAATGTGATTTTTGTTTTTACATAATGTGAATTTTTTTGCAATAATGTCTTTTTGAAATGTCCTAAAAAAAGATCAATTTGGATAGTAAAACAGAACAAAAATAAACAGGAGAACACAGTTTTAGCAGTTTCTACACTGCCAAACACACTGATGTAAAGTTAAACAGACACATTTTTGAAGATAATAAGTTGACCCAGTAATGTTGTCTTGTTACCAAAACAAATAAGCAAATGATATCAATGTGGATTGCCACATTAATACAAACATTTTGTTTATATGTTTTTAAAGTAACCTATACCTTTCCTTATTTTCTGGCAATTAACTAATCATTTGATTCAGGTGTGTTGACTCAGGGTGATATCTAAAACCTTCAGGACACCGGCCCTTGAGGTCTGGAGTCCCCCATCCCTGACTTTTAAAAACATTATTATTAAGAATGCCTCAAGTTTCAAATATTGAGGGCATATGTTTAATTTACCCATGTTATCCATAAGCTTAGGCTTATCTGGATGAGGTTTTTGTTTTATTCTTGCATTTATTAAGATATTCTTTATTTTGTGTTGCTGAAACCCAGAATAAACCCTGTTTCTTCAGTTTGTTTTATATGTACAGCTAGTTAGAAACTTGCCTTGAATACACAGCATGACTTTACACCACCATTTGTATGAAATAGAAGCAAACCTTTTGAGTGTGAAAAATTAAGCCTTAAACCTGCAGCATTGCTAAATGCCAGCAGGCCTGTTAGTTTCCCTTGATTGTAGTTGGCTGTCAAAAAGACTTCCGATAAACATCAGTCCTACAGTAGTCTGTGGGAAAATGGGCCTAAGTAAACAGAGAGAATTTTAATTTTGATGATTTTAAGTGTCAGAAAGGAGGATTAGCCTTGCAATTTTCAAGCTATTAGCCAATTAACTTCCAGTTTCAAAACATCAAAGCTTCCTAACAGGACTTCGTGACTTTATGTTGCTGGCATTACAGGAGTTGCGTCCATCTTTTATACCACAGGTGTCAAACTCCAGGCCTCGAGGGCCGGTGTCCTGCAAGTTTTAGATGTGTCCTTGATTTAACACAGCTGATTTAAATGGCTAAATTACCTCCAGTTCAGGCCCGGTAATGAACCAATCATTTGATTCAGGTGTGTTGACCCAGGGTGAGATCTAAAACCTACAGGACACCGGCCACCAAGGCCTGTGGCTGTAATTATACTCCGCTGCAGATGGAGATGAAAAATTACAACAGTTCTAAATGAACCCAAACATCTTTTTCTACATGATGTTTTTATGCATATGATGTATAGAAACAGATCTTTGATTGGCTAATATTGGCTGAGTATATTGTAAGACAACCATAGAGAAGATTAGTGCTTTCTGATGTTGGAGAAAGTAGTTTTGCAGTGTGATGAAATGAGCATGGAAAAGAACAGGTTATATTACCTCCACCTTTAACTGTGCACCAGTGTACAGCAGCTGTGAGTATTATAAAGATAATATTTTGTTACTGAATGGCTCCCACTTGTTTTCAGTAATTTCCTATGTTGCCCTCATTGTCATAAATCATCCTAAGCTTTAAACTCTGTGTGTGTTATGAACAGTCCTGGTGGTTTGCCTGTGGTCGAAAGGCTTTCTTATTCCGCCAATTGTGGCTTTTTTTCCTCTCTGTGGGCTCATATTTTTAAGTGTTTCCAAAACCACAGCTTAAAAGCCTGTGTCATGTCTTTATTACACCACTTTGGCCCACCATTCCTACCTTCAGACCCCTAAGGGCTGCTTAATTACAGTCAAGCCCCCTTCTCTGTGTGTTGTATTGTCTACGTGTGGAGGTCTTTTGCCAAACATCACTTTATTATGCTCAGCTGCTCTGGGGTCCTGTTGCTTTGATCAGTTGCCAGTAATTTACCATTTTTGTACTTATGCCACTGACTTCATAAAGTCTTCACATTGTTAAATCATTGTTTCATCTTTTTCAATAAGTTCAGAGAGGCCTTAATCCAAGAAGAGCAAGTCTGCAGACCTTTGACACTGCCTGTCAAGGAAGGTGAATAGTTCTTCTAGCATTGCTGGTCCTTCGTGGCTTCACTCCAGCCAATAAATCAACTGTAAATGCATTACATGCCAACAACTTTGGCTTTCTAAGGTGGCATTTTTCCCTTTTGGCCCTAACTGTTTAATCTCCCCCATGTCTGCCCCACTGATGCCAGTGTGTATGTGTATGTAAGCAGCTCAGCAGCCTGGCCGATTAAATGGCCATTATTAAGAGCGTATTATTGAAGTGTGCCTCCCGCCTGTCTGTCCTGTAGTGTTGTCTTTGAGAGATTACAACTGAGATATTGGACCAGTTTAATTAATCTGCTGCTGGTCTAATGCTGGTTCCCACAGAGCCTGAAGAAGAATAACACTTAGAGTGTGTGTATGTGTGCAACACAACTGAATGCACTTGTGTGGGCTGCTGCTTTAACTCAGATACTCATTAACTGTAAAAACACATTAATAACTGCCTTTGTTGTGTTTTTAGGCCTGAAACAAATGATTTTGTAGGTCATGAGTTGTGACCATAGAGTGTAACCATGGTGTCACCCACCCGGTGTTTAGTGTGTGTAGTGTCTATTGGGATTTGCTCAACCTTCCTCAAACTGTGGGTGATGTGTACATACTCCAAACATGGCAGCACTGTGCCAGCAATATTTATGTTTCCACAATGTGCTGGCTGGCCTGTCATGCAGTTTCTGAGACTAAAACCTTAGTAAAAGTGGTTAGCTCTCAGTAGCCTTCTTAGGGGGAAAAAAGGGCGCTGATATTCTAACACTACCAGTCTTGGTCAGAAAGCTGCATTCACTGACTTTGATGCTTTGCGCCACTATGAGGGTAACATTTCTAAATTCTTGAATATATTGCTACTCTTTCAGGATGTATGGCTGCTGATTGGCTGTCTATTAAATTTTCCTGTCCTCCTAATGTATTCAAATTTCTGAAACATTTTTAATTTTTAACAGTACTTGCAAAAATAACAAGAAGCAGGTTTTCTGTTTCCAAATTCTTCACTCTGTATTTAGCGGTGACTTGAGCAAAATTCTGTCATGGATTTGATTATTATAACCACTTATTTAATTTTGTGTTTATTCATCCAGTGCAGCCAGAGTAGCTCTGATCCACCAGGGCTTGGCCAATGGGAGATTGTGGTTTGCCCTCTGTGTCTGAAAGAGTAGATCCTTGGGAACTAAAAAGTGTAGGTTGGAATCTTTGAATCTTTAGCTTGTTCCAGTCATCCTTTCTCATTCCAAAGCATTACGTGATGCAATTATATTAGAGAGTGTATTCATCTCACCTTTGTGTGAGTACACATGGTGTCTTTTAATGTTGGTGCCTTGAGTCATTGGTCATGTTTTTATTAGTGTCCTAATTGAGACCCACAAAGTCTGTGTAAAGATGTTGGAGGGTCGGCGGCAGCATAAGTCTTTGGTTTATCATCTCATTCTGTGCTTTAACAGAATTACCTTTCTTTATGGCCCAGAAATTAAACTAACAGAAACTAGGCTGCATAGATGGGTTGGATTGGTATCTGGGAACTGGAGGCTGGATTCAGGTTTCTGGTTCTTTATAGTGCAATTCAAGCAATTTCAGAGCAGTGGTATGACAGCAGGGAGGAGGCTGTTGTCATCAGGGAGTGCTATTGTTGAGTGCTTGGTTGTCGACAATGTTTATGTAGATGGCACTCATCCAATTAACATCCACATGAATCCAGGGACTCAAGGTTTCCGTGGAGATTGCTTTAAAGTTGATAAATTTAAGGACAAGGCCTCATATGGTCTCTGATCACTTGGATTGCCCCTTTACCTTAATTCAGCACTGCTCCATTCTAAATGGTTTGAGTCTCCCCCTTACTGTCCTGCATGCGGTTGGTCTTAAAATGTCTTCAGGGTTCAGGCACGTGTTTCCCCTTCTCTGTAAGCCCAGCTGCCCTATATAGGAAAGGCTTCAGGAACGAAAGGGATAAACAGCCATTGTTCTCCTTGTGTGCTTGGTGAAACCACCCTGTCAGCAGGACAGATCGCTGCCCACTTTGATCTAGATACAGACTACTCCCAACTACCATCTAATACATTTAACAACGTGAAATGGTTCCCCAGGTGACCACAAATGTGTTTGTCAAATGCCACGGTCAAATCGGGTTCCCATGCCACGTCTTTCCACTGGCAAAGATTACATAACCAGAGTGCATCTCCGTTTGGCAACACACGGAAGCCTGCCTCTTTCTAATGCTTATCACACTCCACCTGTCAAGTCCCAGTGTGTTGGTGATAAAATGGAGCCTGTTCTTCCTGCTCAGTCATTATGTAGCGAATTTATCAAATGAGGCTGTTGCTCTGTCGTCTGCTCAGAGTCATAGGGAGAGCCAGGAGCAATGAGCAGGCAATACTGTAACAGCTTAATGAGAGTCTGGGAAGTTGTGCAGATTTGATAACCTCTGCAGTGAGAGTGATAGTGTTAACAATGGTGTGGACATCTGCATCTGAACTAGGTCTACATGTTTTGGTCTTTTTGCAAAGATATAAGGTTTAAATGTAGCATTTTTCTAATTGTATAAAAATAAATTGTCAAATATCAAAGTTTTTGCTGTTGCTACAGGGTTTTTTTTTGCCACCTTTCTTTGTAGCTTTCTGAGGTTATTAGGATCCCACAAATCAATGTGACAGCACAGCTCTAAAACCTCGAAAACATCAATTAATTATTTTATTCAAAAAGTTGTTTCAGTTGCTTTCCACAAAATAATGTTTTTAAATTTATATCAGTATTTTAAACTAAATGATTACATTTATGATTTGGTTGATTTAATTTTTTTTTTGTTTTACATTTTGTTTTTCATAATCAAATGGGTGTTTTTTCAGCTGTGCAGCATAAATCCAGTATAAATATGTCACTTATTTTATGGTGGTTTAACAAATATCAGTGTTTTTTAAGGCTTAAACTTGAACAACTGATTTAACTATAAGGGTGTAAGTCACAACAGCAATAAAATTTTAAAACATAAGGAAACACAAAGGCCTCGTTGAGCTTATAGGCTACTCAAAATGTTATTATTAATTTGCTGGATACAACTTTTACAGAGTGAAAAGTTGTGTGTGTGTGTGTACATATATGTATCGCTCAACTGAATAGATGCATAAAAGTTATCAGAATTATTACAATGGGTCGCAGCAGGACATGTCATTTACCACTCTCTTTTTTTCCCCCTCCTACAGGCTTGACAGACATCACATAAACAGTAGCGATGTCTCAGTCTGGAGAGAAAGGAAAGGTGAGTAAACGTCAGAAATTTCCTCACATCACAGTTTAGATTAAACTATGACAGATTTTTGGTGGGTGGTTTTCTAATAAGGATCTGGTGATTAAGGGCCATGGTACTTGTAATCTCTAACACACACGCCTTCACAAGCATCCACAGAGGATATCCTGTTTAAATGCAACTGTTTCATGGCTTGGCTTTATTGTGTTTAAAGTTTCTCAGTGATATGTATCATCATCAATCTCTCTCTTATACACTTCAACTGTACACCTAGACTTCATAAAATGATGAGGCAGGAGTTGTTTAGAGGATTTATCAGATGAAAGAAATAAGCAGAAAAATGTCATGTAACATACTTATACTATGCTATCACCTAAATGCAAAACATCACATATACTTCTGACTAGTTTGCAGCTTATTTTTTGTAGTTTCTGATCCTATTTGTTTTTCTTGTGCTACAGTTTCCAGATGCCGCAGGTTATGTAGGGTTTGCTAACCTGCCTAACCAAGTGCACCGGAAATCAGTGAAAAAAGGGTTTGAATTTACCCTCATGGTTGTAGGTGAGTGGTCGAGTGCTCAAGTTTCAAAGTGGGCATACCAGAAAAAGTTTGAAGTACTCCATATGTTTTCTCTTGAAAGTACAGATTTATAGTTTAGTCTCTATTTTTCAGGGGAGTCTGGTTTGGGCAAATCCACATTGATAAACAGCCTGTTTCTCACTGATCTCTACCCTGAACGTTACATCCCTGGTGCTGCAGGTATGTCCACACACTCCCATACATGCACATACACACACACACACACACTCATGCACACTTTAATATTAAAAAAGGCCTACTGCAATGTCTCCAGCAAAGTGTTATTTCAAGTGGAATGCTGAGAATGCTGCAGTCTCAAAATGTGACCCTCCCCTACTTATGACTTGACTTAGATTAGGACTTGGGCTCTAGCTTGAAAACAATTATCCAGGCCCTCACAGTTCAGAAAACACATATCTCTCTTATATGGCAAAACCGACGGTTTGGGGCAAATCTGGTGTCATTTTTCTTATGATTTGTTTTAACAGAGAAGATTGAGAGGACAGTGCAGATTGAGGCATCAACAGTGGAGATCGAAGAAAGGGGAGTGAAGCTTCGTCTCACTGTAGTTGACACTCCTGGATACGGCGATGCCATCAACAGCCAGGACTGGTGTGTTTTTGTTATGGTTTTTTTTGTTGTTGTGGGGGAGTTAGAACAACTTGAGACGTGTGCAGCATGATCTCCTATCCTCCCCACCTGTCCCCGATGCGCCTTTTTTTCCAAGTTTTGTCTCAGGCTCCTTATTTCTTACCTCTCCTCCCCCTGCATTCTCCGTGTCTCCTATTATGTGTGTATGCGTCTGTAATGTGTCGGTATGTGTGCTTACTTGTGGGGCGTCCTACTGTCAACGTGGGCTCTCTGTCCAGGATACGTTTCCTGTTAATTGTGCTGGCATAGCTGTATTTCTACATTCTTGGGTCCTCTTCATAACAACTCCACACTTAATAAAAGGAAACGTTTCTTCACTTACCTTTCATTTCTTTCTGCAAAATTTGTGTGGCACTTTTTTAGCATTTAGATTACGAATATTAAATGGTAGGTAAATGAAACCAAATTTTAAGAGCTATTTAGAAATTAAAGACGAAGAGTAAATTTCAGACAACAGTTTAGACCAGCCGTCCCCTACCTTTTTTGCGACACGGACTGGTTTATGTCCGACAGTATTTTCACGGACTGGCCTTTAAGGTGTCGCGGATAAATACAACAAAATAAAACCAGTACTGGTACCGATAAAAAAAAAAAATAACGATCAAAAACCCTGAAAACCATAAATTTCACAACTCTCACATCCTGGTACCAAACGACTCACGTGCCGGTCCGGGGGTTGGGGACCGCTAGTTTAGACTACTGAACTGAGAGAAGGTAAAAGTTAAAACTGATGGAATAGTATGATTTAAAGATTAACGTTATGTATGTTTGGTTGCTTTGTTTAACACTGATAGAAATAGAAATGATGTTCATTCTACAAGTTGATTTTCATATTTGACTGTTTGGCTAGAAGATATAAAACTGCACCCGTCAGCTACATTTTTTATCTTATGAGTCAGAAACAGATGGTGTGAAAATGGCTGCTTTCCTTCTTTCCTTTTTTAAAAAGTAACACTGCTGTTGTTAGGGAGGTTGAGATGGTGTGCCAATTACAGCAACAAAACTTTTCATTTTAAGTTGATTCCATTGAATTTCCAGCTCTTACAGGGACATAGACCCTTTCAACTGGAAATGACCCATTCATTCAGTCATAAACCAGGAGGATTTATAATATCAGTGATCTATTGCCTGACATGTAAAACTACACTTGAAAGGGTTTTTGTGGGAGTTAAAGCAGGTTTCTGAAGATCTATATCATCCCGTGTGTTTGATTCAGTGGAAGTATGTCCTGGCCTTATTCTGAGAAACTATTTCTTCACTTTGACCCTTCTAACCTAATGACAGGTGTTTTACAGCTCTAACCTGCTTTTTGTGTATGAGAAAATCTAACTTGGAGTGAAAATAAGTTGTGTATTAAAACTTACAAATTCCTTACTGGTGCCGATAAATGTTTTTTGGGGGGACGGGATATTCTGTATTTGATTTCAGTTTTAAGACCATCATCCAGTACATCGACAATCAATTTGAACGATACCTCCATGATGAGAGTGGGCTGAATCGAAGACACATAGTGGACAACAGAGTGCATTGCTGCTTCTACTTCATTTCTCCGTTTGGACATGGGTAAGTAAGCACAGACACAACACTAAAGGCACCAGAAATGAGCTGACTTGTACTTAACACACTACTTTTAATCATGTTTGGTGGTTCTAAAGCAGAACTTCCTTAATTTGGGTATTTCAAAGCTACACAACGCTTGCTGTTTATGACATCTTTAGCATTAGCGTTTTTTATTAACTTGAGTTCCTTTTACACATTTCAGTTCTGCTTTGTTTCTCAGTACTGTCATATGCTGTGAAAGGCAGTTATTCCTTGTCCAATTTTATCATTTTTGTCATTTCAAAACAGTTTTTCACTGTGTCCTAATTGCCCTCTTTGTTCTTCCTTCTTTCCCAGTCTAAAACCACTGGATGTGGAGTTTATGAAGGCCATCCACAGCAAAGTCAATATAGTCCCAGTCATTGCCAAGGCTGACACACTGACTCTGAAGGAGAGGGATCGCCTGAAGAGGAGGGTGGGTTTGATTTTACACCCACAGACACATAATTTCAATCCTAAGATGTCTGTTTTCTGGTATATACACCACATGTAATCATCTTTATTCAAATACTACCACAAAGCCCAAATGCCACTTACTAAAGACACTGTTAATCCAATTAGCGGATATATGTGTACTCCATTAGAAAGTGGCTTATAATCGTAGAATGGAACAAAACAGTATTGTATAGCTTATCTGTCTATAATGGCAGCTTAGCATGTCACACCTCTTTGCGTTCGTGTGAGACTGCACTTTTGCACTTCTCCCTGTGATTGCGCTGATGAACGGCTTTAAGTTTTTGCGTTTCTGATGAAATCACCAGTTTCAAAGTAAACGGAGGGACAAACCAAGAAAGGAAACAGTAGAAGGGATGGACTGAGGAAAGTTTGTTGTATATAATTTAGATGAAGCACATTTCATCCAGTTTCAACACGTCCCAGATACTTCCTCTTGGACCTGACCCAAGTGTCTGCCTGCCTGCCTGCACGCTTCTCAGCTTCCTGCTGTCCACAGGGGAAGGACATTGTAGTACCGCTCATCACACACACTTCACAGCAGTGTGTTCAGCTGATAACGTCTTGCTTAAGATGATTTAGTAGGATTTTCCTCGTCTTTCCTTGTCTTATTTCCTTTTTTATATCTGTGAGACAACTTGAGTATTCCTTATTTCTGTGCTTTTTGTCTCAATTCAGAGAACATTGGAACTAGTTGGTTGATAATATGTCCTTTTCTCTGTTTTTATATAATTAATTGATTTTAATGTAAAAATGTTGCCTCAGACTGAGAAGTTACATCAGAAATTCTTTTTGAACTTTAGCACTTTTTGTATTTGAAATGATTAAGTGAGAAAAAGACCCACTCTTTGCAGCCTGGTAAAAAAGCATATTGTGCCTCAGTTGCTAATAACTTTTTTTCTGTCAGCCCTCTTTAATTGAAAGTCAGCCTGTCTCCTCACCTTCCCCGGATGCCCAGACCTCCCACCTGCTTCTCATTCAGGTCTCGGAGCCGGTGGTCTGGCAGGCGTCAGGCTGATCGGCTGACCGGAGTCCAGCTCTGCTTTGTTCTCCCAAACAGCCAATCTGTTTTGTTAGAATCCTGGGCTGTTAAATTTCTTGAAATCACCGATGCAGTATCTTAGCAAATTGCAGGTTACAGTTGGTCATTCAGGACATTTCTTCTTGTACTTGCTGAGACAGCAGGATTTAACAGTGGGCGCACATGAAAACTCAGTAACTGCACTTAACTGCAACTCAAACCTCAAGTCTGTTCCTTTGGCAGTTAAGATTAAAAATACCATGTCTCCTGCCACTGCTGACCCCCACCTCAAGCTGAAGGAAACCCCCAAGCTTTTTGGCTTTTTGCTCCAGCTGCCAGCCTTCAGCAGGTCAGCTGTCTTTATCAGAGTTTTGGCTCAACTTTTGTTTAATTTTGTGTGTATTTTTCCCCATTTACTATAAAAGTTTAGCCAGGAGAAGTGAAGTGAGAAATAATAAGGGACAAGGAACTCTAAGGAAATACTGTAACAGTATCACTCTGATCTGACCTCCTTTCAGTTAAACTTTCAGTTTGTTCTCATGCTCTGCTAAGTGTTCCCTTAACAAACAATTCCGACTGTACAATGAGCAGCAATTAGCTGCAGAGTTTAACAAAACTGTCAAACTCACGCATACCCACACCCAATAAGATCTATAACATCTAAAGCGATGAAGAAAACAGGAAATGTAGAGGACTAGTCAGCTAATCCCGTGTGGCTCTCCAAATGATGTTCCTCCCCGTTTTCTCAAAAAGGTCTTTCCTACCATTAGACCACACATTCTGAACATTATTAATACTAGTCTTTTGTCTGGTCAAGTATCTAAGGAGCTTAAGCATGCAGTCATACATCCTTTACTTAAGAAACCAGGCTTAGACAGTTCAGTCATGTAAAATTTTAGACACATTCCCTTTCACACTTCCCTTTCTTAGTAAGATCCTGGAAAGGATTGTTTATACTCAGTTGATTGACTATTTGAATGACTCTCAATTGTCGGAAATCTTTCAGTCCGGCTTTAAGCCATTTCACAGTACGGAGACAGCCCTCGTAAAAGTTATGAATGACGTTCTGATAGCGACAGACCTAAATATGCAGTGCTGGTCTTCTTGGACATGACCGCTGCATTCGACACAGTGGATCACGATTTGCTGATCTCCCGCTTACAGCACTGTGTGGGAATTTCTGGTTCAGCACTGTTGTGGTTAAAATCTTATCTCTCAAACAGGACCTCTTGTGTTAAGTTGGGGTCGGCTTCATCTTCTGTGGCCCCTCTGCTTTGGGGTGTGCCACAGGGATCTATTCTTGGGCCATTATTGTTTGCACTGTATCTTTTGCCTCTTGGCGCGATATTTCAAAAACATAGTGTCATTCCATCTACATGCAGATGGCTGCCAGCTTTATTTACCTTTTAGTCATCCTGATAGTCTCTCAAGTCGACCTCTGCTTGACTGCCTTAGTGATGTTAAAGCATGGATGGCAAAAAACTTTACATTTTAATGATCGTGAGACGGAAGCGATCTTATTTGGCCCAAATCGTTTTTCTGATGCCCCAGATGTTGATCTTGCCGCTTTGACTTCCATTTAAAGAGTTTGATCACAAATCTCGGAGTAAAAATTGATTCTGCACTTACCTTTGATGGTCACGTAAACGGGTTGGTAAAATCAGCATTCTATCACCTCAGACGTTTATCGAAGGTTAAGCCCTTTCTTTCCAAGCGTGACTTGGAAAGTGTTAATCATGCCTTTATTACTTCATGTTTAGATTATTGCAATTCTCTTTTAATAGGGGTTGGGCAGGGCACTTTGTCACGCTTGCAACTAGTGCAAAATACGATTTTTAACTGGCAGAAGGAAATTCGACCACGTCACTCCGGTTTTGGCCTCTCTACATTGGCTTCCAATTGAATTTAGAATCTGTTTTAAAGTCCTTTTATTGTTTTTTAAATCTATAAATGGTCTGGCACCTGTTTATTTGTCTGATTTGTTGAGGCCCATGTCCCCATTCGTTTGCTTCAGTCAGCTGAGCAGCTGTTGCTTTCAGTCCCTAAGTCACGGCTGAAACTTAGAGGAGACTGACCGTTCTCTGTTGCAGCTCCAATGCTTTGGAATAACCTCTTCTCCATATTAGACAAGCTACATCAGTGCCAGTTTTTAAGTCCAGATTAAAAACCTATTTTTATTCCCTGGCTTTTAACTCTGTGGGTAACTGATATTTTCAGAAATTTTATTGCTATGTCTGTTTTTTGCTATTTTATTACTATATTTATATTTGTATTGTACAGCACTTTGGTCTACCAGGTGTGTTTTTAAAGTCCTATATAAATAAACGACGACGATGATGATGAGCTATCTTCCCTACATTTAAAAATGGCACCATGTGGCTCTTAGGAATGTATATTATTTGTACTGACTCTTGTTTGTTTACAATCTGGGCATGTACAACTTTTATCTCCGTCTTTGTATAAATGACTAAACTGCTGTGGCGGTTCTATGTGGGTTTTGTGTATTTCATATATACAAGGATGCCCTACTTTGATGATTGCAAAGCTGCACTTTTTAGTGTCAGTATTACAATCTTTGGTCTTTAAATAAAAAAAAAATAATACATATTACAACACAGCTGAAGTTGAACAGAATTGTACTGATTTAACTGTTGAAGTAAAAAGATGAACCAGTGAACAAGAGACTCCTTTTCGAAAGTGGAAGCACATAAAGTCTACTGCTGCTTTCCAGCATTTTGAGTTACATTAAAATGAATCATATACTGGGTGAGATCAAGAACTTCCACATCTTTGCCCATAAAAAACAAAAACCATACCTGATTTCAATGTGGGCTCTATGCACTTCGATGTTGCCTCCTTTTGTACCATCTTCAGCTCCCAGCGCATCTGCTTTCAGATGCTCAACCTGTTTATTTTCCCTGAAAGTCCTACTTGGTGGTGGGATCATTGCCATCAAAGTGAGTTCAGATTGACACAGGACTTGATGTTTACTCTGTACAAGTTTGGCAGTTCTGGTGAAATTGCAAACGTTCTTTTTCAAAAAGTCAAAGGGACAGTAAAATGGTCCAAAATTGTTCAAAATGAAATTGGGCAGCAGAACTTTTCATCACTCTTTACATAGGAAATTATGTTGGAATGAAAATGATGGCTGACTAATTTACAATGAATTCAGGATATTTCACATATCTGACCCAGTAATCTGTTTTTTTTGCATGTTTAGAAGTTTGACGTGCCATGGTAATGCCCATTAATCTCTATTACGTGTCTCTCGGGAAAATGGACGGGAGTATTTGTTGGGTTGATCAGATAAGTTCAAGTGGCTCTTAGGTATACGTGCCTGACTCCTGCTGTACAGTCCTGTACAGTACGGCACCAAGGCCTTCCTTTGAGGTCAGAGCACTATCAGCCAAGAACCTGCCAGAAAGCTGAATGCTGGAGAATGATTGATAACCTCCAGTGTTTCTCCCACACAATTTATTAGTTTGTTTTTTGCAGAGCAGTTTCTCACCGCTCGGAGAATTTGTTTCCCCTCCCTCAAAGGCTTGTACAGTCCTTTCCCCTATTATTAGTGGGAAACAGCTTGTATAGAACAATATAAATTTCCTGCAATGTGTCAAGACTGTTCCACTGACAAGACACAAGTAGCACAGCTCAGGCTCAAAGAACAAATTGAACAAGCGTTCACCGGAACCACTCGTCATTTTCCTGCGTTTTAACCAGTTCTTCCCTTCCTGGCAGTGCTTCCCCCACCAGCCTGTTATTTTCTCGCCCTTCATCTTTGTGTCCTCTTTTTTTCTTTTTCTTTTTTCTTTTTTTTTTACGCTTGCTCTAATGCCAATTTCCTTCACCAGAGTCATCGTGGTCTCTAGCTCATAACTTGCCCTGAGGAGGGTATATTGAGGGTCTGATCCTCTCAGTCTGGGTCCCTAAAGTCATATCCTGTGTGGAGATTTAGTCTGAAAGTGCTTTACTGGTTGTTTTCTGTTTGAGTGAAGAGGATGGTACACAGCTGGTTTAAAGTGGAATCCAGATGAGCAAAAAAAGAGTAAAGACCTTCATTCTTATCTAAAAAAAAATAGAGTGCATATTTCTATTTTTTCCCTTCTGTAGCTACAACACTAAAATTGACTGATTTCAACAACCACCTTTTTTATATAAAATTGAGGAAGAGAGGAAGCTTAAAAGACTAATACAAATCCAAGATTTATGTGAATGTAACTAAAAACTGGGCCAGCTGCTTGCACTGACGAATTACCTCTCTCAAGCAAATTACGAGTCGCTCTGTGTTGTGTTCATGCTTTGATTAAACACTGCCCAGAACAAAGGGAAAACATCTAAGATCCCAGTCTGTGATTTTTGGAAGTGATCAGCATATTTAAAGTGTGAGGAATTTGCACTAAAAGGTAAAAGAGTGGCTAAGGATGCCTTTGCTATAGGCAAAGGCGTAAGAAAGTTGTATTAAACTGATTGTGACTGTGTGAGCTTTCTTTCCTTTTGTGTAAAGACTAAAGTCAGAGGTCAGTGAAGGCCAGAGAACCCAGCTCCTCCGCTGTTCTCGCGCAAGCCTGTAGATCGCAAACAATACCTCAGCCTCTTTTTCATGTCTTCCTCGTCTCCTCTTCTTTCTTGTCCTTATCTTTCTGTTTGCCCTTGTCTCAGTTCGCACAGCATTTTATTACTTACTACCATGTCCCCAACTCCTCCGCCATACTCCTACTTTGTGAATAAGCTCTCCACTAGTGCACGTTACCAGTGTCGACACAGTCGGTAATAATAATGACTGTTTTTATTTGCATCACTATTAATATATTTTTTTTAAAGTGACAGAAACCAGACACAGAAACCCGATTAAATAAACATTGAGAACAAAATAGTTGACTGAAAAGGCTGAAGCTGCAGCTTTTTGCACCGATTCTTTTTGCAAAACCTGTAAAACTAAATGTCACCAAAATAAAGGCCAAAGAAAATAAAACATTAAAAAATGAATTATTGAATAAATTCAATACAAAAATGTATGTTTCATATATAGTGACCATACCTAACTTGTTCACCTCCTTTTTTATTTGCGTTAAACCTTTCTCTCAAATTTTAATCGTTTGAACCAAGTTTAGTTAAATGGCAAAATCAAAACATGATTAGTAGTCAGATATGTTACTCTAGGAAAGCATATTTTTGAGGTAATTATACGCACCTGAATAATGATATGTAGTTATGGGAGTTTCCTGATGAAAAGTGTAAATGTAAAGTAAGGGATTACTATTGCAAAAAAGCTAATTTGATTACTGTTACTTTCCCGTAAGCACGCTGCGTTACTAAAATCGTTTTGGGGTTTTTTTTTGCGAGAGTGTCTCATGACAATGACGTAAGCCAGTGTGACATTCGTGGCAACAGCTGTGTGCAGATCAACAATGGATAATATATCGAGTGCGGGAGAGCATATGACCATGCAGCGTTTAAGGCGTGGAAGTACTGACCTTACTTTGAGTTTGATTCCGTAAAAAGTGACAAAAACATTAGCATCCGCTGTTCACTGTGTGGGAAGAAAACTTATTTTTACAGCAAAAAAACCCCCTAAACTTACGAGCAAGCACCAACAGTACGCTGCCACGGGAATGTGAAACTCCCAGATCCTTCCACTGACCGCTACGACACACCTGCACCAGGGCAAACCTCCGCCTGCCTCACTTCTGCTATACAGGTGAAAATAGAGCAACAGGACCACTGAGTCTTTGATTTTATTTATTTTCTGCTGTATTTTACTTGCATCTATTTGAAAGAGTGAGTATAAACACAAAAACAAATTTCTTCCAGTCAGAGAATGTTGCATATAATTTAATGTTTGCTTGATGCATAAAGTTAAAAGATTAAAACTGATAAAACAAGTTTCAAAAAGAGACTTTTTCATTTCATTACATTTTATATGATGAATTATGCAGAAAAAGTAGAATTGGGCTGAAAGATCTATTGCTTTATTACCTATTCAGGTTGTAAATCATTTTTTTTAAAAAGTAACTAAATACTAATTACTTATTTTCAAAAGTAAAGTAACGGGATTACTTTTTGGGGGAAGTAATCAGGAATTAGTTACGGAAGTAATCAGTAATTAGTTACTGATTACTAATAAGTAATTGATTACTATTCAGTAACTGATTAGTAATCAGTAATTAGTTACTGATTACTTTTTTCAAGTAACCAACACTGGTGCAGGCTTAGACTGGTACCTTATCAGTGAGATTATGGGGTGATTGCAAGTTCCTTGTGTCAGGCCCTGATCAGCTTGTGCTTGATCATTTTCCTTCCAGTGTTTCAAACAGGGTGATATATTTATTTTTATGCCCTCCTTTGGTCATTGTGCCAGGGAACGTTTCCCATCTCCAAAGATTTTAAAATAATAAATAGGCCTTTTGTCTCATGGAACACACAACTCTGTTACACACGATTAATTGCTTTTAAGTGAAGAAAGTGTGGGTCAACTGTAGCGTTACAAATCTGAAAAGATCATTTCTGGACTTTGGCTTACTGCTGATGAGTCACTTGAAGCTGTTGAGTCCCTTTTAATTAGCAAATAAAGTCACAAAACTTGGTTTGTGGTTGTGGCTGTCCTCTTCTAAATCTCACATAAATACAAGATTACGTGAATGGCTCAATTGTATCTCTCTGTATGCTCTTTGATCAAAGGAAATGTGGGTGGTCTTAACTGTACTAATGCTTAGCCCAGACAATAGGAGTGTGGGTGGCTGTGTATTTGTGTGTTCATTATTACTCATACGATACCTTCGTGGTACTATGATTGTAGGACTTCCTTTGTACTTTACATCAGTACCATTCAAATCTGGACCAACAAAATATTTCTAGATAGTGTTTCTGTGTGTTGTGGTGTTCTACTGTTGCTGCTGTGTGTCACAATTAGTTTTGTACTTTTAAGGGAACTTTCTGGGGGATTTAGTCTGTAGATTGTCTGGTCACAATGGCCTTTTTAACCTGTCCTGTTGTTGTTCTTTTACTTTAGTGAATCACTGACCTCCTTGAGCTACAAGGCTCCATGCACGTAACATACAAGCTCTGTTCCTGCTACTAACGCCAGATTATACCAGTTGAACACAGTATGTTAGCACTTAGGTGTGTGTGTGTGTGTGTGTGTGTGTGTGTGTGTGTGTGTGTGTGTGTGTGTGCGTGTGTGTGTGTTTGGTTAGATGGCTGGTATGAGATCTAAATCCCCCTCCGACCCCCTCAGATCAGGTATTGTTGGGGCTCCTTCACCCCCTCAGACTCCCTGCAGGCAGGAGAGAGCCGGTTAGCTGAAAGGCGTTTCCTTGCAAGACAAAAGTGTTCGGCCTCATGTGTCTTGAGGTTGTATTTGGAAGCTAAATAGTAGGAGGTTTATATGTGAAGGTATGTGAAATGTGTTTTCTGGAATTTTATTTACAAAGATACGAGTTCAGTACTCTCTAACAAGTGTCAATATTTGTTGACATATTTCATTAAAAGCCACGTGCTTTGATTTTGTGAGAGAGAATTAGAAGTCTTGTTATGAGTTTGGAAAAGTCTTAAGGGGTCATACCTTTCTAGACAGCTTTTTGACCATTTTTATCATGGTGTTGTTTAACAGTACTGTCCCTTTTATTCTTTGTAAGGCTATATTGCTGCTTGCTCATATTTCTCCTTTTTTGTCACGCAGAATATAGGAATCCATCATCAGACCCATCAGTACTCTATTTTTCAGGAGATTTACTGTGACTTGAAACACATTAACAGAAAATGTGTTTTTGACCATAATATTTGTTTATCCAGTGTGAAAATCCAGCTATAGCTCATCTTTTAACGCATTTACTGATTACATTTTCATTTGCTAGAAATAAAAATAAATGCCCTTTTTATATTTTTAATTAAAAAAATATATATTTTAAAGTCTTTGCTTCAAGCATCTCTTATATAAGGTTGTAACGTATTAAGCAAATTTGTATAGTGGCACCAGTATTCAAAGATGGTGAATGCTTGCCAAATAACAATGCATTGACAATTTTCACCTTGGTTCTAACATTTTTTTACCATTAAAATGAACCGCTAAATACCAATGCCAGTATTAGTTCCAGTTGACCTTTGAAAACCTTTTACAGTACTCCTATATTAGCTCTTGCCTTCAGAAAAGTAAAAATTAAACATTAAAGTAAGTGCATGGCTTTATAAGGTGTAGAGCAAGCAGTAGTTTACACACAGTTGGACCTACTGGAGTCTTACAAGAGGCACACTGTGGATTTTCCTTTAATAATGTCTTCAGCCTTGGAAAAAAGGGACCCCTGTCCTTTAATCTCATAACAAGCAGCGACCCTCCATGTGGGTCAGTCTTAACAAATCTGTTCGGTTTCTCTCAGTCTCTAATGAAGAAATTGGAATAGTGCATCATAAGGTTTAAGGAGTTTCTGGTATAAAAGAAGGTCTGAAAGCTGCTCGGATGTCCTGCTTCTACTGGCAGGGATGCATTGTTTTATTCCCGTAGCTCCCTTGAAGAAGCTGGCATGCATCTTTAAGGTTACATAAACCTTATTGAAAGTGCTCTTGGTCTGGTCTTTAGTCTTACGATTCTTACTTGGTCACGGTTGATTGGAATTGAAATGCAGTTTTTTTTTTATCCTTTTTGGCTTTCTGTAATGTTATTCTTCTATGTCTGCATTGTTGAGTTCCCAAGAGTACTTTGCGCCATGTTTCTCCTTCCAAGTATTGTTCCATGCCACAGTTTGACTTTATTGGATACAAATCAGACCAAACCAAGAGACTCAGCTCTATCCTCAGCAATCACACGAAAAAAGCCTTTAATAGTTGGGAGTGTTTGCTTGTGCATGCAGTCACCTGTTGAATGTCAGTACTACAGTGATCACCACAATCCCCTTTTTTTGTTTCTGTGTTCTTTTCTTTGGCTGGTGTTTGTTTCCTTCCAGTGATGTTTGTTCATAGCTTGGCAGGTGTTTGAGTCATTCATATTCTTTTTTTGCTTAGCTTATGGGAATGAACAAATCCTGAAAATATTTTTCCCTCGGCAGGTTAAGAGATGAATGTGGAATCCCTCTAATGATGGGTTTGCATCTTGTTTCTTTATGATTGGAGGTCTTGGCTCAACCTGCTTTGCAGTTGAAAAAGTGCTTAGTCACATCTCCCACCACTACACCCTGTGTAATTATATCTATGTATAGACCTGCGGGTATGCTATATTTGGGCTGCACATAACTGTTACAGTATATTTCATACTCCTATTTCAAGAACTGAGTGATACCAGCTTTTCTCTGTAAATACATGTCTGGCATGACTCACCTGCCGTTTGTCCCATTTCTAACCTTCAAACCTAACAGTACCATTTCATATCATACCCTCACACTGGACTCAGAGCTGCCCAGCATGATGGAGTCTTTCTACAAACATCACTTCATATTCTGTGATGTAAGCCAGAGATGTAAACCGATAAATTGTTGGCTTCCTTTTCTAATTAATGCTCAGGCAGAGTCTGGAGTTGAATTGTTTGTCTGCCGCTCCGACAGCTTCGAACAAACCACTAAAGCCAATCATAACAGTGGGGTGGGAGTGTGTGGCGTATTATGGCCTGACATGATGGTCATAAAGTTAACTTGGTTCCCACTGCCAATATCCCCGTGCCAACTAAAACACTCAATTACGAGAAGGAGAGGCTGGTGTAGCGTTGGGGATTAAGGCCTACATTGTGTACAGTAAATCGGCAGGAGACAACAGGTATTTGGAGCGAGTGATGGTTTTGAAATCGCATGATCCATTAGCGGTCTTGATTATAGGTCTCAGCCTGTGCTAAGCACACGTTACAGAACAGAATAATTCAGGTAAACAGCCATTTAGGATTAACAAGGTCTGGAAACAGATGATGGCAGACAACAGATTTGTGTTTGCGCAATGACTGAAGCAGTTTTGTAGATATTTATTTGTACTTTGCATTTGTAAAAAAAAAACTGTTATTCTGTTTTTATCAGTTCTTCAGTTCATTTTTTTGTTTCATTTCTTTCTGTTTTATCACATATCACATCTGCATTTGTGTCTAATCTAATCTACTTGTTTTACAGGATTTGTTTGTTTCATTTTTTTTCCTGTCATTGTGTCACACATGTTTATTTTCCCACTGAGTGCATAGTTTCCCAAAATTCTGTCTGTGCTACCTCACCAGAGTGATGTTTATCGAGCCTCCGTGTAGAACGTCCCTGTAAATCTGGTGTTTGAGTACGTGAGGGAGAAACTGAGGCTCTAGCCTGGTGTCACAGTCTCCTCTCGGTCCTGCAAAGCCTGTTTGTTTTTAGATCTGGCCCACAACAATACCCGACTCTCCGCCGTGCACACACTATCTCACATACACTGCGTTCAGAGCTCACTGAGAAAACAAGCGACAGCCATAACAAGGACTTAAACAGGAGCTGCACTCCGTAGGAATAGCTGCACTCACTTCCCAGGCTGCTGGCTGACTCACCACCATCCTATTATACACTATAGTACTTGAAAGTCCCCAAAAAGTCAGGAAAACAGCGCTTGACATTTTTTGGCACCATTACACAAGATTGCATTGTCGTTTTTAAAATTCTCCTCTCGGGAACACAAAAACAAAATGCAGCTTTGATGTTTACAATAATAAATACTGACATCTGTCCCAGCGGTAGCAGAGAAGAAAGCTCCTTTGTTTCAGCTTGTTTCTTCACCGGTCAGAGAAGAAATAAAGGAGGGCGAGATCTTTGTTTCGGACTCTTTGGAAGTTTGACGCGCACACAGGCTATTTTTTTTTTCACCTGTCTAACCTTTCTGTTTCAACTCCTTCTCCTCCACAGGGGTCTTTAATTAAATGTGTTGCTGCAACAACAGGTGCTCACTCACACCCTCCTATTACTCAGTAGAGCTTCCTTACTTTCTGTTTATGGGACAGCGGCTGTTATTTTCTACATATAATTCACAGTTTACAGTGAATGTACTGTGAACCAGTGCACCATTTTAGGACTGGAGAGGTGCTTTAAGAGCAGATCCTCTGTCAGCTCATTCTAAAAAGAGCATCCGCATAAAGATTGAAATATTTTTCTTTCCTTTTTTCATAATCCCGCTGACAGACAGCCTGAAAAACAAGTTGACATTGGTCTTTCCAGAGAAAATGTGTTTGGATGAACAGTACCTATATGCCGAGCTGGAATGGTCTGCTGCAGTTATCAGCTGTATTGATGTTGTTTTAGTTTATTTTGTTTTAGTTAGGATATATGATTAGAGTTTTTAATAAAAATGAAATGGTCCTCATAGGTAGCAACAATGTGAACATTTTACTGTTTAAATGAGATGACATCTGGCTTTCTGGACTGCTGCAGTACCCTGTTGGTAAAGGTCAAGCTGACCCGTCTTGTAGTATTTGCAGTGGCACATTTGTTGGGCTCGAGTTGAGATTCCCATCACAGTGGGAGAGTTCAGGATCACAGTGACGCCACAGCATGGCCTCTTCTTTCAGTTTCTCTCGTTTCCACTTCTCAGATCCTGGATGAGATTGCAGAACAAGGGATAAAAATTTATCAGCTACCTGATGCCGACTCTGACGAGGACGAGGAGTTCAAGGAGCAGACTAGAGTCCTGAAGGTGAGAGAGGGGCACTCAGCTAATGCCGGCTGTTCCCATAGGAGGTCCGCCATTTCCCTCTGCTGGTTCAGTGATACACCATTCTCTTCCCATTCATCTTTGCTTCCCTTCACTGGAACTGCTCCTCGCTGATACCTTTCTTTTCCACATATCCTTTCCTCTGCCTTTGGGTGTCCACTAACATTTGACTTCCTTTCCCAGGCAAGCATTCCCTTTGCTGTCATTGGCTCCAACCAGCTTATCGAAGTGAAGGGGAAGAAGATCCGTGGTCGTCTGTACCCCTGGGGTGTAGTAGAGGTGGAGAATCCTGAGCACAATGACTTCCTGAAGTTGCGCACCATGCTTGTGTGAGTATCTTTGGTTATAATTTGAAAAGTAAAGTCTTATAAAATCTAACCAGAACTTTTGCCCTGTTAAGCTTGTCGCTGCCAGAGATGAAGTTAAAATCTGAGCTCTGCTGCCTTCTAGTGTTTGAAGACGTGATTGGTGTCTGTCTGTTGCAGGACCCACATGCAAGACCTCCAAGAGGTAACTCAGGATCTGCATTATGAGAACTTCCGCTCAGAAAGGCTGAAGAGAGCGGGCAGGTGGGATCGTGTTTGATATAGCAAAGCACACGTTAGTTATTCCTGTTTCTTTCAAGGAGAATAATATTAATCACTTCATTTGTCCTGCAGAGCTGTGGATGAGGAGGTGTTGGATAAGGACCAGATCCTGCTACAGAAGGAGGCAGAGGTAAAAACACACGGAGCAGATTTGTGTATTTGAGCAATAAAAGTGAATAGCCGTACACACAGACCTCCGCAGTCTGAAATAGATTAAAAAAAAATACTAACCCGTGGCGCTTTTTCACTTTACTCATTTAAGGCACAGACTCGTGAATAATTTAGCAAATACTTACATTTCAGTCTTACATCATTACAAGTATATATACAAATTTTCATTTTCTTTGCAAACTACATAGAAACCTGTTCAGTTTTAAAGAGAAATAATCTGACCTGTAAACTTTTGGTTTGAGGTTTATGTGGAATACTGTAATGTTGTTATGGCTGCTTATTATCACCAAAGACTGTACTCGTTTAACTTATAATTTTAAAAGGGACATTGAAGGGACATGTATTCATTTCTTTGGTAAATAATTTAAGACCCCAATTTTAATACGCATTGTACCCTACTGGATTTCTTTAAATTTAAATCTATACAAATATATATATAGTCATTATGTAATAGAGTAATGATTAACAGCACCTACATTTTAAACAAATTTAAAATGAAAAATAAAGTTTTACATAAAATTTAACAGTACTCAACCCACAGTTCACGCATGTCAAAAACATCTTCATCTTTACCAGAATGAATCTGTTAAGTTGTAGGTCTGTGATATTTAAGGACGTTATTTCCAATTCCTTACAGTGTGTTTAGTGCTGACTCAACAAAAATCGAAAGAATTAGGATTTATAATCTTATTTTTTAAACATATAGAGGTTAATAATCATTGACTTTTTTGTACAATAAGTAAATGAAACTTTATTCATGCATACAAAAAGGATTTCTATCATTGTTCTTTTTTCTTTTTTTGTTAAAGTAACAGAACTACACAGATGAAAAGCATAAATAAAAAGCATAAAGTAGCTTGATTTCCCAGTGAAATCATGATGTCTGTGAGCCATAAATCTGTAAATGTAGAAAGGCTCAGTTGATCGTTTCATCTTGAAAACAGTTCAGTAGAATATTTCAGGGTGAAAAATGGCTGACATGGTGTTCAGACAACACACGAGGATTTGATGACTCAAGTAGGTCAACTCTGGCACTCGGTGTATAGTCAGGTATAAATGCAGAATCACACTGAGCCTGCAGCACTGTAACATAACGTGCTTTCAAAGGTCATGACCAAAGTTTTAGAAGCTGCAAATGCAAACCAGGAAAGCAGCCTGTTTTTCTGTCTGGTTGTATGTTGGAACGCAAAAACATTCTTATTTTCACTCGATAT
Organism: Neolamprologus brichardi; assembly: GCF_056152115.1. NCBI lineage: Eukaryota > Metazoa > Chordata > Actinopteri > Cichliformes > Cichlidae > Neolamprologus > Neolamprologus brichardi. The sequence goes on from NC_142115.1 coordinate 27,564,898, forward strand.
GCATTGTTAACCTTATGGGCCGCTGAGCCTGCATGTCATCAGGTCATTACCTGTTTCCTGATTGCCTTTGATTGGCCTTTTTCTGTTACTGCAGCAGGGCACCATAGTGAGCAGGTGGGGTGCGATCAGAGCTGTTTGTAAACAATGTCTCCAAGCAGGATATGCCATCACTTCCTGCCTGGGTGTTTTTTATGGTGGGAACAACCTCAGTAACGTTAGGAACCGAAGCCACAAAGCCAGAGGGATCGTTTGTTTGGCTGATTTGTTTAGATGTCGTGAGAGGTTTCGCTGGGAGGAAATATCACAATGACCTGTGATACTCCCTAGATTCCTAAAAGGTCCCAGAGTAAATGAATAAGTAATTGTTATTTACTTGAGAGGTTCTTAGAAATAGTTGTGTACTGAGAACTGATTAATGAGTTCCAAGTTGTCACATTCAATGATCGGATAATGCACCGAATTCAATGTGCAGTAATGTCAAATTTGTCTTTCTTAAATTTTCAGGCAAATTCAGCAAATAGCTCAATACATTCTTAAGGTTAGGGTTAAATATACATTTTCTGACACTTAAGGGTTTATTTTCCTTACAGTCAGAGCTGGAGTAGAGTTAACAGCCCACAGGAGGCTTAAACTAGACTTTCTAAGTGGGTAATTCAGTTGCAGCAAGATGCCATCTTCCCTTGTTTTAGACAGCATAATACTATACAGTAGCAGACTTTTCAGCCTCTTAGTTCTGTAGAAACAACCATATTTCACCTACTGAGAGAAAAAATAATCTGGCTTGAACTGCTTGAAGTTCTGTGCTCTGCCACAAGAGGGCGAGAGATATTAACAGGAGAGCTGCTGTTTAATAAGAACACCTGTGATCCTTCTGTAGTGCATCCTCACTGTTAGTTTTAAATACTGGCTTTGTTTTAGTGCTTTTTACTCTTTAATATTTACCATGTAGCAATTATTCATTTATTAGTTTGCATTGGTTTTATGCTTTATTTATTTTTAAGCTTTTTGACATTATAGCTGATATAAATACTCTCTATTTGACTAAATGGTGACTAAACAAACACTTTTTTTTCTTGTGTAAACAAAATGTTATTCTGTAAGCTGTTTCAGATGGCAGTTAGTTGGTTGCTTTAGCCTAGTTAAATACTGAGTGAATTATACTGTTGTCAGATGAGAAAGTCCTCCAATTTCTTAAGCTTAAAACAATTAAAATATTTTATTATTAAAGAGAAAAAAGGCTTATTTTTTCTTTTCTGTTAATACGTGAATATTTTCTGGGTATGTGCGAAGTAGGAGAAGTACTCTTTGAAGCAGACATTAGGTCTTGAAGTCACACATTACATTTCGCCACAAGCTAATATTCTAAGAAAGGCTGACTGAATCAGCAGATATGTGTGTATTTTAACCCCAGACCACGACCTTCTGATAAGTTTATATCGATAGTTTGGTTGCCTAAATCTGACCAAACTAAATGAAACATACTGATGTGAAAGTGGTCACTGCTTGAAAAAAAACTTCAATGGGGTTTTATTTTCATCTTCTTTCTCTTTCTGTAGCTGAGACGCATGCAGGAGATGATCGCGCAGATGCAGGCACAGATGAAGATGAAGTCGGACGACTAAAAGGGTCGGAGGTGAAGGGAAGCACTGTGACCCAAGCCACCAGCACACACGTACACATAAAGCATACACACACACGCATACACTTAGTTGTCCAGCCCTGCCACTCTGCAGACCCACCAGGAGCCAGTTTCCAGAACCACATCATCTACGTGCACACCACCACCTCTTCTTCTTCTTCCCTCCATTCTTCCATCCATCGGCTGTTTGGCAGCTCTGTCTCTTCAAGACTCCACATTCAAACTAGTCTCCTTGTGGGAGCGGGTAAAAAAAGAAACAAGTTATGACGACGATGTTTGAATACTGGCTGATTATCATTTATCTGCTATTTAGCCTTCTTAGTTGATATCCTCAGCGTTGACAGTGACAGCGGTACCGAGTGGATTTACCGTCACACACGTGTTTACATAATATACAAACTGTGAGTTTCACCTCACAGGTCAAAACTTTACAATGCATTATTTTCCATTTATTCTGCTATTGGGTTTGAACTCATTCACTTAAAGGTACAAATAGTTTGCTTCTCGTTTTTTCTGTTGGTTACTCATCACTTACCCATCACCTTCACCTCTGAATAACCATTAGTGCCTGTTTGCTTCAGCCTGATAACGCAATAATTATAAATATTACCACAGAGATAGATACATGTGGTAAACCATGATGAGGAAAACTCTTAAATCTGGTTTTCCTAAATGTGTTAGACTAGAAGCTTTATTGTATAACCAACAGCTAAAACTAATGCAAACCCTCCAGGCTTTAGAATTTCTTAGTTTGTTTTTTTTTTTTTTTTAATTTATCTGTAATACCTGGTTTTAATGTGCCAAACTATAACTTCAGACTGAAAACTAATCAGTCAGTACTGTAAGTTACAATGTTCCCATGTTTGTCTCGGTGACATCATTTCATGTATAAAACAGTCAGCCTGTACTCTACATGTGCAGCTTTTCAACTTACTTTATTCACTCATTTCAGTTTAAATATGTAACTGTGCTGTGTGTAAACTCCCTCCAGCCCACTGTGAACAGCAGACCTTAACATTTCCCCAGCACTGCCGTTTAATCGTGCTTTCACTCATGTGCCATTATTTCTTATTAATGTGTCAGTTGAGACTTTGTAGATGTCGACATGTTTTGTATTTCCTGTCTCAAATAAAATTTGTTAAGAGAACAAAAGTTGACATTTGCTCATTTGGGGGCAGGGGGTACCTTTGAGACTCATGATCGATATGACTTGGCAGTGTTACTGTTTCTAAAATGTGTGACTGTCTGTGTTTTCAGTTTAGTTTCCTATGTAACATGTAGAAAGAAATGTGACATCTGTCTTGCACAGGAAACTCTCATAACATCCATTTTCTTATCCGCTTATTCAAAGTAAGTTTGTTTAGGGAGCAGGAGCTAATTTTAGCTGTAACACGGTGAGGGGCGCAGTACACCCTGGATTGGGTCGCCTGTCTAAAGGAGGGATAACACAGAGACAGCAACAGACTCTCACATACACACATTCAGCTTGAAACCACCAATTAACCCAACAAGCCACAGAAAGCCCACGCAGGTCTGAGACAAACAGGAAGTTCAAACTAGGGACCTCGTTACTGTGGGGCAACCATTTCGCCGTGAGAACAGGCATAGGAAGAAATTTCAAAGAGGTAGTCGTTCCAGACGTTTCTTTGATTATTATTATTTTTTGTTCATTATGAAGTTGCTGGCACAAAGTCCAGGAGCATGAAAAGTAAATCCTATTAAGCTTTGTGAATTTATCAGTTTTATTTCTTTCTAGAATTATTTTTTTTTAATGTAAAAGTGTAATCTGCACATACCGCAAAGACGTAACCACAAAGGGAGCAGATAGTTACAAAAAGTAAAACCTTAGGTCAGACTGAGGACTTTCATGGTGAATAAATAAAACATAAATAAAAGGTACAAAGGTTACAAAAAATATGAATCGTTTCATTGAGGACACTAAAAACAAGGCAAACTTTTGTAGGTTCATCAGGTAAATATGTGTTCACGTGTTGGGTCCAGTGATTTCAAGCGTAAGTAAAATAGCTTTAAGGCTCAGAGAGAAGTGAGGGTTACTTAATTACGGATGTTACTGAGGTTTTGACACTCATAGCATCCTCCTGCTGTTTGGCTGAGTCTGTGAGGAGGAGGAGGAAGGAGTGGTTTTCATGTGTCGTGTCAGCTCGGCCCGCCCTCCTCCTGTCTGTCCGGGGGTTTGGAGGCGAGGGTCCGCTGTCTGTGAGCCGTCGCTTCGGTGAAATTCGGGAGGAGAACGGTGAACATGACGTCCAATATTAGGTACAAAAGCCGGATCCCGGTAAAGACAGGTGAGCGTGCTTTCTCGCTTTTATTCGTCGGATTGGGTTTAAATGTGATCAGTGCAGTGATGTCTCCATGTTTCCGTCTCTCTGGGCGTCGCTCTGCATCCCTGCACCTGCAACCCCCTCTCATCCAATCCTATGATGGCTAACAGAGGACAGCACGGAGGTAGGAATCATCATTTATTGTAGTTATTATTGATATTTTTTGTGGTTGAGGATGTTTTACGATGCAAGAGCTCTGGCACAGGGAGAGCTCGGCTCCAGCAGCATCACTAGTATTTGCTTCTCAGATCCCATGTTTTCGCTTTTTTTTTTCTCATGTGCGCGTCAGATTAATAATCGCACGATGCTCTGAGGGTAGCCGTGCCATCACAGGCTGAGCTGATCACCACACTGACAGGCGGAGAGGGGTGGATAGAGTAATTTTTAGACGCATATGTAGAGCAGGCCAGCGCGACAAGAGGCGAGCAGCCAACGTGATGGTACCCAAAAGGCAGCATCCTTCCTCCTCATCCCCTCCTCCACGACTCTCTGCTGCCTCCACATTTATTCTGGTTTTTCGGTCACTGAATCGGGCGATGGGCTGACCTAATTGTCAGCGTTGCGTCAGCAGGACTCGCGTATACAGTCGCCGCTGCTGGCTGCCTTTAGTAAACCTTTACTGACCATTGTTCAGCTAAAAACAGCTGCCACATGAGCCTGCAGGGGAGGCCGGCTCTCTGATGACCCTCCTCCTCTTCTTCCTCTTTGAAGATGGTGTAAGGTGACAGTACAGGAGTAACTGCGTGGTTACACATGTGTGTGTGAGTAAAGCAGGAACCACATGCAGCAAAAAGACTAATTTATTTCTTATACAAAATTCAAGTATCCCATTGCAAGAAATGAACATTTGTGGAATTTTTTTTTTTTATTATTATTATCATTTGGTCTTATAGTATAGTTTCATCAGGGGAACTCTTATATGTTTTAATTTGTAACTGGAAAAACGACTTGAAGTATAAAATGATCACAATTTAAACTATTAAAACTTGTTTCTGTGGGTACAACAGTCAGAGGAAAAAAGATGTCCTTAAAAAATTGTTACCTAAGTCCAGTTATGTCTGTATGTGCGGACTGTGCTCAGAGCCCCCTAATAGGCTCTTGTTACTGGTTATGTGGCTCCGTCCCTGTGATTGAATTGATTTACTGTAATGAAACGTGTTACTGTTTAGATTTCTAGTCAAAGTTGAAACATCTCACTCAGAACAGCAACTTGAATTAGTAGTTTCAATAAAACCGAGCAATATAACATCACACGGGTGACATTAAAGCAGATCGGGTTTATCTTATTACTGAGTTCCCCCTGAAGCAAATGAAAATTTATACTCAAGTAAGACTATTAGTTTTATTTTTGTTTTTATGTGTACTTTGACCCGGATTTGGAAGTATCAGTGAGGTCTTATATTTAAGGGTACAGGTATGCACAGCAATAACTCTCAGAGGGTTGTGTTTATCTGTCATCTCTCTGCTTTTGTAGAGCATTTTGATGCTGTCTCACCGCATTTCAGTGCCAATTCCTTAAACAAATGTAAAATCAGTTTAAGTAACCCATATGTCAAAGACTCCACTCTCTAGATGAGACCATGAACCTGTATTTATTCACATTAAACTACTTTCCAGTGCAATCGGTATGCTTGTGGAGTAATAACTATGATGACTTGTCTGCATGATCATAGCAAATTGGAGAGTATTCAAACAAAACAGAGCATGCCATTCTCCCAAGGATGGCAAAAAATACTTCTTAAAGTATATCTGCATATTGTCTGAAGTATAGAATTTGTGTAAACGTGCTTGTTTACATTCCACCACCTGAAACCAAAAACAGAGATGGTTTCTATCTTCATTTTTACCCCCACCGCCTGTATACTCCACCCTCCTCGGTGCTGTAGAAAAATGCTGAACAGGTTGGAGTGGCTTTCTTCCAAAAATTCCCAATTGGATCCAGTTCAGTCGTTAAATTCATGGTGGTGTTGGTACTGCAGATCCAACACAGACTATGAGGAAAACCTGGATGAGGATGGTTTACGTTACGTGCATAAACAGTATAAAAAAAAAGCCTCTTGATAAAAATATTCATTACTACACTGTTTTTACACCTTGTGAGTTCTGCTTTTGGCTGTCACTTCACTCTCCACTCCCACACTCTGTGCTGACTTTGACCCTGATGAGAAAAATATCTCCTATTCTGAACCATTTATGGGAGGAGGAAGAGGCGGGAGAGCTGGAAAACACAGTAATCCTTCTCAGTATGACTGACTTAATGCTGAGATCATAACTGCAGAAACAGCCGTAACTGACAATCAATCTTAAAATCAATGTTTTTAGAAAACTCCCATCCGACTCTCGTGTTCCTCTTTCCACGTTCCCCTCATTAACGTCACCCTGAACGCTCACTTCCTCGGCTGTGATAGCGTGGGGACAAAAAAAATCAGTTTTCATGACTGTTCCAATATGAAGGAGTGGACGACGCCATCTGACCTACTCACAATCCTGTGTGGTGATTAGTCTGTGTGCGTGTGTGTGTGTGGGTGGGTGAGTGGGTAGGTGGATGGATATTCACTGAGCATTTTTTCATCAAAAGAAAAAAAATCCCAGTTTGACCAGCACTCAGCTGCATGATGTCACCCTGATGGAGTGACACACAGATGATGTATCACTGATTTGAGCTCAAAAATGTGCTTTTGGATATCTAAAGTGTTTCTACAATAACATCAGTTAGTAAATCAGTCTCACTACGACCCACACTAGTAGCTGTTCATTGTTCTGTTCATTAGACTGATTTTGATATTTTGATGATTGCTTGTCCTGTTTTGCTTCTATTCCTGGAAGTTTGCTGTTAATCAGTGAAGACATGCTGTCATGATGAGCCCCTTAGTAACTGTGGCTCAGGAGCAGCAGGGGAGAATAGGAGGGTGTTACATGCCAATGCTGCTGTATTCTGTAGGGTCTGTGATTTGGTGTTGGGTGGTTGCTAGGCAACATGATGATAATGATGATGATCTATCATACATAACGAAAGTTTTGTGGATATAAAATGCATGTTTTTATCGTAAAATTAAACTCGTTTCATGCTTTTATAACATGTTGTAAGTGCATATATGCTAATTTTAGCCCATTTGTATCTGGTTGCTCAGGTCAGCATGATGAAGTCATGATACCTGACGTAAATAAGAATCTTCAAGGGTCAAAAATGTTCCTGTTTGCCAAGTTTGATTACTCAACTCCTGATTGTGCAGGATGAGTTTGCACACAGAGATTTTGTGTGTTGTAGCCTGTTAAGGTGTAATCTGCTGCGCAGCTGGAATTGCAGCCGCTAGAGCACAGATTAGAAAATCAATCAGTCCGTTTGTTGGCTGTTTATCACCAGGAATGTTCAATCAATACATTCTATTTCACTGTAACGGCAGCATCAAGTAGTGCAATAAACATCCATCCATCCTTTCTTTTCCACTTATCCTTGTCAGGGTTGAGGGGGGCTGGAGCCTATCCCAGCTGTTTTAGGGCGAGAGGCAGGGTACACCCTGGAGAGGCCGCCAGTCTGCCGCAGGACTAGCACATAGAGACAGACAACCATTTGCATTCACATTCACGCCTATGGGCAATTTAGGGTTACCAATTAACCTATCCTCACTAACTGCATGTCTTTGTAATGTGGGAGGAAGCCGGAGTACCCAGAGAGAACCCACGCAAACATGGGGAGGACATGCAAACTCCACACAGAAAGACTCCAGCCTGACTCAAGACTTTCTTGCTGTGAGGCAACAGTGCTAACCACCATGCTGCCCCTACAATAAAGATATTAACTCGGAAATTCACAGAATTTCCTTAAGCCTTGCTCTACTGCCTTATCTGTTGCCTATATATGTATATATATATATATATATATATATATATATACATATATATATATATATATATATATATATACACACACACATATATATGCACTATTTATATATATCTGAGTCACAGACCTTTACCACCCGTCCATCTGATAATGCCTCTGATTGGTGTTTTAGGTTTTCTTTGAGGCGGCTAACACAGAGAAAGAGTACTTATGTTGAACTTTCTTCATAGTAAAGCCTAAGAGAACTCTCCACCCCCCCAACCCCCCCCCCCCCCCCCCCCCCCCCCCCCCACTGGGCAGGAGATGTGAGCAGAGAACAGATGTTGAGTCAGATGTGTCTGCATGTGTGTCACTTCACTTCAGGTACAATCTCACTTAATTCTCTCACCTGCTCTCTCTGTCTCTAAACATACACCCTCTCGCTGCCACAGATGGGACCCTCGCTGCTCCCACTGAGGACCAGCTGCAGAGCAGGAGCAGGCAGCTCAGAGAGGGGGGTCGACTTAAACGTGGAAATTTAAGCCTCCTGCAGCTCTTCAACAGATAAGAAAAGGAGGGAGCAGCTGATGCATGAAGCCTCGAGCTTCTATTAATCATATGGGCACAACATTTTCCCCTAAAAGAAACCATTTGACATGTAGGGAAACAGTCACTTGGTCAAAGGCTAGTGCATCGATTCTCAAACTTTTTCTTACACACCAGCTTCAGAGGTAAAAGAAACAAACTTTGTGCCCCAAACTTTCCAGATTTTATCAGTCATTTGTCATAAAAAAGTATCCAGGATAAATTTTAGAAAATTAGTTATTAAACAGAGCACCAGCAAGCAGGAGATCTGTGCACCACAAGCAGACTTTCAGGTCTTTGGTGGCTGATTGAAAGTCTGCTTTTCAGACTTTGGTGATTGATTTTCCGTCAGCTACCAAAGACCTGAAAATCGAGATCCTGAAAGCAAAACAGAGTTACAAAAACTTTCTTGAAAGCAAATTTGCTGCAAAAAAATTTGGGTCTGCCTGGACATGTCTGAAAACCATAGCGGGGCTTCAAAATCCCCAGAGCAGTAGCCGTTTTATACCATTTTAATTCAAACAGAGATTTTTCAAACTCCTTGAATATGTTGCATGCTTTAATTCTTCTGATTTTTGCAAGGATATTTTGGAACTGAAACAGAAACTGAAAGACACTCAGCACTTTATCATTGAACTCAGCGATGACCAAAAGGCCTTTCATGCAGTTAATGTGAACGAAAGCCAGGGTCCTAATAACATTAGTGGCCGCCTAATTAAATGTTGTGCTAAAGAACTCAGTCCTGTATTTCAGGTTATTTTTAATGAATCCTTGCAAATACAACCTGTGCCCTTTGAAAAGAAACTGTCCTGGTTCCTGTCCCTAAATCTAGTCGTCCAAAAGTTCCAAACAACTTCAGACCTTTTGCCCACATCTCAGTCGTGATGAAAGTCTTTGGATAAAATCCTCAGAAAAGGATTATGGAAGAAATTGAACATGGTGGAAAACCTGGTGAACTGGATTTTAGATTTTTTAACTGATAGGTCACAAAGAGTGAGAATAAATGGGGCTCTGTCTGACCCAGTGTGTCTTATAACCCTGATTATTCATACTCTATACAAACATGTGTCTGAGCAGATATGAAAACAGGGCCATCATTAAATATACAGATGACTCTGTTATTGTCAGCTTACTGAAAGAGGGTGAAACTAGCCACGATCCAGTCATTGATGATTGGTTTAGTGGTGTGACGAGTCTCTTTTATTAAGTCTGTTTTATCTTTTTGTTTAGTGGCATGGTTCAGTCAGACCTCTGTCACAGAGCCTTGTCTGTCAGGTTTAAATAGGTGTGTGTGTGTGTGTGTGTGTGTGTGTGTGTGTGTGTGTGTGTGTGTGTGTGTGTGTGTGTGTGTGTGTGTGTGTGTGTGTGTGTTTTATGAGGGGACGGCAAGTGCTATCATTTTTCTGTAAAGCAAACTTACCTGCATGTATAAATAACGTAACCTTGACCTTGACTGAACTTAACTGCCACCGAAACCAACCCAGACCGCTAACGCTCACTAAAATATTTCGCATGCCAAGTATAGAAACGATTATACTGGTTTTACTTGTGTTAGGTGCCAAACTTTGTATTGCCTCAGACAAATTACAAACAGCTCAGAAAATAACTGTTCCCAGCTAATAAGTAATCAAGCGCATAACACAGCTTAAACACGTTATGTAACAGTGCACATGCACTGTTTAGAGCTGCTGAGGTTAATTTTAGACAGTGCCAATTTAATGCTAATGTTTTCTACTGTTTGTCTCATGTTAAACTAAGCTAGTTGTAGCTCATGGCCATAGACTGTATATAAAAGATGGCATAAGCAGCAGTTCGCTTGGTGAAAGCGCCTTGTTGAGGTCAATAAGGAGGAAATAGTAACTCAAACAACCACTTGCCACCACCAAGGCATACAGAAGAGCATCTCACAGGCCTGTGATTCATGCAGGCTCACCAAAACTGGACAACAGAAGAGTATTGTTGCTGACCATGTCATCTCCCTTTATGACGACAGTGCGCCCATCTTCTGATGGCTGTTGGCAGCACAAAGCTCAAATAATCTCAAACTGCCTTCTTAAATGTGACAACAACTTCACTGAACTCAAATGACCTCCATGTTAATCAGATCTCAGCCCACTAGAGAAGTGAGGTCAGAATATGCAGATCATCGATACGCGATGCGATCAAGTTGTCAATGAGCAATGTTTCCAGCTCCTGGCATGAAAAAAATAAGGCAGTTCTGAAGTAAACTGGTACTAGCTGTATCTAAAAAGTGGCCGGTGAGTGTGTACACCATTATGTTTGATAACTGAGAATAATCTAGATCCTGAGAAACCAGATCAGGCAGCCTGGGTGTGTTTCTGCTCCGGAAAGTTATTTTCTCTCTGTAACAGTTATTACCTGCGCTGTTGTTGTTCAGGTGTTTGAGGAGTTTGTGCCCTGCAGTGAGTTCTCATGCACATACTTTCATTTTTCTCATGCCGCAAACACGCCTGTACTGCCAGTGATCCATTAGCCTGTGTGCATGTGTGTGTGTTTGTGTGTGCAGTCAGTTTTCCTCTCTGGTTTTTAGCTACAGCTCAGCCTCAGCTCATTTTTTGGACAGCTCAGTGAGTGCAAGCTGACCCAGATATCTTTCAGTCTTTGAAAGAAATCTTTTAAAGTATTCGGTCGACCTGGTTATGTTTGGGATTAACTTTTTTGGTAATGGGGATCAGGACTTTGTCAGTAAGAATATTTTGTAACCTTTCTCGAAACATCAAAAATATCTTAATTATACTGTCATGAACCACATGCAGTTAATGGAGTTATTCACTAGAGAAAACATTGAAATGATTTAATTCCATTTAAAGCATGAGGTTGTTTTTGTGGTGGTGTAATTCCATTTTTTTCTGTACGTGAAAGATTATTTTTTATCTTGGAAAAAATTTAAAAAGCTCATTCATCTTTGTGGTTTTGCATCACATCATGTGATCATGATCATGCTGAGTTTGCTTGAGCATAACCCTCAAGCTAAATAAAAATGAACCAAATGAAGCCCTGTCAGTATCCAGATGGATGACATATTAAAAAAAACTCATCCTCGTGGGGTCGTTATGAAGTTTTTGCCTCAACTATATTGAGGCCAAAACTGTCTCTTGCATCAGGCTGTAAACTTTTTTTTAAAGGGTTTACACTTCATTGCTTTTAAAGGTCGTTACTTTGTACACAGCCTGCATCTGACAACAGAGCACATCTGCAGGTAGATGGGCGATCCCACTGACAGGACCGTACCCAACTGAACCATAACTTCAGTTTAATGCTGTAAAGTTGGACAGTCTAACACGGGAGTCTTCTGACTATATTTAGGAGCCAACTTCAAGTGGCCACTGGAGGAACTGCAACCTTCGACAGTTTGACGTTGACATTGATGCCCCGGAAGTTGGATCCCACCTGTAACCTATAATTGGATATATTGTAATGCAGTCAGTCAGTTAATACATAAAACAAGTAAATCAGCATTTTCTTCTCATCGTTAATAAAAGCAACACAATCTGACTCTTCTCACCCTTCTCAGCACACTTAGTCCTTAGGTGGTTCCACATAGCTTAAATGGGACAGTGTAATTTTTACCAGCTTTTCTCAAACATGTGGACAAGGTCTGTCGATGACTCTTTACAAAGAAATGAAATCCTGTAAATGTATATTAGGATTAGTGCAACATGTTTGGCTAATTGGTGTGTTTTTAACGTCTGTATACATCTATGGTACAAAAAAAAGACATGTTCTTTGTTGATTTGAGTTTTCGTGGGATCTGTTGACAAAAAGAAAGTTATAGAAGCATCAGAAGTTACTTAATTATAATGCACAGTTTCCAACATTCCTCGGCATGATTACTTACCAAATATGGTTATAGCCAAGTATCATTTGTCTTTGAATGAGCTGATGCTAAAACTAAAACTGGGCAACCGCGGCCAAATGTCCTTGAAACATTTTTATCACTGCCTGAGCATTTACATGCTGTCAGATTAGCATGCTAAATAGCCGGGAGCATGCTGGCCTTTGCATCTCCACGGAGACAAAACAAAGGAGGGAGGGGGGTCCATCTTCATGTTGTTTTTTTGCACCCCTCTTCCTTTGTCTCACCCGCCCTCACCCCTCCTACTCCTCATCTTCCCCTTTGCCTCACTTTACTGGGCTACCATCCGGTCGGCAGGCAGTGTGCTAGAGGAAGCGTTCAGTGTTAATGGCTTGAAAGTGTCAGCGGGATGGCTGGGAGCTGGAGAGGAGTGAACAGTAAAGGTCACAACTCTTCACAGCTCCATCGCAGGCCGTCTGGCTGCTTTAAGCTGGAAGCACATGAATTAAAGCCGGGTTATTACCACTACACAACATCATGGCATGCTGTCAGATTTTTGAGCAAAAAGGGTGGAAAATAATTGGATACACGCTCTCTCTTTCTCTAACAACTTAGGAAATCTGTTATATATTTTTACAATAATTCATGGTCAGTGCTTTGGTCCTTCCACCTTCAGTCTCCACTGAAAAGCATAAAGATTTGGCTTTGGTTCACTTATCAGTGCATTTATAGATTAATTGGTCATAGGTGTGAATTCAAGTGTGAATAGTTACTTACCTCTCTCTGTGTGTTAGTCTTGTGGGAGGCTGGTGATCTGGCCGAGGTGTACCCCGCCTCCTGCCCCATGCTAGCTTGGATACGTCAGTGCAGAAGTGCTTCTAACCTGTAGTTTAGTTAATGGCCACCAGAGGGTGATTTGCAAAAAGACTTCTGGTGCTGTAGAAGTTTATGGGAAAATAGCCTTCAACGCTTTCCCTCTGTGACCTCAGTAAACAGTTTCCTTATGAGTTTATGGACTCAGTCGCTTCTTTCAGGTCAAAGTAAATAAAAGTTCTTATTTTGCAAAAAGGGTGCATTTCCAGGCATGCCAGTGGGTTTGTGTGTCGATCTTTTATACTGTCTGCTCCGTTTAAACATTCTCTGTTTAAAAGTTTAGAATAACTTCTTGGTCTGAAAAGTGACATCTGTCCAGAAGAGACTTAAATCTTTCATTTTTTCTGATAACCAACAGGGAGGCTTTTTGTTTCAAAAGAAGTCTATTGTACAGAAGTCAGTGAGGAAACCAACCACTGCACCTCATGATCTGATCTCAGCAAATATTTTCCTTGAGGATTTTATAGTTTCAAAACCTATTAAACATAATAAACCTTCTAAAGCTTTGTTTTTATAACTGGTTTTTGACTGCTGCGTACCTGTTACTTCAAGGTATAAATAACGGTCCTACAGTATGTACTGTACTACAGCCTTCATTTGCTCACATATGCTGGATAATCATGATGTTGTAAAAACAAGCAGCTTGAACGTTGATGGTAGAAATCTCTGTTTCTGCAGTCTGAAAAAGTTTTCATGATGAATTTAGATTTTTAAAGTTTTCATCAGCAAAACTGTGTCTCATCAACTGTTGTTCCTCCTTCAGCCACATCCAGAGTGATGACATGCGATTTCATGTGTTTGTGTAGCAGAGGAGATAACTGCTGTGAGCCTTTGAGAGTCACTTCCTTTAAAGACAGCTTTGTATTACTGAGAGGAGGAAGTTGAGCGCTGCCTGCTGAGCGAGTGGCTGATTTCTGGATCTCTGCCTAACAGGATCGTCCCACATATTGGCAAAGATACTGTTAGGCAGAGATCCAGAAATAATATTCTGACAGCCAAAAAGTTTCTTCTTCTTGTTAGTTATAAAGAAATAAACATAAACAGCAAAAATGCCAAATATTTTCAGATTTGTGTTTTTAAACTGAAGATTCAAGATATTTCCCAGTTTTACCACTAAAACTGAAAAATTAGCAGAACATTCAATTTACAGACATCATCACTGCTTTTGGATTATCAAGGGTAAAATATTCATATATAATCATATTCATCTGCGCTTCCATAGGGAGGATACACAGATGTTGATTTAACACTCTGAGGTCTAAGTCATCTTAGGCAATAACTCTATTTTGATCCAAAACAGTCTTTTTTTAATGATGTTAATGCTTTTTTAAAAAAAAAAAAATCTTTATTACCTGGTTGTCAAGACTTGTTAGTGAGTATATCTGAGCATACTGTCTCAAAATAAACGCTGGTATTTTTGACTCCAGTCATATTTTCAATACAAGTTTTGCCTTTTAAATAAAGACAATTCTGTGGCTTCAGAAGGACTCTGTTTATTTTTAGGGTTAGTGAATCTGCTGTGTAATATTCAGTTAAAGTGTTTATTCGGTGTTACCCATGAAGTTCAAGTGGCAGCAAGGCATAAGATGAGCACATGAAAGAAAAGATTATACAAGACCTTTGACTTTACTCAGCAATCAATAAAGCAAGAAGTTTAAATGAATACTTTGTGAAGTGACATCAGCAGAGTCTGCATGTGTGTGTGTGTGTGTGTGAGAGAGAGACGGAGACAGAAAGGGACAGCTGGCCATTGTGAAAGATGGTGGTGGTGGGGGGGGGGGGGGGGGGGGGGGGGGGGCTGGGGCGGGCTATTGTAAGAGCATTTCAAGACATCTGTTCCTTTCTTTTATTCTGATTGGGCCTCCCTCCTCCCTACACACACACACGCACACACACGCACACACACACACACACACACTCACATTCTCTGTCTACAATGACCGTAAACTTTTCATCTGCCATTTGTGACGTTTCAATTTGCTTCCTCTCAGCTGAGAAAACTTACCAGGAAGCTGAAACCATTAACTTTTTGTCCCAGTTCAGTCCTCTGTCTCCCTCCTGTGGCGTGGAGCGAGGTGCTCACGCGCCATACGTGGCGTCACTGCGAGGCATTCCTTTTCAGGGGAAAAAAAACAGTATTCTTCTTTAAAAGCCTAGCTTCTGTTATTTCAAAGAGCATTTTAGCTCTGCTGCCCACGTCATGCACAAGTCGAACACACCCATCCCATCGTACGCTGACATACACACACCACAGTCACATCTGGAATCAATCGAGTCCAGCCTCTGCCATGAAACGTACCTCGTTTATCTCCACACACACAGAAATGCATACACACTCCTACAGTGCCCAGTGATTTCTTTACATCCTTCTTATTTCAGTCCAGACTGGCAGTTTGTAGCAGCAGCACATAAGTATGTGCATGTTCCCACTGAAAATCACACCGTGGGTATACAGCATAACAAAATGATTTATTCACTGACCTAAAAAATAAACCTGAATTATTTAAAGTACGCAGCATGTGACGGTTTGGGGGGTTTGGGGGCCTTTCTTGATAAGAGATCAGAACTCTGATATCACTCGTGTGTGTGTGTGTGTGTGTGTGTGTGTGTGTGTGTGTGTGTGTGTGTGTGTGTGTGTGTGTGTACAGTAAATGTGAAGCCACTGCGAGAAGCTGGCTTGCTCTCCTTAGCATAAAGGCAGATAATGAATCTGGTTATGTCTGCATTATATATGTTTTTATGTGCTTTTACACGATGCACATGAACTTCAAACTACACCAACCTTCAGAGTTACCAGGGAATCTGCACTGATTGATTATAAAATGTGATTTTTGTAGAACACAGCAGTTAAAAAGTGATTTAATTACAGTGCTGCTGTTTGTTCTTCAGTCTGGAATAAAACCTTTAAATTCCTCTTTACAGAAAAATACCTGGTCCTTATTGCACTGTCCTTTTGGTTATATCAGCATTTCAGCAGGTTTAAGGTCAGGAGTTGGACTTTCCCAAACATTCATTTTCTCTGATGTGCGGCAGTGTTTCCAGCGTTTTTTGAATCTCTCTAATGCTTCTTTTAAGGTGCTTGAAAACACACACATAACCACTGCTAACTGCATTTAACCTGTTTGTTAATTTAAAGTCTTGTAGTTAAGTTACTGCTGTGCTACTTGCAAAATACAATTTAAAATAAAAAAAATATGCAAGATTCTTATCAAATTTCATTTCTTGTATTTGTTTTTTTCTGATAGAGCTGCTTCACTGTACTCTTTACTCAGCTGGCTCAGAGCAGGTAGAAGAAACATGTGTAAAGAGAGCCAAGGAAAACACGCATGAAGGGTCTGACAGGCCAGGCATCAAAATCACAGTGACTCCCTCATTTTTGGGTTGTGAATCCTTATAAGAATTTATGTTTAGCCTAACTTAACAAGTATTTAAAAAAAAAAAAAAAAAAAAAAAAAGGTAGACTGCACATTTATGTGGTAAAACTTTCTCCTCATGACTCATCAGACCAGTAAAATATTCAAATACCGAGTGAATGATGTAGAAATATCAGTCACAAGTGTGTTTTTTGGAGTGCTTTTATTTATTTCATTTATCTATCTAATTTTGCTGTAACCCCTGCACTTACATAAGAGTTTAAAAGAAGAATATTTACTCATAATGTAAAACCTTTACTCGTTGTATTGGTCCTCTTCCGTCACCGACTGTCACTGCAAACCTGCAGTAAAACACAGATGCCTCGGCTAATAGCAAAGGCAGCAGATACAGAGCTTTCGCTTGACTGACAAGTGACTCGATCATCTGATTGTGTTACCCTGCAGGCCCGAACTTGCAGTTATCATTTGTTTGCACTGCAACTTTTGTCACTGCCATGCTCAAACACGTTCCTTTATTTTTCTTTATCTTACGATATAGTACACTTTCTCTCCCCTCTGTCGCTCTCTCTGCGAGCTGTTAGTCATTTCTCTCAGTGTAAGGATTTATTTTTGTACTGTTGGAGCTGGGGGAGGGAATACAGACCGAATGAATGAGTTTCTTTTAGACCTTCGTTCCTTCCATCCCTCCCTTGTTTCCTCCCTCAAATTGCCACTTCTCTCTTGCTCCCTCTCTCTCTCTTTCTCAGCGAGAATTCCTCCATACCTGTCTGAGCAGGGAGCGTAAGACCGCTGTAGGGCAGAGGAGAAAAAGAAATAAAGAAAACAAAGGAGAAAAGAGAAGAAAGGGAGTCAAGAGGAGAGCAGGAGGAACACATTTAAAGCTCATAAACAGGAGGGAAGTGTGTTTGAGACAGAGCTATCAAGGTCTAGAGCATTCAAATTTGCCTTTCCGCCTCCCTGCTGGGCTGTTTTTTAACTTTCTGAGACCAGCGGCTATTTTGGTCCGTCAGTGTCGGAGCGGTTTAGGATGGATGCCATCATGCTGCAAGAAAAACTGGTGGAACGGCTGCTGTGCCCACGAGTGAGAACTGCCAGACAGAAGGTAAAGAGTTGGATTTATGGTAAGAAATGTGTGAAGAAAAGCCAAAGACTGGGAAAAGAAATCAGAAAGTTACGAGGATATTAAAATAGCAGCAGATAGCTCGGGATGAGTTTAGAAATACCCCCACACCTGTAGACCCTGTTCAGCATCTGTTTGCTGTTTTTGCTGCTTTCTGTGGATTTGTTTGAGTTCAGTTTCCATTTGCAATTTTTCTACATAGCGTCAGGTTTGCAGCTGAGATTACCCAATGATTTATGTGCAGCTTTCTCAGCAGTTCTCTCGGTCTTACACCTCTGGCTCTTTGGCAAGTGTCTTGTCTTATTGCGCAGCTTGTGGGTTTTCTTTTATGTATGTGTGTGTGCGCGCGTGTTTTTATAAATGAGATTCTCACCCGAGGGGGGGGGTTCGGAAATGCCTATGACAAGTTATGACAGCGTATGAGTACACTGACTGTGTGCTTGGCTCGTGTGTTTGCAGAGTAAAAAAGAGCTTTTCAGGTCCTTTGAATGCAGCTTCTGTCCGTGCGTGAATGCTCTCTGCGGGCCTCGAGTGTGTATTTATGTCCACACATGTCAGTGTGTCGTACTGTGGTGTAAAGATGACGTTCAGATGCAGCGGGATACTGGAGTTACCGCTGTGCGTTACAGCGAGAGCCTGGTAGCCCGTGGCTCTCTTTGTGTTTCTCTGAGAGATTTAGTGGAAACTCTGAGATGCTGGTTATTCTCAGCTGCACGTGTTTTTTCCGTGCAGTTGTAGATTTTCTGTATTATAGACCTCGTCCGTCTGTTGTGGTGATTTTATTGCCTCTGCCAGATCCATTTGGTCTTCACATTACACTCCCTCAGCGTTCTCTTACAGTTGTTTGGTTTCTGCCTCTGTTTTTGACCTTTTGCTTTTTGGTGTTTTATTGTAGGCCTGAAGCTTAACTTAACTTAGGAATTATTCGGTTAGTCAAATAATAGAAAGTCAGTTGGCGATTTTTTGGATTAGTTCAATTATTTAAACTGTTTTTCAAATAAAATATTTCCGGTAAAACTCTGGGCAGCCTACATATTGCAGCTGCAGGAGCAGCTTGGCCATGAAGCTCCTCGTACACAGTTTCTGTGCTGATGTTAATGCCAGAGGAGGCCGAGTTGCTGTGGCTCCTAAACAATTTTACTTTGCAATAAAATTCCACAATCAGCTGTAAGTCTATGAGGGAAGAAGTGTTGCAAACTGACCTCCTGTTATAGCGCCATGCTGGAATTGAGTTTGGTCTTTAGAGCGACCCATTCTTTCTCATACATGTTTGTCAAGGCAATCCATGTGGCTAAGGTCCTTGATTTTATACACCTGATTGATTGATTGAATCTTTATTTTGAACATGTTAAAAAAAAGTACAACAGCATAGAATTAAAAGAGACAAATAAACAAAGCAAAACAAAAAGAAAATGAGCAACCACAACTACAAATAACTTTCATGTTCAAAAACCTGGGAAAAAGGATTAAAAACACTTGAATTCAAAGGTTTTCACGGCTGTTTCTAACAATACTTTTGGCTCCTTCCTTATTACCAAAGGAATTGCCACACATAATGAATCCCCATATTTGATTTGGCACAGATTTTTCACCAGATCCTCTTCCTGACACAACCCTCACATTTATCTCGGCTTGGGTTCGGCACCAGCTTGTGACACATCTGTGTTTCATCTCTGGGCTGATGATGAGACTTACAGCTCAGATACCGGCAGATGTTTGAAGAGTTTCAGTCAGGTTTCAGAGTTCATCACAGCACAGAAACAGCTTTAGTGAAGGTTACAAATGATCTTCTTATGGCCTCTGACAGTGGACTCATCTCTGTGCTTGTCCTTCTTGACCTTAGTGCAGCATTCGATACTGTTGACCATAATATCCTATTAGAGCGATTAGAACATGCTGTAGGTATTACAGGTATTGCACTGCAGTGGTTTGTATCATATCTATCTAATAGACTCCAATTTGTGCATGTAAATGGAGAGTCCTCTTTACACACTGAGGTTAATTATGGAGTTCCACAGGGTTCAGTGCTAGGACCAATTCTGTTTACATTATACATGCTTCCCCTAGGCAGCATCATTAGAAGACATAGCATACATTTTCACTGCTATGCAGATGACACCCAGCTCTATCTGTCCATGAAGCCAGATAACACACACCAATTAGTTAAACTGCAGGAATGTCTTAAAGACATAAAGACTTGGATGGCCACTAACTTTCTGCTTCTTAACTCAGATAAAACTGAGGTCATTGTACTCGGCGCTGAAAAGCTTAGAAATATGGTATCTAACCAGATTCTTACTCTGGATGGCATTACCTTGGCCTCCAGTAACACTGTGAGGAACCTTGGAGTCATTTTTGACCAGGATATGTCCTTCAACGCACATATTAAACAAATATGTAAGACTGCGTTCTTCCATTTGCCCAACATCTCTAAAATTAGAAATATCCTGTCTCAGAGTGACGCTGAAAAACTAGTTCATGCATTTATTACTTCCAGGCTGGATTACTGCAATTCATTATTATCAGATGTCCAAAAAACTCACTGAAAAGCCTTCAGCTAATCCAAAATGCTGCAGCAAGAGTACTGACAGGGACTAGAAAGAGAGAGCATATTTCTCCTGTTTTGGCTTCCCTTCATTGGCTTCCTGTTAAATCCAGAATTGAATTCAAAATCCTGCTCCTCACATACAAGGTCTTAAATAATCAGGCCCCATCTTATCTTAATGACCTTGTAGTACCATATCACCCTATTAGAGCACTTCGCTCCCGCTCTGCAGGCCTACTTGTTGTTCCTAGAGTATTTAAAAGTAGAATGGGAGGGAGAGCCTTCAGTTTTCAGGCCCCTCTTCTGTGGAACCAGCTTCCAGTTTGGATTCGGGAGACAGACACTATCTCTACTTTTAAGATTAGGCTTAAAACTTTCCTTTTTGCTAAAGCATATAGTTAGGGCTGGACCGAAGACCCTGAATCCTCCCTTAGTTATGCTGCAATAGATGTAGGCTGCCGGGGGATTCCCATGATGCATTGAGTTTTTCCTTTCCAGTCACCTTTCTCGCTCTCTATGTATTAACAGACCTCTCTGTGTTGAATCATATCTGTTATTAACCTCTGTCTCTCTTCCACAGCATGTCTTTTATCCTGTCTTCCTTCTCTCACCCCAACCGGTCGCAGCAGATGGCCGCCCCTCCCTGAGCCTGGTTCTGCCGGAGGTTTCTTCCTGTTAAAAGGGAGTTTTTCCTTCCCACTGTCGCCAAAGTGCTTGCTCATAGGGGGTCATATGATTGTTGGGTTTTTCTCTGTATCTATGAAGCGCCTTGAGGCGACTTTTGTTGTGATTTGGCGCTATATAAATAAAATTGAATTGAATTGAATTGAATGTCACAACACACCTGACAGCTGCCGTATGATGAGATAAAGTGCAACATAAACACACTGAACACCTCTGTCTCCTTTTCTTTGTGTTCCAGGAGAAACAGTATGTGGGCTTTGCAACTCTGCCTAACCAGGTCCACAGGAAGTCTGTGAAGAAAGGCTTCGACTTCACGCTGATGGTGGCAGGTGCGTTTCAAGCTGAATCTTGCCTATTTACACTCAGCTGCCTATTTAATAGGCACACTAAACTAAAACCAATTTAGGCATATAATAAATTCCCATGGACCAGTTTTTGTTTGAGTTGTTTTTAGAGTCATTTAGCTGTTTCTAATATTTTGCCTTTCCTCATTGATAAAGTCATCATGGCAGATGGATTTATTGCAGGACTACATTAGTAAATTGGCAGCTGAGTTCATTTTATTAATATCTCATAATTAAATATACACACAGGATAACTATCTGGGTGTCTGTGCGTGTGTTTGTGTTTGACCTGCAGGAGAGTCCGGTATGGGAAAATCCACTCTTGTTAACAGCCTGTTCCTCACAGACCTCTACAAAGACAGGAAGCTACTGAACGCTGAGGGTGAGTCCTTGGTCTCTTTATTATCTCTGTGCAGCAGTCATAATGAATCCACTGCTTGCTGAATACTTAATGCAACCTTCACAAAGCCCCACCTTTAATTCCCCATGTGTGTTCATTTCTTTTAATTAATCTTAGTTTTTTTTTTTATTGGGTGCAACAACAACATATGAACGTGACAGACTTAACTTTTGATGACATCTGTCACAAAATATAGAGACCGCGCTTCCCAGTCAAATATTCAATTCAATTCGATTTTATTTATATAGCGCCAAATCACAACAAAAGTCACCTCAAGGCCCTTTTGTTGTGATTGATATGTGTGGATAGATAAAAAAAAATAAATCAAAAGCTAAAGAACAACAAGTTCAAACAAATCCAAACGACCTGAAAGAGGGAGAATGATTGCTAAGGTCGTTTCCCTGATCCAAGAAGCCACCAAAACCTGGAAGTAGCTATAGAGGCTGAGGGACCATAACACAACCCCAGCAGACGGTGGAAAGTGAGGTAGCATTAACCAACCAGATGGAGTAGTTTAGAAATAAATAAAACACAAAGCGATCTCTAGATGAAGCCTACAAGCTGTTCTACTTAACAGCGGCCAAAGAAATAAAGTCCTAAGCTTGCAGGCCTGCCTCTTCAACATAAAACTATAGTAGTGAGTAGCACCCCTAAAAGTAGTGTGTCTAGCAAAGTGTTTAAATGTGTCAACAATTACTTCCTCTCCCTGTCTAAAATGGACTCACACAGGCCAGTTACATTACTCACGCTTAGTAGCCATCAGTCAGCAGACCACAAACTCTGGGTACTCTAAGTTATATACACGCGTCCCAGTGATGAGTAACCTCTCCCTAATCTAATGGCAGCAGGACAAACTGCACACAAGGGAACACAGCTGAATGAGTGCCAGCTGTTTTAATAGCACCCCAATTATAAGGGTACTCGTGCTCATGCCCATCGTTCCATTTTTAGCTGATTCAGTCTGCTTCGAAAGTGTCCGTGGGCAAAATACTGAACCACCAGTTGCTCTGGATGTGTTCATTGGAGTGTGAATGTTAGTAAGAAAGCATTCACACATAGAAAAATGTACCTGTGTGAATTTGTGTGTGTGAATGAGACATGTTGTATAAAGTACTTTAAGTGCTAAAGTATAGTATTTATAGTATTTAATGAGTTGTTGATCGGCTCTTGTACACTTTCACTGACCTCCTACTTCAGTTGTCTTCTCCTCCTCATTGCTGTCACGTTGCAGAACGCATTAATCAAACTGTGGAGATCATCAAACACACCGTGGACATCGAGGAAAAAGGAGTGAAGCTTAAGCTGACAATTGTGGACACACCAGGGTTTGGAGATGCCGTGAACAACAATGAATGGTAAACATAAGACTCTCGCTGATCTGCTTGTGTCTGATTCAGACTGCTCGATTGAATTCCCGGGACCTCGCAAGAGCAGCTAATGTGGTCTGTGGTGTCTTTTTTGTCCCAGCTGGAAGCCGATCACAGACTACATAGATCAGCAGTTCGAGCAATATTTCAGGGATGAGAGCGGGTTGAACAGAAAGAACATCCAGGATAACAGAGTCCACTGCTGCCTCTACTTCATCCCTCCATTTGGGCATGGGTAATAACACACACACACACACACACACACACACACACACACGCGTGTACACAAAGAAGTCATGATTGATTAAAGCCACAATTTTGAGTCTCCTGCTCTCTCGTTTTTCTTGCTCAGGCTTCGTCCGGTGGACGTTGAGTTTATGAAGGCTCTACATGAAAAAGTGAACATTATTCCACTCATCGCAAAAGCCGACTGCCTCACGCCCAACGAGATAAAAAAGCTTAAAGACAGAGTGAGTCAAGGAGCTCCGCAGCAAAATCAAGATGTTTCCTTTGCAGGCTGGTGAATGAAATATAATCTCTCTCTCGTGTGTGTGTGTGTGTGTCCGTGTCCAGATAAGAGAGGAAATAGACAAGTTTGGGATCAAAGTGTACCAGTTCCCTGAATGCGACTCTGACGAGGATGAGGAGTTTAAACAGCTGGACAAAGAGCTGAAGGTGGGGACTCACATACCTGTGAGCTACTGACTTACTGTACCTGTGGCTACAGATTCAGATCATCGTACTTCTTATTTAACAAATGCATGGAGAAAAAAATGCAAACCATATGGCTATCATCCATGCAGAGTGGAGCAGACCACCAGGCTTATACACCAGCAGTGGTTTCAGTGAATAGTGTAGAAGGGTAACCTTTTATTGAATTATTACCTCTATTTGAACCTTATAGTATAAAACAAACATGAGGTCTTTCCCGATCTGTCAACACACTGTCACAGTCTTCCTTAATACATGAATTATGCTCAGTTAACATTTGGTATGTCACTTTCTCAGGTCAGGTGTGGAAAACTAAACAAACTTCTTGTTCTCTGGAAGATTATTCAATCCAGTTAAAAACTCTGGGAAAATAACTTGAAGGTATTTGCCTCTAAATCTTGGACCTCCATTGCATTCAGTGGAAGTGAATGGAGTTTTGTTTTTCCTCCTTAAAGCAACTCAAAGGCTGAGCTGCATCAGAATGTATATCTCAGCTCCTCTGGATAATCTGCACTTGTTAAGCTGGCAGGTTGGAAGTGCTTGTGAAAGCTGCTCACAGCAATGTTTTGTGCCTTTGTTTTTAATAAACTGTAACCATTAAAAGAGGTCGTATTAAATGATTCAAACAAGGACACAGGAGCACATTTCAGCATGATGGAAAGTGATAACAGCTGTTTTGTGAAGAAAATGGAGATGGATCTAGAGATGCTGCCAGACGTTGAAGTGGGTGTGATAGTTGGATGGTGCGTTTTGGAAAACTGAGCAAAACCTGTGATACAGAGAAACCTTCAGCTGGCAGAAAGTATCTGAAGTAAATGATATATGTGGTGTATACATAAAGTTCAAAGACAAATTTATTAAAAGGACCTTTCTTCTCCTTTCTTCCACCATGTTGTAATATGGTTCAAAGTTCAGTCTTAAACAACCCATTTTAGCTCCCTTACCTTTAAGACCATCCTCCCGTTAAGCCAGCTTATCTCTGATTGGCTGCCGCTCACAAGCACATGTTTAATACACACGTTTACAGCTTGAAATATCCTCTATTACTGACATAATACACAGCCAAGAGTAGAAAAAACATCTGAAACAGGGTGTTTAAAGGGGTCTGAAGCTTGGATTACTTGCACATATACTAAATGAAAATAAGGAAAAACACACCTGATCTCGTTTAAAATGTGAGTTCATTAACCTAAATGCACCTGCATGGCTTAATGGCATGAGGCCCGAGAGTGTTTCTGTGGAATTTTGTGCTCCTAACCATTTACTGTCATTTTAAATGAAAGTGCAGCAGCGCCTCAGGGGAGATAGATGCGGGCTTGGAGCATGAACGCACCGATCAGCTGAGAAAGTCAGTGCAGAGAAAATAAACAGCTAACAGTCTTTTACCTGTCTCAACAAATAAAGTCACAGTTGTCTTGAGCAGCTCAGGGGTCTTTTGTGAGCGTGTATAACTCTGTCAGTGTGTGCCAGCATGCTCAGACAGCTTTCTCGGAGCAGAGAGGGGTTGAAATAACAACCTTTCCTCGCGTCTCCTTCTGCAGGAGTGCACCCCGTTCGCTGTGATTGGCAGTAACACAGTGGTGGAGGCTCGTGGACAAAGAGTGAGGGGAAGGCTGTACCCCTGGGGGATCGTCGAAGGTATGCATGCTCGAATATTCCACGTCTGTTCAGCTTTATTCAGCCTGAATGTAAATTGAAATAGTTTGCATGTCTCGACTGGATTAATAAAGGTAATGATGCGTATTTCTTTGCGCAGTGGAAAACCAATCGCACTGTGACTTTGTGAAACTGAGGAACATGCTGATTCGTTCCCACATGCACGACCTCAAAGACGTAACCTGCGACGTCCACTATGAAAACTACAGAGCGCAGTGCATACAGGAGATGACCAGGTACGTGAGGAATGAAAGCGTGAGCAAGTGCAAACGTGTAGCAAACAACTTCAATAGAAGTGATGTTTTCTCTCCATTTTCTTCATCTCTCAGTAAGCTGGCTCAGGACAACCGTATGGAGAGCCCGATCCCCATCCTGCCGCTGTCCACTCCAGATGTGGACACCGAGAAACTGATCAAAATGAAAGATGAGGAGGTACTGAGCAACTTTTGTTATTTAAAAAAAAAAAAAAAAAGATTACAGGTGATATTAAACACAAGCTGTTATAACTTGTAATTGAAAATATGTGCGCCATAATAAGATTTAACATGTTACAATTTTGTTGGATTCTGTTGCGGATGTGAAAATGTCTGCTGCATAAAACGACCAACAAAGAACCAAAGTGCCAGCAAAATATTTAAAATGTCACCATCTTGCTTTAATGTTTAGACGTTCTATGAAACGCGTGACAGACAGTTTTTAATCTGCTCTCCTCTCCGTCTCCAGCTGAAGAGGATGCAGGAGATGCTGAACAAGATGCAGCAGCAGATGCACGACAAAGAGCAGTGATGTGCCGCAGCGCCACCTGCTGCTTATCTCCCTAACGACAGTGAGACCTCCAGACTTTGAAAATGGTTATCAAGCGTCAGTGGCAACTCTGGCTGTACATTAATCTTCAGTTTGGTGCTTTTGTATAGTTTGTTTGCCTGGAGGGTGGTTTTTTTTTCCTCTGAAACTATCCAATCTCCCACTTTGAGCCCCTCGCTGTGGTCCTAACATATAAGATATAAACACATAATTTAATAATCAGTGTATCTAATTTATAAATGCAGTGCTAAACTTTTTGGATTTAATGTCAGGGTGTTTGCTGCGACATATTTTGTAATGAAACGTAGGTTCTTGGTGATGTTTCGATTTTTGAACATGGATATTGTTTTTTATTATGCGATGGTGTGTTTCGGTGTGTGAATGATCATTACATTTTCTTTAATATTACCTTTAATATTACCAGGTATGCATCCATAAAACTCCTTTAAAAGGTACCACAGTGAATT
The DNA here is from genome assembly GCF_056152115.1 of Neolamprologus brichardi. Taxonomy (NCBI): domain Eukaryota; kingdom Metazoa; phylum Chordata; class Actinopteri; order Cichliformes; family Cichlidae; genus Neolamprologus; species Neolamprologus brichardi. The sequence goes on from NC_142115.1 coordinate 27,591,449, forward strand.
TACGTCTACTAAAATCTGATTTTAGCTCTTCTTCATTTGCTCAAAAATACATTTGTTTGGCATTTATTTGCATACGGCCGGTGAAAATCTTCTGCTCCTCTTCCAGCATTTTGTTAATGTGCCGAATGAGCTGAAAATGCTCTTCTTGCCGGTGGCTACAATGAATGGCGAGCCTCTGAGATAACAAGAGTCTGTGCAGTGCAGGGTGCATGTGCAAGCATGTTGTCATTACTCATATCCGCTAAATGCTACTGTGGGCCTATTTTTATCGCTTTTTAGCCGATGCCCTGTTGTTGAATTTGATGGATCGTGGCCTACAGGATGCTTTGTTACCACTACAGGATCAGTAACGAGGAGCCACTACTTTGTGCTTCTGTTTAAATATCTCTTCTTGGAAGTGAATTATGCCACCAAAGTTGTGTGTCCACAGTATGACAGAGCGTGTGTGTAGGTGTGTGTGTGTGTGTAGTCTCTGATACTGATGAGCTGTACATATTTTTTGCCTGAAGGCTGTGAGCTCAGTCTGTGTCCCATTTACAAAGGTGTGACAAATAAACCCCAGTTTGTCGTCAGTCTGGCCTCGCCGCTTCAGTGTTGTTTTTTAGGAAACTCTCGCACGATATCCTCATTCACGTCCTCACGTCAGAGTCCGAGCAGCAGTACTCAGAGCTGAAGCCGCTGCGAGGACTTGATCTGCTGATTCATATTTATCTCCTGCAGCCATTCTTCCTCTGCACTGCACACGGCATCTTCTTCCTGCTGGGCAGCCCAGAAATACACGAGCAGATATGGGAGGACAGAAATATCTCAGAAGAGCTCAGTTATTATATTATTATTTTATTATTAAGTGTCACAGTGGAAAATAAGGGTGTTTTAATAAAGGTAAAAGCACTTGTTATTGTGATAATGTTGAATGCTTGTGGTGACAGAGTGAATTTTAGCTGCTTTATTCAGCTCAGTAGCATGAAAATGTCTTTTCTTAACCTAAAATAATTCAAAAGAATTCACAATCTAATCATTTGTTTGTTAATTGTGTTTTGTCTTACTGATTTGTATCTGCAAATTAATTGGAGTAAAATTGCAATTTGCTTCTCCGAAGGGCTGTATGAGCATAAAACAGAAATATCCAAGATCACTACAACTTCCTCAGATTTCTTTTTAAGCATATAAACACCCCAAAGTCAAACTGGTGTTTCACTGCTCAGAGAGACTACAACAAGCGCGAGACTTACATCTCAGAATCTACACGCCTCAGTTAGCATGTCAATGTTGAAGTTCATGACAGTACAATTAGAAAAAGACTGAACGAGCATGGTCTTGGTTGGAAGGGCTGCCAGGAGAAAGCCTCTTCTCTCAGGAAAGAACGTGGCACAGCTCAGATGTGCAAAGCTGCATCCGAACAAATGACAAATTCTCGTGATGGAGGTGTGATGATTATGGCTTGGTTTGCAGCCACAGGACCTGGGCACCTTGCACTCATTGAGTCAGTCATGAACTCCTCTTAATATCAAAAGTACTCTAGAGTTAAACTGAAGCTTGGCTGAAAATGGGTCATACGACAGAAGAATAAAGGTGTTGTAAAGGTGCAGTGAAAGTCCAGAAATGCTGTGGGAGCTAAGAAAGCTGTGCATAAACGAACGCTCTATGAACTGAAACTGTGTTGTAAAGAAGAGTGGGCCAAAATTCCTCAACAACACTGAGTCCTACGAATATCTTTATTTGCACATGACTGTACGTAACCGCTGTCAGACAGTTTAAAACAGAAGAAAAAAATAGGTTTTTGATTTTTCAGAGTTTATGTGCTTCTTATTGGCTCCTTATGGAATATTTAATATTAGACTTAATACATGCCATGTCTGGTGTGCATTATGACACAAAAATACAATCTAAACATAGACTATAAAATTATAAAAGTAGATTCTAAAGAATTGTACACTTCAAATTATAGCACATATTTAATACATGTTTGCAGTTTGCTATACAGAACTAGGAAGAGTCTAGAGGGTCGTGGGGTGGAGTGAAAATAAGTCATCAAAAACTTTATTGTCCTCACATTAAATTCTCTGTTTATGTCATGATGGGAAAAAAATTGTCATGGTCTGGGTGTGTGGCTGTAAAATTCCGCTGAAAGTCTGGACCTCCCTGGTATCCACCCATGGGCAGGGCCTACAGCCTCCCTCACCTGAAGCTGATTGAGGCAATTAGGTTGGAGATTTAAGCTGCTTGCTGACACTGTTTCCTCGCCATTTCATCAACTAGCCTATTTACTCCTGGGAATTCCACCACACTGAACAACTCATCTTGGAAATCTGGTTAACCCGCCTGCTTTCAGAATCATCTCCTTGCCTCACCTGCCTGCCCTCCTGCCCTTACACCACCACAGGACCTTCACCGCTCAGGACAGCTGACGCACACCACCAAACCCACCCGGACCACGCCACCTCTCCTTCAACGCTTCCATTTCCCACCTGCACACGCGTACCTAATCACCAGCCAGCTGCCGTTGCTTTCTTGGACCTGTCCCCTTGCTTTATCCCTCTCTCCTGGCCAAGACCCTCGCACCCCATGTGTCAAGCCTTAAGCCAAGTGCCATTGTAAACATCATCCTTGTGCTAGTTAAGAAAACTTTGTTAAACCTTTTCCTCAGCCTCCGGCCGTTTTGTGACAAAAAAATTTCTAGCCTCATGTGATCTCAATAAAAGGCCGACAATCGATTACTGTGTGAAAATACTCAAACTTTAAAAATAAAGAAAATCTTTAATTAGTATAAACAGCTCTTTTTAGAACTTTATTAGGATTTAAATCATCAAAACATAGCGGGTGACATGTTTTCCATGTTGGTGTGCATGTTCTGTGCGTGCATGTGCACAGGCGTGTGCATGCCTGAGCTCATAATTTGACAGCAGTCTTTATCAGTGAGAGCCAGCTGGCAGTAGCACACACTCTGAGAGCAACTGTAAAAAACAGAGTCATCTCCCGAAGACGCGACGCACTGAAGGTAAAAGATTCTCCTCAGACCTTGTTTAGACTTTTCAGGTCTGCTGTGACATCATCAGTTTAATTTATTCCTCTTAAAGTTTAAGTTGATAGTTGATGTAATTACTGTGTTCTGTTTTCATTTACTCTACAGTGTAATGTACTTAGTATAAATGTGTGAAAACAGCAATCGGGTTGTGCAGCTTGTGATCAGCAGGGAGGTGTTTCCTGTCAATGTCAATGCAATTGACTAAAATTATCCAAAATTAATAATTTATCCTGTAAAATGTACAATATTTGTTATTTATGAGTCCACATCATGACCTCATTATTACCATATTCTAAAGGTATGTGGTCATTTTGTAATGTTTATGTGTTAAATTTGTTTAAATAAATTATGACCTAGTTTTAGATCATGGATACATCACATGCAGTTTTACATGTTTAATTTTATAAAGTCTGCATGAAATTTACTGCTAATGTCATATTAATCAGGACAAACTGCTCAAACAATGTATGATCAAATACAAAGCAGATACTGTGAGCAGTAAAATGAAAACACCTGCACACATGAATGCATTTTTAGCTACAACAACACAAACTGCAGCCTCACAACAGAACCGAGACTTTCTGATCATTTACGTTGAGATATGAGTTTGTAGTGGACACTTGTTTGTGACACACAAAAAATGACAGGCAGAGGTAACTCTAGTTTTCGAGTCATTATCTCAAAATGTTGAGTTCCTTCTGAGTAAGTCAAAAGATCAAGTTTTTAAGACGCAATTTCAAGATATTTAAACCAAAACCTTCCGCACTCATCCACGCCTCGTTTCTTTTACCTTGTGTCCTTTCCTGATTTTCTCTTCACCGATTGGCTCCTGTTTTCTTTTGTCCTTTAATTGAACTCAGTTTGCACACATTATACAAGGACTACACTCCTCCATGGGGCAGCAGCTCAGAGTTTTTTCGGTTCATGTGCGTCTCCTTGTGCAGTTACATAACCTTTGATCTGAAGTAAAATAAACCTTAAGTACTGATTGCTGGCTCTGTTTTTGCTGATAATCCTTTTCTTTGAACCTCCAAATTACATATATGTTATATAGAAAAAAACCCATAAGCTCACGTATGTCTGATTTTTTTCCTCTGGCACTGGTGTGGGCATCAGATCTAAAGACCCATCATCAGTCCAGCCCTTTAGATCGGAGCAGCTCTTATACATGCTTTACTGCCTTAAGTTAGAAGAGTTTATCTTTTTGCACAATGTGGATTTTTGACTCTTTTTTATGTCGGCACATGATGCATTTTGCATAAACACACTAATGATCTTCATGGCTTCAATAATATACAGTGAAGAGATTGTTTCACACGATACATACAAAGGGCAGTTTTACAGTTCAACTCACTCTAATTAACCCTTGATTCCTCCTCTCTCCTCTGCAGTGATTAGGAACCATGAAGGAGTTTCTGCTCATGTGTCTGCTCCTCTTGTTTGGAGGTCAAAGGTCCTCCGCCTGTCCCCATCTCTGCTCCTGTCACGGCAGTCAGGTGGACTGCAGCAGCAGATCTCTCACAGCTTCTTCGCTGCCTTCCAGTTTCTCTGCTGGGACCTCCGAGCTCCGTCTCCACAATAACCTGCTGACCACACTCCCTAACGGGCTCCTGGACGATCTGACCTCCCTCCGCTCCGTCTCTCTTCACGGTAACCCCTGGGCGTGTGACTGCGGCATCCTCTACCTGCGAGCCTGGCTGCTGCGCCAACCTGCTGGCAGCACATCACACGTGGGCGTCAACTGCAGCTCCCCACCCAAACTGAGAGGTCGGCTGGTGGCGTATTTAACTGAGCAGGAGGTGCTGGACTCCTGCCACTACTGGTACTGTGACCTGGCTTTGGCCTCGCAGGTGTGTCTGCTTGTATTTGTGGTCGTGCAGGCGGCTCTGCTCGTGGCTCTTGTCTTCTTCCTCAAGAGGTTCGAGAAGGTGTCTAAAGAAGCAAAGAGAATAACAGAGGAGAGCTTTACCCCCGCGGATGGTCAGAGGGAGAACGAGTACATGCCTTTAAAGCCGTGATGTGCGAAGGGCTGATCAGCATTTGAACACCAGGGATGAAACCTCTGTCACTGTGATTTTAAGTTCAGGTGACGAGTTGAAGGAGTAACCTGAAAATAAATATATTCAAATATGTAAAAACATAAATATATTAAACACACCAAGTTTCAGCTTCGTTTCAGGAGAGCACTCGTGAGGAAGATTTTAGATCTGAAACATGTCCAGTTGCAGACCACAGTAGACCACTGTAAAATAAACTAAACAAAAACAAAGATTATTTTATCTGAGAGTAAATAAACTAACGTGTTAATAATATCATCGTGTTTGCTCTTTACACGTATCTGATCAAATGATGTATGAAACCTGATTTATCTACAAAATGTTATTTAAAAATAATATTTTATGATTTTTAAATAAAATAATAATCCATGTGTTGTTATTATCTGGATTTAAGCATAATTGCAGACCAAATGAAGGGCAGATATGTTGTTGGTATCTGTTTAGGGCAATTTCAAGTTGTTTATTCTTTTGAGCTTTATTTTAGGATAAATCTCATGATGTCTTTTGCCATTTTGCATTCATACATTGTGTAATTTGTAAGAAAACAAAGCAAAACAAATTATTCTGATTGATGTTTTGTCATATGTGTGTAACTTTTAAGCACAAAACAAATGGTTTGATTAAATTTTTTTCTAATTGTTTCAAAACATTGTACACTTTTTTCACAATTGTATTACAATGTCATTGCTTCCTTAGCATACCTATTTATCATACCAACCCTCTACATGTCCTTTGTCATTACATACATGAACCTCCTCTGAGGTTTTCCGTTTTTCCTCATGCCTGGCTCCATCTTCAGCATCTTTTGTCCAGTATATCCACTATCCCCCCTCTGAATATGTCCAAACCATCTCAGCCTTATCTCTCTAACCTTTGTCTCTAACCCTTGTCTCCCAAAATACAGCTTTAAAATGTGCCATCAGAAGAACTTCAAATGTGTTACATGACAATTTGGAAGATTTTTGCATTCGTACGTCAAATAAACACCAATCGGACCAAATCATTATCATCAAAGCATCAAAGCTTTTTGCCATCTGATATTGGCTGACCCCATAAGACAAAAAGGACCCTTATACGTCATTTAAATGTAAGTATTTTGAGTTGATTAAATAAAAATCAATAAATAAAAAAGATTGAAGGGTTATACAGTTTAGGTTATAAACAATATTTTCCCATTAATTAGGATCACTAAACAACGGGACGTCGAACTTTTTCTATAGCGGAACGTTTCTACGGAGTCAAATTTTAGCGACGGACCGGTGTGGTTGATGAACACTTAAATGTTTACACGTGAGGTTAGTGCACAGTTTTTGGATCCAGGTGTTTAAAGTCAAATGCAGCTGTTCAGATAAGAAGGTTTGTATTTGGAGGTGTTCACAAACTTTTAATCGGTTCTGTTAATAACAATTTTAGGCTAACGATAAAGTTAGCTTGTTAGCTGTCGATGTTTAGCAAGCAGTGTTTCAGACTTTATTGGTCTTTCTCATTATAACCGGTGGCTTTGGGTTCATAGCTTTTTATTTACTGACCTACAGACTTAAGTTTAAAATGGGAAAACTAAGGAAAAAACACAACTGGAAGGGGCGACAGCAAAGTGACCCTCCGCCATCTGCAGATGAAGAGAAGACAGAAGTTGTTGTGGAACTCAAAGGTAGCAGGAAAACATCAAGAGGAGAAAACATCTTTGACACTTGCATGTCGTGCATTCTGTGACCCTGACTCTTCTGTTTGTATAAATCAGATGGGTCCATACTGAAAGGTGTAGATGAGAGCAACGCCTTGGTCCTCCCATCCAGCAAATCCAAGAAGAATAAATCCTCGCTGCCACCGATCTCCAAGAAGAAGCCCCTCACCAAGAAGCAGAAGAAGGAGCTGCAGAAGGTCCTGGAGCGTAAGGAGAAGAAAGCTCAGGTAAGGAATCTTCGTACATTTGGTTCTCTGTGAGGTTTTTCTAATTCATGTCGTCATTAATAACCAGACTGATTACTTTAGTGACAGTGATCCATTGTTTCTAAAGTCCTGAAAGAAAGTTAATGATTTGGTTTATAAAATGATCAAGGTGAAGTGAAAGTTGATCCTGAAGATGTGAAAATGTTTGATTTTCCTCAGTAAAGTGGAGCAGATATGTGTTATGTGCCGATAAGTACTCTGACTCTAGATATAGAAGCTGAGTATTGAGCACAGTACGATGTTGTCCTTATATTTACTGTAGCTTGTAGCTTTTTTGCTGAATTTTAACAGTCAAGCTCACATGCCAATAACATGTTGCTCTCTCTTCTGTCCAGAGAGCAGAGATCCTGGCCAAACTGGCTGAGGTGCAGCTTCCAGAATCCGAACTGAAGCTGCTGTACACCACTTCCAAACTGGGAACAGGAGAAAAGCTCTACCAGGCTAAACGGTAAGAGCACAACACAATGTGTTAATCAAGACGGAGAACATGTGTGATTGTTTCTCGGTGGAGAAGGTGGAGTAAAAGCATCTTGTCTTCTTCTTCTTCTTCTTTTTTTTTATTCAGGTCAGCAGATGAAGTAAAGGATGAAGACTCTGGCCCAAAGATCAGCAGCGTCAGCGGAGCAAACAGGAAGAGAAAATGGGAGGAAGATGATGATGAAGAAGAACAAAAGGCAGAAGAGAGTAGTGATGTGGACACGTCGTCTGATGAGGATGAAGATGAGCAGGAGGATGAAGTTAGTAACACCACAGATATGAGTGAATGTAAGGAAACCAGCTCTGTCAGTCAGGAGACCAAATACGAAGTGAAGGTGGAGCAAGATGGAGAGAAAGAAAAGAAGATTTCAGACCAGGAGAAAGTTCAGAAGAAGCCGTCTGAACCAGCTATTTTCATTCCTGTTGATAGATCACCAGAAGTACAGGTGAGCACCTGAGACCATAAAAGCATCCTGCAAACTAGAACTTAGAAAGGTGTTTTTGTGCATTTTCATCAATTCTGCATTACGATGTTGCTGCAGGAGGCTCGTCTAAAGCTGCCCGTTCTGGCAGAGGAGCAGGTCATCATGGAGGCCGTGAGAGAAAATCCCAGTATCGTCATCTGTGGAGAGACGGGGAGTGGAAAAACCACTCAGGTGCCTCAGTTTCTGTATGAAGCCGGCTATGCCAGGTAGTTTGTCCACTTTAAGGTGTTGCCTTTGTAAATGTTTCATTGGAGGAAAAAAGTGTGTGTAGTTCGTCATCCTGCTAACTCTTGATTCCTGCAGTGGCGGGAGGATGATCGGCATCACAGAGCCGAGGAGAGTAGCAGCAGTGAGCATGTCCCACAGAGTGGCCAAAGAGATGAACCTGCCCACACAGTAAACTAACCATTCTGTGTTCAGAGTAATTAAAAAAAAAAAAATACAGTTTAAAAGTCTAAGTTTGTGTTGTTAATTATATGTTTGTGTGTCTGTTATCAGGGTCGTGTCGTACCAGATTCGATACGAAGGGAACGTGACGAGTGACACAAAGATAAAGTTCATGACAGACGGTGTTCTGCTGAAGGAGATTCAGAAGGTATCATCTGCTTTCTACTGGGTCACCTAATAAATAATATGACAACAGGATGGAGGTGGAGGATCAGCCAGGTGGATGACTCGGCCTTTTTCATTTTTCACAAACGATTTCATCAGTTTGGACCAATTAAATCAGTTCTAATGAGGAAAGTTAATGCCTCGCTTCCATGTTATTTGTATTAACCAGTAGTAACAAATAGTTTTTCAATTGTGTTCTGAATTTGCAGTAAATTCTAAAGTTATTTTTTGCCATCTTTGAAGAAGCAGTAAAGGGATAAAAGAGCATGGATTTAGTGTTACTTCAATTGTCTCCAGTTTTGTCACAGACTATTTTGTGTTGCAGGATTTTCTGCTCCAGAAATACAGCGCAATCATCATCGACGAAGCACACGAAAGGAGCGTCTACACCGACATCCTCATCGGATTATTGTCTCGTATCGTCCCCCTCAGGAACAAGGTGGGAATATCTTAATGTTTCCGATTTACAGGGAAAAAAGGGGGTTGTTTCTATAAAAACCTCTCCGTTTCTCCTCGGTCTGTCTGCAGAAAGGTATGCCTATGAAGCTCCTGATCATGTCCGCTACTCTGCGGGTTGAAGACTTCACAGAAAACCAGCGGCTGTTTCGGACGCCTCCTCCCGTCATCAAGGTGGATGCTCGTCAGTTCCCGGTAACTATCCACTTCAACAAACGCACCCCGCTGGAGGATTACACTGGAGAGGTTTTTCACAAGACCTGCAAAATCCACCGGATGCTGCCTCCAGGTAGGTTTTGGTGTTTATATTTATTTACTACAGAAAGAGGTGAACAAAGAGGGGGATTTTGATGAAAGTATAACTGAGGATATGATGAAAATATAATATATGGGTGATGGGGCGCCTCTTTAAGGGGCTGATCATGCGACTCACATACAGAGAGCCCTGGGTGGTGGCAACTATATTTTCCTGTAAAAATGAATTGTGGTGCGTCTCATTCGGGTAAACTGCAGTTAGAGTTCAGTCTTTCCACAGATACAGTCTCCACTTCTTTTATAACATGGTTGCATTTTAGGTGGTATCCTGGTGTTTCTGACTGGTCAGGCTGAAGTTCACAGTCTCTGCAGAAGACTGAGAAAAGCTTTCCCCTTCAGGAAGGGTGACACAGCCACAGGTGAGCGGTCGGCCTCCTCACACTCTGACGTATATCTGAGCTGGGACTGTGGTTCTGTGTATTTACTTGAGTTTTGTATCCAGCTGAAGATGAGGAAGCCGAAACCTCAGAGGCAATGAGGAAGTTCAAAAAGGCCAAACAGAAGAAGACTGTTGTAAGTAAACTTTTTAAAAAATATATTCTGTCCACCTCAGTCCTCGACAGATATTGAACAGAAGTGTTTTAACTGTTGTCTCCAGTCTCTACCCCGAATCGACTTGGATAACTACTCCGCCCTGCCAGTGGATGAAGGTGATGAGGACAGAGAGGCGGGGATCGGAGACGAGGAGGATGGAGACTCCGATCTTGACCTTGGAGATGATGCTGCTGATGGAGGTAAGCCACTCTGAATAAATCTCCAGTCCAGGTGGATGCGTTTCAGATGAGCAACATTACAAATTCTGCCCTGTTTTCTCTCCGTAGAGGAAAAGGCGGACGCGTCCATACCACTCTACGTCCTCCCACTCTACTCTCTCCTGGCCCCAGAGCAGCAGGCTAAGGTGAGATTAATATCTTATCACAGAACAAACCTGATAAAGAAAATCATACATGACAAGAGAAGTGCCGGTGCTTGTGCGATAAAGTAAAATAAACGTTTTGGTTTTGCTTCTGATCAGTCAGACTCATCATAAAACATTACTTAAAAAAATCTTTACTTCCCAGCAGATTTCTGTAGTTTTATTTTGAACTGAGTTTAAAATTTAAACTCTAAACTTTCTGATTTAAAGTGCCACTATAATTTCCAATAGCAGCCACTCAGTAGCTTCTGCTTTTAGTAAATAGCCATTACAGTTTTATTTATAGTGTAGGGATAAGTGCTTTTTGCTCATTCGGTTCATGTGCAAGATGAAGGTTTTAGGAAAACTAAAAGCTCCAGTTTACTGAGTTTTCTAAAGAAAATGTAGCTTTATACACCCTTTGAGTTCTTTTTCAGACTTTTTTCAGTAGTTTTGGAGTCACATGATGCTTTTATGATGACATCATGTATATGCGTTCTTTTTGGCTGCAGGTGTTCAGGCCTCCTCCTCCCGGCACTCGTCTTTGCGTCATCGCCACCAACGTGGCAGAGACGTCTTTGACCATTCCTGGGATCAAGTACGTGGTGGACTGCGGTCGAGTTAAGAAGCGTTTCTACGACAAAGTGACTGGAGTGTCGTCCTTTAAAGTCACATGGACCTCACAGGCTTCAGCCAATCAGAGGGCTGGCAGAGCGGGACGAACCGAGCCAGGACACTGCTACCGGTCAGTGCTGTTAAACTACGTAACCGTAAAACCCTAATTAGAGAGGGTTGTTTTGTTTTTTGGTTGTTTTGTTTTTTTTACACAACAAGGATTTTCACCGTCCGTCGTGGTGAAGAGAGCTGAGTGTAAAAGTGAAGCTCTCAATTTACCGGTCGATCTACGTCCCTACCCTCACCTATGGCCACGAGCTGTGGGTAGTGACCGAAAGAACGAGGTCGCAGATACAAGCGGCAGAAATGAGCTTCCTCCGAAGGGTGGCTGGCCTCTCCCTTAGAGATAGGGTGAGAAGTTCAGCCATCCGGGAGGGGCTCAGAGTAGAGCCGCTGCTCCTCCACATTGAAAGGAGCCAGCTGAGGTGGTTCGGGCTTCTGACAAGGATGCCTCCTGGGTGAGGTGTTCCGGGCATGTCCCACTGGGAGGAGGCCCCGGGGCAGACCCAGGACACGCTGGAGAGATTATATCTCTCGGCTGGCCTGCGAACGCCTTGGTGTTCCCCCGGATAAGCTGGAGGAGGTGGCTGGCCCTGGATAAAGTGGAAGAAGATGGATGGATGGATGGATTTTCACCACAGTTTCTCCTTGTTTCTGCAGGTTGTACTCCTCTGCAGTGTTTGGAGACTTCGCTTTGTTCTCAGAGGCGGAGATCACTCGCAGGCCTGTGGAGGACCTGGTTTTACAGATGAAAGATCTCAACATAGAAAAAGTCAGTAAAATCTGAAATGCTGTCTTAAAGGGGAACAAAATTGTGATTACAGGGTTTTAACCAGAGTCATATTTTGTGTTTTCTGCAGGTGGTCAATTTTCCTTTTCCCACACCGCCCTCTACTGAGGCTCTTGTTGCAGCAGAGCAGTTATTAGTGTCGCTGGGAGCTCTGGAAGAGCCGCCGTGTACTGGAAGGTAACTTTTTACTGTTCCATTTAAGTGTAATTAATGAGTCCCCCTTTTTTCTTAGAACACAAAATATATTTATTAAAAGGGTGGTTTTACTTCAAAGATGGCTCCTACATAGAGACTTGGAAAAAATTAAAATGAAATCTATACTGGGCAGAATCCAGCAGGTATTGATATTGTACGTTTCAGTTTACTTTCATGCGTTTTAGCTCCTAGCTGGTGGCTAGCCTTCACTGTCTAGAGCAGCTGTAGTGAGTCATAATGTTGTTTAAATGGACACTTGAGCATTATCAGGATTTCTGCTTTAATAAAAGCATAAAATTCAGTTTAATTCAGTTTTATTTAAATCAAATCACAACAACCGTCGCCTCAAGAAACTCTATATTGTAAGGAAAAGCCTGTGTGTATATTGTGAGAGAAAACCCCAACAATCACACAACTGCCTTATAGCAAGTGCTTGGCAACAGTGGGAAAGAAAAACTCCCTTTTAACAGGAAGAAACTTTCTTGAACACACTGAGTAATCACTCACTACAGTTTAGAAAAAGTGAAAAGGTATCGCTTTTAAAACAGTCTTGTGCAAACTTGTAAACTGTTTATTTCTTATAAGGTTGAAAGAAATGCAGCGAGCGAAGCTGAGCTGTCCCATCACCCCTCTGGGCAGAGCGATGGCGTCGTTCCCCGTGGCGCCGCGTTACGCTAAAATGTTAGCGCTCGGGAAGCAGCAGGATTGTCTGCCATACGTCATCGCTGTGGTAGCAGCCATGACAGTTCGGGAAATTTTTGAAGACCTCGACAGGTGAGAAAAGTGTAAAAATTGATGCTTTGGAGGCGCAGATCACCACATATAGATGAGACTAACTTTAAATGTTGGATGAAATCTTGACATACCCTTCAAGCTCAGTCTGTTTTTAAGCCGTATATATGATTTTTTAATTTATTTTTAATAGCTATATATATATTTTTCCTTTTCCTCTGTTTCTCTCCTCAGACCTGCTCGTAGTGAAGATGAGAGCTCCAAGCTCAACCAACGTCGAGCTCGGCTGACCCAAATGAGGAGGTTGTGGGCTGGACAAGGAGCCTCGCTCCTGCTGGGGGACCTCATGATTATGCTGGGTGAGCTTACTCTTTGTTCAAGTTGCACTAGTGGTCAGTATTGTACAACAGTGTTTTAGGCAGTCTGTTAGATTGCATGCTTAGTGTGTTGTATGGCTCCAAAACCTTACATTTCTTCCAGGTTTTAGCAACAAGCCGAATTTTTAGGTGAAACTGAAACAGCAATTATTCATTAGAATAATTTTTACAGAGACAGATTTAACTGGGGTCCATGAAGCCTTTTAAAAAAAATAAAAATTGTACTGCTTGAATATATTACGTATGTTAATAACTTGCATACCTGTGTCTCCAGGTGCTGTTGGTGCTTGTGAATTTGCTGGCTGCACTCCCAGGTTTTGTGAGAACAGTGGGCTGAGGTATAAAGCTATGGTGGAGATCAGAAAGCTCAGAGGACAACTTACCAATGCAGGTACATGGACACAGCAAACTCAGATAATCAACATGTGTTCCTCTGAAACACAGCTGCAAGTCATTTTTCTTCCCTCGTCCCAGTGAACGCTGTGTGTCCAGAGGTGGGGGTCTTTGTGGATCCCAAGATGACTCCACCGACGGAGCACCAGGTGGTTTGCTTGCGGCAGATTGTTCTGGCAGGTCTCGGAGACCATCTTGCGAGGCGTGCCCAGGGAGAGGATTTGGTGGACCCGAAATGGAAGAATGCATACAAGGTCTGTAATTGAACATTAGAAGTATAAACTGTGTTATGGGTCTCTTCACATCCTCATCTTTATCCGTTTTTGCTCATAGACACCTCTTATGGATGAGCCGGTGTTCATTCATCCAAATTCTGCATTGTTCAAAACGCTGCCAGAGTTTGTGGTCTACCAGGAGGTCATGGAGACCAGCAAGATGTACATGAGAGGTAAATGAGACTGAAAGGAAATAAAATCACATGTCCTCTTAATTCGTGTAGAACTGACTGCCAGCATGTGTCTGATTCCTACATGTGTGACAACTTTTTATAGTTGAATATATAAAAGGGACTACCTTGTGTTTAAAAGGTTGTTACTGCATGAATCTGCAGGTCCATCTTTTATAGTCTGTGGCACAGTCCTGATTGTATGGCTGCTTACATGCTTGTTTTTAATCATTTTTACCTATTTTCTAAACATCTTCCTTCTTTAATCCCTAATTAAAGGACAATAAAGTGGTGCTGGGTTACTGAAACAAGATTTGCAGACTGATGCCTTTCCTTTATTCCTGTCAGGTGTTTCAGCTGTAGAAGCAGAGTGGGTCCCACAGTTTCTCCCACAGTACTGTCACTTTGGCTCTCCGCTAGAGTCACCGTCCCCGTGGTTCTGTTCTTCTACCGGCACCGTCAGATGCCACCGTTCAAGCACCTTCTGTGAGTTCTCCACAGCAGAGCACTAGAGCTGAAACCTCTTTCTGCCTACAGCTGATTAACTGCTGTGTTTCTCCTGTAGTCCGTGTGGGTTGGCAGTTGCCTGCAGTGGAGATGGAGTATCCAGAGGGCCTGGAGCGCTACAAGCTGTTTGCCAAGTTTCTTCTGGAGGGACAGGTACTGGTTTTTGTTTATCCTGAGCAATCCTTCCTGTAGTTCATCTATCCATTTTCTTCCGCTTATCCGGGGTCGGGTTGCGGGGGCAGCAACCTAAGTAGAGAAGCCCAGACGTCTCCCCCGCCACCTCCTCCAGCTTGTCCGGCGGAACACCAAGGCGTTCCCAGGCTAGCCGAGAGATATAATCTCTCCTGGTTCTGCCCTGGGTCATCCTCCTGGTGGGACATGCTTTACTCTGAACCCCTCCCAGATGGCTGAACTCCTCAGCATATCTCTAAGGGAGGCCAGCCACCCTTCTAAGAAAGCTAATTTCTGCCGCTTGTATCCACAATCTCGTTCTTTCAGTCACTACCCAAAGTTTGTGATCATAGGTGAGGATAGGGACGTAAATCCATTTGGTTTGCATAGTTATCCTTGTGACAAAAACAGTAATAGATCAATTAAAAACATGGGAAACCTTGCAAGAGCTGCACAGTGAACAAACCTGACAGGAGCAGTTAATGTGTACTTTGTATGGTTAACAGGTTTGTCCTGCACTAAAGAAACACAGCAGTCACCTGCTCTCAAACCCCTCCATCATGCTGAAAACATGGGCAAAGTAAGTTGGTGCTCTCACACACACTTTTAATCCCTTTTTACTGCATTTCCTAATTCATTTACTCCATAGACCAGCGCATCTCGAGGAGGTTTTTTTTTCCTCTTACTGTCATGTCTTTGCTGTTTTTAGGTTGCAGCCCAGGACAGAGGCTTTCCTGGGAGTACTGGTGTCAAAGAAAGTTGACTGCAGAGAGGCACTCCACTCTGTCTGGAAGACTGAAGAGAAATGTAAGCATTAATGTTGTTAGTTTGCCTCTGATTTGGTTAGTTGTTTTGTCATCTAATTGTAGAATTTTTTTTCTCCTCCTCCAGTTCTGCTTACTGCATACTGCCAGTGGTTACCTGAATCTGTGCACCAGGAAGTAGCTAAAAGTTGGCCTCCTCTATAAAAGCCTGCGTCTAAACAACCGAGACAATACAACAGACTTTTGACCGGAGACATCACATGGAGCTACATTTTGGCAGAGCCTAAATCTTTTGACTGTGGTGTCTGTTTTTTATGGTGTTTACAATATCACAACACTGCCTTAGTGTTAGTTTTATATTTTATTTACTGTACCACTTGTAAAGAAGATATACAGGCACAGTTGAAATGTCTTTTAACTTGTAATCAGTGTGCTGCTGTTGTTTATGTATGTCTGATTTGGTCTTCATAAGACTTATAAACACTGACTGTGAGAAAGGCTGGCATTTGACCTTTTTTTGTGCTTATTAATACGTGTGCTTGAAGGTTAAAGGTCAACTGAACCACTTTTGCACTGTATGGCATTTTATTTGTCATGAGGATTTTTACCAGCTTATGAAGAAAATAAAACTTGATGTCAGCTTGGGCTACTCTAACTCTAGGATGGAGTCAGAGTCAACAAACCGTTAAAGCAAGTTGATGTTTACTGGGTGGGAGTGGTTGAGAATGAAAGCTCTGAATAAGCTGTGTTAAATAACTTGAAAAAAAGAGCACTACCAGGGGCGGATCTAGAAAGGTGGCGTGGGGTGGCATGTGCCACCCTAAAATGTTCCCTTGCCACCTTAAGTGCCACCCTAGTTTTGTATACACCATGGGCATTTCAGATTTTACACACAAAAAAAAACGGTGTGAAACTTAAGTAAGACTTGTGTTTGTAAATGAACCACCTGTGGTGTGTTGCTTTCTGGATTTTATACTTATTGAGCTACATATTTATTAATTATGCAGGTTATAAAGTACATAAATGGTAAATGGCCTGTATTTGTATAGTGCTTTTACTAGTCCCGCCTAGGGACCCCAAAGCGCTTTACACACCCAGCCATCCACCCATTCACACACTGGTGGAGGCATGCTACAGTTGTAGCCACAGCTGCCCTGGGGCAGACTGACAGAAGCGAGGCTGCTATATCTCGCCATCGGCCCTTCTGGCCAACACCAGTAGGCAGTAGGTGAAATGTCTTGCCCAAGGACACAACAACCGAGACTGTCCGAGCCGGGGCTCGAACCAGCAACCTTTCCGATTACAAGGCGAACTCCCCACATAACATCAAAATTCACATATTTTATGTAATGGAAATCTTCAACTATGTGGGCTACAGAAAATAATTAAGTTATAGATGATATTTATATGAAATATATGTATACTTAGTGCATTTGAATCATTTTAACCATATGTAACACCTGCATATGTGTTTTTTAAAGGCTTTGATTTTGCCACCCCATTTGATTTCCATGCCACCCTAACAAAATTTCTCTAAAATTTCTCTCACTCTGAGCGCTACAGATGTGATGTTTGCTTAGAGAGTGTTGATGGAGAAGTATAATGAAGGTCAGGAGTTGCATTGTGTCAGTTGTGCATTGTGTGTGTGGAGCGAGAGAAAGCATAAGGAACTGTAGTCAGGTATACCAGAGAAGTATGTGAGGGTGGAGCAGGACATGTATGAAGGCAGTGAGACAGTTTTGAAGGTCTTTGTAGTAGTTACAAAGTAGCACAGGAACAGAGCCGGAGGGAGAAAGAGAGCCAGGGACAACAATCATCCACAACTATTTTCAGTTGTGGATGATAAAGGATTCAGAAAGTTTATTCATGCAGGCCCATATGACAGAGAATATGCATCTTCTTTTTTGTTTTCATATTTTAATTTATATTTAATTGTATTGTGGTTTGCAGTGTTTTGTGTTGTTTCACTTTAAATTTGTTTAAAAGGAAAAAGCTGAAAATTTAAAAGTTGAAATGTGAATAGCTGGTTTTTGTATTATATGATTTATTTATTACATTTTATGTGGAGTGAATAAATAAAAGTATATTTACGGTGGCCCCTAGAGACAAAGCACGTACAAACTTCAAAACACGTATGAACTCTGAAGCACGTAAAAACTCCAAAACACAACAGAAGTGCTCCAGAATGCTAGGGCGCAGTGTTGAGCTTTTGTTACCTACTGGCTACACAAGCCAGCAAGTACCAATGACCTGATTTGGTGTGTGGTAGTAACAGGTAAATGAACTTTTTTTTTTTTAATTATTTGAATATATATGAGTGCTTGTGTATAAATGCACAAACCACACACATATGCTTTCAATTGTGTAATTTAAGTGATCTAGATAGCTCTGTTTTGGAAGTTCAGTTAACTCTAGGAATGTGTTTTTTGGAGTTTGTACGTGCTTTGGAGTTTGTACGTGCTTTGGAGTTTGTACGTGCTTTTTCTCTAGGGGCCACCACATATATTTATATATAAACATATATAATTAAAACCACTGTTTTTACATTAGTAATTCCTTTTGTGCATAATTTTATATTATTGTTAATAATAAATTAATTAAAGCAACAAAACAACCTGAAGAGACGGTTCGGAGTCGAAAGAGCCGGCTCTTTTTAGTGAGCCAAAACGAAAGAGCCGGTTCTCTAAAAAGAGCCGGAAATCCCATCACTAGTGGCTTTTCGCACATGCGTGGTACCGATCGGGTTTCCGGTACGGATCTGGTAGTGACTACAATTTCAGTTGTTTACAACGTTGGAAATTGTAAATTTTTCTGTAAAGTAGAAAACTGAAACAAACATCATTAAGCCGGCGTTTAGCAGCGAGGAACAGAAACAGTCAACATGGTGAGCACTGTGTTTTTCTCGCCGGTGACTTTGTATCAAAACAAATCGTAGTTGCTCCAGTTTTAGCTAGCTAGCGGCTAGCAACAGGACTACAGCACAGCATAAAGATCCCCTGTCCTGAACAATTAACTGAACAATTAAATTGTTATCTATTTGTTCTGAAGTATACACGTGACCTGAGTTTGACTGACAATCTTGATGTTTGTTCCACAGTTTTCCTTCCATGTGTTTGACCACCAGCTGGCCCGGGGCTTTCAGAACCGCTTCTCCACTCAGTACCGATGCTATTCGGTGTCCATGCTGGCTGGACCCAACGACCGCTCCGATGTTGAGAAAGGAGGCAAAAGTGAGTCTCATTCAAAGAATGGTCATGTTGTTTCCGACAGTCACCCAGTTCAAGGTTTCTGAACAAAAGATATTGAAGTACAGTATTTTCTCCCATACCACTCGTTCAAATCAAAGTATGTATGGCTGAAGAATTAAATGAAGACCTTAATCTTTGACCTTTGCAAATGCAGGATCTGGTGATTCTGTTTTGCTTGTTGGCATAGTTTGGGTCCACTGTTGCTTTTTAGAGTGAAAGGTCACTAGAAACCAATACAGAGTTGCTCTGACTGATCACTTTTATCTTGTGATCAAACATTTTAATCCTGATGGGAGAAAATAAAACTCCCATTCTTAATCCTCAAGACGTCACTATGAACATGTTGTTTTAGTTCAGTAGTTAGACAGTGCTCTCCACCATCAATATTAAAATATCAAAAAAGGGAATGTGTTTTGGAAGATTGGTGCATCATCAGTCCTGTAGATTTCAGAGACTGGGGGAAATGAGTTTCCTTTGTAGGGTGTCTAGGCTCTAGAGATAAGGTGGGGAACTTAGTCATTGGGAAGGACCTCAGGGTAGGCCTTCTACTTCATCACATCAGTTTAGGTCGTTCATAGAGTTTGATGAGCAATGGTGTGATGTATGGCAGATTTACATGTAGCTAATTTTCTGCATTCACCACTGTATTGTCGGTGTAATCTGTGCCAACATCCACATGGTGTAACCAGCTCCCTTGTCCAAACATACATCCAGTACCGCAAACATATCTGAAGTTAACTATTTAACTATTTATTGCTTTGTGGTACTTGTTAGAAAACACAACTGTAAAAAAATATCCTCAAAATGTCCAAGTTTATGTTGGTATGTATGAGGTGAAAGTTACATATCATATTTCAACATATTTATTTTATGAAAACACATATTTTCCTTAAAATAACTGTTATTTTTCTTTTCTTTTCAGTAATAATGCCACCTTCTGCTCTCGACCAGCTCAGTAAGCGCACGTTAATTCAAAACCTTCTTACTAAATGTCCTGTTTACATCCTGTTTTTAGCATTGCTCTATTTTCCTCTGTTCAGGCAGGCTTAACATTACCTATCCAATGCTGTTCAAGCTGACCAACAAGAACTCAGACAGAATGACACACTGTGGTGTCCTGGAGTTTGTGGCAGACGAGGGAATCTGTTACCTGCCTCACTGGGTGAGAAACAGTAATGAGTGTCTCGTGTCAGCAGTGGAGGAGCACTTACATATTCTTCTTGTGTGGAAGTGGATAACAATGTTGTAGAAGTATGAGTTTAAAAATTCAAATTTGTTGGTATACTCCAGCTCCCTTCCACAGTGAAAGTATTTGCATGTTAGGTTAATTGGTAATTCTGGTTGTCTGTCTCTGTGTCTTAGCCCTGTGATGGTTACCTGTCTAGAGTGTACCCCGACTCTTTCCCCCATGACCTGATAGATGGATGGAAATAGAAAAAGAAAAAAAAAAGGCTGGAGTGACATTTGCTGTATTTTGTTCACTGCAGATGATGCAGAATCTCCTGTTAGAGGAAGGCGGTCTTGTTCAAGTGGAAAGTGTTAACCTCATGGTGGCCACTTACTCAAAGTTCCAGCCTCAGAGCCCCGACTTCCTGGACATTACAAACCCCAAGGCAGTGTAAGGAGTACAGGCTGAAATGTTTATTTGAACTTTTAATTTTTATTTTTTTGACACTTCATGTTTTAACATAAGTGGTTAACATTCATTACAGACTGGAGAACGCACTGAGAAACTTTGCATGCTTGACAACTGGTGACGTCATAGCCATTAACTACAACGAAAAGGTGAATCAGTTTCTTTAAGTCGTTGTTGGGATTATATGTGACCAAGGGTTGTTCTTGGAGAGTTTCCTGGAAGATCGAACATAAAAATGCCTCTAATGAATGTGGTCATAGATGGCTTTGATCAGGTGCTTATATACTCTGTTACAGCCTACATGCTATATATATAAGGTAATCTGTGTGTTTCAGATATATGAGCTGCGAGTCATGGAGACCAAACCAGATAAAGCAGTATCCATCATCGAGTGTGATATGAATGTAAGATCCTGGACTTCACCACTGTCACTGTGAACTGTTTTGTTTAGCTCGCTCACATGCTGTTACTTTGCTGTTCAGGTGGATTTTGATGCTCCCTTGGGTTACAAAGAGCCTGAACGACGGCCTAATCACCAGGATGAACCGACAGTAAGGAGCAAACCATCGTGGTAACTGTACGTTTTCTGCTTTGAACAATGTAATAAAACTGTTTTTCTGACAGGAGGAAGAAACAGATCCCAGCAGTTATGCTGACATGGACACAGGCTTCAGAGTGAGTTCAAGTTAATGTGTACTTACTGCTACTATAAGTACTTGAATAACATAATTTGATTTAATCTCTAATCTGTGCTTTATTTTCAGGCTTTCACCGGTTCTGGTAATCGTTTGGATGGTAAAACTAAAGGGATTGAACCCAGCCCTGCTCCCCTTGCCCCAAGTGACATTAAAAGGTGAAAAGATGTTGAGTTTCTTACACATTCCCATAAAAATAGCTCAACTGTTAAGTGGCCTAACAGCTATTTTCATGGGGAATGTTACATGTTTATTTAACAGCGTATTGCAAATTGATGAGGAGAGGGATGACAGTCAACTCAAACTGCTGTTCAGTATATGAAAGCCCCCAAGCAGGAACCATTATATCTATTAGGCTATGTTAGATATCTCAGACTTGGTGAGCTGAGTTGAGACATAGAATGTGACACCTTGAGGCACATGAGTTTGTCACGAGATATATTTAAATAAAGTTCTGAGCAGTTTATGTATTTTTTTTATGCTTCATAAAAACAGAGGGGAATACCGGATTTATGCTCTAAGGCAACTGGGTACACTGGTCTTAACCCTGAAGCCTAAAGCCTGAACCATAACATAATTGTCAGAAAATTATTTGCTTTTTAAAAAAAAAAAATTGGTGTGGTTATTGAACTTTCTGAATGGTCCACACGGCGTTGCACATCTGTGGTGAGTCTTTATCTCTACTGAGATGTACTGAACACCAACGAAGTGTAAAATATAGCGATGTAACTATACATTGGTGTTGTCCCACATATTTTTTAAAGCTGTGACAGCACACACCACGCAGACAATGGTTTTTCAAGCTGTTGTGTGTCTAATGTTTTGTCACACAGAGGTATTCCCAACTATGACTTCAAAATTGGCAGGATTACCTTCATTCGAAACTCCAGACCTCTGCCCAGGAAAATTGTGGATGATGTAAGTAATGCAAACAGTTTTCTTTCCTGGCTATTTTTAAAGTCCTACATTTAGTTCTCAAGCCATATTTTTCAATTTTCTTCTAAATCTTCTCAGGATGATGCCATAAACAGATTCATCGCCTTCTCTGGACAAGGGCAGTCACTACGCAAGAAGGGCCGAAAACCTTGAAGAGTTACAAACGGGGAGTCTGACTCATGTGCACAGAGCTATCTTATTCTTTTCACCTTCAGCAGCAAAGTAAAATATTGGTTTTCAGATGCGTTTGGTTTTGCCCCACTGCCCCTTTTGAAATGGAGGTTTTGCTGTTGATTATAGCGTGTAATTAAAAGTCTGACAGTAATATTTTGTTCAAAAGAATCTGAGCAGCCTAAAGTACTGTCTGCTCTAATTTGGTATTCACAAATTCAGAGTGACTGATTTTCTGCCAATATCTTATCAAGAACATGAAAAAATGACAGCAAACATCTTTCTTATATCAGATTGAATGATCTCTGACTCTGCGCAGACCCATCTTTTCCATAATTCTTTTTTTATTTTTACAATCCACTTTAAAATGGCTGTTATCCACAATCCTAGTGTTACTATAAAATGGGAGCTTTTGTTTTTGATTATACTGAGAATAATTTTATGTTTGAAGTTTAGACTTTTAGGAATCTTTTCTTTTGCTTTATTTATAAACAAATAAAATGGTGTTTTGAAATGAATTACAATCAGACCTATTTTTGAGGTATTATGCTCTTTCTGTGACATCACCTGAGTCGAGTATTTATATATGAAGAAGATGATCAGTGGATAAAGTATTGGAATTGGTGAGTTTACATAATGGGTAGAATAAAGAATGATTGAGCTCTCAATCAGCAATAGTACCTACAAATTCAGAGTTGAGAAAACCAACATTTCAATTGTTTCAGAAAAAATATTGTTCCAAATAATTTATACTTTTCGTTCCATTAAAAGCAGAATATCTTTAAACAAACTGTAAATTCACAATGACGTTCTTCAGCCATGCACACATTTTTTTCGTTTTGATGCGTTGCGGCCTCGTGTATTTTCAAAGTAAGTGATACAGAAATGTGTCAAGGGCTTTTGTTGTGAAAACTAAAACCGGAAGGAGTACAGTTGCTAAAGCTGTCGCAGCTAGCGATGGACAGGGCTGTGGGAGAAATCGCATGGAGGGTAATTAAACCAGATATTACGTTATTAATTTCGTTACTGATAACTTTTCCGTAGTTAATTTGATTTTCCTTGTTTATGAGAAGACTGAAAATAATCAAAGTCAAATCCTGATGACATAGGTCGCAAGGTGATTAGCTTTAGATGCTAAACCGCAAATGTACCCTTCTGTCTGTACCATCTAGCAAAGTCAGACAAAGAAGATCCGAGGAGGCGACGTATATTTCTTTTGATTCACGAAATGCACTAATATCTGGGCTTGCTGATCAAATTTAAAAACAGCATGTGTGTAGTTGGAAAGTCAAATCAGCTACTGACCAAACTGAGGATCAGCCCATTCTTAATACGACCGCAGTGAGGCGCTGTTTAAATGGTGAACACTTCAGAGACTCAGGTTAAAACTCACCGGCCATTATATTGGGAACGTCATGCTTGTACTGGGTTGGACTCTCTTTGCCTTCGGACCTGCATTAATACTTCGTGGCTCAGATTCAACAAGGTGTTGAAAACATTCATTAGAGATTTCCAGTTTGGCACGACAGCATCACAGTTGCTGCTGACAGAGATGTGAGACGAACATCAATAAACTGCTCACCATAGTAGCCACATGTCGCTGCAGAAATTTGAACTCATCAGATCAGGCAGTGTTTTTCCAGTGTTCTTTTGCCCAGTGTAGGTGAACCTGTTCAAACTCTATTCTCAGTTTTCTGTTCTTGGGGAGCGGCACTCAGTGTGGTCTTCTGTTGCTTCAAGGTTTGACATGCCGTGAATTTAGAGATGGTCTTCTGCATATCTTGGTGGTACTTTTGATAGTCACTGTTGATTTCCTGTCATTTCGAATCAGTGTGGCTATTCTCCTTTGACGTCAACAAGGTATGTTTGCTTAGAGAACTGCCCCTTACTGTGTATTTCCTCTTTTTCAGTTGCTGCCAGTTGATTGGCTGATTATTTTATTAGTAACAAGTAGTTAGACAGTAGCCAACAAAGTGTATGTTGAGTTTTCACTATTAAATGAAATTGTATTTTCAGCCTAGGGTGAAGGACAAAGGTTGATCCTCAGTTGCTCTTGCATTACTTTCATCCTTTGGAGGGGAGAGAATGAAGACCTCAACTGATGTCAGTCACCAGAATCCCAACAGAAGTTTAAAATTTTATTCAGATTTTTGTTTGCTTTGTCGCCACAGCCGCCGCGGGCATGTGAAGACTACTGGAGCGAGTTTAGACACTGCAAAAGTTTTAAAAACTGGTTTCACCACTACTACACTTACGGTACCATGCCGTCCTGCCAGCAGTGGAAAGAGGACTACCATAACTGCAGAGAGTGGGAGAAACACAGAGGCACCGAGGCTAAGGTAGAACAGCAAGAAATTAAAATTTTAAAGTCCTAAACGGGTGACCTCTGTGATCCCCTCCAGGATATAAATACACTCACTCTGTCTTGCAGGAGGCGTTGCGGAAAAGTGAGAAAATCAGAGTGGCAGAGCAAAGAAACTTCATTCCAGTGTGGCAGCTGAGGCAAGAGCCTCCTAGAGACTGGCACGTGCCACTGAACCAGGAGAAGCCTCAGGACTCCTGAACATCGAGTTTTGACAACATGCTGTGTTTCAGTTTAAGAGCCTGGACATTCTCGTGATCACGAGATGTCATCAGTTGTATTCAGAGAACTGCTGTATGTAAAATTATATGTACAGTATCTCTAACAATGCTGGCAGCAGCTAGTGCTCAGCGATAAGGATTAGCTGTTTTATCAGTGAATATGATCCGTTTCCAGACAGGCTGGTGTGTCATAGGTACTAATTCTGCAAAGCTTGTGTTAACTTAAGCACAAAGACTGACTGCGCTCAGAGAAAATTAGTTCTATATTATCCTTATTTTGACAGGATATATATTCCACCCAGGTAATCAGTGATCTGCTTCATTCTCTTTGAAAAAGCTGAAGAGCCAGGTCTTTGCTGTATTTGTCAGCTGCTCAGCATATGAATGAGATGTTTAATCTTACTGAAAAATCGACATGACAGAATCCAGAGTTGTGTAGCAGTTTTCGTCCTTATAACATGACATGTTCAAAAATATTCTGAAAACTGGATCAATAAAAATATGTATATTTTTATTTGATTTATTTCATTATTATAGACAGAAATATGAATGTGACACAAACTCACTGTAACTCTCACACAATGAATGACAATGAAGGAATAAAGACACAGTCTGCTTAAAAGCTGCATTTTTGCTTAGTGAATAACATTCAGACACACTAAACTACACACAGCTATTCCTCATTTATCACTGCGTGTAAACTTTAGTGATATCGTTGTATTTCCCATCAGGGGCGTCATAATTGGGTATTGCTGGCGTATATGCGGGACCTTCGTGAACAAAGGGAATAAGAAGCGGGTCAGGCTTCAGCGCTGCCCGGTACAGCTCCTCGGACTCCAGCTTCAGCTCCTCCAGTGCCTCCCTCTGTGCTTCCAAAGCCAGTTCAACAGCTTCCACTTCAGCCATGTGCTGCTTCTGCAAGAACAGCAAACAGATACAACCCACTAAGTGCATGAGATGTAGAGCCGGGGTCAGATGTAACATTTTCCATAAAAGCTTTAGTGACGCAGGTGCGATAGGTAAGTGGTAACCTGTTTGTATCGACACCACTCCTTCAGCAGCAGGGCTCGACCCTCACTTTCTTCAAATGACAGCCTTGGAGCAGTGCGTTCCCTTTGACAGAGAATTATGAACATCAATTTAAAGGACTTAAAAGCCCTATATCCAAGAAAGGTATTCAAATGAGCAATTTAAAAGTTTCAAAGCTGTTTTAATATCCCAGAGCTTCACTGCAAAAGACTGATAAAACCAACAAGACATCAGATAACAATCACGTCTCAGAACTTCAGCCACCTTTTGCAAAGGCAATTTCTCTGCGAAAATGAGCTGTGGCTGAGGTGGTCGAGCTGGTCATCTAGCAAAGCAGGCAAAGAAGTCAGTGATTCCTCCTGCCAGCAAAATGTTATTGGCAAATTGCCCCTAATGCACCTATCGGAGTGTGTACGAATGTTGAAAAATGCTTCGGGGTAGATAAAACTGCGTCTGATGGGTTAAATGAGACTTGTAGAATTGTAGTATAGTAGTATTTACATTATCTTGACATAAATAATGTTTGTGTTAACACTCCTGGGGCATTATTGTCAAATCCATTCTTGACCAGTGAGATGTCATAAATAATAAAAATTCAAAAAAAGTACACAAGTGCTTTTGACTTTCTTTTTTTTCCATTTGTTTGTGTGATCCAACAAAGCTGATTTTAACACATGATATTAAAATAGTTCTTAACTCTGATGTGGAAAACAGAGTTGACATCAGCTCAGATTTTCTCCATTGGCTGTGGAGGACAGCATTCTCAAAGGATGCCGTGGGCTGAGCCACGACACATTAATTTTACACCTTGGACTTATAGAGCTGCTTGATCTGTTGCCTGTTTTTTTAGGAATAAAAACACATTTCTTTTCCCATCCATTGGTCTTAAAAAAATGCCTCTGCATGCTTCTGATGATCCATACCTGCCCAGTAGCTTTAGTTTATTTGCTGACAAGAAGAAATTTGAATGTGTGTTATCACACTGAGCACTATACATTTATGTTTCAATACAAATTTGACCTCATTATTTCAAACGACATTTATGCACATAGACTGAAATGAGCTCCACCTTGTTTCATCCAAGCATTTGGTTGGAGTGATGAAGTCCTCTATGGGGATAAGCTCTGGTGGAACCTTCTCCAGTTTCTTCAGCTTCTTTTTCAGACGCTCTCTCAACATCTGTTCCCTTCTCGGGTCCACTTTCTTCTTCTTTTTTGGCTCAGCTCTTGAATAACACAGATCAAACCTCTATGTTAATATATTCAGCCATAAGATAGAGCTTGCTGAGAAATACTGTTAGCACCACGAACCATCATAACATTGGTGGACTAAGTTGTTCAATTTAAAATATTGATGAAATGACAATTGTCATGACTTGGTTTGTGAGCCTGAGCCTGAATCATACCTCAGTGGAGCAGATGTCTTCAGGGTCATCACTGGTGCAAACCAAGGACTCTGTACAAGATGGTGATGTTCTCCCAACAGAGAGCTGCAAAATAGAGTACAGGTCATTTCTCAAGTTCTCATTTCTCTCAAGTTTGTATATTCTTTGAAGAAGACAGTCTTAAGAGTGCTACTTTTTTTTTTACTCCCAGTAAAAATCTTAACATCTTCATCTCTGCCACTTCGGCTCAGTCGCCTGTCTTTTTATTGTGCCACCCTCTAACTACCATCTTGTAAACTTTCCCTTTCACTTCTGTCACAAACCACCCCTGATGCTCATCGCCACTCTGCCTGCACTGTCTTCTTTATCTCTTTTGTGCACTGTCATTTGCTTTGGATGTTTAACCCCAGGTATTTAACCATCCACCGTCACAATTTTTGGCTCCTTTCAGCATCACGAGCACAGCTGTCTGCCTCTCACGTGTTCTGTCTTGCTTTTGACTTTCATTTCTCATCTATCAAAGCATACATTCACCTCTCCAGGCTCTCTTTCACCTGCTCTCTACTTTTGGTACAGATCACAATATTGTCTGCAAATATTATGGTCCACAGAGACTACTCACTGATCTAATCTGTCCATCTTCATTGCAAACAAGAAGGGGCACAGAGCAGATCCCTGATGTTGATCCAGGTCGAACCCATCTGTCACTCCTACCGCACACTTCACCACTGCTTCTCTGTCCTCATGCATGCCCTGCACTAGTGATGTGCGATACCACTGATTTCCTTTCCGATCCAATACCAAGTAATATTCAGGGTGGTATCGACGATACTGATCCGATACCGATACTTTGTACAAAAACTTATTTTATTTATTGTATCTCAAATTATAGCGTAATAATGATTACAGGACATCAGAGTACTTGTTTCCAACAATGACGGCAGCTGCTTAGTTTTAATAGTACTCTTATTTCTCTTTCTGAGTCGCAAAAAAACTTTTAACATATTTTCAGGTGAGAATGTAGCTGTGTAAACTTCAAATATCTGAGCCGACCGACACATCGTCTTCAAATCCCCGAGGTCTTTCACTACTCGGGTTAAACATGATATATAAGTCACTTAGATAACTTAAAAATGTTATTGTTTGGCTTTTTCAGTGTTTTATTTGTTCGTGAGTAAATCAGTTTGGCTGAGATTAAAGTTATTAGATTAGATTAAATTAAATTTAACTTTATTAATCCCTCGGGAGGGTTCCTCCGGGGTTTTCACACAGCTGAATAAACGTCAAACAGAAAACTGATTAAACAGAAGTGTGAGACGGTCGAGAGTTTACGCCAGTGCCCGGTTATATTTTAAATAGCAAGGAGCAGACGGCAGAGTTTCACTCCACCGAGGGAGCTCGTGACCTACTACCCGGCTTTCTCGACCACGAAGGCCGGGTCCTCAGGTGGAAGCAGCCTCTGAATTTGGACACCCCCGCTGTTTCCGGACATTTAACGTATTTCATCCGATAAATAAACACTATAAAATGTATTTATCCCCCCAACAGCCTTTTTGAATGTCTTCCTAGTGTGGCCACAACACCTCACGTTTTTGCCACATGTATCGCAAACCACGTCTCAGTTTTTGTGGAGGTAAAATAGGTTCGCACATGACTCCAATTACGCTCAGCCATTGTTGTGAGTGCGCACGCCAAGGGGCTGCGAGACAGCCTATTTCGCAAATGACTATGAAAGGCGGAAGAGGAAATAGTTCCTTTGAATGTAGACAATCCGAATGTTATAGTTTCTTTCCACTGTGTTCCTGTTAATGATAAACAACAAATTTACCCTAATTTACTAAAATATCGATATTTTAATGTGAGAATCGATTCTAGAACATAAATGATTGGTATCAGAGGAATCGATATTTCAGGATCGATCCGCACATCACTACCCTGCACTACCCTCATACTTCTCTTGCCACCCCATCATATGCTTTATCTAGATGCACAAGTGCACAGTTCAACTCCTTCTGACCTTCTCTATACTTCTCCATCAACAGTCTCAAAGCAAACATCGCATCTGTACTCTTTCTCAGCATGAAACCATACTCTCAACAACTACATCCCTCTGTAGTCACAACAGCTCTGCTCATCACCCTTGTTACTGAAAATCGCTATAAGCACACTTCTTCTCCATTAAAGCACCGAATAACCTTAGCTATATTAGCTCAACGCAGCTAACGCGCTTCGTTCACATCGTACATCAATCACTCACCTCGACGGCATGGCCTGCCGCGATAAAACCCTGCAAAGACATCGCGAAAGAGCCAAAGACATGTTTTAATTACGTGTCTGTTTCCTCCTTTAACTCAGTTTTGGATCCAGGACAACAAAAATTCACATGTCGTCCCCTGGAGTGACAGCCCCCCCACACACGTCGCTGAAAGATGACGTTTGGAACAAGCGGCCGCAAACTTCAACGTGCGCACTTTCGCTTATTTAAAAATCCTGGAAATAAAATCAAAGACAGATATTGGATATATTATAATCCGTTAATATATTAATTAATAAAACAATAAGATAAACAGTAAAAAAAATTAGTAACATTGCGTTGTGTAGATATTTATGTGTAAATATTTTGTTGAATCTTCATGCAGGAGTAAAACGCTACCGGGCTGCAGTATTTGGGGGAAAGGTCGCAGTGGTCTGGGGCTTTTATATCCTCCACGCAGCGAGATATCAGCTTAAAACTTTGCTCCGGTCATCGCTGGATTGTTGAGTCTGCGCCATGGCACTTCTCAGAGGTAAACAAACACCATTCATTTCATTTCAGCAGTAAGACAGCTGGGACGGGATTTTCTGATGGGGCGTTTGAAAGTATCTGGGTCACACTGCTGTGCAATAGCGCTTTAAAATCGACCTTTTTATTCATTTTATATGCAACGAAGTCTCGTTTCCACATAATTTCAATGCAATGTAGGCGAAAGGTGACAAGATGGTGGCAGTATTATTTAAACAGCTGCTCCTTCCTGCTACTCAACTCAAAGCTGTAAACATTTATTTGAACATTTAATCAGAAACCTTTTACAACTTTGAGGACACCAGTTTGCTTTTGTTATGCCCACACCTTTTTTGGTTTAGAAAATTACAGCTTTCAGCTGTAATATTCATGTGTGCGAATATTACAGCTATAAGTATATGCTATAGCATATGCTGTGATGCATTTACTTAAGCGAAGGTGAAACCGTGCTTTAAATGTGTTTTAATTATATGTTTAATAGATTACAAATATACATTGTATGTGCCTCATACATTAGTTAATTTGCATTATTTTGTTTCCGGATTTTGCTATTCATATTTTTCCATATTATGTGTTTATATATGATTGAGGACAGAACATCAAACAAGTTGGGTAACAGTATTTAATTTGAGTTTTTCCTCATATGGTAATTACATCATGAATATGGAGTAAATGTTTAAAGAAATTATCTATAAGAACTTTGGATTACTGGTCATTGAGCCATGTTATATGCATCATATCAGCAGCTCCCAACATTTCCCCCCCTCCCCATCTTACATGCACAGCCATTCAATCACTCCCTTGAGTAATTATTCCATTTAAACACCAAGTAATTATCCACAAAAGTATTGATAACCAAAGAGTTTCAACAGCTTGTCACTACTGTTGTCTAATGAATCACTTATGCAGTCCTCTTTAATACTTTCTGCTGCAAATTCATTATGTTTAGTTTATGTTTAACTTTTCGGCTTAAACCTATCAATTTAAAAAATGTAAACAAAACGACCAGTCAGAAAAGCTTTATAGTGGATTTATAAATAAATACAGTTTTATTGATTCACAAATCTCTGCGCTCTTCTGTGAGTTTGGTCCAGTGCCCCCGTTCAGAGTGGAGGGAACATATTACTCAACATTAAACAGACTCCAGCTGTATGCGTCAGGTGTTACTATAATATTTGCAAACTCGATTCCAGGTCAAAGCATCCTGCGTTTCCTGACACGTAGCAGACATTAGTCGATAGTTCAGTGTCCCTCTAAAACTGAAAAAGGTCCCTCAGTTCAGCATTTCAAAATAGAGATCATTCCTATTAAGGTACTGTGAACTTTAAACCAATTTTTTTTCCTCTCAAAAATCTTGTTGTGACTTTCAGATCAATTTTTGGCAGATTATCAATCAGGCCCCAAATGCAGAAACAGGGAATTAAAAAAAAGAAAAACAAAGAATTGCCAAAGTAGCTCCTGAAAACCTACTTCAGATTAGAGGACATATATGAAAGGAAATGGCATCACTATTCCTGGAAGATTTCTCAGATCCCTGTGTGCAGATGGGTCTAAATTCCGAGTTTTCAGTTTATTCCAAATTTGAATTCTGTTTAAATTTACTCTTTACTTGCTCTCAGACTGTTAAAACCTCACCCGGGCTCCAGCTGTAGTAAGTAAATATTAGCTTGAATTAATGTTTCAGAGACAGTTTTAGATTTTCTTTCAGCTGCTGCTTCAGAGGCATTTAGTCTGAGAGCAAGTTTAAATGAAAGAAACAGAATTCAAACGTAGGCTTTCTCTAGATACAAATTTGAAATACACTTAGCAAGTAGGCGACAAATAGGCGAACTGTTTTAGAATCATTCACTACTATAAAACAAATGTTCTACTAGCAAGAATAAGTTACCAGCAGCCAACATGAAGAAATAACAAAGTTGCATCTAATAATCTATATTTCTCACTGATCCACATGGAAATGGATCACATCTTGGAGAAGCTCACAGCTCTCCAACGGGAGATTGAGAGACCAGTGTTGGACTGTTAGAACAGCTTTGAAATTTGTATGAGTTGTTCGCACTAAAGTAAAAACCACCATCACTTCATGCGGATACCCCTTTGGCGCCATCTGCGGTCTCAAGGCTGGAGCTGAACAACAACACCCTGATAACGGCTATGTTTAGACTGTTCTTCCCATTCTATGCAAGGCCACCTGGGTTGGCTGGTAGACTGTTTACTTAGCCTAGCAGGGCGAAGGACACTGTCTCAGCTGAACTCTGGACATGCACACATATACATATACACTGATATGCTCACACTCATCCCCCCCTCCCTTTCCAAACGCCTTTGATGCTTGTTCCCTCCTCGGGAACACGGCAGGTCTGAGCCTGCGCTGAAATGGTAGCGCTGGGCAGGATGGCTGCTGTGTTTGCTTCGGATTGCTCCTCACCCCCCACCCGACCCTGTGGCTTGTCACGTGTTCCATAATGTTGTGCTGTGGACATTTATGTGCTTTTATGTGCAGAGGAGTTTTTTTGTTTCCTGTTCTCATGCTGTCCTCCCAGGAGCCCAGCATGAATAGAGGTCTCTTTTTTTCCTCTTGTACTTTCCCATTGTAGTGTATATTTCAGTGGGTTTTTTTCTGTAACGCTACCGATCTCTGACCTGTATCCCCATGTGATGTCTGTGTTGTGTGTGTAAGGTCAGGGGGGTCCCATTTCACTGCAGGGCAACCTGCACGTGGCGAATAAAGCCTTGATTGATTGATTGAAACAGAAGGACCATGTTTCAGGAATGATGAGCAGCAAATAGAAACACAGGGAAGACCATGGCTACATGTACTCATCATAAAACTAAACATCAGAAAATACAAATAACAAAACTATACACAGCAATGAAGCAATAAATCAAAGTCACTGTCAGGAAATAAAAAACAGAAACACTATAGGAGAAAACCTAAACAGGAACATTAACTTGAATACATCAACAAAGAATTGAAAACAAGGAATCAGACACAGCTCTATTTCAACACCCTGTAAATCATGTCGCTTTAGTGCTAATTATCCCTTCACAAATCTTCTCTCTCTGTTCCCTGCTACAATCTGGCTGTAGCTCAGTGGTGGGTGGTGTTAACTCCAAACTAAAGTGCTCTTTTTTCCTAGGTGTATTTATTGTAGCTGCCAAGCGCACTCCATTTGGTACCTATGGTGGAGTACTGAAGGATCACAGTGCAACAGACTTGGCTGAACATGCAGCCAAAGCTGCCCTCGCTGCAGGGGGTGTGGTCCCAGAGCTTGTAAACAGCATCATCATGGGAAATGTCATGCAGGTACTGATCACACATACAACACTGAAAGGATTCATTATAAATGATCTGACTACTGTATCTTACATTTTGTTTCTGATCCACTTCCCTACGTTCAGAGCTCAGCTGATGCACCCTACATTGCTCGTCATGTGGGTCTGAGGTGTGGTGTACCCATCCCAGTGCCCGCTCTCACTGTGAACAGACTGTGTGGATCTGGTTTCCAGTCCATCATTAATGGCGCTCAGGTAAGCACTAAACTAACGTAAATAAATCTATCAGACCCATAAAAGAGAAATTAGCCAAAGCAGAAAACGGTGTATTGAATGTTTTCCTATCAACATACAAACAAGGAAATTGATTTTAAAAAGTAATAATAGTGACACTACGAAGACATACGGGAAAGTGAAGCCAAAATAGTATCTGCAGAAGAATGGAAAGGTCAGAGTGGAAAACTGCAGTTTCACGTATGTGGACGGAATTTGGGTGGAAAAATGCAAAGTTTTTTTAATTACAGAAAGACATTAAGGTGTAGGAACAAATTGTTGGAGGGTTTGTGGATCATCAGTAGCTTATCATTACCATTTCCTTTGGGAATGTCCAGAACTTCAAAACTATTTTGGAGTGAAATCCATAAATATTTGAGTGCTGGTTGATGTGGTGAGTTGGTGGGATCCTCAGTACAGCACATTCAAACTAAGGAAGAGAAATACTTAATGAGAGTACTACTTTTTGCAGGGAAAAGAAGCTCTGCAGCTTCTCTGTAAGGAGAAGAGTGAGTGAGTAAGATAAAGCAAAATGTAAGAGGTGGTTTCACATCAGCCCGGTTTTATGATAACTCCAGCAATCTATAAGTTTCTTACTAGGAGTAGAGATAAGTGAGGTTGGAGGGTGGGGCACTGGTTGTGGACAGGCAGGTAACGCGAGTTGGAAAGGAATCCTTGTGGTGAATGCTTGTTTGAGGGTAGCAGGTGAGCAAGCTTAGGGAAGCCCCTTAAATACCAGCCACTGATGAGACTAATGAGCCACTGGTGTGCTTAGTGAGCAGCAGGAACCCGTGCTCTACCCATAGGGCACAGCCTGCATAACCCATCCAAGACCAGAGAAAGACAGAAATGACCCAAACAAAACAACCCAGTGCTGCACTATGACAACTGTAATTCATTGGATGAATTATTTGCCGATTTATTTTCATTCTGTACTGTATCTTCCCAAATAAAAAAGAAGATTACAAGTTTCTGATGTTTTCCTGTCATGTATGTTAGGGGAAAGTAACCAAACTGATATTTTTAAGACAGCAATATGTGCAAAACCCACAAAACTATCAGTAAAATGATCATTATGTATCTTACCCTTTTTCTGCTGCTCCAAAAACAAAAAGCCTGTTCCCCTTTGTGTTTGTAGGAGATTTGTCTCAGAGATTCAGAGGTGGTCCTGTGTGGAGGTTCAGAGAGTATGAGCCAGGCTCCCTATGCTGTCCGTAACATACGATTTGGTACAAAGTTTGGCGTCGATCTAAAGGTTGGTAGATCAGATCTGTGAACACTTGATATAAATGTACATCACCATAACTACAATGATTTGGTATTAAACCTGCCTTCATCTGCCTACCAGCTAGAGGATACTTTGTGGGCGGGGCTGACTGACCTGCATATTAAAACCCCGATGGGCATCACAGCAGAAAACCTGGCAGAGAAATACCAGATCCCCCGAGAGGACTGTGACAACTACGCACATCAGACTCAACAAAAGTGGAAGGCAGGTAAGGCAGACCCTGTTTTTTGATATCTTTTCATGGTCTGCCTTTTAATTCACCCTCATACTCAGTTACTGTTTTAAACTCTAAGCTTTTACTGCTTTCTGTTTACAGCTCATGAGGGTGGTTATTTCACAGCAGAAATTGCTCCCATTGAGGTGAAAGCTAAGAAAGGCAAAGTGCCCATGACTCATGATGAGCACCCTCGGCCTCAGACCACTCTGGAACAGATGGCCAAACTACCTCCTGTCTTTAAGAAGGGAGGAACCGTTACTGCTGCTAACGCTTCAGTGAGTTTATGCTAGAGTTGCCGACTGTTCTCAAAAATCTGACATGATCGGGTTTTCTTAGTCTAAGTCAGACGGTCCGTGGTCACTGGGAAAAACAGACCACCTTTTTTTTATGCATTAGAGTCCCTTATTGCTATTGTGTGATATCACTCCAGGATGTTTTTGTACACTCACACTTAAAATACATTTAAATATAGTTCATTATAAATTTTATCCAAACTCCTCCTCTTTCCTGATTGTACCGATTATTTCTATCCCCAGGGTGTATCTGATGGTGCTGCTGCTTTGGTGATTTCAAGTGAGGATGCTCTGAAAGAACACAAGCTCACTCCTCTGGCCAGAATTGTGGCCTATCACGTGTCAGGCTGTGACCCAAGCATTATGGGAATAGGTTAGCAACACTGCTCTCTTAAAGGTATAATCTGGGCACTTTTGGATTAAAAGTAATGATTACCTAACCTTTCTTTTTACTTTATTTATTTTAGGTCCTGTTCCAGCAATCACGGGAGCACTTAAGAAAGCTGGTCTAACTCTCAAAGACATGGATCTTGCGGAGGTTTGTTCCCATACAGGGAAACAAATACTTGCTTTTTTGTCATATACAAAGCAGTAATGCAACAACTTAAAAATACTCCATTATAATTAATTAAGGAAACTGAAAATAATATGTTGGTAAAAGTGCACACAGCTGTTTTTGCCTGCTTCCTTATTGACAAGAGGTCACCAGCACATGTTTGATTTGTGTCCTTCCTGCTGCAGCCACAAAGAGATCTGTGTCTCTTCCTGGGTTTGAACCAGAATCTTTCATTTGTTAGGCAAATATATAAACCACTATTATGAGTAAAATTTACATAAAAACAGTTAGGCTCGTATGTATTTGGGCAGTCACATATTCTTTGTAGTTTTGCCTTTGTACAATGGATTTGAAATCAAACCATTAAGTTGTGATTAAATGTTGACATTAGATATTGAGCTATAAAACCCCGCATAATCCCACACTTTCAGAGGCTTGAAATTCATTGGACAAACTAACATCATTTAAACTAATTATTATTTTTTAATACTCAAATATTACTTTAATCATTTAATATTAATATTTTTTAATACTTGAATACTTGAAAGTTGCTTTTTTAAAATATAACGTAGCAACCAGCCTGTTGTGATTCATGGTGTTTGTGATTTATTTAGGAAGTGAATACTTGTGTTTTTGTTGTTTTGCACAGGTCAATGAGGCTTTTGCTCCTCAGTATCTGGCTGTTTCCAAGGCTCTAGGACTCGACCCGGAGAAAAGCAATGTTAACGGTGGAGCTATTGCCATCGGACATCCTCTCGGTGCTTCTGGAGCTCGCATCACTGCTCACCTGGTGCATGAGCTCAGGTAGCGTAGTCATTTAATGGTGCACGCTATCTTATATAATGAGAAGTGTTCTGCACATTATTTAAAGTGACTTTGAATAATTTTTTACTTTCTGACAGGCGGCGAGGAGGCAAGTATGCCATCGGGTCTGCCTGTATTGGCGGTGGTCAGGGTATCGCCATCATCATTGAAAAATGCTGAGAGAAGAACCTGGCAGCTGTTAGGTTTCCTGCAGAAGAATGACCTACACTCAATCACACAGTCCGCTAATTCTAAATAAAATGCAAATGATACATTGTAAAAGGGATATTTTTCCACATTTTCACATCAGAACATGTGCGCTAAATGTTTAATTTTTGAGTTGGCTTGGAAGTCCAGTAAAGACTGAGTGCTAATTGCTCACTGACATGCCTGTTCCTGTTTCACAAAAGTGCAAAAGACTTTTCAAGCACGTGCCTAAAATGATGGTACAGTGTG
Organism: Neolamprologus brichardi; assembly: GCF_056152115.1. Taxonomy (NCBI): domain Eukaryota; kingdom Metazoa; phylum Chordata; class Actinopteri; order Cichliformes; family Cichlidae; genus Neolamprologus; species Neolamprologus brichardi. The sequence goes on from NC_142115.1 coordinate 27,628,397, forward strand.
TAGCATATAATAACAGTGAAGTTTGTGGTAGGACAGAGTGAGACTTGATGGAACTGGAATTTGCCTTAATAGCAGAGAGATTGAGAACATGTTAAGTTTTAATGCTAGAAAATTACCTGTGATGGCTCCAACAAAAACTGATTTTGTACTTCTGTGTCAGAGAATCTCAAATTAAAAAAAAGACAGAAAAAATATTTGTTTTCATGATCAGTCTTTTATTGCAGCTGCAACTTTTTTTCAAACCCATTTTCCAGCTCTTGAATAAAATATTCTATATGATTTTTTTGGTTAGTTGGTGTCAAGGGCAATGTTCCCTCTAATTTTTCATGTGTCTGAGTGAACACACAAACTCCCTGAGCGGTCCCTTGGACCACTGTGAGCAACAGCAGACGTGTGCACTGTGGTCACGCCAGCATCAAATACATCCAAGTCACATGGTTTATTAAAATAATCAAATTACAGCATTTACATTTAAGTTAGACTACTTTTAATTAACTGCTTTAGCCCACTTACAGTGAAAATTTAAAAAAAAAAATCGTGTTCATGACCTGTGTAGTATGTTAACACTATTGGAAGTAAAAATAACTTGGACTCCAATTTTGAAAACGTGTTTTAAAAAAAAAAATCAAAAAAAGAAGTTGTACAGCTTTGTTTTTTTTTTGTTTTTATAAAGCTCTGACTGGTATTATGAGTCTGTGGTCTGGGAGAGAGTCCTGTAACTCTCTGTCTGCAAAATACAGTATATAATGGCCAATGTTGGGCAATTAATTATATAGTTACTTCTTCAAAAAAGTAACTGAGTTTTGCAAAAAACAAAGCTTTTTGCAGCTGTTTACCTAAATATGCAGCCAAGGCAGTTTTTTAAATAAACATTTCACGCTATTTACAGAACAATCAGCTGTTCTGCATCAAATTTGATACCACACAAATTATTTGTGCCACTCCAAAAAGTAATTTCTGTCCACTATGAGATAAAGGAGAACAACAGCCTGACACCTGCAGGCCTGACAACAGGAGATGTATCACTCCTGTAACATTCAGCAGTCGCCTCATTGTTCTGACACACACAACAAAACTATTGACTACACTACACACTAACTACACAAGATTTGCTCTAAACGTTGCAAATCTCTCACATCTCAAAACACCTATGTCACTCCTAAAACTTCCCCCTTCCTAAACAACTAAATGCCATGTTGGCATATCATTTTTTGATTGGTCCACATGGTACATGTTTTCCACCAATAGGAAAGGCTGGGTAGCGCGGTGGGGGTGGTTTTGTTTTTGCTCACAGGCTTTCAAGCGCTTTCCTTATAAAACGCCGTTTTTACAGTTTCTTCTTGCAGTAAATATAAACAATGATAGGACTCAGGAAAAAAAAACAAACATTGCATATATTTTTATCATAACTCTGGTTTTACGTAGCCTATCAACACAATTTAAAAACTGGTATAAAGTCCACACTTTTTCCGTCAATTGTTCCGTCTGTCCTGCTCACATCTCCAGTGGTTGTACACCTCATTAACGTGGCTTCACTCCACATCAGCCACACCGCTTTGCTAGATAAAACACCGGTGTTGGCACATAAGGACGCTGTCATAGCCTGTCAACGACGTTGATTAGCTGCATATATACGAATGTGAATCGCATCATTGGCTGGACTATGGGATAAGGTGGCATCGTTCTAATCCCATACTGGAGCAGCCAGTCACTTACTGACTAACACTGCAAAACAGAATGAATTGTTAACGTATTTATTTTAATTTCAATTCAGGTTAGATTTTTTTTTGTGCCCAAGGCAGATTTTCTGTGCGCAGAGACCGTGCCAGCAGTGCGCAATTGCGGCTTAGAGGGAACATTGGTCAAGGGATTTATGTCCCTACCCTCACCTATGGTCATGAGCTGTAGGTAGTGACCGAAAGAATGAGAGCGGAAGCTTCATCTGAAAGGTGGCATCTGAAAGCCTCTCCCGTAGAGATAGGGTAAGGAGTTTAGCCATCCGGAAGGGGCACAGAATAGAGCCCCTGCTCCTCCGCATCAAAAGGAGACAGTTGTGGTGGTTTGGGCATCTAACAAGGATGCCTCCTGGGTGAATATTCGGGCATGTCCCACTGGGAGGACGTATAGAAGGAAATAACCAGTCTATAGACCTGTACATGAAGCAAACTGGTAATAGAGATGCTTTTTATTAAAGTTTTTGAATTTATATAAACACTCCCTTTAGTATGCAGTCTCAGAACACAGCATCATGTACCCCAATTTCACTAGTGGAGACAGATTTGTAGTCCGTCATATCAATGTACTGGCAGCCATCCTTTATGAGACATGTTTAGAGTGAAAAAATGCCATTGTTTATATCAACATGCTCTGTTTACAACGTCCATTGACTTTTTTATTTATTTATTTATTTATTTGCTTCTAAGCATCCTTGAAATACACAAAGAATTAGTTTGTGAAAGATATTTTTTTTCACCTAACTTTACTACCTGCTCTCTCCTTCTTCCTGTTCTTCTACAACATCTCTCTCTTCTTCCTCACCACTCAACTAGAAATATATTCATAGGAAAAAAGAAAAATATAATCTTATGATAATTATTATAAGAGCAGGTTAGGGATCCATAATTGATATAAAAAGGTATAAAAGGTTCTTTCGGTCACTACCCACAGCTCGTGGCCATAGGTGAGGGTAGGGACGTAGATCGACCGGTAAATTGAGAGCTTCGCTTTTACACTCAGCTCCCTCTTCACCACGACGGACCGGTGCAGCGTCCGCATTACTGCAGCTGCAGCCCCAATCTGTCTGTCGATCTCCGGCTCCCTTCTCCCATCACTCGTGAACAAGACCCCGAGATACTTGAAGTCCTCCACTTGGGGCAGGAACTCATCCTCGACCCGGAGTGGGCACTCCACCCTTTTCCGGCTGAGAACCATGGCCTCAGATTTGGAGGTGCTGATCCTCATTCCCGCTGCTTCACACTCGGCTGCGAACCGTTCCAGTGCGAGCTGGAGGCCCCCACCCGATGAAGCCAACAGAACCACATCATCCGCAAAAAGCAGAGATGAGATTCTGAGATCGCGGATACAAGCGGCAGAAATGAGCTTCCTCCGAAGGGTGGCTGGCCTCTCCCTTAGAGATAGGGTGAGAAGTTCGGCCATCCGGGAGGGGCTCAGAGTAGAGCCGCTGCTGCTCCACATCGAAAGGAGCCAGCTGAGGTGGTTCGGGCATCTGACAAGGATGCCTCCTGGGCGCCTCCTGGGTGAGGTGTTCTGGGCATGTCCCACCGGGAGGAGGCCCCGGGGCAGACCCAGGACATGCTGGAGAGATTATATCTCTCGGTTGGCCTGGGAACGCCTTGGTGTTCCCCCGGATAAGCTAGAGGAGGTGGCTGGGGAGAGGGAGGTCTGGGCCTCTCTGCTTAGGCTGCTGCCCCCGCGACCCGGCCTCGGATAAAGCGGATGAAGATGGATGGATGGATGGAGGTATAAAAGGTATAAACTGATCCATATCAATTTACAGCAATATTCAAAATGAATACTGACTGCTGCTGGACACTGACTTACAAACACTGAAGCCAAATTCAGCCACAAGAGGAATAGAAATGTTTAACTAAAATAATAATAAAGTCAGGTCCTTGCTAATAAACTCTAGTGATTTAAGCTATAACAGCATGTTTTGGACCCTATTTAGAGAAAAAAAATAAAATTAAGCAGACGCTTTATAAGTCACAGCAATGTCCCCGCTTTATCAGAACCGTTTGGACTTTTGGTATATTTCAGTTAAAGTGTGTTTTAAATCTGCATCATGGATTTGTGACATTACTTCCTTATTGTCATAGAAGACTATGTGGCAGGCAATAGGATCCAAGCGCAGGACTCAGAGGCGGGAGAAATAAAACAAAAGAGGCAGCTTTCGTGCTGTGATACAAACATGAGCAATGAGCAGAGGGAGACTGAGGATTTAAATACACACAGGATAACGAAAGGATGGGCGACAGGTGGGAACACAGGAGGAACAAATCACACATAATAAGACAGGGGAAGCAAAACTGAACATGCAGAACACAGGACGAGACACTGTTAAAATAAAACGAAACACACTGAGATGTAGACTAAGACACACAGGCTTGACACTGGGGCCAGGGGAGAAACAGACATGGGGACGTGATTGACACTAAATAGACACAAAAGAACCACCAATCATTGAGATGAAAAAAACAAAACAAACAAACGTGAAAACAAGACTGACTAACCACAGGAGGAGACGAGACACTAAGGGAGAGAAACTTAAAAATCACAAGGAACTGAAGACTAACTCAAACATACTTATTAAAAGACTTAAAAGTTATCATGAACCTTGGAAGAACAGAAACGTTTTCAATATTAAGCAACAAACTCCACAAACTAGAAAACACTGGGTCATAGTATGTTATAGTTTCTTGGAATTTACTGGTGCTTAGACTAGAGTTTGAGATCTTGAAACTTTGCTATTCTGCTGTAGTTGGTGCTGGAGTCCTGCTGCTAAAAAACTGTTAGAAGAATAATAAACCTAGGAACTTAATCCCATAACATCACTGTGGTACAATAAACCATTGCTCATCTGAGACTCTACCAAACATCTACCTTCTTTTTACTTTGTGTCAGATGGCAGAGGGAGACAAAGCTGCCAAGAAGAAGAAGCACGGGAGCCAGAACCCGGTTCTGGCCCGGGGCATCGGTCGCTACTGCTGGTCTGCTCGCAGGGCTATATATAAGAAAAAGACCAAGAGGCAGACCTGTGGTGCCATTCAATTTTTTTAATATTGATGAAATACATGCCACTTTTTCTTTGTCACTTTTTTAAAAGATAATTTGTTTTGCTCCAGGTGGAGAATAAGAGTAAGGCTAGACCTAAGGCTAGTCATCAAGACTGTTGGAAGAGACAACAGTTCGGGAGGCCAGTCGCATGGCCAGCATTGGACATGATGGTGATCTGGAAGACGACAAAGCAGGCAAAGCAGGGCTAGGGTTCAACCATTACAGCAAAGACTAATGGGTGACAGCACCAGAAACCGACAACAGAATCCTTCAGGTGGCTTAGTTGGTGGCTTGCAGCGATTGAGATGGAGACCCTTGGGATACCCTTGGCAGGTGGAATCCACTCCGGCGTTGTGGCAGGCAGCGGCGTGGAGACCATGGCAGGTACTGGCATGTAGTCTGTGGCATGCAGCAGAGAGGGACCAACAGTTTTGGTCCAAGAAGCAGCGGGTGGTGTGACATCCGAGCTCCCCACAATGCAATTAACATGCAACATGAATGCTACAACAAAGGCGGACATCGAGGCAAGAATATACTTGTTGTTCTGTCTGTGTCTTTTCGTCAGAATCGGGGAACACGGGATTGTTTTTCGTAGCCATTTCCCTCTTTTCCGAGAACTGTAGATATGTTTAGATGTGCAGCTTTAGGGCACCGCTCGCCTTAGCTAGGCTGGTGATAGAAAAGTGTTTTATTCCTTCAGTCCTCTTTGTTATTTATCTCATTAATTCGCTGTCAGTGTTTGAGTACTTCATTAAACCATGGAAATTTTAAGAAATTAATTTCGTCTTAATGAAAATGAAGAAGAGCAATGTCTGGTTAGCCGGGAAAGTTGTAACAAGTTGCTAATGGCTAGCTAGCAATACTTGTCATGGGTCGTGTCCAAATTCATGGTCTGCATCCTCCTGAGGCCGCATTTGTAGACTGATTACGTCACAGTGACGCGCTGAAGGTTGTCCAAATTCGTAGACTCCTCCAAATCAAGCCGGCAAATGCGTCCTCCTTTTCCCCGAATTTGAAGGATGGGTCGGTGTGTCCTTCGTGGCCCACCATATCCCAGAATTCATAGCGCGGCCCAGTCAAACTCCAGTTTCCAACAATGGCGGCCGCTACTAAGTTTTAAAATTACTCATACTAATCTTTCTGGGTCACAAAATAAACTTTTTTTTTTTATTACTTAGTTTTCAATAAAGGTTTTACATATTTTTACAACAGAAAAGGAAAACAACAAACAACCAAAAACAACAATAAAAAAAACAAGCAGTCGACTAAAAAGCACAGCTTTTTCCCACAAAGCAATTCTGGCAGTGAGAACATGACTTTATATTCATGAATTGACAGCACATCTACAAAATAAACTTTTAACATATTTTCAGGCGAGAAAGTAGCTGTGTAAACATCAGATATCTGCTCGGTTTATCAAGATATCGCATATTTGCAAAATGGTAAATGGCCTGCATTTGTATACCGCTTTTCTAGTCCTTAAGGATCCCAAAGCGCTTTACACTACATTCAGTCATTCACCCATTGGTGATAGCAAGCTACATTGTAGCCACAGCTGCCCTGGGGCGCACTGACAGAGGCGAGGCTGCCGGACACAGGCGCCACCGGGCCCTCTGACCACCACCAGTAGGCAAATATGGGGTTAGTATCTTGCCCAAGGATATTTGGCATGCAGCCAGGAGGCAGCCTGGGATCGAACCACCGACCTTCTGATTAGTGGCTGACCTGCTCTGCCACCTGAGCTACAGCCACCCTGCATATTTGCAAAAGTGCTTTGACGTTTTCGGAGACGTCTGCTACCCACCAGCTTGATAGCTAGCCAGGAGCTCGAGGATCACTGAAGCCGCCGAGAACGGCACAACGCCCGGCACAACGCCCGGCACATCACTTTCAGATCACCGCGGACTTTTGCTACTTGGGTTAAACGTAATATATAAGTCACTTAGACAACCCAAAAATTTTATTGTTGGGCTTTTTTCAGTGTTTTGTTTGTTCGTGAGTAAATCGGTTTGGCTGAGATTAAAGTTATTAGATTAGATTAGATAAAATAAAACTTTATTAATCCCCCGGGTGGGTTCCTCCTTGGTTTTTACACAGCTGACTAAACGTCAAACAGAAAACTGATTAAACAGAAGCATGACACGGTCGAGAATTTACGCCAGTGTCCTGTTATATTTTAGATAGCAAGGAGCAGACGGCTGAGTTTATTAAACTCCACCGAGACAGCGGTGACGCTAATCAGAAGGCTAGACTGTCCAATTTCCCCAGCCGTTTACTTCCAACCTACCTGACCTTCTGAGGACCCGTCCCATGTAGACCGCGAAGGCTGGGTCCTCAGGAGGATGCACCCCATGAATTTGGACACAGGGTTGTCAATTTAGCAACTTTTTCTTCGCCACTTGTTTTGATGATAATTTGTTCTGCTTCAGGTGAAGAAGAAGAATATTAATGCTAGAACAAACACCACTGTCCTCAAGACTGTTGGAAGAGACAACTGTTCAGGAGGTCGGTCACGAGGTCACCGGCAGACGCAATTGTGATCTGGAAGCCGACAAAGAAAGCGCAGCAGGTCTAGGGGTCAACCATTACAGCGAAGACCCATGGACGACAGGACCAGAGGCCAACGACGGGGTGAAGGCGGGGCCTTTCAAGTGGCTTGGATTGTGGCAATTGGCAGGTGGTCTGCTGCAGTGTGGATTAGCTGGTGGCTGGCCCCCTTTGGAGGATTGGCAGGTGGACTCCACGGTGGTGTCCGCGGCAGGTGTCGTGGAGTCTGCAGCAGGGACCAACTGATTCGGAGTGGAGTCCACTGCAGGTGACTCTGGTGACACTGTTCTTTCTAATGCAGTCTTATAAGGATATTAATGACAAGCCACACTGTTGAAGTAGCAATGCCTCTGTAAGCACACTGTAACATCATGACATCAACAATACTGTACATAAAACCTGTCTTCATTCTGTCCTGTACTTTTGCCAGCAGACAAGTTAGGAAAATATAACATTTGAAGACAGTTAGAAAAGAATATTAAAATATGCGATCATAACTAGTTTTAATATAGTTATTTTTGTGGTGTTCTTATGGAGAAGGGTCTAAACTCGCCTATGCTACATAAGCTCCTTTTCCATTCGAACCTATTTGGGCCGACTTGCCACTAGACTTGGATCAAATGATTTTCCATTACAGTGTAGTACCTCGAAATGTGCATGGTCTCAAGACGTAATTAATATGCAAGATGAATGCTACAAAAAAGGTGGACGTCCAGTCAAGAATACACCTGCTGCTCTGTCTGTGTCTTTTCGTCAGACTCAGGGAACATGGGATTGTTTTTTGTAGCCATTTCCCTCATTGCTGGATTTCAAAAATGGCGGTGTTGAACGAAATGCTCTTATTAATCACTGAGTAACGCCTGTGACCCAGCCAATCGGTGGCATGCAGTCTGACAATGTCACATTTATGAACTGCTGGGATGGCTTGGAACTTTGGCAGAACAGGTACTAAATAATACCTGGTACCAGGTGCCATGACCTAATGGAAAAACCCTGAAAAACCCTGACGAACCGTGCCGAGTCGATCCGAGGAGGTATTTATGGAAATAGGGCTAGAGCAACAGAAAATCATTATGTGGACTACAAGTACCATCACATCATGTAAACAACGTAATTACGTCAACGCCATTGCCCAGCGTCCTTATATACGTCACATGCCCGGATGTCGGTCTTTTTTTCATAGCAAAGGTAAGACAGCCTTGCCTTCGTGTTACTGTGGGAAAGAAATCTGCTTTCATCCGTGTTAGAGAATAAAAAATACTCTCTCCAACTATCATGAGACGATTCATTATGTTTAGACTATACAGTAGACATCATTATTGCCATGATTTATTCTTCATGTTACTGTAGATATGTTTAGATGTGCAGGTTTAGGCCGCCGGCTAGCCTCCGTACAGCCTGTAACGTTAGCAAGGCTGGTGGTTGAAACGTGTCGTATTTATTCAGTCCTCGGTTTTATTCATTCCACTAATTCGCTGTCAGTGTTTGGGTATTTCATTTAAACCTGGAAATGTTAAGAAATCAGTTTTGTCTAATTGAAAATGAAGACGAGAAATGGCTGGTTAGCCCGGAAAGTTGCTAACGGCTAGCCAGCGTTACTTGTCATGCTTCTGCATTTGTGATGGCTCTTTGATAGTAACCAGCCAAATCAGTTTCATAGTATTTTATAGTTTCTTATTGTTTGCTGGTGCTTACTAATAGTTTGTGCAGAAATGCTAGCAGCACAACAGCTTAGAGTTTAAGGTCTTAATACATTGCTGCTCTGCTCTTGTTAGTGCAATAAACCTAGGAACATATTCCCATAACATCACTGTGGTATCATAAATCATTGCTCATCTGAGACTCTAACAAACATCTACCTTATTTTTGCTTTGTGTCAGATGGCAGAGGGAGACAAAGCTGCCAAGAAGAAGAAGCACGGGAGCCGGAACCCGGTTCTGGCCCGGGGCATCGGTCGCTACTCCCGGTCCGCTATGTATGCTCGCAGGGCCATGTACAAGAGGAAGACCAAGACCACTGAGACCAAGGTAAGGGCAGACCTTTGACACCACACAAATCATTTAATAATGGTCAAATGCATGCCACTTTTTCTTTGCCACTTGTTTTGATGGTAATTTGTTCTCCTTCAGGTGGAAAAGAAGATTAAGGCTAGACCCAAGGCCACTGTCGTCAAAACCGTTGGAGGAGACAAGAACGGAGGCACTCGCGTTGTCAAACTGCGCAAGATGGTGAGTAATGCATATACAGTTGTTCTTTCTATTAAGATTTGTTTTATGTAGGTAAAATTTGGAATTCTGTCTGTTCAAACACAGACACAGTTAATACACACAGTGTTTTTAATCGTGCGTGACGTTTATTGCCTTGTGGTCATGTTGTGGTTTTTTGGAGGCAAACATTTGTCCATAAAGTTTATATATTGACAACAACATACAACACGAATCTAAAGTTTTATTTTCTACTCCGACAGCCCCGCTACTACCCCACAGAGGACGTGCCCCGTAAACTGAAGAGCCATGGGATCAAGCCCTTCTCCCAGCACAAGAGGAACTTGCGTGCCACCATCACACCAGGAACTGTCCTCATTCTGCTCACTGGGCGCCACCGTGGAAAGGTGACAACAGTTTCTGGCACATGCCTCAATAATGAGTCAGTCTCATCAATTAGCAGGGGCACTTGCAGCTGCGCACAGGCTGACTTTTTCAGGCTGTAGCATCAGTTGATGATGTCACATTACAGATAAATATTCTGTTTCAATGTCACCTGGTTTATCTTTAGTGGAAAGTCCACTCTGGGTGTCATAAGAGCAAGGATCTTGCTTTAGGACCAAATCAGCTCTGCTTGCCATAAGTTAAAACTTGCTGGAATCACGAGGTGTTATATTTATTCATTTATTTTAGGTATTATGTAATCAAAAACCAAAACAAAAACTGTCACCCATAGAAGACTTAGTCAACCCCAAAGGGCATAGTCATGAGTTTTGTTAATGTGGGTCTCGTATACTGAACCATAATGGACACTTTTGTTTTTCAAATAGGCAGAAATATCACTGGAAGTTAGATTGGTACCTATTTGTGGTTCCCTCGAAGGCCCATTCTGAGCCATGAAAAATGTGATATCGTGTAAATCTGTTGGCTTTGTTACTCTAGAAGAGCAAAAACAAATTCTTCACAATTGAAAACTGCCTTCATGCCGTATGAAGGATCCATAGCAGTGATAACTTTGGTGTTGGTCATGTTGTGTTTGCAATGCATAGTTTAGTTCATTATAGAAGAATTTTCCTAGTAATATTAATGAGTTCGTTTTATAGGGTTAGCAGGCAGTTCGTGTCAAATATAAACGACATTGAACGTGAACTGCATCACTGCATGAACACGCCAGTGAAGCACTCAGTCTACAGTTAATGGACTTTGCCAAAAGAACCCAAGCTGAGGCATATTTCAGCATAGTTTGCTAATGATCTGTTGCGCATTATTTTCTGCCATGAATTATCATAGAACCGTTTTTTTTTTTTTTTTTTAAAGTGAATAGATGCAAAATACATGGTATCAGATACATTTTCCCTGAAAATAAACCTGCTGAAGGTTGTTTATCAAACACACTGGGTACATCACCATAATCACACCCTCACTACCACAGACATTGTCGCTCCTACTCTTGAATGCTGCATGGGCGAGTTATGGAAGCGAGTGTTCCCACACACTTCAAACTGTGGCTGACCTAAATAATGCTTCAGCTGTGCAACTGAGAGGCAGAGAGGACCTTCATTAAAATTAGGAGAGCACGTCAAATAGATTTCTTTTCTCCAGTCTTAATAACTTGGCATTAAAGCCTACTGAGGTTATTAAACTGGTCTACCCACTACCTTAGTTAATGTTAAAATGGTCTTATTCACGGTGACACAGGATATATGGAGCAATGGATGCAGTAATGTTAATTCTTAATTCTTTAATGCTTAAATTGCACTTTTTATTTCAGCGCGTGGTCTTCCTGAAGCAGCTCTCCAGTGGTCTCCTGCTCGTCACTGGTAAGGATGGGTTTTGTTCTTCTTTAAATACTGTCATTACTTCAGTTATGCACATGGCAGTAGAACCTGTAATAAATTAAATTACAAGAAAGATGTTGAGCATCTTTTAAACTCTTGTAATCTTTGTTTCCTTTGCACAGGCCCTCTAGCCCTGAACAGAGTCCCCGTGCGCAGGGCCCACCAGAAGTTTGTGATTGCCACAAACACCAAAATTGACATCTCTGGTATGAAGATCCCCAAAACCCTCAACGATGCCTACTTCAAGAAGAAGAAGCTGAGGAGGCCCCGTCACCAGGAGGGAGAAATCTTTGATACAGAAAAAGAGGTAATATATATATTCTGTTAAAATGAATTTTTTACTGTACTGAAAATGAGCTTTTGGATTAAAGATGACTGACTCGTTGGTTTTCTTCACGTACAGAAATTCCAGCTGACAGAGCAGAGGAAGGAGGACCAGAAAGCCGTTGATTCTCAGCTGTTGCCCCTCATCAAGAAAGTACCTCAGCTGCAAGGGTACCTGCGCTCTTCCTTCTTCCTGTCTAATGGCGTCTACCCTCACAAGCTGGTTTTCTAAATGTGTTGAAATAAACAGTGACCGCTTCATGCCATGTCTCATCTGGTTTTTACTTAAATTCTTTGCATATGGTCCTTAATAATTAACCTGGCCAATTCAGTAGCACATTGTAATATACATGCCCATCTATATGGGTCAACTATCCAAAGCAACAAAGGGTGGAGAAGTATCAGAAGTGATGTGATTTTAAAAACGTAGCAACAATGAAAGCGAATCTTTACCAAGGTGGTTGAGGCCAGCTATGTTTGTGGTTTGGCGACGTAAACAAACACTAAAGACAGGAGATGAGGTTGATGAATAGGATTAGGATTGAGTTCAACCTATGGACAACTCATGTTGATTGACTATGAGGTGAGATGAAGATGATATGGATGAGCAGAGAAGTGTTCTAGCTGTACTCTTAAGGGGCCACTACAGTGGATCATCTCTCCATATCGCCTATTGCTTTTTTTGTTTTTCATCCTCCTTGGTCTCATGTTTAGCATAAATTTAACAATATATTCTCTCTCTCCTGGCATTTCAGTCTTGCCTCTAATGTTCTCCAAACTATTCACCCTGTCTTGTATATGATACACCCCTCCTTCATTCTTCTCCTGGTCGCTCACCTGACCAGGAAAAAATCTTCACCTGCAACTCAACAGAATTTGAAGCTTGAGCTTACAGGGGTGTGGAAACTCCAGACCTCAAGGGCTGGTGTCGTGGAGGTTTTAGATCTCACCCTGGGTCAACACATTTGAATCAAATGATTAGTTCAGTACCAGGCCTCTGGGGAACTTCGAGACATGTTGAGGAGGCAATTTTGCAGTTTAAATCAGCTGTGTTGGATCAAGGACACATCTAAAACCTGCAGGACACCGGCCCTCAAGGCCTGGAGTTTGACACCTGTGAGCTACCAGGTGAGTGGAAGGCCAAAGAGGTCAATGAAAAGGGAGGATTCAGGGTCAACTGATTCAGCTAAACTAAGAGCTTTATGAAGAAGAGAAGTTTTAAGCCTAATCTAAAAAGTAAAGATGGTGTCTGTCTTTCTAATTCCAAACTGAGCTGGTTCCACAGAAGAGAGCTGACAGGTAAAGGCTCTGTTTGGGATGCTGAACAAATGTTAAAAAATCCTACATATGCACATTTGAGGACATAATGATCAAAGTCATGGGTGCGGTCAAGGTAATGTTATTTAAAGTAAATATAGACATATTTCTAAGACTTTTTATGACTGAGTACAATAGCCTCACTTTTGTGTCATTTAGAATAAAACCTTAAAAACACCTGTACTTCAATTTGAAACATCTGGCTTTATGATTAAAGCTAGGCGTCACCTGAATAGTAATGGATATATATGCAATGTTTTCCCATATTATCCAAGGATAATGCATTGGAACAGAACCCTGTGACTCATCATTTAATGGATTTAATGAACTGAAAGACGCTTTGTCATGTCAAGACCTGAGGAAGCACAGATTGGAAAACACTCATCCTGTACAAATGTAACCCCAGTATGCAAGATAGTCACATTAACCAATCTGAAAGCTGAAATGGAGTGAAATGACCACAGCAGGCATTGGACCCAAACAGCTTAACAGCTACACTTTAATTAAAAAAATGACATGTCTAATGTAACAAGACAAAAATAAATACAAGTGTTTCATCTCTTTAACATGGCCACGTTTTAGTTTTTAGTTTGTTTTTTTTTTGTTTTAAATCTTCAAAAACAACAAAGTAGAAAGCAGCACAGAAAAAGGCAGCGGCCCCTTGCCAAGGAATGATAAGTGCCTTTTGTGGAGTCAGTCCGTATTGTATATGGTCAGCTGGTGTCGGGAAAACACTTTCCCCTCTCCTCTCAGCCAGACTTAAACAGCAGAATGGCCACCTGACCCAAGTAGAAGTAAATGAAATGCTTCGTCTCATGAGTCACGTAACTGCCAAAGTTCCTCCCAACGATGCAGTGCCAGGTTGGGTTATACTTCTTGTCGAACTCCTGGGTGGAACAAAAAAATTTTAAAAATAGAAGACATTTTTAAAAGTGCACAAATGTTAAGCGGGTAAGACAATGCCTGCAAATCCTATATAAGACAAAGTGATAGTCAAAATCTAGTTTTTTTTCCTTTTCTCTCAAACAGGTGAAGATTTCTTGCACTGATTAGATTGTAGTAAAAATTATCTGACCATATCATGAACCATATTTTTAGATTATTCTAAAAAATATCAAAAAAATCCAATTTAACCCCCCCCCCCAATCATTGGGCAGGGGTAACGGAAAGCACTGAATTTGGAGAAATACACTGGGTGGCCTAGCGTGACAGCTAAGTTTAGATGACTGTCACATTTCCCACCCATTCAAGGTAAAATATCTGGTCAGATACAAACATACAGAAAGAGCTGCAAGAAATCACTGATCCCAAATTCCTTATGATATTGGTTTCTTTCCCTACACCACAGAGCTAAAGAATGTGGGCATGAGGCTTCTAGGGACAGACAATTCGAGAGGAACAGGTTTCCTCAGGAAAAGAGGAAACAATTGCAAATACCAGGCAGGGTGTGTAACTTGCAATGATGCACAGGATGGTTGAGTGCAAAAATAGCCCCAGTCTTCCAGATTTTGCCTGCATGCTTAAGTACAGCCTAGTTTGTGTTTTTTAAAAATGTTTTCTGTTTAGCTTTACCTTTTTAATATACGCAGCGATGTCTTTCTCGATGTTGTACTTCTCCAGGGCCTGAGTGGCACACTCCACGGCGTCCTGCTGCATGTCCTCCGACATGTCGGCATTTTTGATCACTGCCTTTCTGTCAGACATGGTTGCCCTGGGAAACCAAAACACAGCGGTGAATTCATCATCCTCACAGGCACACTGGCACGCACACAATACCGCTGACTGGAGAGCCTGAGCATCCTAAGAGTCCTCATCATCGTCTGACTCAAGCTTTTAACTGCTTCAAGACTGTAGCGACAGAATAAGAAGGGGAAAAACGCCTATTTTAGTGACGACGCCGGTATTACATAATACCTGATACATAATATTTGAACTAGCTTTTTCTACGAGTGTTGCATAACTTCAATCAGCTGCAGGCTCGCTGGACGCGCGCTCTGCGTAGTTTCTATGGATACGCAGGACATTGCGATTATATAGTCTCACATTTTCCGAGATTTCAGCCACAAGCCTGTGAAATCAGACTGCACAAATTAAACCACATTGCTTCAACTGCCCTACGTTAGAAAACAGTGAGAACGGACGCCTGTCGCTATCTACTTCGGGGCATAAGTAGAGGGGCATCAAAATAATACATCCACAGCTCCCGTTAAAACGTAACGTTTGTCAAAAACAGTACTTAATCTGAAGTAAGGTGTCAACAGGAGAGTGGTTTCCTAGCAAACACATGGCCACATGCACAAGCGATGATGATGCGTTAATTAGCTCAAGCACCATAACTAGCTGATCATTCATCCCAAATAAGAAAAAAAAGGAACAAACATCAGTTAACGTTACACGCAAACATCACGGCTTCAGTAACATTTGCAAGATATTTAATTAAAATCAAATTTCTGCATGCGAATTGGTTGATTTACCTACTAGTCTCTCGTATACTGTTTCTCTAGTTTTAAAGAGATGACCGCTCCTGAAGTGACAACTCCCGCGAAGTGGTTGACACAAAAGTAATGTGGGTGTGTAGCGGTAAGAGACTGCTGGCTCGACGAGTTCCGATTGGCTGATATTAATGCACAAAGCGCCATCATTGGCTGACTCGGGCCTATCTTGCTGGTATTTCCACTTGCATTTTATTTCAACCCATCATGCCTTGCGGCTGCTGCTGTTGCCGTGGCAATCGTTGTAAATAAATTATAACACTATTAGGATTTACGACCAATTAATTTACCTCTTTTACAAAAAAATTCACAATTAAGTTTAAAAAAATTGTATTTTTCTGTCGTTTAAATTAATTGTTTTGTAAGAGAAATAAAAAACAAACCAAAAAACGTAATGCCAGAGTACTTGAAACGTCTTTCTAGTCGTCTTATCGTCGTTACGACATAATTATTTTTAATGCAAGAGTAGCATAAGAAAAATAATATATCTCTAAATTATTCACTCATATTTACATTAACCTAACATAATTTAACTAAAAACCTACAAAATAAAAATAAAACAAAACAGACAAACAAGGGGAAAAAACAAACGAACAAAAATAGCCCATAAAAACAGTTTTTGGTAAATGCAACGTACCTGGAAAAAGTTGCCAGCAGTAAACAAACCATGATCGTTGAAAATATGGCTTTCAGCTTATATCCCAAGGGTTATGACATGAATATGGTATATGAACTATTACCTAGTGATTTACATTACAGATTTTAAATGTTATAATAAATATAAATAAATAAAAATACAAATATGGTTTTTGTATTGCATTTACTACACTCATACATACAGAAAATGAACAATTTGCATTAACCTCACAGATCCTTTTTTTCTTAAATATTTTCTGACACGTTTGCGTAAACATGTAAAAAATATTGTTAAGTTGTCAAGTTTCATCTTAATTCAAATATTCAAGTTTTGCATCTTTAGTCTATCCCCTTTCAAAAACAAAGTGTTGAAGATGTGATTGTTGTAACCTTCACCACATAGATTTGTTTCACACAAAATAGATTACTCAACTCTACCAGTGCAGTCACACAGCAATGGAGTAAAACAAATATACAAACGAAAACCCCACCAAAACAACTAATTTGTCAGAATATTTCAATGCCAATTTTGTCCCAAACCAGTTGTATTTGTAAATAACCAGCCTAGCCTGTGAATCATAAATTCCTTGCATGTTCCCTTATAATTTCCAATTGGCCTGCCCAAAGTAGAAAACAAAAATACAATAATATATAAAAAACTATAATTTAAAAACCTTGCACAACTAAAGCAAAGTGTTAAAGAGCACCATTGTCGAGGAGAATGCTCTGATGACCACAGTCTTCATCGTTTGTGATGTTGAACAAATGTAACAGGAGCCAGTCAACAGTAATTACTTCTTACAGGTTATTATCCTTTTTTTTGGCTTATCAAAAATTAAAGGTACATATGAGGTAAAATAAGACACAATAAATTACTACTGAACATGATTTTAAAAATCTGTTTAAAAACTCATGCAAATGCTTGACTGTGAAGAATTAAACCTTAGGTAATTTTTTCTTTCAAAGCATTGTCACGTTTATATCACAATATCATGACTGGGGAAGAAAATGAAAACAAATTAAAATGGTTTCACATTATTTTCTATAAATGTCATGGCTAAGCAGGGAAAAGAGTAACACACCAGGAAACATTTATTTTTTTTAGTTCTTTTCTTTTAAGAGAATTGTGGCTTTAATTCCAGATCTAACTGTAAAGCTGTCCTTTGCTTCACTCGCTGCGATCCTTCGGCTCTCTGTATTTGTACTGGATGTAATCAAAGATGTCTTTCTCACTATCCACCAACAGAGGCTCCCCTGCCATACCTACAACAGAAGCACAAAGGAAAACAGCTCATGTTAAAAGCTTATAGTATGAATCACTGGCTGGTGATGAATGATATATATGTTGCTCAGAGCTAGAGAAGAGTTCAGGAAATTCAGTTTTTTTTCCTGTTGTTTTAGTCGTTGTTGTTGGTTTTTCTTTTTTTTTGGAACTAACACTCACCAGTGACCCCCAGTGGTCGTATAGTGTACTCATTGAGAGTGAAGCCCTTCTCCAGTGCGTGGGTCCTCATATTTTTGTTGAAGATGTCACTGCCAGTAAAATACAAAACTCCACAGTAGTACTGATCCTTGGGAATTAACCTTTGAGAATAAATAAAAGACAGTCAGTGAGCAGGAACAAACTACATGTTAAAATATCAAATACAAAAATAGGGTTGCCTCTTTACTGTCTGTGCTGAATAACTGGGAATGCCTGGTACTTGAAAAACAGTACCGGCAATGTTTTAATTACAGCATCACAAATAGATCCCATAAATACACAAAATTAAACATAAGAGCATAGTGCTTAATTATGATTACACATAATCTTGACAAAAAATCCTGAAGCAACACAATGAATCCCATGAACCTATATAAATGTTTCAAATGTAAATGACCAATTTGAAGAAGGGCACCTAATGTCAATACGTCTGTGAAGGTATTCCTCCTCATCCTCATCATTCTGCTGCAGCTGGCAGACTCCCTAGAAAAACAAGATCCAGAACATCATGACCACAGTCATGCGCTACAGCGACTGGGTGCAGTTACAGTACTACCTACATTACAAATCAGTACATCAAACTCATACCTCCTTCAGTAAGACAGAAAATAAACAAGATGCCTCACCATGAACTTGGTGTCTCCTTTGGACAGTGTGTCAGTCACAAACCCGATGGACTCCAAATGCTCAACCACAGCATGAAGGAGCTTTGGCTGCAAAACAGAAACAGAAGAAAAAATAAGATTAAAAAGACATGTCACCCTGTAATTAAACTGAGTGATGGAGTTAAGTCTTACCTGCTTCTCAGTCTGAGAGGTGTAGTTTGGATGGGTTAGCAAAATATCAATATCACCACTCGATGCAGCACCTGGAAGTTATGAACAGTATTAAAAAAGGCTGAAGTGGTATTGCAACCTAAAACCTATGGACCAGTAACTTGATAAGAATACCTCTCCTGTAGCTTCCACAGATTGTTCCAATATATTCTTGATCAACTTTCTCCAACTCTCCAAGAATAAGAGTCTGGGTAAATACAAGAAATCACAGTGTAAGGGCAGTCTGTATGAAAAAAGCATTTAAAGATATTAGAAATATAAAAATGCTTGATCACCTCCATCTTTTCCATTTCAGCTCTTGGAATCCTTTTCTCAAACTCTTCAAAGTACCTAAAGACAGCAAAAAGCAACTTTAATATCGGAAACATTTTTTCAATATATTTAAAATACATCAAACATTTAGAGATCTTGGGTGCCTGAAAAGAAGGCAACTGGACTTCTTCAGGTTTGTGAAGATATTTCAGATCCAAGAGTCTTCTTCAGTTCTGAAATATTTGATGCAAAGTCACAGGTATTATGTACCATGCGACTCTCACTCAGATATTTTAGAACTGAAAAAACCGACAACCATGATCCTACAAGACAACATCTAGAGAACATTTAGTCACACTTACTTCAGGCCAATCTGTTGATGATGGTTTAGCTTGTGCTCGATCTTTTTCAAATCTAAAAAACAAACAAAAAAACAAAATCAAGAATCCTTCTTATTGAAATTTATTCTATATTTGATTGTATTTTGGTCTTTGCCTTTTTTTCTGGATTGTAAGTAGAGAGGACAGGAAATTAGAGAGAAAGAGAGGGAAAGAAATGCAGCAAAGGGCCACAGGTCAGCTTGAACCTTGCCTGCTGCGTTCTAGCCATGTGGCGTGTGGTTGCCTGTTCACGGCACTAAGCTAAAAAAAAATTATACTAACCATACAAAATATGTATCAATTTTAATTTGAGGCAAATGCTACACAAACCTTCTAAAGTCTTCACCCCTTCTTCAACAAACTTCCTTGCAGCAGCAGGTCTGAAGTGAACATAAAGCACATACAATGTTACAACAGAAAGTGAATAATATTCTTGGTATATTTTAATTCTGAATATGAACATATAATTTATTTTTTTTTAATCACAGACTGAACAACCAAACAACATACCCAATTCCAGTAACTCTGGTGAGGAAATTGATGGAAGAGCTAGTGTCATCGTTTCGGATCTGTTGGAAGATATAAATGTAGCGCATCAGTCGGTGTAATAACTTAGTACATATACATAAAAATAACTATTAAAAAATTATTTTTACAGTGTGACATCAGTAATGTGATCTCACATTCTTAGACTCACCTTTTCCAGTTTCCTAAGTTTGCCAGTTTGCAGAAACTCATCAATCTTCTCTGCTATTTTAGCTCCAACACCATCCTGTTGAAATGTGACAACAATCATGAGGCTGCTGCTCAGCAGTGTGATCTGCAGTGATTATGTAAGATGTGCAGAGAAGCTGTTGACAAACAGGCTACAACAGAGGCCATCACATAAACAGCAGCATGAGCACATTAGTGGTAGGCCAGATAAATAATGATGGGGGTGCTGCCAGGTTTAACAATGTCATTGTGACAGTGAAAGTCACAGATTTTAAAGCACATGGAGAGGATCAAAGATGATCTCTGCTTTGACAACATGCAAAGAGAAATCTGCTGTCCTATATGCCATTTTTTTGGTTAAGAAAGAAGATATTTCTTTCATTTATATTTTTTATCTATCAGTCTGCCTATGACAACATATACATACATACCAGTTTCTTGGCCTCTTCTCCATTTTTGATTTTGTGAGGGTACTTAGAAATCGTAGATGCTGCTTTCCTAAGCACAGAAAAAAGGGACTGTATAAGTCTTAGCAAAAAACATATGTAAAATTGAATTAGGCCACTTTTTCTTTAGGTTAATTTCTTTTAGATCGTAAGTGTAAACATGACAATGCTATTCTACTTAGTGTATTGTATATTAAATTAACAATGTATCATGTACACCAAGCCAGTGATACAGCATACAGCAAAAACCTAATCATAAATCCAGGAAGTTTATCTTGCACTCGATGCTTTTCTGGTGGACTAGAACACTAGATCATACTTCTCCTATTATAGTTTATCTTAATTGGCTCCCTGCTAAATACAAAATCAAATTTAAAATCCTTTTAAGTCCTGAATGACTGGACTCTATCCTATTATGTCAGCAGAGTCCTTCACTCTCGGACTGGAGGCTTACTTGGCTTACTGGATTCTAAATAACAAAGTTGTAAAGATTTCCACCATCAGCCCCTTTCCAGTGGAATCAGCTTCCAGTTTTTTACTGAAGAGACAGTCACCCTCTCCACTATAAAACTTCCTTTTTGATAACGACAAGGCCGGATCAGGTATTGGTTTTGAACCATTTCTTAGTCACGCTGATGGAGGCTCAGGCTGCTCTGGGGCTTCCCATGATTCAGTTAACCTCTTTTAACACTTTGTTTTATATACCACTAGTGCATGTAATGATTCCTTTTTTACCACCTCCAAGTTCCTGTTGTTGTAAACAAGTCACTACAGACAGGCTCCCTGGACCTTGTTCTACTGGAGGTCTTTTTGGAGGTCCCCCTGTTAAAAGGGGGTTCTTTCTGTGAAGTGCTGCTTATCCGATCATGTGGGGTTCACTCTAATAATGTAGGTTTTAGCAACAAAAAAAAAAAAAAAAAAAAGAGTTATTTCTCTTAACTCTAAGTGTTTTAAAGAAATTCTAATTCAATAAAATGTTTCTTTTAGCATGAGTCTATTCTTAGTCATATAAATGCTGTAATCTTCAATATGGGGATGTTGTACTAACACCATCATTTATGGCTGAGTGGACGTAATACACTTGAAACGCTTGTTTTATGAAAACCAGTGACTGGGACAGGTTTTCACATAATTATGAGCTTACCTGTATGCATTGTATTTGTGTATTGCTCTGTTGACATTTTTCTCGTAGTTGGCCAATTCTGGAAACAGAGGCAATGTTAGGACAATGAAAGACTTCACATTTCCCTCATGGTAGTTTAATCTTCTGCCAATTCAGCTGAAGGTAGAAGGCATTTAAATGACAAGGCAGATAGCGAGCGAACCAAATCACACGTGTAAGTAATCCAGATAACTAGATCCAAGAACTACAACTCCATATTTAAAATATTTTGATACCCGCTACTCGTGCAAAGTTAGTTTACCAGCACGGTGGGTATTTTTATTCAATAACAGAACCCAACTTCCATGCTAGCTACGGTTAGCTGAGTTCAACAATCTCAACGTACCGACGAGAAAGTCTGTTATTCCCTCATTTAGGGACTCCTGTGGCGCTTTCCTCTTGCTCATTTTGAATCTGACAGTCTCTCAAATAAACGCTGGAGAGATATATGGGCGTTTATGTAGGCACGAGAGCCTGAAGCTCGTTTTATTTCCAGCTAGCCTCCTACTAGCAGGTTAGCTTAGGATAGCTCTCAAGCCAAACAATGAACGATAATGTAGAGGGGGCGGGGCGTGCGTAAAACGTCATCGTTAGCCACAGCGTTCACATCTGCTTCTACTAGATTATAGTATAAATCTATAAATTATAGTATAAACAATCGAAAATTACCGAGTTCTAGTGTGTTTCTCTATTTATTCATGAAATGAAATTAATTAACTAAAAAAAAGCTGTAGTGTATTGTTTGGTAGGTTTTAATATTCCACGTTACAAAAAGGATGTAAGTACAAACACAATAACTTCACAAAAATGTTCTTTATTATAAATCATTAGCAGTCACAATCATAAGTCATTAGCACATCCATACAAAAGAAATGACATCTCAGCAAATGACACCTAAAGATGATGGTAAGTTTGGACAATATCTGCCTCTCTTTTCTACCTACAAGTGAGCAGCATGTATAAAGGACAAGTTTCACGTAAGAATCTTATCACTTCAATAATATTTTGTTTTTTGTATTTTGTAATAAGCTTATAAAATGATTTAATCACATTTGAAAAAATAAAAATTTCACAACAATCAGCGTAATGTTACCTAATGCAACTAAAAAAAAGAAAATTAATCTCAATAAAGCAATACATTTACTTAGCCACTTCCTTTCCTCCTTTTACTCGTGTGTTAGGAATCTATTTTTACAAAAACTCTGTCCCTGGAGAAAATTTTTATGGCTTCTTCAATTTCAGAAAGCCTACAGTCAAGTTGGGCCCGGCGTGAGCGAATACTCAGATTGTCAGCTTTGAGAGGCAGGGAGAGCAGCTCGGTCACCAGGGAGCGGTGGGCTGAAGAAAAAAAATGTCAGAAACACATAATTAGTGAGGCAAATACTGATGTTCATTCTGTACTATTTACTGTACTTACTAAGCTGCTGTTATTATGATGGATGGCTGAGCACTGGAGGAAGAAATAATAGGCTTTTCAACAGACTGACAGCCCAGTCTTTTTTTTTTTCTTACAGCAGTGGATTAGTTTGCCATATTTATAGTCCAGATTGTTTGGCCAAACTGACGAAAAATCAAACCAAGAAAAGAATTTTACTAGAAAAAAAATTCTCTCTCCAACTTAAAGGTGGTGATCCAACAGCAACTAAGCCTTGATACACACTTCATAAAAGACTTCCTGAATTTCTCAACACACACACCAAAGGCTCAGCCACCACACCCCATCACTAGATTTCAGGACTAATGTACAAGCAGTACACACACAACACTGCCAAGTTAAAAGCACTGTGTAGTATCTTTAGAGGTCACAGGCATTCCCATGGCAGTTATCTACATGTATGAATGTAAGGGAGGAATCATACTCTCTTTTAGGGACTTCAGAGTCTCCTGTCTCTCATTCTCAGGCATCAAGGTGTGTCCAGTTGGGACCGTAGGATCAGGAGTATTCCTCCTCCTTTCTTCTTTCTCTTTGCGCCACTGCTCCTTCCTTTCCTGAAGGCTATATTAGTGTCAATGTCAAAGGGCAGAGAAAAAAAAACAAGGGTGTCAGAAAAGTCAAAAGTATCTAGTGGTGAAATATCATGAGCATTAAGCACACTGACACTGAAGGTTTCAATAACACTCACTATTGAGGAACCTGGCCCTTGACTGCACTGGGTACAGGCTTATCTCTGAGGTTTGTCAGTGACTGGGACCGCCGAATCACAGTTTTTCCTGCAGTCCGGGCATTATGTTTTATGAAGTCTATTGTCTGACCTTGAACCTGTAACTGCAATTTAAACAATCTCTAGAAGCATGTTTAAAATGTAGATGTGAACTTCCAATAAAACTTTAGCAATTCTCACTTGCAAGTCCAGGTCCTGTGTAGAGTTGCAGGAGGCCCGACGCTGCTCAGCTACACGTGAAGTTTTGGACTGTGGCCTTTGTGGGGAAGCAGACCCACCATAGGAATGCGCCTTCAGAAAGTTTTGACACTGTGGCTTAACACTTGGACTGGAAACCTTCATAAAAGAAATAGACTGGTCAAAACCTGATGAGGAAAAATGAAGTGCTCATGGACAGGCATCTTTCACAGATATGCTTCTTGCCTGCAGCTGAGCCATCACCCTGGATGGGACATTCTGGTATTTTGAGGCGGTCCAAAGAGCTTTAACTGGAACAGCACGTGATTGTGCTCTCTCAGCCTCCTGCTCTTTGCAGCGTTTCTGGATCTCTCGCAGTCGACGGACGTTCTCTTTGCCAAAATCATGCATCACTCGCTGTTCTGAGGGTAAGAAAGGCTGTCTTAATTTTCTTTTAACAAATGCAATCATTCAAATTCATTATTTTCATGCTTTCTATAATAAGATGCTAAAAAATACCAAAAGCTAATACATCAGTGTTCAATCTTAATAACTAGTAGTTTAAAAAAAACCCCCACTTACTCTGTTTTGGAACAGGAGAGATAGAAATACTGTCTATTTTTAGTAATTCCCCTACAACCCCTTTCTGACCTCGTTCCAGGATATGGGTAGCATTGGGGCTGATGCGGGGGTGTTGTGCTGGGGTACGAGCACTGTAGCAACCTGGGTACAACACAGGATCTGGAGCAAGGGGCCCTGAAAGCAGGGCCAAAGTACCATCATGGTTTCCCTCTAAACGACCCCGAGCTTGAGGAGAAGAGAAAAATAAAATAAACTTGAGCTAGAATTATTAGAGTTTAATATTTGTTGCAGTTTTTAAGTATTTTGGGTAGCTTTAAGCCTTTATTATGATTTATTATAAATATTTAGCTTTCCATTTTCGTTTATTTAAAATTACTGAAATTTTAATATCCAAAGTGGGCCTGGTCATTTCAGTTTAGTTTTTATTAGTTTCAGTGCCA
Organism: Neolamprologus brichardi; assembly: GCF_056152115.1. Classification (NCBI taxonomy): domain Eukaryota; kingdom Metazoa; phylum Chordata; class Actinopteri; order Cichliformes; family Cichlidae; genus Neolamprologus; species Neolamprologus brichardi. The sequence goes on from NC_142115.1 coordinate 27,653,183, forward strand.
TTCCTGTCCTAGAAAACATGCACTAAAAATCCACTGTGTATTTAATTTTGATCATAATTAGAGATTTTTTTAGTTTTCTTTTCTTAAGTCCAATTTTCATGGTTATTTGGTCTGGATAAACCAATATTTTTGGTTTATCCAGACCAACTCACCCTATGGCTCTTTAACTTTGTCTCCAAACCATTCAACCTGAGCTGACCCTCTGATGGACTCATTTCTAATAAACAAACATCTTCATCTGTGCACCCTCGAACTTGGCCTCCTGTCTTTTTGTTAGTACCACCATCTTCAAAGTACAAATCATAGCAGGTCTCATTACTATCTTATAAACTTTTCTTTTCACTTTAGTTGCCATCCTTCCATCACAACCACCCAACTCATATCTCAATGCTGCAATATGTAAATAAAGGATTGTGTGAAAAAAAAATTATTACTCTAAATTAATTATTACACCACAACCACGTGGCTGCACCCCACCTGAAGCTGGTCGCTTGTAGTACTGGGGAAACAGAGAAGGATCCGGGGGAATTGGCCCAGATATAGACGAAGGTCCCTCACACATCTGAAAAAGACGATGTGATGTGAATTATTTGCTAATGTTACTTAAAAACACGTAAGACTGCTGATTTAATTTGGCCTGCACCTTTCTAATAAAAAGTAATTAACCCAACTCATAAACACTATACAGAAGAGCAGCTTCTATACCTAATTCAGCTGATCGGAATACAGCGATTCTTCAGAATATAGTAGTGGAAATACATGTTCTTCCTCTATTTCAGGGCTTGCTAAAGGCTAACAATTGCTATGTTAATTACCTCGTTGTAAAGTTATCTCCTCAACACCTTTTCTTTCGACGTCTTCAGGATAAGATACAAAACACGCACGTGTTTAGTCACGAATAACTTGCAGGTAATCTTAACGTCGCTGCAACCAGCTCCATTTAGGCTAAAGAAGAGACGGTAATCTATTTACCTCTGTCCCCTGTTGTTTATCAGTTGATTGTTTTCACGCACGCTGATGACGCCGAGGTCTCGGCACTTGTTGCAGTACTCATCACCATGGCAACGGAGCAGGCGCACACAGAAATAAAGCAGCCGGGCAAATATTATTAATCGAAAAGCGTATACAGCGATCAAATTCCTGAAAGAATAAGACAAAGCGCTTGTCTTCTTAAAACACAATAGTAACTGTAATCAGAACTAAAACCTCTAAATCCAATGGTTTCTGCAGTTTTAAACCTTTAATCCTGTCGCTTTGTATAAGGTGGTATAGTGACCCTGCGTGTTGTCTTTCAGGATCAGCAGTACTCTCTTTTAATTAATTATCGAGCTACACTCAAATCTTAACAATCCCCCTAATCTTAGCTAATGCAAAAATAAATATAAAATTGACCAAATGCCTGTCAGAGCGTGCAGCCTAAGTACACAGGAGGTACCCGGTTTGCCTGACATGCTTAACTCAGGGTTTACAAACCCAATCATTCGAAGGGGACATTAGGTAGAGGTCATTGTCATTGACTCCAGAGTGCACTTCTAGTAAATATAGCAGCTTCACAGTTATTATTCTCCCTTTTTTCCAGCACTACCGAGGCTTTAACAATATGAATAAAACTTTTCACTAAGGTACTTAGACTGAGAGTATGTTTACCACATTTCTTTGTTACTGGAGTCCATGAACTTTAACAAAAATATGAAAGGTTAGCGTTTGTGGAATTACACTTATATAAACAGAGTACTATAATAAAGCCACATGCCGTTTTCACCAAATATGACATGATTTTCTTCCCTATTTCTTTTTTTTAAATAGATATTTTCATTATTATTACTGTTACAATAATAATTGCCAAGAACAGACTAATTTTCCCCAGGATAAAACAAATTATTTGGATGGCTAAATGAAACGTTTTGTTATGATCTCCATTTTATACATGCCCTTTGTGAGTTCCGTCCATGTGCACTGGGCTCTCCTGTAATAATATCCATTTCTCAGTAACAGTATTTTTAGCACCCAGATCTCCATTCTGAAGGTATATACCCAGAAACATATAATCTTACTTTCTCAGGGAATTTCACAATTAAAGACCACACAGATCACCATGTGTCCAATAGTCTTTAATAAAAGGGGGAAAAAAACCAAAACAAAACATGGTAGCAGTTTGTACTTTGGGTTTTGGATTTTGGGTTTCAGCAGAAAGGGTGGGGAGTGGGGTTGAAGTATCGCGTTATTTCTGAGAGAGGTGTAATAAAGCATTAAATCTTATCAGATTCTTCCAACCAAACTCCCTCTATTTCTGTGAGCTGGTACATTTACACTGAAATCTCTAAATTATTGTCTATTCTCTCTCAGGCATTAGAATTATATATCCTTTCTCCCCTCCATTTTCTCTTAATGTATGAAGCTGGCCGTGTTTAAATATTCTTAGACTCTTATATACACTGGAATTACTAACCTGTCAGACCTCTTAGTTACATTTTTCAACATATCAACATATTTTTCTCTATTTCAAATGCTGCTGGGCATTAATTTATTCTCTAATGAATGATTAGGCCTGTGTGCGTCATGGACACAATGTGCATATTGCAAACATTTTATAATAAAAGAGAGATTTGGTGCCCAACGTCACTTGCACAACGGCCCCGCCCTCTGCTGGAGGTCTGACCTGCGCCTGCTCAGTCTGGTTCCCTCTGCTTTCTTCTTCACTGTGCTCCGCTGCAGCGAGCTGTCCTTTGAAACTCTGCAACACTCCGCTACAAAACTAAAGGTAAGCTAAGCAAGATTCTTTTGCAAGTCCCTTATTATATTTTACTTTTATTTTTAAGGTACTGTTTTGCGATTTTTTTTTCCTGCATTGGTAGTTGTTGTCAACAACCGCTTGATTTTTAGTGAGATATGAGTCACACATGGGTGGGAGTAGCCACCGCAGACGGCTATGCCAAGGTTTTAATGCCAGTTCGGGCCTGTGTGTTCCCATAGTTAGCCAAAATTAACTATCATAAAACATCCTCGAAAAACTGAAGTTTAGCCCTCTTCCCAAAACTTACCACGAGTGTTGACGGCATGCAGCGAAAACAACAAGACACACTTTTATGAGCGATAATAAGTGCGATTTATTGCACTGTTGTGCTGCAACATTTGAAATGCACAACTTAAAATAGAGATTGTGCTTTTAAAAAAAGGAGATGTATATGAAAGGGTGGACGCATCTGGCCATGAGCATGTTCGCTAAGGACCGGGGGACGGGAGACCATAAATCTATTTTAAACGTCTTGTCTGTGTGTTTGTTGAGAAACACAAACGAACATTAACAACTAGCACCGCTATCTTTTGTCATTGATTGTAACCTGTTGTTCAGACTTTCCTTCCTGTTCAATTATAGAATCTCATCCTTGCCAATGGCCTAGTGAGACACAGTTTTATTAGGTTATTTGGATAAAGCAATCAGTGAAAGTGCTATCAGCCGATATTTTGATAATCATTGCTGTTCATTGTTATTGGCATCGGTGTGTGTTATGTAGAAATAAAAAGGATAACTGGGTTAATTTAGAAGTGGTGTCCTCACATAGTGTGTTTAGCAGAGTAGTTCAGAAAACGTGGTTCACACCTATCTCAGCACTTTCTGCAGCACATGTAGCAGGAGCTGGTGCAAAGTCTAGTGCTGTATTTAAATTAAGTTGTTAACTAGATAGTGAAAAGCACTGCTGGAAACTATAAAGATGGCCTTTAAATACCTTATTGTGTCACTGTTAAAAGGTATATTAATGCCACTATTGGATGATGCAAGCATTGTATAAACTAAATCTACTTATAAACACATGCTTACACACAGCAGAAGTCTTTTTGTTGTCACTGTACACATTAAAACCCATTAAAAGTGACTCTAATGCAGGACAGAGCTGCATATTTCAGTTTACGTTTAAGCTATAACTTCACTGCACTTCACCTTATCTCTCACACACATTCCCTACATTATGGTACACACACACACTCACTCTTGGTTTGGTTATCTGTACGCTATGCTAGAGTTGTGCAACTGCCTAATTGCATATTTGACACCCCTTTATGGCTTGTTATTGGATGCGAATGTCAGAATTATTCCTTTCATTTAATCCTGCAGACGATGCCAGTTCAACTTGAGGGGTTAAACATATGTAATATATATAAGTTGCTCTTCTCCACAGTTAATCTGGACTCAGATTAGATATTTAGATGTTTTTATATTTCACAGTGTATTTAAGAGAAGAAACAACACTCAAATTAGTCAGCTGAAAGGAAGTGCGACATCGGGGCGACTGTGGTTTTGGGGGATTGGGAAGCTCATCTTGTAACCGGAAGGTTACCGATTCGATCCCATGCTCTGTCTGTCTTGGTCGTTGTGTCCTTGGGCAAGACACTTCACCTACTGCCTACATGTGATGGCCAGAGGGGCAGATGGCGCGATATGGCAACCTCGCTTCTGTCAGTCTGCCCCAGGGCAGCTGTGGCTACAACTGTAGCTTGCCTCCACCAGTGTGTCAATGTAAGAGTGCCTGAATAGTGCAATTGTAAAGCGCTTTGAGGGTCTCGAAAAGTGCTATATAAATGCAATCTATTATTATTATTATTATAAACATTGGGAATTTGTGCTGCTCGCAAATTGAGCAGTATGTACTAAAAGCATGTTGCGCTGGACAGTTCTATGGATTTTTAAGTCATTTAACATTTTGTTTGTGTTCAAATACGTCCATGTCATTTATGTGGGGTCACCTTGACCTTTGCGCTTACTCCAGTCTATCACCTGGCTACAGCTTCCATATAATTACGTATGCGCATCGTAAGTAATACGATGAGTGGCAGGTGTTTGTGCATAAACACACTGTGCTGGTACTTAAAAAAAAAAAAAATAGGGATCTTAAAAGGCTGAACCTGGAGGAGGACACATGTTAAAAGCCAAGTCACATGTAATTCAGTGTCATGTTCACATGGGCTAAATTTAGAGCTGCGACTTGGTGAGGAAACTAAGGGGGGGGGGGGGGGGGGATGGACTGTGTGGAGAAGGGGGTGAGGGGATAGAGAGTGGAGAAGGATTGTCTGTCGGGTGAAATGACAAAGACAGATTGGGAATTGCATGTGGTCTGGCACGTAGTTGCTGTGTGTCTGGAAAATGAATATTGAGACCACAGGTGATGGATTTGTATTATGTGAAAATGATGGCAATCTTAAGATAACACAAGCTTTATTTATCCAAAAGTTGGAGAGGGTTTTTTTTTTTTTAGTTTAAGCGTCAACGTTTTAACTCGGGGGTTGATAGAAAATAGAATAATTTTATTTCAAACATGCAAATATAATTGAAATAACAAGAGGAAAAAAAACAAAACAAAACTTAAAAATCATCCAGTTTTCATGTATATATCTGTCTACAGAATGTATGTTCAAAAAGGAGTCTATTATGTACAAGTCTAACACAACATACACAAATAAAACCATTTTCAGCACGTAAACCAGCACAACAACAAATTACATGTTAACATAAACCAAGCACCCTGTGTTTAACACCCGCTTAATCTCTGAGCTTATTTTATACCTATGTGACAAATGCCTTAATGAACACTTAAGCTTGGGTTACTCTGGCCTTATCTATAAAAAAAAAAAAAAAGGACACAATGAAAATATTAGAAAGCTAGAGGAGAATGAGTGAATATTGAACATTCATTTGTCACATAACACCAAAAAAAGAGACTTACTATTGGATTTATCACAAAGTTGGCCATATCAGCCTAAAAAAAAGTTGGTGTCTACTTCATTTGCTATTCCCTCCCAGACTCTGTTAAGTAGCTTTGCATTATTCACACTTTCTTCAACTGGGCCTTGGTGCACACATTGAGTTAATCTGTTTAAGCATCTTTTCCGAATTTGGATTTGGAGAGGGGTTATTGTAAATATAGATCTCTGTAGGTGATGTGCCAGACTTTAAGGAACCTGGCATTAAAGTGCATATTTATCTGTGTGATTTACTTTCATGATTTGTTCTGTTTTTTTGTACTTTTGTGTCCGGGATGGAGGAAAAAGTATTTCAAAAGATCTTTTCACGTCTACACACAGCCCAGGTTTGCATGCAGTGCACAGAGTGCTCTGGCTTACATCAGTTAGGTATGGCTACAGCAGCTGTAACATGTTGTGAGCCACTTTAAAACAAGAGTTTGTATTGTGTGATGATGCTGTTAATTAAAGTGGCGAAGGACTTCTTGCCAAACGTTTCCCATTGTCCCTCCTTTTACTTCTCCCTCTGAAGAGTCATGGCACAGAATGTTGGGATTGTACTGCAGCAGGACATGCCAGGAAAAGGCAAACATGCAGAAAACAAAGACCACTGTGTGACGTGTCAGAGCCACGCACCAAAGGGACATGGTGAGTGGTGTGGGGGGTTACATGTAAAAACACAGATGGATTGTCATCAGGGTCCCTGGATTGCATGTTGGCTTCATTACAGGGAGATAAGGGGTCTTTGAGTCTAAGCGGTTTTCATCTGCTTTCAGTTATCTTTTTTTTTTTTATTCTTTTCCAAGTGACAGTATTTGATCTGTCTGTAGTGGCTCAGTCATGCACGTGTTGGCTGCATTTCCCATCTTCTGTAGAAGAGACCAGTTAGGTGAGGGGTGCAGGAGCCACAAAAAGGTGTGCTGGTAGTAAAATATTAAACACTTATAGGATATAAGTCAATGCCAAGGCTGTCTTCTTCACAGACACGCGCACACTGTCCCAGGGGACACTGATGCCTCTGAAACACTACACTACAGTGCAGTGCAGTGGTGTGCAGGAGTGGTAGTTGCTGACTAACCAAACCAGCCACTGCTTGTGCTGGCTCTGCTGCAGTGACCTGGCCGCAGTCTGCAAAAAAATATGCTATGTTGATTTTTGTTCATTCTGCAACAGCTGTTGCAAAAATAAGACTTGTATACTATCCTCCTAAACTAGGGAAACAGTTTCATTGGTTTAACAACCTCTGCTGCTTGCTCATGTACTGCTGCTAGGCAATCAATAGGGTTTCTGTGGAAGATAGAGGGGGAAGAGAGGAGCTATAACCAGCACCCAGACAGCCCCCCTACTGGCTTGTATTGATGTGTAATGATTGTTGGTGAGTAGATGGTTGATCGAAAATGCTGTTGGCGGTGCTGTCAGCATGTGTGTGTGTATGGCCTCAGAAGTGCTTTGTATTGCACAGCTTCCAGTGCAGAGCTCTAAAATTCATTTTGTATTAGCATCTTGATTTTTTTTTTTTTTTTTTTTTTTTTAAAAGGGACACTCTGCTATTGTTTCTGTATCCATTTAATCTTTGTTGAAAAACTACACAATATGTGCTTCAGTAACGATTGAAAGCTCATATTGTGCTATTCTACATGGCTCAAATGTTTCAGAGGTTGAGGTATGAAAGGCAAATGTGTGATCCAACAGATTTGTACTTTAACCCAAATTGGAAAGCTAGAAATGTGCATATTTAGTGCTCTGCTGGACAGACTTTTAAATCTTGCAATTTCCCCAGTGTTGTAAAAGTGTATTTCTAAATTGCTGGAGTATCTCTTTACATGAAAAGTGCACATATGTGTGGGTGTATGTGTGTCACTGCTGTGATTAAACTATTTGTACATTTCTTTCCTCAGGAACAATGGCCGTCCCTCCTGCATACTCGGATCTGGGAAAATCTGCCAAAGACATCTTCAGTAAAGGCTTTGGTAAGTGAAGAAATCTACTTAACATGCATATGTAACTGCTGCTCTTCTGTTGCTATCATACTGAAGCTGTTTGGGCACAAACTATGGTGCAGGACTGATTTTCAGAGAATGCTTTGTGTGCTCTGTGCTGCAGGTGTCTATTGTTCTTCTGGACAGTGCAAAGAGATTATTTTTACTGCCCTTCCTCGGAATATATATATATATATATATATATATATGTATTTTTTTTTTTTTAAATATCCTAATTTCTTTTCCACAGGCTATGGAATATTGAAGATAGATGTTAAGACCAAGTCTCAAAGTGGAGTTGTAAGTATTACTGTTGTCACTGGATGTGTTTAAATTTAGTTTCAAACGTCTTTCTAAACACTTAGATGTAGAGCAAAGGTCTGACTCACGGCTTTGGAGGTCTTCATGTCAGAGTGCCTGACATGCCTCTACATACAGAGTCAGCAGAGAAACACTCCGTCGAATGAGTTTATTCCTTACTCTCTCCTCTGAAGCAGCATGTTCTATCACGAAGGGAAAGAGTTTCACAAAGACGTGCCATGTATCTGTGTTGCCATAAACCGGTTACCATAGTAAAACCACAAATGAGCTCTTGCATAGTTTTCCAAATCTGATCCAGCTTTAAGCCTCACTCAAAAAGCACTGAAAAGACATCCACTTTTACTTTTTGTAGCTCTGGTTCTCATTTTCCCAGCAAGCAGCCAAACTGTCACATGTAGACTGTGGTTTTCCCTAACTTCCTCTGTTTTCTCTTTTCTCTGCTTCTTCTTTGGATGCTCCTGTCAGATGGTAAGAGTGGGAGAGTGAGTGAGTGTGCATACGTAATCATTAAACACAGGTGCACTGCAGGGTGCAAGAGTGATAGCAGTGTGTGTTTGTGTGCAGGCTTTCTGCCAACTATTTCTTTGCAGTAATGGCTCACCTAAATGACAGCATTACCCCAACCGCAGCTGTAATAGCACTGATCGTTAAACACTCATGACCAGCCTCTCCCTCACAGTCCTCAGTTTACCTTCCCAACTCACTTCTCCATCTTAAAGGTGTAGATTTTTTTTTTTTTTTAATTTTTTTTTTTTTTTTTTGAATAACCAGTCATGCAACCCTGTGAGGGATTGTTTGGCAGAGGAAAAGCCAAAAACATAATGCTTGCTATCCCTGTCTTCGTTTTCCCCCGGCCTCTAGTGTCTTTAGCTGTGCTCTGATGTCTCTTTCTACTTTCCCTTCCACCTCATCTTCCATCTTCCCCCTCATTACTCGATCCGTCTCTCCTACAGGAGTTCAACACTTCTGGCTCCAACAACACAGATACAGGGAGGTCTGGAGGCCACCTGGAGACAAAGTACAAAATGAAGGATCTGGGGCTCACCTTCAACCAGAAGTGGAACACTGACAACACTCTTACAACAGAAATCACGTTGGAGGACCAGGTGAAGTCAAACAAACAGGAATTTTATTTGTTTGTTTATTTAATTAATTTATTGGGGGGGGGGGGGGGGTGTGTATCTACTAAAAACCTCAGATCTGTTTAAATCGCATTGACCTCTACCTCAAGGTTAGAGGTCAGAGGTCATGTTTTCTGAAAATATTGTGAATGTGATATCTTAAGAACTAGGCAAATGTAGGGTTTTGAAATTCATACCATAGGTGCATCTACTGGGAGGCTGAGCTGCCAGTATTATATTTTTATTTATTTATTTTTTAAATTAAAAAAAAAATATTATTACTGATTGGCTGCTCCTCATGACAAGAAATTTGGATAGCAAGTGTGTGGCTCACGACTAAAGCTTTGTGTCTGTGATGATAATATTAGAGACATCTGCTCTCATTGACATCAAAGAATAGAAAAAAAACAAAGTTTTGAGTGTTTGGATGATGGTGATAAGTACCTACCTCTTTAAAACATATACGTATGACAGAAAATAAGGAAAGGTTTAATAATATGTGGTGGCTTATACTTCAGTACTTAATGTATTAAGTCTTCTGTCTGTCTGTAGCTGGCTAACGGCCTGAAGCTCGGTCTGGACACGTCATTTGTGCCGAACACTGGGTAAGAGTAACGCTCTGTTGTTCTCAGGGTTTTTAATAAATGTTCTCAATAGGACATGTGTCTAATAATTACAATCTTTAGCAAGAAGAGTGCCAAACTGAAGACCAGCTACAAGCGGGACTTTGTGAATGTGGGCTGTGACCTGGACTTCGACATGGCCGGCCCCACTGTCCACACAGCGGCCGTGCTTGGCTTCGAGGGCTGGCTGGCTGGTTACCAGATGGCCTTCGACACTGCCAAATCTAAACTCATCAAGAACAACTTTGCCCTTGGATACAAGACTGGCGACTTCCAACTTCATACCAGCGTGTGAGTCACTACAGCACAGCACAAAGAAGCAGGAAACCTTTTTTTTTAAGTTTAGGGTTTGTTTTTTCCTCAGTTCTTAAATTGTGTTTGTTGTTCTATTTCAGTAATGATGGCACGGAGTTCGGTGGCTCCATTTACCAAAAGGTGAACAGCAACCTGGAAACAGCAGTCAACCTAGCCTGGACAGCAGGCAGCAATAACACACGCTTTGGACTTGGAGCCAAATACCAGCTGGATAAGGATGCATCCCTCTCTGTGAGAACCGACAAAACATCCTGCACACGTCTAACATGCTAAAATACATAAATAAATAATACATTTTCACTGCTAGCTAATCACGGTATAACTTTTGTGGGACTGGGCTGGAGGTTTTAGTTAAATGTACAGCGGTATTCAGGGGTGGCACAGTGCTGCAGTGGTTAGATCTGTTACTGCATAACAAAAAGGTTGTGGGTTCAAATCTGCTGTCTGGCTGGGGGTTTTCTGTGTTGAGATTCCGTTATTTATGTCTGTGCATGCGTTATCTGGGTATTCCAGCTTCCTTCGACAGTCCAAAGTCATGCATGTTAGTTTAGTTGGTGTTGCTAAATTGTCTGAAGGTGTAAGTGGTTGTCTGTTTCTGCGTTGGCCCTGCAGACTGGTTGTCCTCTGCCATGTGCTCAGTGACAGCTGTGATATGCTCCAGCAGCTAAGAAAATTCATGAATGGATGTGTTGCAGTATGCCCACTATGGTAGTTACTGTTTTGGCACAATAATATTGGGTAGTAAGCAGTAAGCATATGAGGCTGAAAACGAAAGGTGACAGAGCTTTTGTAACGGTGGTGCCCAGATTCTGGAACTCTCTCCTTTGAGCTTAAGATCTGTGGACTTAGTGGTATGTGAAGCTCTTTTTTTTTTTTAAATCTTGAAAGGTGCTATACAAATAAAATTGCTTACATAATAAATAAATACAATGTGTGTGGACTGTGTAAATAATGAGTTAAGAAGCAAACTCAGTAAGCTGAGTTGAAATAAATGATATTTGACAATAAAATAAGGGATATGATTAAGCAAAATGTGAATGCTCTAAAGATACCTCCTGCTAGACTTCAGATATTTTGATAATCACATGTCAACCAAAGACCACTGAATAGATTTTTATCAGCATTAATTCATTAATTAACTCATGAATTTACCTAAATGCATTTATTTACTGCATCCTTGCTTTTCTGTGAGTAAAGGGGTGCCGCTTAAAGTCTTCATCTGTTGGTTAATCACACCAGGCTCACAAAAAAATGTTTATATTGTTGTTAATAAGTTACAATTAGCAAAAAAATTACAATCCATACTTATTTTTTTTACCAAAAAAGTTCAATGACAAAAAGGATAAACATGTTTTAACCCGTCCCAGAATCATCAAGAGATTTATACAACTCTAAAATCCATGCTGGAGAGAGTCACTGGATACCATTCTTTTTATGAGCATCCATCCAATAGTTCAAATATTTGAATGTGGAACCAGCTGCCTACTGAGTCATCCCTACAGCTGCGTGCTTCTCAAACATCTTTATCTTCTTTGCAACGGTTGCCTGAGGCTGATTGATATTCATATTTATGATAAACTCTATATTATGTAACCTACTCCATATGCAGTGTTTATGACTATCTCACCTGATGATCTGTTTCTCCTCACAGGCCAAGGTTAACAACGCCTGTCTCGTTGGAGTTGGATACACACAAACACTCAGGCCAGGTTAGCCGGTTGACTTCTTAAAAAAAACAAAAACCCCAAAAACATGTATTCTGTGATAACAGTCTAAAGAGCATCTGTATGGTTACATGATACACAATGTGACGCTCTTTACTGCAGGAGTGAAGCTCACCCTCTCTGCTCTGATCGACGGGAAGAACGTGAACGCCGGTGGACACAAAATCGGCCTCGGTTTCGAGCTGGAGGCGTAAGGATTGAACAGGACTGGCAAGAGGAGAGGAAAGCAAACGCAGGAGAAGAATACACTACTATGGCCCCACTCAGCAACGCATCAACAAATCTTCCCTCTGAGAGACACACACACACACACACACACTTTGGCCTTAACCCTGAAACTCCAAACAGCCTCTAAGACCTCTAGTACTGTAATTCTAAAGCAAGGATTTCACAGTGTTATTGACATGACCCACACATCAGTTTTTAGCATATATTACCAGAGTACTGCATACAGTCTTGCAGCCAGTTTATTCAAATACCCCATTCTCTAAATACTGTGCTACTTCTCGGCTGCTTTGGCCAGACAAAGTGCACTTTTAATAGCATGTGTCTGAAGCACCCTGTCATTCTGTGTTATTCAGGCAGGTTTTGTTCAGATACTCTGGGATTTAGACATCAGTGAGATTGTTAGAGGGTGCTTGTTTTGGTATATTGTAGTTTTGTTGCACGCTTTAAATGCTAAGGTTTTTTTCTTTTTGTTTGACTTTTCATTGTCATATTTACAACTGATGCAATAGAGGCTAGAGAGAAATAAGCAGGAAAAAACGGGTCATGTGTCTGAGTGGACTACTTTTGTTTCCACCATTACACCTAAATAAAACAGTTAAACACTCTGAGCCCTCGGTTACCTAAAAGTTTCGTTTTCAGGTTTTGTTTGGTCAAAAAAATTAGGATCTCTATATGACCTCTTTGTCTTGTCATGTTTTGTGTCCTGTAACTGTTAAACCTTGAGCACTACATTTCACTTTACCTGTGCTGTGCTTTGTATAGGAAGTTAGCCATCAGTTAGGACCTCAAACTGGCTTTATTGAATGAAATAAAGACTTAAACAGATTTTTAGTGGGTCTTGGCTTGTTTTTCCCCCCACCCTACTGATGTTAGTCATGTGAAAAATTGTTTTCACAGTACTCTGCAGCCCTGTACACCCTTAGTACTTCCATAGAAATTAAGAGGGTAAGTAGTATTGGTCAAGTGCTGGTAATTAAAATGCACATGATTAACTGATCATCAGCAAGTTTGACCACCCCTGCCAGGACAAATCCTCTGCTCTTGGTGGCACATAAGTTTGCAAAGTGACTTCAGAACAGACCACAAGACTCCTGGAACAATATCCTTTGGACTAGTAAGACCAAAGTGGAGATGTTTGCCCACAACACTACATTTGGGGAAAACAAAACGCAACATATCAGCACAAACGCCTCATAACTGTCGAGCACGGTGGTGGGAGGGTGATGAGTTGGGCTTGTGGTGCAGCCACAGGATCTGGGAACCTTGCAGTCATCAAGTTGAATAAACCTGTGTATAACAAAGTATTCTAGAGTCACACGTGAGGACCTCTGAGAGCCAAAGCTTGGCTGAAATAGTCATTCAATGATTTAAAAGAGTCAAAGTAGAGATCTATGCACAGAGAGCTGTGCAAAAACAAATGTTTTGCAAACCTCAGTTCCTCAAGAATGAGTGAGACAATTGTACAGAAAAAGATTACTAAAGGAAGTAAGATGGAATACCCGCATTACTAAGTTACAAATTATTGCTGCTAAAAGTTCTGCAGACTAATGAATCATGGGATGTACCAATTCTTTTCACGGGATGGCAGAGTACTACAAGCACTAATTCTGTATATTATTTTTCTTAATCACAATAAAACAGTCAAGGCCATCAGCGCCCTCGTGTCCAAACAAATTATTTGGAAATGAAGCAAAGAAAACACCAGGTCACATTAAACCTGCTTACCAGAGTCAAGATTTAATTTTGTTTGACATTTTTACAATCTTAACAGCATAAAGTCTGTACACAAAATAATTCTGAGATACTTGATAATAAGCATCACCTTGTGTGATCTTTACAGTACTACCTTTAATTGTTGGGCTTAAGCTGAAAACGGGAAGAAAAATGTGGAAACAATTGTGATGAGCCCAAAGCACCAGACCAGAGTAATATGTTAGTTTTGTGGTAATTCACAGTTTTGATAAAATTCACACATTTGACTTCTTTTTCATTGTTTCAGGGTAATGATTAAAAAAATGTATAAAATATTGCCATACCCAGCATGTCAAAACAATTCAACAGTATAAACAAAACACTTGCAGTTATTCATGGCATACTGGACTGTGCTGTATTTGATACATGTTCCTCTTAATGAAGATATTCCTCATTTCCCCATGCATTCATAAGTGGGTTTAAAAACACATCCATACAGTTACTGAGCAAACGGTTAAAACAGACCTCTTTTCAATTCTAAATCACATCCTTAAACCAAATAAAACCTGCAATAAAAAGTAGTGTTCCAGATATGAACACTTAATTCAAGGCACACATTTGTTAAGAATAACAGCTGTGGTTTCCAAAGACCAACAATCAAGATGAAACAAAATTAGTTCTGAAACTAAGAAAGAGATCGTCTACAAATCCAGCAAAAGATTATTTACAATAATCATGTTGTATGCAGATATAGGGTCAGAACTGTGCAAGGTGCTTCATAAACCATAAGCCTATAGGAATGTACAAATATGTAATATGAGATTAAGATTTTAATCTTCACTGGAATTACAGCCAGAATGTTCGGTTTAAGCTGAAAGATGACACTCCAATTAATCTCTCTGACATTAATCCTGAACATAGATTTAATTATTCTTTTTCACAAAGCCAATAAGGTGTTAGCAATCTCACTGATTTTTTTTTTTTTTTAACTGCTACATGTCCACTTCAGACTGTCATCATACATCCCACGTGTAATTTGACAGCCCATCCACACAGAGGCAGCAGAGTACTACATATCCGCAAAGATGGAAACTCAGTTTATGAGAGGTCACTGGAGAAATCCTGGCCTCCACGCAGCCACGTCCACTCCCTCAGCATCTAGGACAAAAACAAAAGGCGATTGTTTTAGTTAAACAATAAAAAAAAAAAAAAAAAAAAAAAAAAAAATCACAAAAAACTTCCATGCAGCTGCTATGCATCTGTTTGCACACCTCCATACTGCTCTCAGATTCCTGGATGGTGTCGTGCAGCAAACTCTGAAGGCGGCTCTCAAATGTCCTGCTCTCCTCCACAAGAGACTCATCACTGCAAACACACCCAAAGTTATTCATGCATTCCTCTGACAACTTTATTAGGATTCCTGTTATGTGTCTGTGCTGTCTGAGATGTTCTGAAAAGTTGTCTTTAAACAAACCCCCACAATATAAAATTAGTTTAAAATTCTTTTGGTTAGTCATCATGTATAGGCATGTAAAAATAAACGTAAGCCTACACCACCTCAACAATATTACAATCATTAATTTTAGGGTCTGAATGGACGCCTACCCTCACATCCCAGTGCTCGTGTGTGTGTGTGTGAGTGAGAGAGAGAGAGCACTCACAGTTGTTGTAAGCTGTGTCTGGGAGTCAGTACTGACGACGGGGTACGTAATCCATCAGGACTCCCACTCACTGGACTGCGAACTTTACTCTATGTAAGACAAGATGATGGACTTTAGTCAATGTTAGCTGATAAAGTAAATTTAACACTCTTGATAATCACAGTAGACAGAAATTACACATATACTACTGGCTCAAAACTGTAAGCAAATTGTATTTTGTGTGCTTACTTTGTTAAGTACAACTATTCAACTGACGTTAACATAAATAAGTCGCAGCTAATCACATGGCAGCAACTCATTGCATTTAGGCTTGTGTAAGACAACCTACTGAAGTTTAAACTGAGCATCAGAATGAATAAGAAAGGTGATTTAAGGAACTTTGAACGTGTCAGGCTTGCTGGTGCTGTTGGTGGGGTAACGGTGTTGGGATATTATCTTGGCACAGCATCAGCAGAGCATCGTTTCAATGCCGCAGTCTACCTGAGTATGTTGTTTCAGGCAGGATAATGCATCATATCACAAAGCTCAAATCATTTCAAATTTATTTACTGAACATAATAAAATCTCAGAATTCCAGATTCACATTATGGATCATGAGGAGCTGACAACTCTGCATCAACTCTGTGTGTGACGCTTTCATGTCAACATGGACCAAAATCTCCAGTGTTTCTCAAAATGTAATTCTAAATCAGCTTTAGCAAAGTGCATCTAATGAAGCGGCCGGTGAGTGTATATGATCAGAATTGGAAGTGTCTTTGTGTTTGTGAACAGGTCATTTTTGCTCACACAGGCGACTTTGAGCAGGTTCCACAGCTCCCTCTGTCGTCTCTCCTGCAGACTCATCAGCACTTGTTCGCTTTCCGCCATTTTCTGGACCACGCCCTCCACCTTTGGCAGTAACTCCATCACACGCTGGCGGCACAGTGCAGTCTTACTGCATAACACATAAAAACAGAATTTGAAGGTGAAGCACCCGTGTAGCTAACGTGCTGACACATATAACTGGAACACAGAGCATGCATGAAAATGACGAATATGTAGTGTATTTGTCTTTTTGCTTGATTAATACCCCAAATATTTATGTATATCAGCTGTTCAGCACAGTAGGTGTCACTACTGAGCTCCTGTTGATTCTTTAATTAGACGAGAGTTTGTATTCAAATTAAACTGAGAAGCTGCCACGCTTGGCACACATCCCCATTTATGTGCACAAGCAAAACAGCTTGAGTGTAATCGGTTTTTCCTCACATGAAACAGCTATTCTTCTGATTGGTTTATAAAAAGGTTTAAGGTTTGAAACCAGTTTAAGGTTTGAAACTGTAAATTTTGATCAGTTTGAGATCATTTTTTTCTCATTGAGCTGAGTTTGTGGAACATTTTAATTCTGCTAGAATTCAGGTAGTAGTGTTGGGCTTCATGGAAACATAGTGACTGCCATAGCACCAGAAAGCTTCACAGAACTGATTCATTAAACATTATTTCATCTGTACTTTTGCATGGGTCCAGTTTGACAGCCACCAATGGTTGGGATTATGTAAAGTCATGCAGAATATTTTTGGAAAAAATAGGAGTGGGAGATTGGTGCTTTGGCTGGAGTGATGTGGACACTGTATTGGTACGTCGTGGTGAAGTAAGAGCTAAGCGTAAAAGCAAAGCCTTTTCGATTTTCTGGTCAATCTACATCCCTACCCTCACCTATGGTTGTGAGCTCTAGGTAACCGAAAGTAACCGAAAGAACCAGATTGCAGATACAAGGGGCGGAAATGAGCTTTCTCTGAAGAGTGCCTGGCCTCTCCCTTAGGGATAGGGTGACGACTTCGACCATCTGGAAGGGGCTCAGAGTAGAGCCACCACTCCTCCACATCAGAAGGAGCCAGTTGTGGTGTTTCAGGCATCGGACAAGGATGCCTCCTTGGTGAGGTGTTCTGGGCATGTCCCACGAGGAGGGGAACCCAGGCCAAACCCACAGCACCCTGGAGAGATTATATTGCTCAGCTGGCTTGGGAATGCCTTTGTGTTCTCCCAGCCTGATGATAAGTATCCTTGAAAACTGATACCAACTTTGCTCTTCAACACCAAATAATGGATCTTGAGTTTAACAGCAAACGTTTCCAAATGAAAGCTCACCAGTGCATATTGTTTAATGATTTAAAAAAATGTGTTTGACTACCTGAGGTGTGTGTAGAAATCTCTGAGCTTCTTCTCATAGAACTGCACAGCCTGAACCACTAGACGCACCACCTCCTGACTGTCTCCTGCACACCTCTGGTCTGTGGAAGGAAAAGGAATGGAACAATGTCAAAGGAGGTTTATTTTCACAAGGAGATGCTGTTACCGCTGTTAAATAAAAAGTGAACTGAAGCATGAATAGTCCAAACCTCTGGGCTTCTCTCTGAGTTTTCGGAACAGCTCCATGGCTTTTCCTTCACTGAGGAACAAAGAGGGGAGGAGAGCAGGATCCAAGATCACAGAGAAGTCACTTTTGTTATTTTTATGTATTTTTTTACAGTAAAGCTTGGTTCAAACTTACAGTGTATCCAAGGCCTCTCCACTCCTCCATGGCTGCCGCTGCACATCCACTATGTCTGGCTGCAGCTGCATCATTTCCTCCTCCAACTCACTCACCTTAACCTAGAAACAGCCACACGTTTCAGTCTTATTGAAACACACATAAATACTCTTTATGCACACATGCCCAGAGAGAAAAAGTCAAATCTACCTGACCACAGCTGACAGCAGTTTGCTCCATCTCTCTCCACACACCCAGCAGTTTGTCTGATGCTAAAAAAATGTAAGAAGACATTAGTCATTAGTTAGTGGCAAACTGCATTGTTCTAGACAGACAAGTTTGGATAAATGTTTCCCCCTGAGGTAAAAGCCACAGACAACCAAATTAAGCCATAAATAACTGCAGACTATCTCACACCCGCTGTGACGCCAGAATACTGACATTCCCAGCCCTGAATACTATGTACTACATTATTGCATGATTACTTAAGTATAGAGTACTCATGGGTCGGAGTATACCGATCCTTAAACTCAGCTTTCATTACAAGTGTAACGTGTCTGCATAATATCTCACTGATAATATCTCTTTGGAGACAGTGAGACATTTATAGACACCACCAAGCTCCAGGTTCAATACATGCAATGGATACGCACACTGAAGGGGACACGTCCCCCACAACATTCCAATATGATCATCGTGTTCCCAACAAAACCCCGAAATTACAAGTAAAAAAATTCTGCTGTGTTACAACAATTAACCACTGTTGTCCAAAATATTAATTTAATTCCTGTTAAAGTCAAATAACTGAAACTAAACTTCTGGATGTTGGCCTTAACTGAAACTAAGAACTGTTTATGCTCTCATTAGTTGTTGACTGGTCAATTTTATCTTTCCATTCATTTTCTGCCGCTAAACCGGGTATCACTACCTGGGGACATTGAGTTGTTTCCAATCCAGCTGTGTCCCAGGACTTCTCCCAGACACGCCTGAAACACCTCACCCCCAACCGCTTTTCGATGTGGAGGAGTATTAGCTTTACTCTAAGCCCCTCTTGAATGACCGAGCTCCCTAAGGGCACGCCCTGTATGTATGAAGCTTATTTCCACTACCTGTATTCAACAGAAATTAACTGGATAACAAAACCTTTATGTGGATTGTAAAAACTTGTCACAAGTATAAGTGGACAATTTCGTGTTTTTGGAAAACCCCCCTTCTGAAGAGGTGCTAATCAGTCAAACAGCACTAACGTCTAGTCACTTTAACCTAACAGAGCATGGTGGTGCACCACTGTGGTTGTTTCTATCAGTGCAATGGCACAGTCAGAAAACTGGGTGTACTCTGCCTTTTGTCCCATGACAGCTGGGATATGCTTATCCTGAATAGCTTAAGTGAAAGAACATGTAAGGATGATATATCTGACATGTATGTATGAATCCATGGTCTATTCTTACTATAAATTCACATTATCAGATACCTATATTTATTAGCTGTCTGAAAGTATCAATTATAAATAATTGTAAATAAATAAAAATATAATGTCAATGTTCTATTGACCAATACCAGTTATAGCATTTCTGCTAGTAATTATAATACATTCCTTATCTTAAATCTGACGGTTCATAAAGAGAGTTAAAAAAGAAGGTGCATCTTTAAGGATAGATTAATGCAGTCCTGGTAGTGGCAGGGTAAAGTTGCTACTATCTACCAACATAATGTTGTAACAGTACCGATCCCTGTGGCTGTCTGCTCCTGGTATTTATCCATGTCTATGTGAAGGCTGGTGGTAAAAAAATCCAGTTTGGCAATGAGTCTCTGGTACATGGACACCATCTCATTCTTCTGTTTGGACAGTGAAGAGTTGTGTCTCAGCAGGCTCATGCTTAAAGAAAAAGGATAAGATGTTTGGTTTAATAAATAGAAGCATGTTTACGAGGTTTGCATGTGCGCTGGTGTACATCTTACATGGCAGCTTTCTGCCCCTGCTGCAGTCTTTGCCAGTCTTCCTTGAGAGAGCGGATGGTGTGCCACGCTTGGCCACAAGTCCTCCTCAGAGGACTGTAAGCCAGAACGTAGTTAGGGTCGGTTTCTAGGAAAAAAGAGGAAAAAAAGAGAGACAGAAGGATAGACTCACATATGAGTGTTTGTAACATTTAAACAAAGTGAAAGCAACAGAAATGACACAATCGCAATCATATCATAAGATAAAATAGGTTTCATCTTTGGACTTACGGACAAAGCGGATATTTTCAGGGAGAGTTCGAGGAGCAAACTGAGGTTCATAAACACAAGAGGAACGATCAAAGAGGAAAACCAGAGGAAAGTCTGTTCTTCTTCCATCTATCTCCTAAAGACAAACATTAACAAAAGCAACAAATCAATACATTTTCATAGTCACATGTAGAATATTCTGTGAAAGGAGTGCGTTTTTGTTTTGTTAGAAATTACTGCGTAATCTACGGCGCACTGTGTGGCCAACGCATGAGGCTCCAAGGCCAACCCCGCCTCGAGCAGCAGCTCCTGATTGGCTGCAGGGATGTTGCTGTCCTTTTCTATTCTTAGCTGCAGGTTGGCCACCGTCTCATCATCGGATACTGAATAAGTGAGGATCTTTGCAGACGACATGTTCAAGACATGAACCAGCTGAGGGAACAGAGGAGATCCAAAAGCATAAGACTAAACAAGTGAATGTTACATAAATAAATAATTTATTATTAGTAGTATTATTTTTTTAAAGATTCACATCCTGTAAAATTTGAGCAGAAGTTTCCTTTAATTATAGCACTATGATGAGTCCCTGAGGTTATTTATTTAATGCAGGGACACTGTTGTATAAATCAGTCAAATAAATCAATAATTTCTCTGTTAACCTTGATTTGCAATAAGAGCTCCAGCTGGGAGAAGCAGTCACTGGGGGTAGCACTGGGGTCTTTGCCTCTCTCCTGAGGAGACCACTTTAACATCAGCTTCAGCCACCTCTCCATCTTCTCTAACAACAGACTGCCAAACAGTTATTGCATTAGACTGAGATACATGAGTTTAAATCCAGCACTTTCACGTGTCTGTCCTGTATGAACATACCTGTTCAGGTTGTTGGGCTGAGGGATGTGTTCGGAAAAGCGGACATCCCCAGTGAGGTCCTCGTAGACAATAATAATATTGTCCAGCTTCTGCCTGAGTTTGTTGTGCCTAAAACATAAAAATCAATTGTATACAATTTAGTTTAATATTTTATTCTCTTAAAAGTGTAGTACTTTTTCTATTTTATCTTCACTTTGGTTGCAACTGGACACTAACACTTAGGTTTTCCAGTAATGGGAAGAGTATTTTTCCTCTCTATTTAGCAGACATCTTTAGAGTTTTGTGTTATTCATTCATCGCAAGAGTGAGAAACAAGCCGCACTGGTACTGGCACAACTGACATCCTGCAATTCTTTGACAACTGTTACTTATTTTTATATTCACTGTGTTAAAATCCTGTTACGGAAAAATAATATTTATCTGCAACAAAGCTTATCATTGCTTAACCCTAGATAACAACATTGTTTAAGTTATTAAGCTCGAGTATGGACCCAGACTGCTGAAATAAAGACTAAAAAGGAATGAAAGGCTGGTTCTGCAGGTTTGTTGTTTTAAAATTTCCTTCCATTGTTTCCAAGTTCTTTTTCTTTTGATTTGAGATTAATTGGTCATATTATATATATTAAGCTGAAATGGTGAACATTTTCTGGACGCTTTCTTATTTTAACTGATGCAAATATAGAACAAATAACAACTTGGTTCAGATATAGGAGCATTTCAAATGTGGTAATACCAGGGAACAGGTTGCCACGTTGGCAGGAAAGGTCGAAATCCTGCGATACACTCAAACACCAAAGTCCCAAAGCTCCAGTAGTCCACAGTGACCGTGTACCTCTGCCTTTCTATGAGCTCTGGAGCCTGAAAGAAGTGAAAGAAAAAGCATTAAGGTTCAGCTAAATGTGATGAGGAGGGTGCTGTAACAGTTTTAGCTGTTAGTACTTACTAAGTACTGCAGGGTTCCCACAAATGATGTGCAAAGACTGCTCTGGTCCAACTCTTTAGCATAGCCAAGATCTATAATCTTGTGGATCAACTGAGATTAGAAGTGAGAGGAAAGAAGAAAAGTGTTATTAGTTAGAATCATTTGTTCTTAAAATTACAGACAGACGGCTACATACGTTTTATTCTTGAACTCTTGTAGAGTTCCTTTGTATGACTCACAGTTCAAAATAACACTTCTTTATCGTAAACAGATCATCCACTGTTTGAAACATTTAAGGCAAACTTTCTGTTCATTCGCTTCTTCCTTAAAAACAGAAGGTTTAAACAGGATGTAGGTGGGTGGGCCTGACATGGTCCTTAATAAAGGTATACCCTCTCTTTCATGTCTTAAAGAGCAAAATGGAGTGTTCAGATCACAGGGATTACTTTTACAGACAGTGACTTCATAATTTCATTTGGCCATGTTTAACACCAGCGTCCACCAATTTAACAGTACATATATGCCAAACAAAAGGGAAAAGCATAATAGCTCCACTCAAGGAATAGTTTAATGAAAGTTATTAAGCTTTTTTTTGCATCATTAGCACATTCATATGCAGCTGTCTGATAAGTGCTCAAATCCAAGAAATAGTCATGCAACCTTCAGAGAACTGCAAATTAATGTTGATACTGTATATCTTTTGGGATCAACAATGTATAATATGATCATTAGTGGTGATTTTCTTAGTATCCAACAGAGCTAGGCTTCCCGTTTCCCCTCATTTCTGGTATTATGAGTCAGCTGGCGTCATATTTAATGCAAAGATAAGAGTGCAGCATTAAACTCCTCATCTAACTCTCTGACAGAAAGAATATAAATATATTTCCCAAAATGCTGAAATGTTCCTTTAAATGCTGAGCGACTAAATGAGTGAGAAAATTAAAAACTTGTACCTTAATAACTTCCAAGCCATAAACCAAGCCTGTATTCCGGTTTTACAGTTTCTCTACCATGCATGAGGAAAACAAGTGTTCATGCAAATCTATAAACTTAACAGAATCCGAGCCAACTTAAATTTGGCTTGGATTCTATAAACAATAGGCTTTGCATAAACATGGATCTATAACATCTTTAATATGTCTGACCACGGTTATATAACATTCTTGACTTTCCTGTACCCTTTTGCAGAGGCGGAGGAGGATAACAAGCAATGATTTATTACATAATGGACAAAATAAAAGAGAGGCCCGTAGAGGAAGCTAAGCAGTAGGGCGATCCCAAAGGTTCCTTGTAACTCCAAGTTCAAGTTTAAAAATGGACTTTTCCACATTAAATATTTAGTACAAGGATAAATGTGCATAAATGTGTGTAACAGAGGCAAGTGTTTTGCACTAATTCAATACAAACCACATAGAGGCAAAAAGCCTCTTTAATGTGGTTTGGGTGCATTTATCCCACCAAAGGGCTTCACTGGGTCTTTAACTCACTCTCTTCTCTCCCTGCTGCAGCACAATGTTTTCTGGTTTCAGATCCCTGTGAATGATCCTCTTCTTATGGAGGTAGGTTAAAGCTGAAGCTGTGGGACAAAAAGCAACAAAAGTCACAATTAAGTAAGAATGTAAAACTGTAGTTGCATGCATTACAACTGATGGAAAAAAGCACAGCACGTGAAGTTATAGAGGAATGTTAGTAAGTTTATCAGAGGCTCATGGTTCACTTTTATATGTAAAAGTACAGTGCTGTATGGAAGACAGAACTATAATGAAAACTGAAAGGCTTTTAGTTGGTATTACATCAATTAACATTATTATATTAAAGACATTAAAAGTGTATTTTCATACTTGTGCATATGAAAAGTGATAACAGATAATTCCAATCACAAAACTGTGTTTCTCAGGTGCTGAGGTCCAAACTGTGTACATAAGGGAGCAGCCCAAAGTACCTTTATTTCCCGAGGGGTTTCCACGGCGAATGAATCTCCTTATATGACCTGGTACAGATTCTTCCACTTCCTGACATGGTCCTCCCATTTATCTGGGCTTGGGACCAGCACTGGGAGTACACTAGCTTGTGACCCTCTGGGACTGGGTTTAAGCCACATTGTTTTTACGTAATGCAAACTTCCTAAAAGCTACTTTCCTCTTTAGTGGAAAAGTTCTAGTGAATTTCATTCCTACACATGCCCTGCTGATATGCAGTTTTCTTCACTACGCAACAACCTCCAGGACTGAAAGGTGAAGCGAGGAGTAACGTTTGGTGAGGTTGGTTCCAAAAGCGACTTTATCTTCTTTCAGTTGCTCCCCTTGGTCTTACTTTTTGTGGGTAACTGAGAGCTAGTGCCTTTTTGGGAGGTTTTCATTGGAGTTATTGAACAAGTAAAATTGTATTCTCAGATGTATAGCCCGTCCAAGAAGATTTGGTTAGTCAAATTCTAATAATTAATTAACCTCTAATTTGGCACCAAAAGAAGGCATGTGCAGCTGTGAATTTTAGATGTACAATTTATGCAGCTCTCTAAAAAACCTTGTTTTTCTACCAAACAAGGTCATATCTGGCACCAAAAACCACATGGCAGCCACCTAAAATGCTAAGCTTAAAAATTTGTAGCCTTGAAACCAATGGGTGGCATACTGGTGGCTCGGCTGTCTCTATTATATAGAGTCTGGGTTTCATATATAAACTTCAGAAAATGCCAGACAATAAGATCTGCTAATGTCATGACCTTCATGGCTGCAGTGCATGTGTGGAACATGCTGTGGATTTGATCTGAAATGTGTGACACACACTGGGACACACTCATACTTTACTACAGCAAAGTGAGAAGTTAAAGCACCAAAGATCAATAAAAACATTATTTTTAATAAACCAATAAAATAGTTTCATAAACAATTTAATTAGGTAGTCTTGAAACACCTGATCAAGTCTTTAACATCAGCTGTAAAAGATTAAAGCGTCACAGGCAGCGCAGCTGAAACTCTAATATCACTTTTAATTGTGCGTCAAAGGGTGATTAACCTGCAGGTGTGTCAACAAAAAGAGGTGACTGAAGCGGAACATAAGTTTGGGGCATCTAAATGTTAGCGCGTGTGAGTGAGTGTGACTTTGTGGGTGTGGATATACATGACTGGGTCACTGCTTTCGCTCATGAACCAGTTTAAAGTGGATCACTCATTATCAGGAAATGTCCACAAAGTGGTCACAGGAAAAGGAGTTTCTGCATGTCTGTGTCCACTTATGCGCACGTGTCTGAGTGAAATATGCACTCGAGATATCTTTAATCGATATTATTTGTTTCTTAGCTCAAAGTCGTTTATACAGAGACAAACACAGAGTGCATGTTGATGTTAGTGTTCATGTATAATGTTTAAACCAGAGAGCATGGGGGTCTGATTGTTGACGTAAGCCCTGCTATGAGTATGATCTCTGGCCACGGTGACTAAGAGGATGGTGGTTTATAGTCAGTGATGACATAACGATACTCACCAGCACCATTTCCTCCCTACTACACTGAACAGATCACACTCCCAGCTAATCTATCAGTCTTTCACACTGACAATTTAAAAGGTTAGCGTAGTCATAATGGAGATGGCGGTGAAACCAAATACTTACAAATATCCCGTAACAGAATCAAAATGGACCCCTCCCTCATTCCACAGCAGTTTTCCAAAATGTTCAGATACTGCAGAGAGCACAAAAACAGACACTCGACACCTCAGTGACACGAACCAGGGAGCAGAATGCAACGCAAGTTTACAC
Organism: Neolamprologus brichardi; assembly: GCF_056152115.1. NCBI lineage: Eukaryota > Metazoa > Chordata > Actinopteri > Cichliformes > Cichlidae > Neolamprologus > Neolamprologus brichardi. Next base: position 27,678,848 of record NC_142115.1, read on the forward strand.
AGACAAGAGTTCATTACTCTGTCCTTTTTATGAATGTTTTCTTCTTTATCGTTCTATAAAAACCTACTTTCCGTCTATTAAGTACATTATCTTTACAAGAGATCAGACATATAAGCACCAATCTTTTTCAAAAGGCTCTCAGGCCCTTTTTCAAACGTACAAATCACAATTTTGGTAGTAAAAGCAGATTTATTTATTTCTTTTAAACAAATCATTTTACAGCACTTTGCTGCTGGTAACTTGTGTCAAGCCTGACAAAAGAGGATGGTGCAGTTTTGCGCTCCATCTGCTTAGTTTTCGACCATCTGTGATGCTTTGAAATTTTTATGACACTGCGGTTTGCAATGGTTGGCATTTTCCTCTTCTGATGGCCTCGGGTGAACACTCAGTTGTTTTCAAATTAAAAACTGCACCAGATTTATCCCACAGAATGAAGTGCAAACAGCTGAGTAACTGTTGGTCCAAATAAATCAGACTTAAAACAGAAAAAAAAAAACCAAAAACATACATGTACAGTAATTGTTACATTTGCCATTTTAAATTTGTGCTACTAGCATTATTTCTAAACTTGATACACACATATGACTCAAAAGATTTCAAAAGACAAGCATATATTTCCTCATATTAAGAATGAGAAAAAAATATTACCAACTGAAGATAACCATTGACAGTTATTAAATTTTATTAAAATGTAGGTTTACGGGCTCAAATCTAGTGACGTAAACCACATCAAATCAAGTAATATGAAACAGAAAGTACAACCCATTTGAGTTCCAAGGTTTTATCTAAAAAAGATATGTAAATACAGCCTGAGATGAACAACACATAACATATTATACTAAGTCTTTATTTATTTAACAAGCACTAAACTGAAGAACCAGTGTGTGGAAAACTAAGTACACCACATGACTGAAATCACTGTTTTCTGTATGACTTTATTGGTCTCTTAGATTGTTGTGGAGGAAATCTCCCCTGCTTTCCTTAAAGATTTTGCTTTAGCACATTGAGGTTTTCAAACATTTGATAAACACAGCTCTCTGAAAGTTGCACCACTTCAATCAGGTTGAGATCTGTACTTTGACTGGGCCATTTGCAAACTTGATTCTTTTCTTTTATAGCCACTCTGTTTTAGATTTGCTGCTATGCTTTGGATCATTTCTGTCAGAAAGTTGTCAGAAAATTGGCTTCCCGTTTGATTGTATTATAATATTGTTAGACGTATAGTTGAGCAGTAGTCCTCTTGGCTTTTGTAGTCTTTCACAGTTTCACTATGGACACTGGTAACTTTTTGATGCCTCATCAGTCCAGCACTTGTACCTGACATCTTAACAGTGACCTATAATCCATTCAATGTCAGCCTCTGTTATGTCTACACATAGAAAACTTTGCCATTCAAAATGCATGCACTTATTACTAGCAGGTATTGCATAAACACGTATGTTGAAGCATAAATGTAGTCATACCAAATATTGACTTTCAAGCTTGTTAGAGTTGTAAAAACTTTTTTTTTTAACTGCATTTCAGTGTATGTCTGTACATAACACTGGTGGCTCAGGCTTTTGCACAGTACTGTATGAGATGTGTTGTTGTTCATCTGAACTTTAAGACCCGCTAAGGACCAGATGACTCACATTATATCCTGACGTGTAAAACCTTGGGCCTGAAAGAGGCTTTACTTCCTTTTACACATGACTGTATATGCATATACACACGCAAACATAACCGGCTTTTACCTTTCTCAGATCTCCACCCTGACAGTACTCCATGGCCAGCAACGGCAGATCATTGGTGGCCACCAGTTTCTGCATTCCTTGAGGAACTTCTCGGGCAGCAACCACATTGACATGATCCAACCTAAGTGAGAAAAACTAATTAGAAGAACTGTACAATGTATTATAGCAATATAATTCATTATCATTTTACCACAAGAAATCATCTTTTGCTAAAATGTCCCTGAAATTGATCTGATGACAAAAGAAAATGACAAATCAGAGAAGGGCAATTGATCTTCCCAAGGGGGTTTCATGAGAAATTGGGAGTGCTGTGGAGGGTGGCACCAATAAGGTAAACTCAATTCTGCTCATTATTAATGCTATTTCTTTAGAAACTGTCACTGGTAAAAGGGGATATTAGAATTAAGCTATAATAAAATGCTAAAATTTTAATCACTATTTCATCAACAATCTCAAAAACACTTGTGAAAAAAGTTTCAGCAAACATTGAAAGATTTAACTCTGTACTAAGTGCTATTGCCATTTTGCTTCCAGTTGAATTAATTGATTTGCAGTTTTTCATTTCTTTTTCCATGTTTGGTGACATAAATCGAGTCTTTTTTTGGTTTTGGTTAAGTGCGTTAAAGTCGGGTTCAGTGTCTGAGTAAATGCCTTCAATTCTGCATTTGAGAGCTCTGGAACATCCTTCCCTTTCCTCATACGAAACTCTCATTTCTGCTTTCATTTTTTCCCCTGCACAACGCAAAAACACCTGGGTACATATTAGTCTTTATCTTGCATCCACTTCCAAAGCCCAACATTTTTCCCATGGGACCCATTTCAGTCCAGCCTATTCAAGCATGCAGTTAACTTCTTGAATAAACTCCCTGTCTTGCGTCACTGCACCAATAACATCCAGTAAGAACCAAGCAAATATACAGAGATTAATCTTGAATTACGCTCCAATGTTTCGACTGACTGCACTGATTAATTTCCAGGTTCTTGGCAGCTATTTCTAAGGAAGTTATGCATTGTGATATTGTGAAAAAAAAAAAATACAATTTGTTGTTTCTGCATTTTTTTTTTGCCTGGGAACTGCTCTTTTACCATATCCTGTCTTACATAGAAAACATTCGCCTCCACTTTTTTCCACATTAGACACAAAAATCTTCTCCACAGGCTGGGACACAGTTCTGTGAGGACAACAAGTGCGCTTGGATCCTTGTAAACTGTAGTTCAGCATCTGTGTGGACAAGTCTCACAAACGTCTGCATGAAGTGCTGTGTTTAACCTATGATGACAAAATGTACCTCACTCAGACCCAGTTGGACCTTGGAAGTAGAACACACCACAACTCTTATATCACTGAATATATAACACAAAACATGATGCAATTGCTGATACATGAGTACTCTAAATTTCATATATGCAAACAATGCTTTTGTAATTTCATATGACTGACTGAGATAGATACTGTATTATTTAATCTTTGATTCTTTTCTATGTTTTTTGTATGAATTGCAGTGAAGCCGCCTGGCATCAGAGTTACTCTACACTACCATATGTTGTGCTGTTCTTCATTTAAACTTTATTAGAAAAATGTTTAAAACTTGGCTTGCATTCAAAATAACAAAACCTTCAAAACTGTTTACATCACACAATCTCTGGATCTGATTACTTTTTGATCTATCCGATTCAATTTCCTCCTTTGCCATTTCTGAAGCTTTGTGGTTTCATAATGTGTCACTGAAACAATGTGTTTCAGATTGCCTCTGACTCAAGTATTCATTACATATAAAAAGCAAAGGAGAGTGTAAAGATAACAGACTCCAACTGATATCAGACTGACCAAGAAAATGATGTACTGCATGCAATCTGTGTTGTAGGAACTCGAATAGCAGAAGACTGAGAGCAATCACTGAAATAATAAATGACTGTTATTATGAGTCCATAACTTGCTTTTTTCCCCTCACACGTATGCAAGTGTTCAGTTAAAGCACTAAATAATCAAATAAAACGAAATACATTCAGCTGTATAGTTATATTGCTTTAATATAGGATGTTTTCTGCTTCTGGGAATACAACGATTCATATGAAGTTCTTCAAGTTTCAATTCTTGGATCATTTCTGCTTTTAATTGATGTTACCATTAGGCCATCTATTTAACATCTTCAAAGGCATCTCCTATCATTGCTATGCTGATGACACACAGCTATACTTTTCTGTCTCAATCTCAGCAGCCTCTCCTATCTCAGCTTTATTGTCACTAAAGACTGGGTGTCTTCAGCTGTGACAAAGCCGAGATTCTTGTGTTCAGCTTCTCTTAAGTGGTCAGTCATTATACTGCCCTCCTCACCAGCAATATCGAATCAGCATCTAAGAATCTTGGTATTATTTTTAACCAGCATCTCCAAGCTCATCCAGTCTTGTTTCTTTAAACTAAGAAACATCACAAAAAAGTACATGCTTTAATGTTCTCCCTACTCATTTACCGTCAATGACTCTTCTCTTTTGTTAGGCTGCTAACAAAAACAAGCCAGTGGTCACATCACATCACCTCTACTCTTACTTGTCTTCAATGGCTTCCAGCTGAAATTAGAAATAATTTTAAAATTGTATTAATAACCTAAATCCACACGGCCAAGCTCCTGCACAGATAGCAGACATCCTGAGAATTTATTCCAGCAGACAACCATTTCATTCTTCTAAGTTAGAGTGGTCCACACTTTTGAGGTTGTCCTACAAAAACTTTGTAACAGCCTGCGTTAGCCTGAATCAGCAGTTTGTTTTAAACAGCTGCTGAAAACTAATTTTATAGCTCAGCTTTTCTGTAATCTTTAACCCCTTACTTCTGGCTGTAGAGTGTGTGTCTGTATGTGTGTATTTATGACTGAATGTAAGAACGTATGTTTGACTGTGTGTCTGTCAGCTGGGGCAGGTGAACTTATGTTTAATGTATAGTTTTATCCAAACTGTAAGGCACAGTTTTTGGGGGTTATTTTTTAAAGCTATACAAATAAAGCTATTATTATTATAATATATGAACTGGAAAGCATTTCTTTCTTAATTCTATTTGAGAAAACGTTTAGAAAAAAAATACACAATGAGAGAAAGAGTGGGATGAAGCCTGCATGAGATTTTGGAAATGTTTTTTTTTCCTTGGTTTTAAAAAGACATTCTGCATTTGCAAAAGCAACAGAATACCAGCTCTATAAACACATTATAACTCAAAAACAAAGTGATGTGTTTTTCAGTAGATGTTCGTGTGCAAATCTGTGTTAAGTAGCTGTAATAATATAATGGTAGGTTGCCATGTCCCCTACCCAGTGTTTTTTTCCCCAAGTTGAGCGTGGGAGCACGGAAGGGTTGCGGTTGTGACCGAGTCTGTCTGAAAACAACACGCTTGTTAAAGCAAGACAAGGGGAAAAAAAAAAAAAGGTTTTATGCGCGTGTTTGCACTACCAAATGACAAAAAGCACATGCACTTCACATCTCAAAACATAATCAAACCCTGCATAAACTGGCATCCAGGGACCTGACACCAAAACCGAAGCCATTAACAGAATGGCTTCTGGTGTGGAAAGAGAATGGCTGCCAAAGCTGAGCAAAATGAGGAGGTGGCACCTAGGACGTCAGAAATAACCAAAGTCACCAAAATAACTCACTTTCATGCTGTTCTAATTATCTAATGTGTGATTTTTACTATTTCAGGGCACAAAATTGTTTTTTATATTTTGAGAAACTTGTTAAACAGATGGGTACATAAAAGTCAAATGTCAAACTCATAAGCACCCAGTTTGTCATGGAATGTACCAAAGTGAGTCACGGCAACATGTCAGACTGAACCAGGCTAACATGCCAAAAACAGCCTTAAACCAACGCACCAAACTGTTTCAGTTTGCACGGGAAAATCACCAATTTCTTAAAAACTGATGTGTCACAAACTGAGATGCATCACTGTGGAAAAAGACACTTTTCCTTGAATCTTCCTTGACAATTTGCTGCTCATTATGCACACAAGTGCAAGTCAGACTGGGACTTCCAAGAAGCAATGGTGGGGGAAAAAAACTGTAGTTGCAAGGGAACAGGTGACTGAGCACATTTTAAATCAGTTCTAGTTTCTGTATAGGACTTGGATGGAGTTATAATACTGATAATCACTCAACATAATCTCGAATGCAGCTTCTGACCTTTTCATGATCTGGATCTCCAGACACCATCTCTCCTTGTTTCTGTCACTCAGCTCTTGCCGGCATTGCTTTATAGCAATCTGCTCCTCTGTGTCCTGAAAACAGACAGACACAAAGTCAGACTTCCATCATTTCAGAGGACATTACACTGATTTACACTGAAAAGCTGTTTTCACACATGAACTTTAGCCTTTTATTTCTCTACACAATATCCAATAGAGGTCCTCAATTCATTTGAGATGTTAAACAATCTCTGCAGTGCCTCAACATTCGCTAACCTTGCCAAAAAAAAAATATTTCCCGTATTGGCAATGAGGCTGACTCAGATAGTTTCCTGCTTTGTGCTGCAAGTCAGAGACAGCAACTGCAGACAGTGTCTCAACCATATTCTCCTGAAATGTTCAGAGTTCATATGTCGGGGACAAAAAGCTTAAGGAAAAGAAATAAAAGAAACGGCGGTCAGGACAGAAAAGAAGGAAAGAGAAAAGAGAAACAAAAGCAAAATAAAAAAATTTTATAAATACATCAGGATAATACATTAAACCTACAAAGTCTGAACCATTAAACCTGAAACTAAAGTTCAACTAGAGTGTTTATTGAACCCTTGAACAAATTTAAAAAATAGATTTAATATCAAGTTGGATACATGAGTTTTAATTCATATAATTTATATCCACTTGTATTATTTGCTACATCCAGCTTTTCTTGCAATTGATATAATAATATGATGCTGTTGGGATCCATCCATCCATCTTCATCCGCTTTATCCGGGGCCGGGTCGCGGGGGCAGCAGCCTAAGCAAAGAGGCCCAGACCTCCCTCTCCCCAGCCACCTCCTCCAGCTCATCCGGGGGAACACCAAGGCGTTCCCAGGCCAGCCGAGAGATATAATCTCTCCAGCGTGTCCTGGGTCTGCCCCGGGGCCTCCTCCCGGTGGGACATGCCTGGAACACCTCACCCAGGAGGCGCCCAGGGGGCATCCTTGTCAGATGCCCAAACCACCTCAGCTGGCTCCTTTCGATGTGGAGCAGCAGCGGCTCTACTCTGAGCCCCTCCCGGATAGCCGAACTTCTCACCCTATCTCTAAGGGAGATGCCAGCCACCCTTCGGAGGAAGCTCATTTCCGCCGCTTGTATCCGCGATCTCGTCCTTTCGGTCACTACCCACAGCTCGTGGCCATAGGTGAGGGTAGGGACGTAGATCGACCGGTAAATTGAGAGCTTCGCTTTTACACTCAGCTCCCTCTTCACCACGACGGACCGGTGCAGCGTCTGCATTACTGCAGCCGCAGCCCCAATCCGTCTGTCGATCTCCGGCTCCCTTCTCCCATCACTCGCGAACAAGACCCCGAGATACTTGAACTCCTCCACTTGGGGCAGGACCTCATCCCCGACCCGGAGTGGGCACTCCACCCTTTTCCGGCTGAGAACCATGGCCTCAGATTTGGAGGTGCTGATCCTCATTCCCGCTGCTTCACACTCGGCTGCGAACCGCTCCAGTGCGAGCTGGAGGCCCTCACCCGATGAAGCCAACAGAACCACATCATCCGCAAAGATCAGAGATGAGATCCTGAGGCCACCAAAGTGAAAGCCCTCCGCCACTTGGCTGCGCCTAGAAATCCTGTCCATAAAAATTATGAACAGAACCGGTGACAAAGGGCAGCCCTGGCGGAGCCCATCACCCACCGGGAACGAGTCCGACTTATTGCCGGCAATGCGAACCAAGCTCTTGCAACGGTTGTATAGGGATCGAATGGCCCGTAGCAATGGGCCAGACACCCCATACTCCCGCAACACCTCCCACAGGACACCCCGAGGGACACGGTCGAATGCCTTCTCCAAGTCCACAAAACACATGTAGACTGGTTGGGCAAACTCCCATGCACCCTCAAGTATCCTCGAGAGGATGAAGAGCTGGTCCAGTGTTCCGCGACCAGGACGAAAACCGCATTGTTCCTCCTGCATCAGAGGTTCGACTAGCGGACGAACTCTCCTTTCCAGCACCCTGGCATAGACTTTCCCGGGGAGGCTGAGGAGTGTGATCCCCCTGTAGTTGGAACACACCCTCCGGTCCCCCTTCTTAAAGATGGGGACCACCACCCCGGTCTGCCAATCCACGGGTACTGCCCCTGATCTCCACGCAACATTGCAGAGGCGTGTCAGCCAGGACAGCCCTACAACGTCCAGAGCCTTCAGGAACTCGGGGCGGACCTCATCAACACCAGGGGCTCTGCCACCAAGGAGTTGTTTAACTGCCTCAGTGACCTCGCCCCCAGAAATTGGCGGGTCATTCCCCTCATCCCCAGACTCTGCTTCCTCCTCGGAAGACGCGTCAGTGGGATTAAGGAGGTCCTCGAAGTATTCCTTCCACCGCCTGACAATTTTCTCAGTCGACGTCAGCAGCGCTCCGCCAGCACTATACACAGTGCAGGTAGAGCACCGCTTTCCCCTCCTGAGACGCCTGACGGTTTGCCAGAACCTCTTCGAGGCAGTCCGAAAGTCTTTTTCCATGGCCTCTCCGAACTCCTCCCACACCCGAGTTTTTGCTTCAGCCACTGCCCGAGCCGCGTTCCGCTTGGCCTGTCGATACCTGTCGGCTGCCTCCGGAGTCCCACAGGCTAACCAAGCCCGATAGGACTCCTTCTTCAGCCTGGTGGCTCCCTTCACCTCTGGTGTCCACCATTTGGTTCGGGGATTACCACCACGGCAGGCACCAACCACCTTGCGGCCGCAGCTCAATGCAGCAGCTTCGGCAATGGAGGCGCTGAACATGGTCCATTCGGACTCGATGTCCCCCGCCTCCCTCGGAATGCTGTTGAAGCTCTGCCGGAGGTGTGAGTTGAAGATCTCGCGGACTGGGGCCTCTGCTAGTCGTTCCCAGCACACCCTCACTACACGTTTAGGTGCACCAGGTCTGTCCAGCGTCCTCCCCCGCCACCTGATCCAACTCACCACCAGGTGGTGATCAGTTGACAGCTCAGCTCCTCTCTTTACCCGAGTGTCCAGAACATATGGTCGCAGGTCTGGTGATACGATTACAAAATCGATCATCGACCTACGGCCTAGAGCGTCCTGGTGCCACGTGCACTTATGGACACTCTTATGTTCGAACAAGGTGTTCGTTATGGCCAAACTGTGATTAGCACAGAAGTCCAATAACAAAGCACCGCTCGGGTTCAGATCAGGGAGGCCGTTCCTCCCAATCACGCCCCTCCAGGTCTCGCTGTCGTTACCCACGTGAGCATTGAAGTCTCCCAGCAGGACAACAGAGTCTCCAGGTGGAGCACCTTCCAGCACCCCCCCCAGGGACTCTAAGAAGGCTGGGTACTCCGAACTGCCACTCGGCGCATAAGCGCAGATGACAGTCAGGACCCGTTCCCCGACCCTAAGGCGCAGGGAACAAACCCTCTCGTCCACCGGGAAAAACCCCAACGTACCGGCAGCAAGCCGAGGGGATATTAGAATACCCACCCCAGCCCGCCGCCTCTCACCAGGGGCAACTCCAGACTGAGACAGAGTCCAGCCCCTCTCCAGGAGACTGGTTCCAGAGCCCAAGCCGTGCGTAGAGGTGAGCCCGACTATATCTAGCCGGTACCTCTCAACCTCACGCACTAACTCAGGCTCCTTCCCCACCAGAGAGGTGACATTCCATGTCCCTATTGCCAGTCTTGGCAGCCGGGGGTCAGTCCGCCAGGGCCTCCGCTCCTGGCCGCCACCCGGCACACAATGCACCCGACCCCTATGGCGCCTCCTGCGGGTGGTGGGCCTGCGGGAGGATGGGCCCATGTCGCCTCTTCGGGCTGTGCCCGGCCGGGCCCCATGGACTAAGGCCCGGCCACCAGACGCTCGCCCTCGGGCACCCTCCCCGGGCCTGGCTCCAGGGCGGGGCCCCGGTAACCCTATCCCGGGCAGGGTAAACTGTTCCCTCGGTGTTTTTTTCATTGGGGTCTTCTGAATCGCTCTTTGTCTGGTCCCTCACCCAGGACCAATTTGCCATGGGAGACCCTACCAGGGGGCAAAAGCCCCCAGACAACATAGCCCCTGGGATCCCTGGGACACACAAACCCCTCCACCACGATAAGGTTGCGATTCACGGAGGAGTTGTTGGGATTAGATTTAAAAAATAAAAATCACAATAATGATGTAGGAGCCTCAAAGACTCATGTATCAAATATAATACACATGGCATTACAGAGTTAAAGTGGACATACAAATAAAAGACAGAAAAAAGCTTCATCTGAAGTGTGAATCATGCAAAGCTGCTCTAGTGGAAATGAGCGTAACGAAACCCTTTGTGTGATCTTCAATGTTAATTATATATTTTACCACGACTACTTTGTATTCAAGAAACAGAGTGGTCAGCCATTCCTACTTTATGATAAATACAAAAAAATGAGGGGAAATGGGGTAAAAGAATCACAAATTAGCCATAGGTATGGATGCCCACTGTCAGCTGGGGCTAGCCTGCCTGTGAGCCTGGTTGGATAACCAGTTAAACAATAGATGGATGGACTGGACTAAAACAATGGAAAAATACACAACTATCATTACACCTTTGCAAACCACAGAGCAGACACTATATTAAATCACTTCCCTAAAAATGATGAGAAACAACTTCTTCCTACCTGTTTCTCATGAAGGCGTTTTACTTCCCATATGAGCTATTATTAGCCAACAGTATTGTCGCCAATGCAGGAAGACATAACCTTTCCTGCAGAGGAAGTTGAATCATCACAACGGCAGTGCCACGAGAGCCCTCAATCATTCTCCCTCCTAAAGTTCAATCTGCAGTGGCACCGATGATTAGCACTGTGATTACAATGCTAAACTTCTTTTTTTTTTTAATGCTTCACTGATTATTGTAAACGGCAATGGAAGTAAATCATACAAATACATTTATGGAAGACACACGCACTGGCCCCTCTGTTAGATACTCCTGTTCAGCACCTTATATATGCAAATATCCAATAAGCCAATTACATGGCAGCACCCTAATGTATTTAGGCATGTAGACGTGGTCAAGGTGAACTTCTGAAGTTCAAATGTAGCATCAGAATGAGAAAGAAAGGCGATTTAAGTGACTTTGTCGTGACTTATTTGTCATGGGCAAGTCTGAGTATTTCAGGAACTGCTGATCTACTTGAATTTTCCCACTTTCCAGAGAACAAGAACAAATATCCAGTGAGCAGCAGTTTTCTGGTCAAAATTCTTAGTTAATGTGATGTTAAGGAGACAGAACAGGGCTGAGGAGGCAGAGAGAGAGAAAGAGAGAGAGAGCTGTGCATGAAGTGTGATTTTATTGTGGTGGAGACAAAATAGCAAAAGTAAGAGGGAATTCATGACGATGTTTATCAAATGTGAAGCGTAGTTTGTTGCTTCTTTTGCTGCTGGTTCAGTGAATTTTGGTTGGAGAGAGACAAAACCTGCAGCTCAGAATTCTAGTGCAAAAAAGAATCACAAATTGGCCATAGATATGGATGCCCACTGTCAGCTGGGCCTAGCCTGCCTGTGAGCCTGGTTGGATAACCAGTTAAACAATAGATGGATGGACTGGACTAAAACAATGGAAAAATACACAACTATCATTACACCTTTGCAAACCACAGAGCAGACACTATATTAAATCACTTCCCTAAAAATGATGAGAAACAACTTCTTCCTACCTGTTTCTCATGAAGGCGTTTTACTTCCCATATGAGCTATTATTAGCCAACAGTATTGTCGCCAATGCAGGAAGACATAACCTTTCCTGCAGAGGAAGTTGAATCATCACAACGGCAGTGCCACGAGAGCCCTCAATCATTCTCCCTCCTAAAGTTCAATCTGCAGTGGCACCGATGATTAGCACTGTGATTACAATGCTAAACTTCTTTTTTTTTTAATGCTTCACTGATTATTGTAAACGGCAATGGAAGTAAATCATACAAATACATTTATGGAAGACACACGCACTGGCCCCTCTGTTAGATACTCCTGTTCAGCACCTTATATATGCAAATATCCAATAAGCCAATTACATGGCAGCACCCTAATGTATTTAGGCATGTAGACGTGGTCAAGGTGAACTTCTGAAGTTCAAATGTAGCATCAGAATGAGAAAGAAAGGCGATTTAAGTGACTTTGTCGTGACTTATTTGTCATGGGCAAGTCTGAGTATTTCAGGAACTGCTGATCTACTTGAATTTTCCCACTTTCCAGAGAACAAGAACAAATATCCAGTGAGCAGCAGTTTTCTGGTCAAAATTCTTAGTTAATGTGATGTTAAGGAGACAGAACAGGGCTGAGGAGGCAGAGAGAGAGAAAGAGAGAGAGAGCTGTGCATGAAGTGTGATTTTATTGTGGTGGAGACAAAATAGCAAAAGTAAGAGGGAATTCATGACGATGTTTATCAAATGTGAAGCGTAGTTTGTTGCTTCTTTTGCTGCTGGTTCAGTGAATTTTGGTTGGAGAGAGACAAAACCTGCAGCTCAGAATTCTAGTGCAAAAAAGAATCACAAATTGGCCATAGATATGGATGCCCACTGTCAGCTGGGCCTAGCCTGCCTGTGAGCCTGGTTGGATAACCAGTTAAACAATAGATGGATGGACTGGACTAAAACAAATGAAAAATACACAACTATCATTACACCTTTGCAAACCACAGAGCAGACACTATATTAAATCACTTCCTGGCTCAAAGCCAGCTTTAAAAATGCAACGATATTAAATGTGAGTCATACAACAGCACAGCTAAAGTACAATTTTAAAGATAGGAAAAGGAAGAGCCACTAATCGGGTGTTGTCATGTTCCCAGAGTGCCCTCTTGTTCAGTGATGTAACTTTCAAATGGTTTCATCCCGTGACTTAGAGTGACATCATTACAATAGACACTATTTCACATGGGCTGAGTGCACAAAGAAGAGCTTCCTGGAGTGAACAAAACCCATGAAGGTGAAATCCCAAATGCTCTTTTGTTCAGTTCAAAGACCTTCATTCTTTTCATCAGACCCATATTTTATAAATAACACTTTCTGAGCTTCCATTAGTCATAATCTTTCTCCAGGTTGTCCTTAGCACATGTCAGTCTGGCTTGAAGATGACAAATTGAGTTTTTCGCAGTCTGCAGCCTCACAGTCAATTCCCGTGCAGTGTTCTACTGATTATCTTCTTTCAGACGAGCTGGCGAAGTCATTCAGGAGTGTCTTCACAGTTGTTCTGGGGTCTTTGGAGACATCTCTCACTCAGTTTCTTTCCAGAATTGTTGAAACCTTTTACTTCCAACCTCTGTCAGGCTTGTTCTAAACTGTTTGGTCTCTTTAAATTTTGGGAAAATACTTCTAACTCCAGTTATTTAAACTTGGGAATGCTGTGATAGCTTTGTGTATCTATCTCCTCCTTTGTGAGCATCACCAATTCTTATGATGATGACTGATTACGTTTGTTTTTGGCAGGATGCTTTCCAAAGTGACAGCTTAAACCTGTGCTGAAGTTTTGATACTGTGTGTAAATTGAACATTACAAAGTTAAAGCACCACAATGCACAACGCTGGTTTGTGCTATGGCTCGCTAAAACATTTTTCAGGGTGGTAATAATGACCATAATAAATTCGTTTTTAATGAAATAATAGTTCTTGTGTTCAAATAGAAATAAATTATGCTTTCTAAAGAAAACTAGCATGTTTAGAAAATCCCATACTCTTTTAAAAACTAAAAAGCTTTGAATTTCATAGGGGATTTTTATCCTCAAGAGTTCTGTAGTATCAAAATAATCCAGTGAGAGCTGTTTATACATTCTTTCACACAATTCCAGTGTCATCTTAGTGAAATACAAACAGACATAAGCTAAAAGATGAGTTTAATTTGTACCCTACAGCTAATCCACCTCCACGGTCATTATACTGTTTACATGAGCTTTCGCTGTAGGAAGAACAAGGAAGCTTTGCCTCAGCAGGTTGAGGAAGTTTTCCTCATCTTAAATCTTTACTAAACACAAAAAGGGAAACACACAAGTGAACTTTCATTTTTGAATCCATTTTAAAATGACTATTTCCCTCTAAAAAAAACCCTTAACTTTAAAATGTGATCAGCAGTGGTAAGAGCCGATGGCTTCCCAGAAACTCCAGCAGGACATGTTTAATTATCTTGTCAGTGTAATAGTTTGTTATTCAAACATCCTCTTTCCTGTCTTTTATGTCCTAAAGATATAAGATTCTCAAAGAGGTAACAGTATGCTAGAAGTATGTGGAGTGAATACCTTGTTTTGCCATCTTGTGACATTCCCAAAGCCCCCAGTGCCGAGCCGCTCCTTCAGCTCCCAGGGCCCACAGCTCTGCGGCTGCTGCAGAGGGACTCGATTCATGACCTCCTCACCTACACCTAAAACAACAAAATAGTGGATCCGTCATGACCCATTACTAAGGCTAAAATGTTATGTTTGGCCTGAAAAATGTCACGGGAGTATGCATTTGTCTGAGCACGCAACCAGTACTCAAGCAAATAATTAACTGATTCGTCTCGAACAAATGCCTAAAAAAAATCCTTGTTTGAAGCTTCTCAGCTCTGAGACCTACAGTGTTTTCTGGTTTGTACAGGAACATGCAAAAGTCTTGAGTCAACCTTTTATATTTATACCTTTATACCTTTTAAAACTGATAATAGGTGCATTGTTTAACGGAAACATGCAAACACACATAGAGATAGAAAATAACATAACAGTTTGGACGATTCTAACAAGCTTGAAAGTATCTCGACCGATGGCTTCCTATCTTGTGTTTTTCTACCCAGATCTGCCTTTCCAGCATTAGCAGTGTTTGGGATTACTGAAAAAAATGAAGCCATAGACAATTCGTTTCTTTCCAGATGGTACAGTGTGATGGATCGAAGTCTGACAGTACTTGTCTGTGTTCATAATTCCATTAAATGCAGCCCAGAATCATGACTGACTCTCCACCGTGTTTTATAGATGGCTGTAGACACTCTATATGACAACCAGAATTTTCAGATCTGGTTCATCACTCCATCAGAGCTGTTGCCACTGACTTTCAGTTCAGTTCTTGTGTTGGCATACCTCAGCCTTTTCTCCCCATTTCCCTTCCTTAAGAATAGCCACGCTTCCACTGAGACCATTTCTGATGAGGCTTCAGTAGATGGATCAACTGAAGGTCAGGATGCATCTCGCAGCTTCTGTGTCAGGTCTTTGCTGGAATATTACCCATTTCTAAGAACATGAGTTTTAGTCGTGCCACTTCATCTTTTGTCTTCCACTTGTCTAGTTTCCTCAAACACACTGCACACTATGCCAGAATATGCCAACCTTTTGACTGAAAACATCATATAAACATTTTATCCCCATCATTTCTGCCCTTGTTTTTGTTTTGTTTTGTTTGTAAATTCATCTAAAGGAATGGGAACAAATGTGTTTTTGCAAAAGACCTTTAGCGTCTGAATATACAATTTTAATCTAGTTCTTTGCTATGTTATATGTAAACAAAACACTGGCTCATTTTTGGGTTAGGTGCCTTTTTGAATGATTCATAGGTCACTGTTAAGTGGCTTAACAAACCAAACATTCCCCTGAAAATGATCAGGTACAAGGACTAGACTAAAAATGAGAGAAAAAGAAGCGAATGTCCAAAGAGTAAGAGTAAAATGTCCAAGAGTAAAACATTAATTTGGTAAAATGAGTAACTTGTCTATTGGTCAGGGACAGTAAGAAAAGAAATGCTGTGTTTGTCCTGTAGGTGATGACATATGTATACAGAAACAGAAACAACAGTGTTGGTGGCTTCTAAACAGCAAAAAAGTAACAAAAAGCTGTATGAATTCCCATAAGTTAATTAACCTATTATAAAAAATGAAAACGAAATCTCATTGGGAACTTGTTGTATTATCAGTATTGTTATAAATGTGACTGCAGGGGTCTGATGGATGAAATAAAAGCTCTCCAAACTGTGAAACTACATAAACACTGAGTTTATGTTTTACAGCAGCTGCAATAAAACAGACAAAACATACATACAAACATTCCTATAGGCGAGTCTAGCTTATTAAAAAAAGCCCACTACGTGTATATAAAGAAAACTAACTGTCATATAGTCGCAGACTATTAAGAGGCCCATTAAACACTACAGGGGCGCTACATGCTTGAAGGGTTTCGTTTTAAGCTTCACAGACTTACAGTAAATATACCGCCAACCTTTTACTCATTGTAAGAATATTATTCACCAACACACAAAAATTTACTTTCCTTTTGTACTTCTCTGTTCATATAAAATGAGCTGGAACTAGTCTTCGTGTTTTATTTTCAAGGAGAAAAGCGTCAACATTTCAACTCCTAAGTCCTACCTTAGGCTCCACACGCAGCGTTCACGCGTTTTCACGCCTTTTTTGTGTTTGAACGGCAGGTTTACTGTGTGTATCCGAGCTTTCAATCAGTAAAACTTTAATAAAAACTACTGCAGCAAATTTTGGCGACACAACAAATCTCCAAACACTCAACTTCCTGATACTGATATTTCCTGTTAACCTGACGAAGAATCAGTCCCGCCCACTTGTAGGGAAAGTCCTCGGATTGTGTCCTGCTGGTAGGTTTATGCACTTTTCAACCACACATTATGAGTTTGATCACCATTAAACGGAAATTTTCTTTAATTCCCCCAAATTAAATAAAGAAACACCTAAGTGTAAACTCATAATTGTAGAAAGTCACTCAATTTAGAAACAAATACCACATTAATCCAAAAAAAAAAACAAACCTTATTACATTTTTAAAAAATTGATTATTTTAGTTTAAAAGGTAGTTTAAATGTTTAAGTGAAGAATTATCGTAACTCCTAATTCATATTCTGTCATGTACATTAATAATTTGGCGTCATTTGTGTCTTTCTACATAAGCAATGTGGCATCCAAACAGCCGTACACATAAAGGTCACTTCAGTGTCTCTCTTTAACTAGAAAAATGAAACACGGGGTCATCGAGAAAGAATGTGACCTAGCTCATCTTTCTGGGAAATAATCTTGCGGATCAAACGCTTTCAAAAACAATGGCCATCCCAGCTGTCATAATTCAAGAAATAAGTACACCTGGATCTGTCTGGGCTATCACATTCACACCTGCGCTCAATTTAGAATCGCCAATTAACTCAACTCACTGGATGTCTTTGGAGTGCGGGAGAAACCCACGCTGACACAAGAAAAACAACCTGGTTTCAAATACAGGACTTTCTTGTTATGAGGCAGTAAACACTGAACCACAACATGAATGTATATATGATATCACTGCTAAGGGTACAGCACCATTACTGTGCCATAACTTCCCAAACTGCTTGACTCACCCCTCTCATCTGCATCATGACCTGACAGCTCATATTAACCTACTGAAAATCTCCTTCTTCGCTGCCCCTCTTTAGTTTCATTGGTTTCTTTTCTGTCTGGATCGTGCCCTTGTAGATCTTTAATCAAATCCAGATGCTCAGATTCTGTGAGGCAAATAAATTACAAAAAAAGTAATATTTATACATAAAGCGCCTTTTATAGACATAAAGCGACAAAACAAGAACTAAGAATAATTACAACAAAATAATTAATAGCAATACAGGGCCCAGTTTAATCACAGGACAAAACAGAATATATAGATCATTTAAAAACAGCTAACATCAATAAGACTACAGGTTTTACTATTTTTGGGGTGATCCAGTTGGGGCAGGCCTACGATCGTAAAGTTGAATATTTTTAGATCAGTTGAAATCAGCTTGTTGACGTCTGTTAAAGTGTTCATCTCAGTGTTTCAGATGTTCTGACTTTGCAACATCATTGTTGATATAGCGGGTGTTATATTTGGAGAAGATGCACTTCAGAGTTTCCAGAGTATACCAATGATGTTTTTTTTTCTGTTTAATCACCTGTTGTTTTTGCATGGAGTAATGTGAAAACTGAGCCTTAATAAAGAAACCAAGCTTCCCCTTGAGTTACTTGGTAAAATATATCTGATGGTTTTCTGATGTGCGCTTTAGGTGGGTATGGCTCACTTATCAGATCGGAAGTGTTTATAAAAATTGTTCCAGTTTAAACTAACATATTACGATGCTGCTTCCTCTGCTGTAGTAGGATAATACAAAAAAGGCTTAATGACCCAATGGAACTTGTAATGAAAGAACTTTGTTCGCTTATTTATCTACATTTAGCCATGTAAACACAGCCTGTGATAGTGGCTTGAATGTAGATTTCAGTAATATATTATTACTGTTTCTTTCAGCAGTCGGTTTCAGCTGCACTCTGTGTTTGAAAGCCAACTGTCATACCAAATACACAAATATATGTTTAAAAATATAAATGTTTGAATTTATCTTTTATATATTTTATTGTCTAAATCCCATTCTTGAAACTTTTTCTTGAAACTTTTAACCAAGCTAGCAACTAGCTATCTTAGCCTCAAGCTAAGCTAAATAAGCTAAGCTACTTATTGATTATAGTGGTCAGAACTCAACTGTCTCAATTGTTCATGGACTCAACAAGGTGCTGGAAATGTTCCTCGAAGATTTTGGTTCATACTGACATCATAGCACCAAACAGTTGCTGCAGATTTGTTGGCTGCACATCAATGATGAAAATCTCTACCACATCCCAAAGGTGCTCTGTTGGACTGAGATCTGATGCCTGTGGAGGCCATTTGAGTACAGAGAGCTTGTTGTCATGTCACTTTTGAGATCATCTGAGCTTTGTGACATAGTATATTAGCATTGTGGACACACCTAGCAGGAGATGGGTACACACATAAAGGAGTGGGCATGGTCAGCAGCAAAACTCAGTAAGGTGCGGCATTTAGGCTGGCACTAATATCATGACACTATATATATAACCACTAGCCCTAGATACAACTTTGATACAAGGTGGTATGGATCCATGCTTTGTTGTTGTTGACAGAAAAGTCTGACTCCACCATCTAAATGTTCCTTCAGAAATCAAGACTCATCAGTGCAGGGAACATTTTTCCAATCTTCTGCTACCCAATTCTAGTTACTCCTTGTGATTTTTAGCCTCAGTTTTCTTTTCTTAACTGACAAGAGTTGTACCTGGTGTGGTCTTCTGCTGCTGTAGCCCATCTGCTTCCAGAATGGACATGCTGTCTGTTCAGAGATGCTCTTCGGCATAGCTTGGCTATAACAAGTTGTTATATGAGTTACAGTTGCCTTCCTTTCAGCTTGAAGCAATCTGTCCATTCTCCTCTGACTTCTGTCATCAGTGAGACATAACACTAACATCAGACAATTAAATTTAAACTTAAAATTTAAACTTACACCCAGTTACCTCAGGGACACAGCTGTGTCCCATACAAGAAGATAGATAGAAGTCTTCTAAGGCAAGTCTGTCTTGGCTTAGAAACAGCTGTATCCTCAGCTTGTTAAAATTACTCCTTGTCTATCGAACTACAAACACTGGAAAGTCAGAGAAAATTGAGGTACATGGTTAATATTTACAAAAAACATGGTAAGTGAAAAATGTAATATCTAGTTCACAGTAAGTAAGTTTTGATGTGTGCAAAGTTACATTTTTTATTCTTTAATATTTGCTAAAATGTAATAACATTTATAACCATTAGTTAAAAGTAAAATTTTGTAACTGAAGGTTTCTATCAGCACAGAGTGCCTCAGAATATTTTAAAAAGCAAATAATCTGATCAAAATTAGGTAAACTATCTTGTTTCCACTGGTAGAGCTCATGAATGCACAAAATGTTTGCCCATCGGATTATGTTAAAGCTGTTTACCTTGTTATGTTTTGTTAGCTTCATCCATAAAAACAAAATAAAAAACTGCAGGCTTATATGCTGGAATATTTCTATATTACAGTTTTTCTTTCGTTTTTTTTTTTAAACTTGTACTAAAACACATGTCTAAGTTTTGCACAGTCGTCTTTTTCACTCTATCTCATGTTTGCTGCCAAGGAAAATCAGTAACTGTGAACTGTGTCCGAGAAACCTTCTCGTATTCATTTTATGTGACACTCGATACCCTGATTGTGGATTTGCAGCATCCGAGCTCCAGGAATTATAAAAACATCTACCCACACATTAAGACAGCAAACTAAAATGTTTAAAACAGTGGTTTGTGCAGATGCTACAATTACTCTGCATGATTTACAAATACCTTACCATTTATGGCACAATGTAAATAAGGACAAACAAAATAAGAAAAAAGGTGCGTAATTTTTTTCATTACTTAACACAAAAGAGGAAGAATGCCTTAATTGGTCAGTTTCATAAGAATTTCAAGGAGATAAGAGTCTTGTGTTGTAACATGACCTGATGTAACTTTTGACTTATTCCTCTGTAGTAGATTGTGTTCTTGAAGTACTTTATATGTAATATGTGTCTTTGTTTGTGATTTTCCTTAGTGAGACTTGAGAGCTAATTGTAATCCAACACAGATGAAGACAAAGTGGGACAGACGCCAAACTAACTTCCCCCCTAAGCCATTACACCCCAAATTGTTGTATTTTCAGCAATTTAATGTAGATTTAACAGCCAATAAAAACAATGAACATGGATTATTCCAAGAAAATAAAAACCTTAAGTGTTCTGAAAACGACATGGAGCTACTTTTCAGGCTAAATGATTGATTTCCTGAGGAAGGGATGGGTTGAATAAAGGGGGACTGTGGTTGTCACAAAGGGCTCCTGGTGCCAGGTGGTTAGCCACAGTGATATAGTACCACCCACAACCCACCACAGCCTCCCAGAGGCGACCTACTGTGTGAAGAATGAGCTGTTTACTAGTGTTTTTTTTTTTCACTTTACACGTCTGCTTAAAAGCTTCAGTAGTTTTTGTTCGGTTTGGTTGCACTCCAACTAAAATAAAATATAATAATAATAATAATAATAATAATAATAAAAACGCGGTAGCAACACATTTGCATAGCATTCACTATATGTAAACATACATCCTTTACATCCTTTAACTAGACCATCTATCTATTAAAAATGTTTAAAAACATTTATAACGCGCATATGTCTCTCTTTTTCTGTTACACACACATTTTATGTGTGTTGTCCTGAAATGTAAACACATTAAGATTCTCCTATAAATAATAAATAGCATACATTTGAAAACAATAGCATGTCGTTTATATTGATCTATTTTATGCAAACGTGCATAAAACCAGGCGTATTTCTATTGAAAGAAATGACGAATGCAGATTTCCTCATCAAATACCTTAGAATAAAACTTGTTAACTTGGTAACTTGGAATGGTCCCGCCCACCCGGCTGCATCATCAAGCATCATCCGGGCCGGGGCCGACATCCCTGACGTCAGCCTGCTCCCTTGAAGCACCGGTCGGACCGGAGCGCTTCGGTATAAACTTGGAGCGGAGGGACAACCAGCTCAGTCCGAGCGGCAAATACAAGAACACTCAGAGTTACTGCAAAGACACCGAGAAGAGATCCTTTCAGAAGATTTCGTGTCTGGTAAGAGCTTTTTTCCTCCTTTGTATTAAGATGTCACCGCGGTGGAGGTTTAGATGCACCAGAGGATTCTCCTGCAAAAAACTCGGTTTTACTACGTTTCCCTCTGGCTCGTTATTATGTAACAGTAATTATTAAAGGTTATTCAATTAATTGGATCCGCTTTATATGATGATGATAATAGTGTTGCAGGGATTTTGCGCGGTTCCAACTAAACGTGTCAATTGGAATTAATTATCATGTTTTATAAAAAGTAATCAAAAGGAATTGAACTTTTTTTTTAACTGGTGTGTAGTCTTGTGATAGAGATATATTAAGGTGTCTCTTTCAAACTATATAATGCCATAGATTAAAATAATTAGAATAATAGTACAGCATAAACAGCCAAAACGGTACTAACAAGTGTTTCAGCTAATACAGGATGTTGGTTAAGGTGTGACTTTTTTTCTTTGTCTATTTAATGTCATGCACGTTACAGCACCACTCATAAAAGTTTTGGGTAAGCTGTGTGAGGAAAAAAAACTATCTTGCAGCCTATGAAGTCATTTATGTGGAACATCTCATACTTTTCTCACCCTGACCTCAGCAGCTCTCTGCATCCTCCTCCACCTGCTAAGTTTGG
Source organism: Neolamprologus brichardi (assembly GCF_056152115.1). NCBI lineage: Eukaryota > Metazoa > Chordata > Actinopteri > Cichliformes > Cichlidae > Neolamprologus > Neolamprologus brichardi. The sequence goes on from NC_142115.1 coordinate 27,700,806, forward strand.
TGGGAGTCTAAAATCACATACAGCACTTTTCAATTTGCGTAATCAAAACTGACACAAATTGCTGTACAGCTTCTTTAAAACATGGTGATATCGTGCTCTGCTGCTGGACTGTGTGTGTATTATCAAGCTGGATTCCACAATGCCTCAGTATGTGTTTCTGTGTACCAGCTTGAGCCAAGTCGAGTGGGGCTAATGAACTGGATCTGTGTCTGAGCTGGCACTCTGAGATCGTTCTCCTCCTTAGCATCTGTCAGCGCTGATGTTGTCCATCGCACTGATAATCTGTACTGCTGTGTGCTGAGAGAAAGTAGAGTTTGTAACTGGTATCTGCATTCCTGGCAGTGTGGTCAACTGGATTTTTGCCTTACACTTATGTTTGTGAGTCATAGGATCAGCACCTGGGGTCTTACAGCTTTAAGTTAGGAGTGCAGGTTAGGCAGAGGACAGTGTGTGTAATTCTTTGCTTTTGGATAAAACTCTTCTTATAAATCTGTAGTCTTCCTTTCTGACCAAACCTTCATTTACTTCACACAATGGCCTTGAGACTGGATGTAAAATACATCAATGCCTACATGTGTCTCTGCACACCTCGAGCTGGCGTGACTCAGGAGGAGTCATTCTCTTTCTGCTGACCTCTGGGATTTAATTCCCCAGAACACCCTGCTGTTTTTTTGCCCTTCTTTGTTTTCTTTCTGAGGTCTTCATCCTTGCATCCTGTCCTGCATAGCTGTCTCAGATTCCACTATCTCGCCACTTCTAACATGCTCCCATAACCTGCATTTTTTCATTTTAGGAGCTTGGGTTTCATTCCGATAAAGATTGCAAAGTATCATATTGCACACAGAGGGAAGGCAACAATGCTGCTGTCTGTTCTGTGGGAGTTTATGGAGCCAGATCACAGCTGCTTTGTTGAAGCTTGACTGAAATCCCCCGAGTAAAGAATGCATAATACCTTTGAAACATCTTACATGACATCATATGCCATGACAGATCCTAACAGTCACTCTACACACATGCAAACCTCTTACTCAAAAGAACAATACCTACTGAAAGTATGGTAAAGACTCAGTAATACCATCAGGTCAGACCTGTTCAACGCTTTAAAGTTCAGAACCTCTTCTGAGAAATACCAGTAAGAAACCAACTGTAAATTTTTACGCTGTAAAGGTGTTTCCTCTGCTAATTCCCCCATGTGCACCAGTGTGAGCAGTCCTCCCACTCTTCACTACTTTATTAAGTATCAAGTGTGATATTTGTGTAGATGAGAGACGGGAAGAGTGACCACAAACATGCTCAAAATACTCAGTAAATTTGAATTTCACACAGAGGTGTAAACTTTGTTCCTTCACAGTCTCTAACTTTAACATTTCAGCGTTGTCTCTAGTAGACAAGCATGTCTGACCCTTTTAAACTCAGTTGCTACTAATTTTTGCTGAAAAATCTGATGTCAAAGACCATGGCCAGCACTTAAGACCGGTTCCTTAAAAACACCAAAGTAGCATGAACATAACTGCTCTATGTGCGTGTTTGTGTCTGTGTGCATCTTATCATCTGCTGCATATGTTTGCTGTTTTCACGTGCTGCAACTCATAGCAGCTGTTATGACTCACAGTCTGACTGTTGCTACTCTGAAAATGCTTTCATTTCTTCCATTCATAACTGACCTACTAACTGGGGGAACCACACTCTCCACAGAGTGCATACTTGGTTGTACATGTTTAAGCCACTAAAAGTCTGGGTGTATCAGACCAGTGTGTTAAGCGTCTCAGTGCCAGAAAGCTGTATTGTGTCTCATTTAGAGTTTACTGCTATTTATTGCTTAGGATACTGTTTTAGATCAGCTAGGGTTATAAACTGTTATAAGATCATTGCTGTGGACCAAAGACTACATAGATATCTGTAATTAGTTGGAATACTGTAATAAGATTCCATATTTTACACTTTTATTATTATTACAACATTAAATTTAAGTCATATCACATATTTTCCTTTTGAAATAGCCACTTTTTAGTTAAAAACAGATTAAAATAGGCCAGACAGATAAATGTCTGACTTTTTGTCCATGCTTCTGCATTATTATCCACATAGATGCATTAAAAGTTGTAAAACTGACCATATGAAAACATATAGTTGTACTGTAAGATTACCAAAGGAATGTTGTTTTTTATGGCCCCCAACTGGGCCTCCGCATGAAAGATATACTAGAAAGGGTGGATACACATATGTTAACATCCGATGAGTGTTTGTCGGCAAGTGTTTTCGTGCTTGCGTGTGTTGATATGTACACCCGTTTCCTAAATACATGGGGCCTGTGCTGGTTGTGTTATAGCAGGAAACACATGTTTTAAGCTGACAGGGCCAGAGAGAGAAAGAGGGGCGACTGCACTGAGCTGAACAGCTGCACAAAGGAAACAAAAAAGAAAGTAGTGTTTTGTTGTCGCCCTGCCAGTGAGGTTCCACTGTGGGGGTTACAGCACAGGACAACAGGGTTTTTATTTGTCAGAGTCAAGAACAGCCTCCAAGAGACCTGCGCTCTTAATGGTGAGTGTGTGAATTTGTGTTTTCATAGTCAAACTCTGAGAGGGAGTCTTTGTTCAAAGGACAATGAGGAGAATGAACACTAAATCTTTGTGTGTGGGAGTGTTGATTAGCTCCACGTTCCTGAGCACATTGTGCGTGTATGTGTGTGTGTGTGTGTGTGTTTCATATATACTAATATATGAAAACACAATGCAGTTTTCTATTAGCTCAGTCAACCGCAGAAGGTGATTCAGTGAAGAACAAGCCAAAAGAGAAGAGAGGGCAAAATGTATGCAGATGTGTCTGGGTCTTTGCATGCTTGTTCATGTCAGAGATTTTTTGGACTATTTTAAAATCACTTGGAAATTCTTTATATGGATATTTTTTTTAAACTTTTCAGGTCAATTGTGTCCAGTGTTGTCCTTTTTTCTTTCTTTCTACTCCTGCTTCTACTCACCCCTCCTTCTTCTGTGACTCATGTTTACTCACACTTGATTGAGGAGCTACAGATGCTCCTCTCCACCACTTTTCTGCATAATTAGACTCTTCTATAACAGAAATGGAGCAAGTGGGATATCAAACAAAAAAAGGAAATATAAATTTAGTTACTTTTTCTTGGTCTTTTGTTTTTTCCTTGAACTTCCCTTTGAAGTTCTGAGTCACTTTGTCCTCACACAGCTGCTGCTTTGCTCTGGTAGAGCAGGAAAGCTCACGGGATGGTTCAGAAACTGTTTTTCTAGTGTGCTGCGTTTCATCGCTCGAGGGCTGTCTGGACTGTGTTGTTTGATGTGGCGATCACGCTTTTAGTTTTTTTAGAGACTTTATCTGTGTCCTGTTTATTCTCAATGGGAAAGAAGTAGATTAAATGACAGATAGTGATAATAGAGTATTTTTTGGTATGTAAATTTTTAGATAAATAGGATGATATGGCCTCATAGGAATGTAAAAATAAGGGAACTGAATATAGGTCAGCATTGAGTTTATTCACTTTCCTATGAGACAGCTCTGCAAATGCTGCTAAAACTTCCTCTCTGAGTCAAGAAGTCAGCTCGGCTTCAAGAAACAAGGAATGACCCCCAGGTTCCCACAGCTACCACTTCCCCCCACCCTTTCCTCTCAGAAACAGGCTTAGGGATGGAGGAAGGAACGATGACCAGTGTTCATCATTTTCCTGTGATTGTTGGCTTAGTATTGGTGACAGATTAAGGAGAAAAGCTTAGATTAACATGAACATGACCTCACTTTCAAGTCAGTCACCTGGCTGAATGTCGAATATTTGAAGTGATCTGAATTGTTCCGGTTTTTGCACAGCTGCAAGTGTTTTCACTGTGTGTACGTAGTGACAATGACAGCGATGGTTAATGTCTCGATATGCAAAGAACACATTAACTTTGAGAGAAAGCGGAAAAAGAAGGAGTCGGTTTTGTCTTTATTTATGACCTATTTCACAGCTTTAGGAAATGACTATTCATAATTTTTATATTTCTCATAAACCATTGTAAACACAGTCACGTAGCTGCCAATGTATGCTATTCTTTGTCTGTGTTTTATTCCCTGATCCATCCATATGTCCATATAAAACTGCTTCTAATATGTGCATGTGTTTCCTCACTCCAGCAAACAGAAGACCTCTGGAAAAACCATGACCAGGTCACTGGAACTAATCGCGCTCCTCTCTGCTCTCTGCTGCTGCCTAGCGGACAATGTAAGTACTACAGAACAGTACCATAAGCTGTCTTCAAACTACTGAAAATCCTGCATATTTTACAAGGGCTTATCTCAATACAGTCCAATTCCTGTGGTTTATTATCCACTTGAGCAAACATTTAGTCCGTTTAATGTGTTTGAATTTGTGTTTTTGCTGTATGACAGTGTGCCACTGACTAGCGATAGCATTCATCAGCATTTTATTTTAAATTGTCTAATTTGAAGTTCATACGCTGACTGTTGCTTGAGCTGGAGGCTGAAGCCGTTCATCCAGTTGCCATGCATGTCTGCTCCATGTTTTACTGCTCCTTTCTATTGCAGGTGGAGCTTATACGCACTAAGAGAGGGACTCGTTTTTACAGAGGTGAGCCTTACAGGCAGCCAGCCAGAAGGACGCTTTTGATTATTCATGTCCAGAAGTCTTCACCTTCCACTGACACCTCCTGTGAGCTTCATTGCACTTTTGTTCATCTCCTCTAATAACACAAACGTCTTCTTCATAATCATCAGTCTTTTCATTTTTTGCTGTCAGCCACGTGTTTGTGTTCCTCCCTCCTGTGTTTTTATGTTTCTAACAATATGACAGTTATGTTTTTCTGTGTTTTGTATCATTTTATTGGCTGTATACTTATGTTTGTGTGGTGTTTTCAGTACTTTGCATGGATAGTGAGACGTCTGCTGTGCGTGGTTTTGGGGACACTTGGCTACAATGGAAGGGACAGCGTGTGGAGTATTGCCGTTGTGATTTAGGAGGACGAGCGCGTTGTCATATTGTGCCCGTAATCAGTGAGTGTGACATGGATGCACATACACACAAACACAAGGAGACTGTCTGACTTACTTTTCTAATCAGTTCTTTGTTTCCATTGAGCAGAATTTAAATGTACTATTTGTTTATCTGTCTGTCAGTCTTCTTTCCTGCCCTCACTGCCCTCTGCCTTCTATTATAACTTCACTTCACCTCTAACGGGCTGTTATAACCTCAAATGATTATTTTTTGTTGGCTTGCCTCGGTTACGTGTCCAAATCCCTGTTATTTCAGTGCATCCAAACGAAGAGCTGCTGGGTTTTCTGTGTTTTTGAGTGGGCGTCGTTTAGTCTGAGATTATTTGAACTGGATTCTCCAGACATGCCCTCGTGCGTACTTTCACCCCCACTGACGAATTCTGTGAAGGCTGATTACCCCTCCCTCAGTCAAATTACAACCACATTTTCAGTCTGCCAAACTGCAACATCTGTGAGCTCATACCACTGGGAGTGACAGCAGAGCTGTTATTCTAAGCGTCGGCCTTTAGGAAATGTTGAAATAATAAATGAAAACGAGGACTGCAGATGGCATGAAACCACTTCTGCTCTACAGAGAAATCCTTGACCTGACAGAAAAAGTTTCAAAAAGAAACTATGATGATATTTACTACAAGTAACAAGAAAGTCCGGGCGAACCATGCACAAAGACTTTTGCATGATCCTCAATGTTTCACTGTAGTATATGACACATAAGCCTCAAACCCAATCTGTACAGTGGTCATGGCACATCCTTCATATACTAACTATTTAAACTGTTAGTGGATGACGTGTGGCTGACTAAACGGCTCTCTGTCTGCCTCTTCCAGACTGCTACGTGTCTCAGTGTTATAATGGAGGAACCTGCAAGGAAGCCGTGTACACTTCAGACTACATCTGCCAGTGTCCCCGAGGCTTCACTGGGGCTCAGTGTGAGATCAGTGAGTATTCAAGAAACACCTAAACCGTGGGTTTTCAGCTACTCAACGACCAGAGATATAAAAATAACAATTAATATCATTTAATTATGTTTTCATTTCAATTTCAAAAGTGCCAAAAATCTTATTCTTTCTAATTAACAATTAAAAAACCCACAAATATTCAGTTTACAGATACAGAACAGAAAAAAAAGCAACAGTGAAAAAGCTGTAAAAGAAGAGTTCACTCCAAGTTTTCAACATAAAACTCGCCAGTAATACTTTTTTGGTGACCTAGGTGACTCAAATGATAGGTAAATAAAAAAAGGAAAGAAATCCACAAACTTTGTTGTGAAAACTTTATAGTAATAACTAATTTTGTTCTACTGAATTTTGTTGCCAAACCAAAGAAGCTGCAACACAGCTCAACCAAGGGTGGTTGCACTCAGTATTTCCTTCCTTTCTGTCACAAGAATACACCTTTTATCATGGGTAGATGGACACTACCAATGGTTTATATGATCGGTGTTTATAGGTTGGCTTTAAATTCAGGTGTTTTCTACCTCCTCCAGTATTAACATCAGTATAAATACTGTGTACCAGGAGCTTCATGGCATGGGTTTCCATGGCCCAGCAGCTCCTGTAGGTGTAATGTGTAGTTCTTACATGAAATTTGTAGATGTTCATGAGCAACAAAGTCACAATTTCTGGAAAGAAACATTGACTTTTTCAGATGATTTTTTGTTTACAGCTATGAGGCCCATAAGGCGAGTGTCACTTATATTTAGGACAAGGCAACATTTCAATAACCAGAGTCTCCAATACTGGACAGGTCACACCTAAACAACCTAAAATAGACAAATAGCACTACAAGCTGGAGCAAAACACATGCGATTGATTTGTACTGTGCTTTTAAAGCAGCAGTGACTTCGGGTGTGTCCATAAACTGGTGGCCTGATTAAAGCTTGTTAGTAACTCTTGATAAGATCACAGTCTGACTGTGTGACTCATACTACTGGTGTCATGGGCCTGTGGTTTGGAGGGAAGACATAAGGATCATAAAGGATGGAAAGACATTCTGGGATATGAATGTTTTTGTTTCTGTGGCCCACTTTTAATCACTTGAAGGACACTCCACCCTCTCAGTGGAATAATTATCTGAACTTCAGCGGTCACAGGCAAATGATTTTAGCAAAAAAAACTACAAGTTAATATGGCCAGGCTATAAATCTGATGCATTTACAATCATCATAGGTTATGTTTGGTCACTGTTTTAAAACCACTAATTGGAAAACGGCGATATAAATGCTATTAGGGCACAAATTTAAAGCCTTATGTAAGTAATAACAATGGTTTCATAATTTATCCAAAAGCTTTTTAATAGTCTAAAGCTTTTTCAAATCTAAAAAACCCCCGAAAAAAACAAGAACAAGACGTATTATGTCGGAAAAAATTACTCAGACCAGTTATTACGTTAATATCAGTCTCATATATAAATTAGCGACTACCACTGTCTGTTTCTCTCTCCAACAGACACCAATGAGAAGTGTGTTGTGGGGCAGGGTGATGGGTACCGTGGCACCGCAAGTGTCAGCCAATCAGGAGCAGAGTGCATCAACTGGAACTCAACGTCTCTGAGAGGAAAGAAGTTCACGGCTCGAAAAACAGACGCCGTCAGCCTTGGACTGGGCAATCACAACTTCTGCAGGTACCTGTGCTGGAGCGTCTGCGTGAATATTTCATTTGCTATCTATAAAAAATAACAAGACTGGGATTGTTCGTCTTGAAAGCTGGTGGCCTGGTGTTAACAAATACTGGAGTAGACTTGTAAACATAATATCCGAGCCTTTTACGGAAGCTATGAAGATGTTCCCTTATTGTCTTTGTGTTTCTCCTTATGTCAGGAACCCTGACGGTGACAGCTCTCCCTGGTGTTACATCTATAAAGGCACACAGATTGAATGGGACTTCTGTTCTTTGCCCAGATGTCCAGAAGGTATCGATATACAAAATCCTAACATGTAGAAAGATCAAATACCATTAAATGTGGGCTTACATACATCTGTCCATATGTGCTCTTTGGAGCAGATAAGCACAGAGAATGTGCGCTCGGCTCTGGCCAGCAATACCGAGGCACAGCATCTGTCACCAAGAGCGGCTCTCGCTGCCTCCCGTGGGACTCTCCCGCTGTCAAGCGCAAGATGTACAATGCTTGGAGAACGGACGCATTGGAGCTCGGACTGGGCAGCCACAGTTTTTGCAGGTACATAGGCCAGCACCTATTTTAACTTCCTTATAATTGCAGTACATTTGATGTTCTCCTTTTAAATAAAAAAAAAATCTCTTTTTTTATTCAACAGGAATCCAGACAATGACGCAGGTCCATGGTGTCACACCTACAAAAATATGATTCTGACCTGGGAGCTGTGCGATGTACCAAAATGCTGTGAGTTCCTTTACATCAATGAGTTCATTTGGCAGCGATAGCAAAGACAGAAGTTAAATATTGAGACTGAGGATAACCATAGTTTTCCTTTCTTTAGCGAGACGTCCGCCTATGCCCACTCTTGACCCGCGTGCTCCCACCACTAATAACAATAACAGAGGTAGGATATCTTCACAGCCAGTGAAAACACCTCAGACATAACCAAAAGTCCCTCCTTCTGGGTGTCGATTAATCCTACTGTTGTTCAACCATCATTCTCCAACCTGTCTCTTCTGTAGGAACATGTGGCAAGCGTTTAGACAACACTTTATCCCAACCATCGTCCCGCATGTTTGGAGGCAGAGGGAGTGAAATCACGGAGCAGCCGTGGCAGGCGGCCATTAATTTTTACCAACCCCGTCACAAAAAGCACTTTCATCTATGCGGAGGAATCCTCATTGACTCCTGCTGGCTCCTGTCTGCTGCACACTGCTTTGAAGAAAGGTAGCACTGACTTCCAGCTTTCACGCATGCACGCACATACACTAAACACTAGTCGAACGTGTTTGCCATATAGCAAACAAACGAGTGCGCTCTGTCTTTTCAGAAACGATGTAAATAAACTGCAAGTAATTTTGGGGAGAACGTTTCGGAAACAGAACTCCAGCAGCGAGCAGATTTTCAGCGTCGAGAAACTCTGGATCCACGAGAAATATGACAGGGAAACATACGACAATGACATTGGTGAGTGAACATTTCATTGTAACAGAAACAATAATCCAATTGTTTTTAACTTTGTTTCGCACTTTTCATTTATTAATATAAAAGTTTAAAAATAAACATTTAAACACAGCAGTGTAAACCTATAGCCCAAATTAGGTTTTCAATACAGTGCGTAAACTTAAGATTAATTTCATAGTCGGTGCAAAGAAAGGTATCGCTTTGTGTTGTACCTTAATCCAGAGACACAAATACACAACTGAACTTTTCATCATGTCTTTGAGCTGTTGGCTTTGTATGATTTGGTCTTAGCCACAGCAGCCCCTCCCGACTGTATTTCAAACTTTCTGCAAGAAGGTAGGGTGAAAGGGGCCAAAAATGTCTAATTTAAGAGCATGACCTGAAAAGATGCACCAAGGTCCTCTTTAAAAGCACACAATCATTGCCAGACTAAAAAAAGAGCTCTTAGTCAAACTGTTTGTGTGGAGAATTGAGGCTACTTTAGTCATACTTCAATGTTAATAATGAAAACAGAATGAGACGCTTTAGTGAACTTGTTTTCCTCCAGCAGTAATGATATGGAAGCTTAAGTGGGCAGCAGAGGCTTGTTAAAACTTTAACTCAACTCTCAGTCTTCATCCCACATTTTCCCAGTGCATTGCCTTGACTTTCCTTTGGTCACTTTCCACTTGCAGCTATTTTGAAACTTAAGACGGACGTTGGCATCTGTGCTGTAAACTCTCCAGAAGTTCTTCCGGCGTGTCTGCCCGAACGTGGGCTGGTGCTGCCCGACTGGACTGAGTGTGAGATCTCAGGCTACGGAAAAGACGCAGAATGTAAGAAAACTAAATCATAGCCTTTTTTTTTCTTCATTTTTTATGGCTACTACTGTACTTATCGCACAGACAAGTTTGTGTCATTTTAAGTATCTGAGCAGCAGGGGACAGTATAGGCAATCTAAACGAATGCAACGCTCTCTTCACAGTTTCTCCACAGTATTCTGAGCGTGTTAAGAGAGGTTATGTTCGCCTGTGGCCCAAAGAGCGCTGTGTCCCAGGGGTGCTGTCTGGACGCACAGTTACCTCAAACATGCTGTGTGCTGGTGACACTCGAGGCCTGGACGACGCCTGCAAGGTGAGAACACCCACACTTATCCTCGCAGTTAAATCATGCTCATAACATTATAACTTTTATTTTCTTTACACTTTCCCTTAAATTTGCTTCTTGGATTCAATTACAGGGAGACTCTGGTGGCCCGCTTGTCTGCAGATACAATGACAGGATGACTCTGATGGGTGTGATCAGCTGGGGCGATGGGTGTGGGCAGAGAGATAAACCTGGAGTCTACACCCGTGTCACCAATTACATTGACTGGATTAACAACATAGTTAAAGCAAACCCGGTTTAAATCAAAAGAAGATGCAAATGAGATGCTGGAGACTAAACGCAGAGGGTGGAACAAATATGTTTATCATTAAGTTGATAGACTGAGACACCCACTGGACTGTTGAGGGCTGGCTCTAGATCCCACCAGACAGAAAGCTTAAGTCATAATGGCCATTTCTACAGAGACACACACAAAAGACCTCAATCAGGAGTTTTTGTGCTCCTGGGTTTTTATGTTCGTTACAGTCTTCAGTGTGAAAGTGAAAAGATGAACTGAAAACACATTTTTTACCTTCTTTCTGTGAGGTTTTAAAGCTGATTTCCCCTCCTGAGTACTGGCAGTTAACCTATCTAGATAAATAGGAAAAAAATTAAGGATATCCCTCTGCTTTTTGTGGTTGACTTTATGCTGGTTTATACAAAAATGACACAGTGGCACGCTTAAGATTAAAAGCACTTTTAATCCTCACTCAAAGCAAGCCTTTACTTTGCAGAGTACAGTAAAACACATGGGGATGTTTCTCCACAGGGCATTTTAAAGTCCTTTGTCAGGAGGACTTGTCTTATAGCTGAGAGCTACATTTACTTAATTAGTTTAATGCAAAATACTCTGCATTTGCTCACAAAAGGGCCTTTATCCAAACCACAATCTGCTGGTTCAGATTCTGCTTGTTTTTGCAGATTTTAATAGTTTGGCACTCTGCTGTGTTGCGCTGTAGATTTGAACTTGTGGGAGAAGGTAACAGGAAATACTGCCTCATTCTGGAAACCTGTGTCTTAGGAAGAGTTCAGCTGCACCTGGGCTGAGCCCATACTTGTATGTAACATGTATATTATATATTGTATACTGCTTATTGACTGCAAAACTCAAATCTGTAAGAAACTCATGTCTTTTGTGAGAATCTGGATTTCAGAAGTTTTGTATTAAGTTAATGTTCATGTTTGTTTTATATTATTTTGTAGAAATCTAAATATGTTACTTATCCCTGTATTGCCACTTGATAATTTATTGTTGCTTGATAATTGTTATTGCCTTTCTACCATATTCATATTCAGTAACACCATTGTCAATAAATAACATTTGAAATCATTTTATCAGATCATTTTAAGCTCATTTTTTTCTTTCTGTTGGAGGAAATTAAGTATGTTCAATCTCATTTATAGATAACGACAGCCACCCTAATAGGTACACCTGTTCAACGGCTACAAATATCGATCTGGCCAATCACAGGACAGCAGCTCAGTGCATTTAGGCATGCAGACCTGATCAAAACTAGCTGAACTTCAAAACAAGCATTAGGATGGGTGATTTAAGAGACTTTGAACTTGACATAGTTGTTGGTGACTGACCAGCTGGTCTGAGTATTTCATAAACTGCTGAGAGAATGGTCCACAAAGGAGAAACTCGGTGAGTGGCAGACCTCCCAATATAAACGCCTCATTAACAGAGATCAAAGGCTAGAGTGCAGAAATAACTTAAAAAACAGTTGTTACAACCAAAGTATGCAGAAGAGCATGTCTGAAAGTATAACGTGGAGCCTTAACGCAGGAATGTTACAGCAGGACTGGATACCTCTCCTGTCAACTAGGAAGTAGAAACAGGCTCATTAAACTGGGACAGTAGAAGCCTGGAAAAATGTGGCTGGTCTGCTGAGTTTCAACTACATTCAGATAGCTGGGTCAGAATTTGGCACAACCAACATGAAAGCATGGATCCATCCTGCGTTGTATCAATGTTTCAGGCTGCTGCTGTTTCTTTGGCACACTTTGTGTTCTTTAGTACCAATTGAGAATTTTTTAAACACAACAGCCCACCTGAGTATTGTTGCTGACTATGTCCATTTCCTTATGACCATAGTTTACCAATCTCAGCTGGTTGCTGCATTTATCAGGATACACACCATGTCATGAAGCTCAGACTCTCAAACTGGTTTCTTGAGCATGACCATGAGCTCACTGTACTCGAATGCCCTCCACAGTAACCAGATCTCAACCCATTAGAACACTTTTGAGATGCTGTCAAATGGAAGCTTCACATCATGGATGTGCAACCGACAAATCTGCAGCAACTGTGTGATTCTGTCTTGTAAACATGGACCAAAATCTCTAAGGAACATTTCCAGCACCTTGTTGAATCTATGACACAAGAATTGAATCATTTCAGAAGGCAAAAGAGGGTCTTAGTAGTAGCAAAGTGCACCTAATAAAGAGTTGAGATAATTTATGTCTCTAACATTGCCTGTTTCTAAATCACATCCTCTTTTTTTAACCCTACCAATCAATTATTTATCAATCAGAAAGGTTCATAGTCAAAATTCAAACATATATTGGAAGATGGAAATTCAAGTATTCCTAATGAAATAATGATATTTGACAATAATAAAATGATAAAATGATGGAAAAAGTAACAAAACTGGTTTAAAAATCCATTTAAACTGTCAAAACTGGGAACAATTTTATTATGTTAGAGCAGCAAATGTAATGTTTTACTCTTACAAGGTATAGTTTACTTTTACCAATGTAAAGGCATTTGTATTTTAATAATCCAGTGTATTACTACACACCAAATTTGAGTGATGATTCATCAAAACATACCGAAGCATTATTTAAACCTTCACTTTCCTAGTTAAAAACAAACAAACAAACAGTTTTCTTTTATAATAGTACTAGAAGAAATGACACCTTCACTAAAGTTATGATGCCAGCATTTTGTCTCCTGGAGGTTCAATAAAGTAAATAAAAGTATCTTCAACATCACATGCTAAACGAGGTCCTATCATTTAGTTAGTAGTAATAGCTTCAGTAAATACATATATACCGTGTTAATATTTTATTTTTACAGCATACAAAGAGAATGTCCTTTGCTGCCTGCAACAAATCAGCAATTTCAGTTGGTTATATGACTGTTAGGTAGGGAAATTTGGAGCCATGTTCAAGCTGTGCAGCAGGTCAGTTAAAGGCAGACATTTGAGCAGCAGGTGAGGCTGTCTCTCTTACTGTTACAGGTAGGAAATGCAAATGAGTCCAGCTAGAGCTGATTCACACGGTCTCTGGCTCACACGCTTTTAATCTATAAAGCATTTGCATCCAAGGACCGAAACAAAGACATATCCTCATGACTTGAGCTGTGAGACGGGTCCCCAAGTCGTGAAAATGGTAAAGTACTGTTTAATTAAGTTTGTTATATTTTGGTTTATGGTCTGATAACTTTGGGTGGAGTGAGAAGGAAGCGAGCAGGTGTTGTTGAGGCCCACTGTAAAACTTCCATGTAGTTATTTTTAGCTCACCTTTATTTCTTCTTTGGAGTTCGGAGTGTGGGAAAGATACGACGGGAGAGATAATTTTAAAGATGTGATTGTATGAGAGTTTAAAGGGTAAACAATGAAAATATCCCAGAAAACTAGCGTTTAGAGACAAGTTGAAGGTAAACTTTTACCTGCAGGCATCTGTAACGACCAAATAAATGTCCTCTGGCAAATCAAACAAGTTTGTGTGTTGCTTGATGGTTTCCTGAAGTTATTAGATTTTGTTGGATCAAACACTGAATCACAGTTGGGTTTGGCGCTATTTTTAATTTGCGCTTCAGTTTCACTTCCTGGTTTGAGAGAAATTAAACGACTGTTGTTGTGATCTTTTTGTACAGTTTAGTGGAGACGTTCCCAACTCTCTCTAAAGTTCTTGTAGAGACACCGACTGACGTTCGAACTGAAATCTTTGCACGTTTAACTCTTTTATGTCTAAACATAAAATCTGCTCATACTGTATAAATGACATAGAGCTACAGAAGTATTTTGGCAACACAAAAAGTCTCTTTGCACATGTGATTCAACAGGGTTCAAGTTCCTCTTGCTTTTAGCAAACAGTTCTTGCAGGTACATTCTTCCGTACGTTAACAAACATTAAACACAAACAAAGGCGAGCTCCAGCTTTTAATGTGTGACTGCAATATAACTAGTGCAGAAAAGGCCGAACATAATCTTTCCACCTTAAACAAATGTTCGAAGATAAATTTCATGGCAGCTGTTTGTGAAGATAGTTTCTGAGAAAACTATTTTCTAATTCCTATCAAATATAATTGCTCGTGATAACAGATGAATAGAGTATTATTTGAATAATGCGTGCTAGTCCTTGTTTGCATCAGATTTCGCTCCACAGCTGCGCGACTTTTTCCTCTTTCCTCCTGTTTACTCCCACAGATTCTGACACATTTCTCATCTACAGGTAGCGTTTTAACACTGCTCTTATTTTAAGACAAATCTTAGCATTGTCACTGTAACCTAACTCAGCCTTAACATGTAGACATGCTTGGGATTAGAGAGAATGTCGTGAATAGCTGACTAGTGATGTACTTCTCCTTTTTTATCGCCTTTCCCCTGCTCCTCATTTATCAGGACTGAAACACCTGGTTCCTGACGTGTTGTGTGTACAGACAGAAAGTGATCTCTCCCTGCCTGTTTATCATCATTTACATTACATCAGCACTTCCTCTACAGCTGCCTCACGCACTGGGACGAACTCAACTTCCTGATATTACTTTTGTAGTGAATTCCACCGTCTTCTGTAACCTCAGTTGTAAACAGCTACACATAAACTTGAATTTCACAAATATTTTTACTACACTTTTGTTTCAAAGCTTATTTTGAATAAGATGTAGCAGCAATCAAAAGCCAGACAGATCATTCATGAGGATACAGTTGGGAAAAGTTGACATACCCTCATCATGGGCATGAATGTCATGGCAATTTTGGCTTTTTAAAAACTGCTCCTTTTTTCAGGTGGGAATGATTGTATAACATACACAGTTAAAAAAGAAGAATTGGATGCAAAAAGTCCAATTTATTCTAATGCACACAGGGTCAAACGTATAAAAATATTGATAGACCCTGTTGGTATTTGGTTAAATGTTCCAAATCAAGCTGGACGCCAACCAGACACTTTTGTTAACCATCACCAAGCATAGTCTGTCTGGAAGGCTGACCACTCCTCTCGGCAGAATTGGTAGAGTCTATCAAAGCTAGCTGGCTTCCTGGCACAGACCTGGCTTTTAAGTGTTGCTCACAAATTTTCAGTTGGGTTGCCATCAGAAGGTCAATGTTAGCCCGCTTTATCAAGTCCAAAACCAGTTTTGTTGTGTTTTGAGGATCATTGCCCTGCTGGAACACCCAACTTCACCAAATTTTAACTGTCTGCTGTTTGATTTGGAGTGAAGTTGAAGAATTCATTCTTTATTATTCCAACAAATTGTGTGACAGGTGGTACAGTGTCCTTAGTTTTGAAAGCCTCACCTTTATTCCTCCAAATGTCCTTCCTAATATTGTGGCCAAATTGCTAAATCTTTGTCTCATGTGACCAAAAAAACTTATTTTGCTTGTCCACGTGGGGAGCTTTAAATGTCAGTTGAATTTGAAGTTGTTGATTTTGCAGCAGGGTTGGGTTTTTTTTCATCAGCACCCTCTCTGTTCACGGCAATTTGAAACTCACTTCAAACCCAAATCATCACACTTGCAGCAGTTAGTTGTTTGAGCTGATGTGCCGTGTTTGGTTTCCCAAATGTGGCACTGTGCATCATAGGATCGCCACTTTGATCTTGTTGGTCCATTATTTCACAATGTCCTTTGGAAGAAAGAAGAAAGAAAGGCTTTTCCCTGGCAACTCCTCAGAATGAGCCGTGTGTGTTCAGTTAAAAAAAAAAAAAGTCTTATAAACTTTGACATTTATCATGAAAACTGACACCTGCTGAGTCACAGATGTAGCTCCCGGGATTTGGCCATTTCTCTGAGCTTTGCACAGTCAGACCTTGGAGTGAATTTGCTGGGACATCCATGTCTGGGAAGATTGTCTCATTGTGTTAACACAATCGTGAAAACTGTAAAGAAACAAATTGCCAAAATGTCTGCTTTTACAGAGGTGCTCATACTTGCCCTGTGAAAACTTTCTTTTTATGTGACTTTATGTTTAGGGTGGTGGAAACAGTGAATACAGCAGGTGTTCTGTAATCATGGGCTTTATGGACAATAAAGGAGGCACGTTTCAGGAAAGAAGAAAAACCAGCTTTAGATTATCAAGCAAATCATGTCATATAATAATTATCTAATGTGTACAGAAAAAAACAGGAAATGTCTTATAGTGTATGCTTGGCCAGTGAAAGTGCTTATAGGTAATTACAAAAAGACAATTTTATGTCCTTTATTTAATGTTGGGAAGTTTTAAAAGATAGATATTCTTATATGAATGTTTACAGAACTGTGTCCTATCCTACTGTATTTTCATATATTATATTGGCAGATAAAAGATTAATATATCTCTGAGAGTAAATTACACCACAAAAACATACCCCACCAACATTTTGAAGTATTTACATCCTGTTTAAAATGATACAGTGATACCTCAGGTGCTATTTTGTACTGTGTTTTTGTCTCCTTTTCTGCACCAAATAAAGCTCCATTGTTATGTGACCTTATCTAAAGAGGGAAACTGACTCAGACAGACAGATGAAGCTGATAAGTAACTGAAAGTAAATCATTATTAGCTAGGCATGCAGTTTAAGAATAATGGGCTGTGTCACATAGAGACAGCTAAATATCTGTGTTTCTGTCGCTCTGCATCTACTCGTCTCATGAAATCTGGGTATTTGTTCACTAATTTCTGTGGTTTCTGGTGTTTTTCAGAGTTTCTTTGGAAGACTGAAGAACCTGTGAGTATCATGACCAAGACAGAAACCGCATTCATTCTCATTCTTTCCTGCTAAAAGCTTATTGTATTAAAGTATCCACTGTCCATGTCTTTTCTCCCTTCATCCTTTCAGACCTCCAGCTCCTCCTAGGAGGACGGGTGGGATTTGTTTTCACTTTATTAAAGCTGCTTTGATGCCTTTTGTACATCTCTTATGTTTATTCATATATGTTTGTGTCCTACAGATAACAATGCAGCATATGGGTGGCCGGAGGATGAATTTGTAAGTAGGAAGAGAACAAGTTCTTAAATTGCGTGTCTGTGGTTTATAATAGGTTTGTTATATTTTTGTACTTTTTCATTCAAGTTTTGGATATTTTTAGGGGCAGGATTTAAGTACTGATTTTTTCCTCGTATATTTTCTTTGACTTTTCATCAAGTCTGTCTTCGTATGGACCGGCATTGTTCTCCTTCGTTTTGTACATAACTTTTTTGGGGGACAAAGAAAAAGCAAGAAGGTATTGGAACCGGAGAATGAACGTTTTGCGGTGCTGCAAATGCTTGCATTTGATGCGGTACTTGGATTGTTTTGCCACGAGTTCCCGGCATGCAATGCGCGAAAGTCACGTGGTCTGTCAATCTCTATAGGCCAAAAACAATACGTATTGTGAAGGGAGCTGACGCACAATCAAGCAGACATCCCGGTCTCAATAATAACAATACACAGCAATGCTTTATCATGATAAAACTAAATAGCTTTACAATATTAGAGCAGGGTACACACTGAACAGAACAGCAGTCTATCTCATGGCAGCCATACTGCTAAAAGTTTTATAGTTTGTTTAGAAATAATTGTTAAGATTGTTAAGATTACCAACCTTTTCTCACGGCAGGATGATGACAACGACATGTATGAAGCTCCTCCCTGTGAGCGACCGGCTGTCAAAGTGCCACCGAGAGCAGTGGAGGAGAACGTTTATCTGGGTAACATCTGAGTCTGGCAAACTTCAGCACAGATACCACAGACAGTGAAACGCTGTATTTCTCCCTGAAATTCTTTCTGCTTTTTGCAGAGAGGACTTCCAAACCCGGTGTAACACCGAGACAGGTTGCACCTCCACCCAGACCGAGCAAATCCTCGGTAATAAAAGCTCAGGGTCTATTTCTTTGTGCCTGTCAACATAGATGTTTTACCATGTTGTAACTGTGTTTTTTTTCATTCGGAAACCTTCGCAACGGAAGGATGCCGTCAGCAGACGTAAGTAACTCAGCTCTGTTTGATGATTTTTTTAAAATTTCATCAGTCCTTTTTTTCCCCCTACATTTTTACGCTTTCATTTGTGTACTTTAATGAATCACATAAATACATTTATCTCTCTCCAGCACCTGAGGTCATTAGAAGTGATAAGCCAGGGAAGAAGAAGATGCCGCTTCAGACAGTCCCTGTAGAGGAAGGTAGTCAGCACCAACACAAAGTATTATTTTAAAGGAAGAGTGCACCAGAGTGTAACTGAGTGAAAACTGACTGTGAGGAAGATTCTTTAAGGGGGGATATGGGTGCTTCTACTACAACTACTTCTTATAATAATAATGAAGACTATACTATGTTTATGAGTTTATTAGCCATGTGGTATTTCCAGAAGCTGCTTGATAAACTCAGGTTGCCAAACACTTGTAGCCTGTGCTTGATGTTTTCAGCAGCAACATAATTTGGAGCTGTGAGCAAAACAAAGAGGAGAGTGCCACCTGCTGTAGTGCCACTGAGCTGCACATTAAACACTACAAAACAACATGCAAGAACCCAAAAACTGCAGGCCTCAGAACAATCTTCTGCATTTCAAAATTATGAATATCTCAGTTTTTTTTCCTTTCAATCTACACTCAAATACATTCACTCAAATATAAAGATATTTCTCAGTATTATATGAATCATATTACATACGGTGTTTTCTCTTAATAATTTTGGGTTGGGGCATGATTACAATGCTTTTAAGCAGAATGGGTTTTTCCATTTCTCACCCCAGTTTGTATTGATGCATCTCTTATGGAAACGAAGAGCTTCAGCTGACATTGATTGCTGTGTTAAAATGGGAAAATGACCTGGATGTTGATGCTAATATTTAGTGAAGTAGAAAAAAAAAATCTGAAAATTTAAACAGGCCTATTTTTCATTTGAATATTGCGTATTTTAAGTATGTTACATAGGTAAATAGATTTGTGGTAGTCACTTTCATTGCTGGTGCTGTGTCGTAAACAGACGACTAACTTAAGCTCCTACTTGGTGTCCACATATGTGCACATCACATTTTGGCTTATTTAGACCAAAATACTCAATTTTGCTCTGCAAGGGCCTGACATCCACTTACGAGGACCTTATACTGCTACTGTTCTATCAAAATTTTAAATGAGTATCCTCAGATGTGGCTCTTATTTTTCTTAAAAACAAAAATAAGGTAAAAACAAACAAATAACCTGATAATTCTTTGTTTTTACATTCACCGGGCCCCAATATGCCCAAATGCTGTAAGCATCACCACTGTATATTTGTGATATGGCAACACAGATCACTAGTAGTCTTTTTTTCTGCATTTCAGATGTGTACCTGGATCCAACTGAAGAACCGGTGACTTTAACATTATTATGTTTTCTTTTTCTTTTGTGTGTAATAATATACACACAAAAGAGTGTCAGTTTGAGTGTGTGTGGGAGGTGCAAGGAGTCACCCACGACATGTCTGCACTCAGAGGGTGCTGTTGTTTCATAAGGGCCTTTTATAAGCAGTCGGTTGTCTTTTGCTGCACCAACAACTACATAAATGTACCAATACCCATGCATCTTCTTCTGGATGGATGGGTATTCTGGGGCTGGAGCCTATCCCAGCTACCATAGGGGAAAAGGCGGGGTACACCCTGAACAGGTCGCCAGTGTGTCACAGGACCCGGCCATTCGCACGCACATTCACACCCATAGGCATCTTAGAATCACCAAATAACCTAAACCCACTAACTGCATGTTTCTCTGTAGTAGCCAGAAAGAACACACACAAACATGGGGAGAACATGCAAAGTCCACACAGAAAGGTCCCGGTCAGATGGTGGAGTCAATCTCCAGACTGTCTTAGTGTGAAGCAACAGAGCTAACCATGCCTAGATAAACATTTACATGAACATTAAATCTTAGATAAGTCACTAATACCAAAAGCCAATAATACCTGCACAGCTGCATGAATGTAATTTGATGTTTTCTTCTGTATGGAGAAGGTTAATGCCCCTTTTCATATCATATTTGTTGGTTTGCGTTACAGGACGATGATGATGACCTTTATTTAGAACCAGAAGCAGGTACGTTCATACACACTACATAGGCAATAGTTCTGAGGCATTGATTACAAATTTATATGAAAGTGTTTGAAAACTGGAAGTTACTTTTACTTTCCCCCCTCTCTCCAGCTTGCTCTCCTCCCCCGCGTGGGCCCATGAAGATGCCTCTGTCTCCCAGGACACCGGCACCTGCTCAAATACCCTTGTAAGTTCATCTCACTCTGTTTCAAAGCAGCTTTCATCCTATTTGCAGGCAAGCTATGATACAATATGTCTTTATAGCTGTGCATTCTAGACAATCATGTGTGTGTGTGTTTTTAATGCAAATATGGTATTTATAATAGGGAAATTATGTTTTAAAGTCCTGGTAGTAAATATGCAATAAACATTAGCCCTCTCACTGTCTGCAGGAAGAAGCCTTCAATCCCCAGAGATAAGTTTGTGAGTGTGTCTATTAATCTCTGTGCTTCATCTTTAATTTCCTTATGCTAAGCTGGGTCCTGATTTAAAGTAAGCTGTCAGGATACAAGATGAGTTTTAAATTCTTACCCCATATTCCCATTTCCAGTGTTTGAAATTAAACTTACAGGTATGACACAGCAGTAACATTTATTCCCCTTTTCCAGAATTTTGTTTTGCCTCCATTAGAGGACAGAAAAAGAGGTCAGAACCACATCTTCCTTGGTAATGAAATAAATCCAGACAGCTCACACTCAAAAGATATAAGGAGTACATACATTGCTTCTATAGGTCCTTCGGCAGAAGAAAAACGTCCCACTTTTGCAAAGCCCCCTCCACCAATTCCTGGTGCTAAGCCGCATCTGCCAGCGAACCTGAAGGAACCTAAAGCCAGGTAAGAGCTGACAAATACAAAGAATTTGTGCATCTATATATACTGTATATATATTGTACAACTTGCGACTAAAACATTCTGGGAACACCTTAATTGGGTGGTTTTTCCTTCAAAGTCAGCTTCACATGCATGTCTGGTGTTTTTTTTTACTTCTTTTATGTTCGCTTTGGTTCTTAAGATAGGTAGAGCTGTTCATGTGTTTCTGCTTCTTAATTCAGATAAAACCTAGGTTATTGTACTCGGCCCTGAAAATCTTAGAAATATGTTATCTAACCAGATTCTTACTCTGGATGGCATTACCTTGGCCTCCAGTAACACTGTGAGGAACCTTGGAGACATTTTTGACCAGGACATGTCCTTCAACGCACATATTAAACAAATATGTAAGACTGCTTTCTTCCATTTGCGCAACATCTCTAAAATTAGAAATATCCTGTCTCAGAGTGACGCTGAAAAACTAGTTCATGCATTTATTACTTCTAGGCTGGACTACTGCAATTCATTATTATCAGGATGTCCAAAAAACTCGCTGAAAAGCCTTCAGCTAATCCAAAATGCTGCAGCAAGAGTACTGACAGGGACTAGAAAGAGCATATTTCTCCTGTTTTGGCTTCCCTTCATTGGCTTCCTGTTAAATCCAGAATTGAATTCTTCTGCTCCTCACATACAAGGTCTTAAATAACCAGGCCCCATCTTATCTTAATGACCTTGTAGTACCATATCACCCTATTAGAGCACTTCACTCTCGCTCTGCAGGCCTACTTGTTGTTCCTAGAGTATTTAAAAGGCCCCTCTTCTGTGGAACCAGCTTCCAGTTTGGATTTGGGAGACAGACACTATCTCTACTTTTAAGATTAGGCTTAAAACTTTCCTTTTTGCTAAAGCATATAGTTAGGGCTGGACCAGGTGACCCTGAATCCTTCCTTAGTTATGCTGCAATAGACGTAGGCTGCCGGGGAATTCCCATGATGCATTGAGTTTTTCCTTTCCAGTCACCTTTCTCACTCAGTATGTGTTAATAGACCTCTCTGCATCGAATCATATCTGTTATTAATCTCTGTCTCTCTTCCACAGCATGTCTTTTATCCTGTCTTCCTTCTCTCACCCCAACCGGTCGCAGCAGATGGCCGCCCCTCCCTGAGCCTGGTTCTGCCGGAGGTTTCTTCCTGTTAAAAGGGAGTTTTTCCTTCCCACTGTCGCCAAAGTGCTTGCTCATAGGGGGTCATATGATTGTTGGGTTTTTCTCTGTATCTATGAAGTGCCTTGAGGCAACTTTTGTTGTGATTTGGCGCTATATAAATAAAATTGCATTTAATTTAATTTAACTAGCATTACAGCATAGCATGCATATGGCTTATTTAGTAAGTCACAAATACACAACCATTTTATGGTTTTACTGTTTACTTTCAGTTGCAACTGGGAACTCAAAATCCAAAGTTATTCAGGAACACCATAATTGTATGCTGATGAAATTTACTTCACTGAGACCCTAATGGACTCGCAGAAAGTATTATTCTTTTCTTACAGTTGTTCTGTATGAGGAAATCACTGCTTGTTTCTGCTGTTAACTTGGGAATTTCTAGGGATTCACTCACTTTTAGTGCTAGCCTCAAGTGGCCATTAAAGGAACTGCAATTTTTGACATTTCTTTAGTGTTGTGCCAAAAAGTAATTTTAGATGTATTTTTTAAGTGTAATGTCATTGCTTATGTTAGTATAGACTGTAGTATATGAAGGGATTATATATAATGTAAAGAAGTGACGCATTTTACAGGTATTGTTATGAGACTGGGTTATTGTACCTACATTACAATCAAACCACTCCCTTCTACACAAAAACATATCTTTATAGAACTTCTAGAACTTCTTTATAGACTTCTAACCTGTGACAGGCTCAGAATGCCTTTATCTCGTTCATGATAGATACTTGATGTGTATTTCACAGATTGTAAGCCAACAAATAATTTACAACACTTTAAATACAGGCAAGGATTTTTTTTTGGGTGGATTATCACTTTCTGGCACAGCACCTGATCCTGAGATTATCACTGGAGCTGACCCCCATCCACAAGACCTGCAAGTGTGTGCATGTCAGAATTAAAGTTAGTGTCTAATGTTAGCCTTCTTTTCTATTTTTCAGCCCTCCAAATCCCCCAATACCAGACACCAAGCCTGTGGGTAAGCTCAGTTTTCTTTTTTAAGTCTCTATTAAATCCAAAGGGACGACCGAGGATCATTTTGAGTATATTTATATTTGTACTTTGATGTAATTGAAACATAGTTTTCATCATACTTAAAAAAAAAAGAAAAAAGAAAACAAAACAAACAAACAAAAAACAACCAACAAAACATTTGACTGTTGCCAAATACAGATTTCCCATGAACTTGTGCTTGACAAACAACTTATCTTTATGTGTTTTAAGCCTCCTATGGTGGTATGAGGGTAACCAGACATAACAGCCTGGAGGTAAGAGGTGAACTGTAACTTAGCTAAAAGTACTTATACAATGATGTGAAAATCAAAAATCCTGAATTCAAAAGACAACCCCCCCCCCCCCCCCCCCAAAAAAAAAACAACAAAAAACAAAACAATTTGCCTCTTATTAAGGAAAAGAAAATCTCTCCATATATGTATATCATTCTTAGTGTAGTGGTTTACACATTCACTTATCGAAGGAGACACAATCCCAAATATCTACGCATAGCAAATTTGAATAGATATATGAGACATGTTTTATAGAGTGCGCAGGTAGAGAAGTGTTATATAAGAACCAAACATTTAAGTTTGAGATGTTTGAGATGCGGCACGGTGGTTAGCACTGTTGCCGCACAGCAAGAAGGTCCTGAGTTCAATTCCAACATCAGTCTTTCTGTGTGGAGTTTGCATGTTCTCCCCGTGTTTGCGTGGGTTCCCTCCGGGTACTCCGGCTTCCTCCCACCGTCCAAAGACATGCAGCTTGTGGGGATAGGTTAATTGGATAATCCAAATTGCCACTAGGTGTGAATGTGCGAATGAATGAGAGTGCGAATGGTTGTCTGTCCCTGTGTGTTAGCCCTGCGACAGACTGGCGACCTGTCCAGGGTGTACCCTGCCTCTCGCCCTATGACAGCTGGGATAGGCTCCAGCGCCCCCCGCGACCCTGAAAAGGATAAGCGGAAGCGAATGGATGGATGGATGTTTGAGATGCATGAGAAACATTTTCACTCCTAGCATTTATTTATTAATTTATTTGCTTAAATTAGGGATGCAAAAGACAGAAAATCTTAATTTGAGAAATGACTGGTAAACTTCACATTCATGTAGTAGAATATTTACTACAAAATGTAATGATTTAGTAAATAGTATAGTTCAAATTCCTCCTCGTGTAGAGTAGGTCAGTAAATGCACTTATACTTCACATTGTTCTGTCTCCCTATGCTCGCTTTCTTTTTGTGTCTTTCCCCTCACCCCCCAGCTGATTGGCTGCCCCTCCTTGAATACTTTGAGTTCTTTACCTTACAGTATTGAAGTGTCTTCATGAGACCGTTGTTGTGATTACACTATATAAACAATCCTGCATTGAAGTGGGTTTGATTCTCTTATTGATATATCTGCTGTATGTTTATATTTCAGGATAGAGAATGGTTTGCTGGTGACTGCAACAGAAAGACAGCAGAGGATCTCTTACAGAGAATCAACAAGGTAAACCTGGTAGTTTTAAAGTGATATAAAAAGGTAATGATGGTATGTCTCGCTGACACTCAAACATAAAACTCAAACGAAAGCTAAACCTAAGTCAGACAGCTTCAGGGCTCCATGGCAGTGATTTATTTTCCATTTCCTCCACTTACTCTCCCTGATGCATGTAGAGCCTTTTTACATTCCCCCAATTCATTCCACGATTCATCCATTTATCAGTTTTAGTTGTAGCCAGCTTGACTATTCTTTCATATCTGTCAAGGTTTCCTAAGATGTTCTTTTACATCTAGTTTTATTTATTAGATTTTCCTCTTCTCCTCCCTTTCTCCTTATTGCAGGACGGTGCCTTTCTCATCCGATACAGCTCTGCCCAGAGCACGCACCAGCCCTACACCCTTGCCGTGCTTTACCAGCAGAAGGTGTACAACGTTCCCATTCGCTTCCTGGTGGAAACTAAAGCCTATGCCCTTGGAAAGGAAGGCAAAAAGAACGAAGAGGTGAAAAGACAAAGCAGGATTGAAAAATTCAGGAGTTACTGAAGCTTATGAAGAATTCCGGGCATAATTTAATCACACTTCTCTCTTTATCTTCTGCTTTCTCTTAGACTTTCAACAGCCTGGATGAAATGATTTCTTACCACAAGAATAACCAATTGCTGCTGATTGACAGCAGGAGCCAGGCCAAGCACACAGCACATTTAACCCACCCTGTATGCACTTAAAACTACACTGTAACAACCTGTTCAGACGAATCACGAGGATAATGGCACAGTCACTTACTGCAGGGCTGCTGGGTGTCAATCCCAGAAATGTAGTTTCGTCTTTATGGAATCTATAACACAGCAAAAGTACTTTTTTTCATTTTAAATAAGGGAAAGGAGACAGGGTAACTTTCAGTGCACCGAGTGGTCGAAAATCCTCAGTGACACACTGCCTCAAGATAGCATGAAGTTCAGAGCTCGTCAGCTTCTGTGCCTGTTTGCACCATATTGTCATAGTAATGAGTAGTTAACTGTTGATGGTAGGCTCTTGCTGTGAGGATGTTTAGCCTTACTGTCATCACTTTTAAAAATACAAAAGCTAAAGTTCTGTTCTTATGATGCATTAAAATGTCTCAAGAGCTTCACAGAATGCAGCTAATGTCTATCTATCTATCTATCTATCTATCTATCTATCTATCTATCTATCTATCTATCTATCTATCTATCTATCTATCTATCTATCTATCTATCTATCTATCTATCTATCTATCTATCTATCTATCTATCTATCTATCTATCTATCTTTCCTGCTCATTCATATTATAATACTTATGTGTGATGCACCACTGAGATAAATATCTGTATACACTACAAGTTTGAATTTAATTGTGTCTTTCCATTTGGTTATTTTAATGACTTTGACCTATTATATTTTATGTACTCTGCCTTTTCAGTGTATTGTTGTAGTAATTTGTACAAAACAGACCAAAACTTTACATTTTATCATTTTCCTCATACACTTACGTCACATGCTTCCTGTGAGGATTAATCATAAAACCAACCCTAAAACCACCTGGTAGAACAATTAGTGTGATACTGTATGAAGAAGTCAGGAGTCTCCCAGCTCCCAGTTTGCATACGTGAGACAGCTGCTGTCTACTTTTAAAGCTAGAATAAACGTTCTTTTTTTAATAAAGGTTTTATTTGGGGCTGGATCAGGTGATCCTGAACCATGTCTTAGTTATGCTGCAATAGACTTGGCCTGCTGTGTGTGTGTGTGTGTGTGTGTGTGTGTGTGTGTGTGTGTGTGTGTGTGTGTGTGTGTGTGTGTGTGTGTGTGTGTGTGTGTGGAGGTGAGGGTCTTTCTTCTTCCCTTGCAGCTTTTCTTTTTCAATGTGCTTATACACCACTATTGCATTTAACCATTATCAATGATTAAACTCTGTCTCCAACTGTGTGCAGAACCTCCCTGAGTCTGGTTTTGGACTGGAGGTTCTTCCTGCTTTTACAGTGTTTTTCCTTCCTACACTCACCAGGTGTTTGCTCACACATCTTTGTCTAATTTGTGTTTCTTTCTAATATTGTAGATGAAAGAATAAAATATGGTGGTGAGACCTCATATGATGTGTTATGTATTGTTTGGAGATGGTGGCACTGATAAAAACAGTGTTTGGATGTGTGCAGAGGAGGTATAGTGGATATGTTGGATAAAGGATGCAGAATATGGAGCACCAGAAAAGAGGGAAAACCTCAGAGAAAGTTCATGGATGTAGAGGAGGACATGCAGAGGGTTGACAGAGGAGTATTCTCGGGATAGGATCAGATTGAGGCAGATGATTCGCTGGGGCGACCCCTAAAGAGAGCAGCCAAAAAAAGAAGACAAAGAATAATTAGTATGTGATTTATCAACAAAAGTGTCAATTTGCATTATAGATGAATCACTGAAGTTACCTGCATTGCATGGATTAGATGCAATGCAATGTTTTAGCCTATGTATGTAATGAACCTATATGTGGTGCAGTTACATATGACACTCATATCCTTGCTTAACAGTCAAGGCATCATCATGTTTCTGCGCTCTTTAATTTTGACCGACTGACTAATGTTTTTAAGGGAATTAAAATGCTTTATGTTGTCTAGTAATGTCACACAAAAGCTTGCAGCAGTGGCTAAAAACACAGATGTTTGTGGGACTGCAAATAGAAATATTTGCATAAATAAATAAAGTCTGCTAAATAACTTCCTGGAACCAGTGAGTGTAATTTTAATCTTTAAGCTCTGCTACAGGGTGACTGCTGGTATGACAAACTTGTGTTCATGGTCTAACATTCATTTCAGTCAATGAAAAGTAGCTAACAATAACTTCTATTAAAATTCCCTCCAGTCATTTTTGCATTTAGTTTTAGGATGTCATAGACTTTGATACATGGACTGGACTAAAATCACATAATTTTAACATGTGGTATCTGCATTTAAAAGATGTATTATTATTATTATTATTTTCATATTTTTCAAAGCTACTCATTTTAAGTTTTAATATGTCACTAGTAAATACTACATGGAGCAAGACTACCCTTCTGGAATAGGCATTTTAAATGATGTTCATATTACTGCACGTTATACTGATTCATGTCTGGTCTGAAATGTAAATGAGGCTTTGCTGTTTTTCAAAGGAACTATGTTTCAAAGAAACCACAAACCCAGAAAGTATGGTGTAAATGGTTTGACTTTTAAATAAAGCAGAAACCACATTTTCTATTCCTCACCCTCATAGACTCATTCTCATTGATGACACGCCAGAAAGGTTGTCGATGTTAACATTATACTGAAATGTACTTTTTAGTTGTGCATGTCTTGCTGCACTCCATGCACCACGGTGATGATGGGAGAGGGTCACTGACGTAAAAAGCTGCTTGGAAAAAGCACGATTTGAAAGGTCGGCAGTCCTCTGATCATCCATTCAGAAGCACATTTTATAGAAAGATGACTGCATATGTGTGATTGTGTGGTAATTATGCAAAGGTGGGGCGCATGTCACGAGCCCTGATTTCGAAGTTGGTGGAAAGGAAGGGGGAAGGGGCTGCGGCGGAGGGGTACAAAATGCGCGTTCAACTGAATTCATTGACAGCTCAGAGAAAACAATAATAATAAAAAAAATCCAAGGGTGGGGCGTCACATGTGAAGTTATCCGTTTCAATAAGTAAGCACGGGCTTTTAAGACTGCCCATATCCTTACAAGGCTCAGGGAGGAGATGGTTTGGCTCAGTAGTAGTTGAAGTGGACTAGTTTTCTTAGCGGAGGTGCGGAGTTTTTGATTCAGGACTGGTGTAAGGGGGGCTACTGAATGGGAGCAGTCACTGGATTCGTATGATACCAACGCAAGCCACCCAGACTACCTACTACTGCCCATCAGTTTGACTTTTTGGGCATTTAGGGCACACAAAGAAGAACACCACCTTTATCCTCTTGTTGTCCCCTTCCCCTTTCCTTCCTCGCGGACTCTTCAGGCAGAGAAACCCTCCAGAAATGGCTCAGATACTGCCGATACGATTTCAGGAGCATCTGCAGGTAAGCAGACATACAGAAAGCCCTAAATTTAATCCCAGCTCCTTTCTTTTTGCGCCACTCCTCGCCCTTGTGGGTCCGCACACACACAGCACATGTCGCATTTAAATGGAATCTGAAAAAGGGCTGCGGGGTGGTGCTCAATATAGCTACAGGCCTAGTTCTCTCCTGCCGGGCAGATGATGACTTGTAAAAATTGAACAGTCAGATCGTACACAGCCCCAATGCGGACCGGTACGTGTGCTTGTGTGTGTGTGTGTGTGTGTGTGTGTGTGTGTGTGTGTTGGGGGATACGCCGCAGTTTTTCCCGTTTAAGTTATAAACGACGCTGTCATTTTCACTGCGGTGTTTTGACACTTTGTGACAACTGAGCTCAGCTGTTCGTGGCTACGTTGTATCTGAGAAATGAATGGCACTTGTTCTCAATCTTTGTTGCTGCCATGCTGTTGTCATGTCCTGCAGCCAAATACTCCCAGTTTCAGGAGCAAAAATCCCAACCAGTGTCTCTCAAAATGCCCAGCTTTTGCACACAGCTAGGCGTAACTGATAAAAATCACTGTAATGTGTTTCATCTAACAACATGAAACTGTGCGCTTTATTTAGATCTTGGTCGTTGGATGTAGGTGTACAGGGGGATGTAAAAAGCAGTTGTGTTTGGATTCACTCGGCAGTTGAATAAGTTCTGGAAACTGGCTCAATCAGTTGTAATGAAGCCTGTAAGACCAGAAACGCATCATTCGATTGATATCTTGCCATGACCAAAACGCAATATGACATCTAGTTCCATAATGCAGCGTCTATATCATATTGATTTAATGTGTCTCCAAACTCATGCTGGTGATTATTTATTTTATTGTATTGGTTTCTCTTAGGGAGCATCTGCACAGCTTCAAAGCAATCTGCATCAATATATCAGAGGAACTCAAGCCCCATAGATTCTGATCTTGGTGGAGAAAACACACGCGGGCGCACACACACACAACACAAATGCCCTTTTACAATCTGTGACAAGAAAAGAAAACAAGCAGCCAGTGATTTAGTCGTCTGCGGGGGAACAATTTGCACTATGGCCCCCTTTTTTTCCACTGCTATGGATTTTTAATCGCTGTCCCGTAGCAGCCCCAGTGCTTGGTGTCTTGCAGCCAGAAGAGAAACTTTGTGATGCACCCCTCCACCTCCCCTGGTCTGTAGCCTGTTGTTATGGTAACAGCAGGCAGTGAAATGGCCTTTCACTAGAAAAAAATAAAAGCTCAGAGTCCCAACCCCCCTTCTCTCTCCCTCTGCTCCCTTCCTCTGGCCAGTAGCCCCACTTTCTCAGCCAAAGATCCTTTATCCACCAAAAAACTGCCAGCCAAAAGAGCCTGCAGCCTAGCAGGCTCCTCTCCTCACTGACAGGAGCGGTACACTGCTGCTCACCGATGGAGCACAGTGCAGTACCTGGCAATGTCTGGTTATTAGTCCAGATTGCTCACAACAGTACAGACCTTTCCCTTTATACATGTCTTAAGAAAACCAGGCCTTGAGACGGCGATAAGCAGCCCGCAGCTTTATGTTTCACCTCTACCGTGAAATCCCAGCTCTGCTACAGTCGTATCTCCCTGTGAGTCTAGGTGGCTCCAGCAGAGTGAAAAATGCTTGGAATTTGCAAACCCAGGACTTTGGGCCTCAAGTTGTTTAGCTTTTTTTTTTCTTTTCCTTGGCCTGGTATTTACAGCTCCGTGTCTGCAGTCTGGGCCGAGGTTCACGAGTGTAACATGGATTTAGATTTGTGATGAGGTACCAGCTTGTTGAGCTAGCACTTGCATAATATACAGAGTACAGCAAATGCCATAATATCCTGACTATTAAAACTGTTGTTTAAATGGGCCTGATTATGCTTTTTCTCATCTTCTGTCATGCATATACTATTTAAATGCTGATAACATGGCACAAGTTTCAGAAGAGGTCTGTGAATGTGCAGCTCCACCCACCTACTGTTCAAACCTTCAACCAGATGAATGTTGAGATAAATGAGCATTAAAAAATCGCGTTAATGTTCCTCTGTTTAGTGCAGACATATAAGATGAAGGACTGGTGTTTCTGTAGTGTTAATGCCAGCTATGGATTACCTGCCTTACCTCACACTGTCACTAAGCTGTCGGGTAAATTCTCTTTACTTTGCTTTATGATTCTAGAACCATACTGTGCATGAGCATGGCAGAATCTGTCCTTAAATCAATGCAGTAATTGGTGGATCAGAGTTGGGTTCTGTGGATTATGATGGAGACAAAAATGAGGGACTGAGAATGGTCTGGTGAATTATGAAGGCGAGAGTCATTTACAGCTTTTGTGGCTCTTCTGCTGGCTGTCGGTGCAGCAGCCTACGTACTGTAGCAGCTTGTGTAAGTGCAAAGATTTCCTGCAGCTCTGAAGTGCCTGAAAATTGTCTTGTCTAGCTGAGTCGGGAGAAGTGAACCTGCTGTATTAGTACTAATGAAATGACGCCACCACGTCAAACCACCGGATGTGTTTGATAGACAACTGAGGTAAGCAGGCCCCGTTTAAGCCTGGCAAATTGCATCAGGATAGGAAGCAGGATGACAGAACAGTCTAAGCGAGTCTAACAGGACACATCTGTGACCGCAGCAGTGGCTGGCAGGGACAAGGCTGAGCGTCTGTGTTCAGTCACCGGAATTCGATCATGAATGCATTGAAAGAGCAGTCATCCAACACATACAACACTCGCATTGTGTCTTTCTGTAATTTCAAATGGGTTGTGAACTTTGAAATTTGGATTAACTACAAGTGCGGATTGTTCTACAATCCACACTAGAATCGGAGATAAATATCTGTGTGTTTATTCTGACTTGGAAGTTAGAATATTAATAGAATCCATTGCTACTTTAAGGTGTTCATGATCACCATAGCTATATACTTTAGGTTTATTTATATAGGCACTATTCACACTAACACTTTTCTCAAGGCACTTTATACTGCAAGGTAAAGATCCAACTAAATTGAGGGAAAATCCCAACAATCTGATGATCCCACATGAGCAAGCACTTTGCGACTGCAGGAAGGAAGACCTCCCTGATAACAGGAAGAGACCCTCTGGTAGACCATGGGATAAGAAGGGTGTGACTGGTTTTGGGGGAGGGGACAAGAGGAGAGAAAGATGGAGAGACCAAGACAAAAAACAAACTCTGATTTCCTAAAATAAAGGCTACGCGCTTTGCGAGCAAGTTCCACTCCCCCCCCTTGCATTCTTCGATTTATTAAAAAAAAAAGTGCTTGTGTAATCTCGTCATGAGCCCAAAACCATCAGCTGCTGATTCAACGTGTCAGTGCCTCAGCAAGATGTCCACCCAGCCTATGACTCACCAAATACCGTCAATGCTGCTTCATCAGTTAAGATCTCCTGCCTTTTGTTACTGCGGTATTAACGTATTAATACGTTGTTTTTATTGTCTCATGTGTGCAGCGAAGATTGCTTAGAGGAATCTGCAGTGTATCACTGGTTAGTATTTAAATGGATCACTGGAGACAGTAAGTTGAAGCTGAAGTGGGTTTTTAGTCTGGCATATTCTACTAAGAATCAGCTGGAGGGAGTGTTCTTACAGCGAGCCGGTCTCTCCACCCTGAATCGTACTGTAAAATGCCAGAGGCCTGTGTTACTGGAACTAGAATCAACATACCTTCCTACTTCTTGGCCATTGTTCTTCATTTCTCGCAAGAGGCACATGCATCACTCTGACTTCTCTTATTTACAATAGTTCGCTCCCTCTCTTCGTTGCCAACAGGATATTTATTGGTCAGTGTCTTGAGCTCCTCCTTTCACTCCCAACCTTATCTTTTCCTCCATTATCTTTATCGTAACTTCCCTTCCCTCTGCTTCCAGAGATAGTTTTGGCAGTCTTGAAGAGATGCAGCATATGGCTCCATTCCTCCCCCAGGGCTTTTCTGTGGCCTTTACAAGATGCCTTAAACAATGAAAATATTATTATTCTCATCCTTTATTATTTAATCATTGGGACAATAAACATTAAAAAAATGCCAACTGCATAATTAATTTATTAATTTATTCTCTGGCTTAAAGAAATTGTTCCACGGTTAAGCAGCACTTGAATATTGATCTTTAATGAAATATTTGTCTCTTTATCATAAACTGCAAACATGCTTCAGTTAAAGTTGATTCTGTAATGTTGTGAAAGGGGAATTATGTTAATTTACAGCTCCATATTTTTATTCTTGGACTTTCCTTGGACATTGGCACAACCCCAAAGGTGATCCTTTGCATGAAACAAGCTGCTTTAACTCCGTTTCTCTACCTTTAAAGCAGCTTTCTTATGATTGGCTGTCCCAAACAGAATGTATCTGGCTGTGGTTTGCGTTGCATTAACTGTTCAAGAATTACAGCCATTTTCATACATAGTGCCCAGTTTTCAGAGGCTCAATTTGTGCCTGATTAAGTGAGGTCAGTTTCCTCATTATTAGATGACAAATTAGGCAGACAAATGTTTAACTTTCATGTAGTTGCTTTTCACTGGAACTTTTAATATGAAATCCAAAGAGATGTTGCTAAAACCAAAATAAGCCTATCAGAAACTGTTACGGCCCCTGGCCTTGGATGAAGTGAGGCTGCCTGCTTTATGCAATGTCCTGAAGTTTTACAATCTGGTACATTCTTAAAAAGAATGAATGCACTGACCAGCTCAAGAATTTCACAACATCTAACCAAGTCATGAGCACTCTCAAGCTGATGGACGTACCATTGTTAAGATTTACAATCAAAACATGTCTTCATGAAGGGAAATACAGGGTTTACAAAAAGGTGCAAAACACTGGTTACGCTTGAGAACATGAAAATGAAACCAAGATGAACTTGCACCAGAATAGTGGGAAGAGAAAAGTGTGGAGAATGAGGAGTCATACCTCATTTTCTGTCAAACACGAGGATGGAGGCATTGTTATGGCATGGGCATGTATGGTTAGCAGTGAAACTGGGTTACTAGATGATGTGACTGCTGATAGAAACAGCAGGAGGAATTGTGAATTGTATAGGGATATACTCTCTGCTCACATTCATTCAAATGCAGCAAAACTGATTGGATGATACTTCATGGTGCAGATGGATAATGACCTGAAGCATATTGCAAAAGCAACCCAAGAGTTTCTCAAGGCAAAGAAATATGAAATTCTTCTTCAGTGACCAAGTCAGTCGCTCGATCTCAACCCAGCAGAGCAGATTTTCAGTTGTTAAATACAAAACTAAAGGTAGAAAGATCCTCAAAGAAGAAGCAACTGAAGGTGGCTGCTGTAAAGGCCTGGCAGAGCATTTTAAGGGAACGAACTGAATTTCGTGGTCTGCATCAGTTCTGTCTTTTGATTGGTCACAGGACTGTAGGTCTTGAAAACGACAACAAAATCTAAAAAGGAGCCAAAAACCTGCAAAAAACTAATAACTGTGTTTGGTCATAACTACATGCCCCCCCCCCCCCCCCCCTAAAAGTGACTAACCACTGTACACATGAAAGTACTGATAAGTGTAGCCTATGCTAAAGCTAGCACCTGGTATAAGTGAAAATCTAAAAATATTTTGGATATAATTAATTAAGGATAATTCAATTTTTCTTTGGAAGCAGCCCCTCTGATCACCCCAGGCTGAACACTGCTGCATCCTTCCTGTTTTGGAGATGACATGATTTAAATGGCTCAGCGGTCATGATTTGTTTTCCTGCTCTATCAGCCAACTGCGAGATAGTACAGTCCTTGTGATGAGCATAAGGATTCCTTTCCGCTTGCCTCAGACTGCATAATGCAGTCAGTTCAGTCATCAGAGGGAGAGTGCATGTTTCTGTCTGTCCTCTCAGTTCAGTTAGTTTGACAATGTGTGCAGTAATTCCTCTATTCAACCAAACTGGACTTTTTCATGTTTGTTAGTTTTGAGGCAAATTTGTGTGTTGTTGTGTTTTCTGACTTGTTCTCATTAGGTTTGCTTTATTAAAATATTCTAATGTGTTCTTGGTTTTAGTGAATCTCTTGTTTTTTTTTAGTTTTTTTTTTTAGTGGTAATTAAACTTTATTTACAGCTAGCTGCTTAAAATGATGATTAAATACACTGTCAAGGTCCAGTCGAGCTTTAATAAAATTAAGTAGTAGAGATGTAATGATAAGTACAATGACAGCATTACTATTTATATTATAGGAAATTATTGTCAGCTTGTGTAAAATAAAGCTAAAATAAAGCTCTGTTTAGTTAACATCCAGCTGTGTGCCCACGCTTGTTCCCTGGCTCCATCTCCCACCGACCAGACCTCCTGTATGGGAAAACGACCTTTAAGAGTATCCCTGGAAAACTTGAGCAGACCTGCTGCTATTTTAATCAAGTCCATGTTATGATCCATCGCTCACTACTTTCTCTTCCCCTAAAAAGCAAATGGCAGCTGCTCCCACATATATTTTCTCACCACATTTTAAGTTGTTGCAATAAAAGCATAGTATTAAAGCAGGAATATTGTGCTTGTGGCTGAGTTTTGCTTTCACAGCCCCAATTCTTTAAAAGTTGGGATGCTGTGTAAAAATGAAAATAAAGAGAATGAAATGCAGTTCTGTTTTATAGCTTTATGTGTCACCTTATGCATATCTCTCACAAACTGGCCGCAGCTGTTCGCCTGTGAATGAGGATGGGCTCACTGACCAATAATTAATTTTTAAGTACTTTTATTACAAAATGTACTATACTGTGTATACTATGTACACTAAATATACATACAAAATGTGTGTCTGCCAACTGAATGCAATTTTCTCTTATCTATGATACAGTCTATAATAATTAATGTACTACAGTGTATTTGCATTTATGTAGGCCTTTTCTAGTCTTACTGACCACTCAAAGTACTTTAAACTACAATTTCCAGTTAACTAACAGTGCTTACTAAAAAGTGTTGGGGGTTTTTCAGGGGACAGGTTCCTGCTCATCTAGATGAAAGGGGTAGCAAACAAACACGTCATATATATACCACTAGCTACAGCTCTGTCATCTGGTATACTTCTGATATATCATTAGCTCCTGCCTTTTTGTTTTTGTGTCTATGTGAAGACATGTCTGTGGTCGTACCCTTAAAGAAAACTCTTTCTTTAAATATGATTGCATCTATGTTGTCATTTTTATAAACTGTTTAGCCATTTCTTGAAAATGTACTTGTATCTGTTTCCAGCTACTGACTAGCTTACTGACCGTTATATGATACTCCACCGCTGTAAAATGGGGTAACATAATTAAGCTAAAGGTTCTCACTTTTATTTCCTCAAAACTGTTTTTTAGCTGCAGAACCTGGGCATAAACCCAGCCAACATTGGGTTCAGCTATCTGACGATGGAGTCGGACAAGTTCATCTGCATCCGTGAGAAGGTGGGCGAGCAGAACCAGGTGGTGATTGTGGACATGTCGGATCCCACCAACCCAATCAGGAGACCCATTTCTGCCGACAGTGCCATCATGAACCCCGCCAGCAAAGTCATCGCCCTCAAAGGTATGATGATGACGCATATAGAAATGACACAACACATTTAGGCAGCAGTGGCCAATAGATGAGAAATACTGTACTGGTGGCCCTATATTAAGCGCAAAGTATTTTATTATTGTTTAAAGTCCCAGAATGAAGTCTGCATGGCCTCTGCACTGTTTATTTGCTTCTAGTTTTAACAGATTTAGCCGTTTACTAGAAATGCTGTGGGAAAGCCGCAGCAAAGATTAATGCCTGTCAATGTTGTAAATATGCCGAGTGCACTCGCGTCTATTACCCAGTGTAGTAAATTGGTTGTGAAAATTGATCGCCTGTCACTGAAACTAACCCTTAGAGCACAAACACAAGTGCTGATCAGGATGATTTGCTTATAATGCTTCTCTCTCTCCCTCCTCCCCCTTCCTCCCTCCCTCCTCCTTCTAAGCACAGTATTCCCTGTTTGCCCCTTTCCTTATGGTCTATCTTTGTCTTCTCATTCTTACCTGATTGACACTTTGCTTTTTCTCCTTTGCTTTCTGTCATTTCTCAGACGGTGAGTTGCTTTCTGTCTGTCTACCCGTCTGGCACGCTGTTGTGATGATACACTGGCCATGTCTCTCTCATAAAAGCTATCCCCTGTATCCCTTTTAACTATGCACATCTATTTCGACCACTGATCAATCAAAACACAGACGGCTACAAGAAAGGCACCTCAATATCACACGCACACCCACACTCCAGCCTAATCTTCTGGCAAATGCCCTACTTTTATGAGAATTGCACATGTGTTAGCATGACTTGTATGCTGGTAGATGTGTATGTGTGGTATGCATCATCAGATGTTATACAGTGAGAGGAGTTGGGGCACTCTTTGTGCACCTTTGCTCGCCTCTGTGAGCGTGTGCCAGCAGCCGTAATCAATGTTCAGATCTTTCCTTCCTGCACATAAGGGATGCCATTTACGTATCGTAAAGGCTGTGTGTTTGCAAGTTTGTACAGCAGCTCTAGTATTTACATGAGTCATGCATTACATCACCTGTTTGTTTTTCATTAAGTATTTTGGGCAAATGGAGGTTGTATCTGTGTTTAGTCAATTGTGACATTTTCAAAAGCTGCCATCTGCTTTCTGTAGCTGCGGGTCAGGTCACTCAGTAAAGAGTGGTGCTTCCCTGGCTTACGAACAATATCGAGCAGTTCTGATATAATTTTTATTTGCTCTTTATTTCTGACACGAGTTTTGAACACTTGTGTCAGAAATCTCCCTCGGTTCCCCATTACAGTGGTGCTCACAGCACGGAACAGTAGTTACATTAAAGAAAATCATCAATCTTGGCTGAAACTAGGTCTTCGCCACTCGAAATAATCAAAAGAACAAGCTATTAAAACGTTTCCTCAATGAATAAATAGTTCCAATTAAAAGTAGCTCTATTTATTTTCTAACTATTTCGAGGCAGACATGTTCATCTGCGGGTCTGTGTGTTACTCAGAACAGCTATTTAATTTGTTGTTTGGAGTTATTTGACGACTTCTCTCTTGCCTGTTTCGTCTCACGTCTCTCTGTTTCTTTACCGACCCTCAGCTGCCAAGACGCTGCAGATCTTCAACATTGAGATGAAGAGTAAGATGAAGGCTCACACCATGTCAGAGGAGGTCATGTTCTGGAAGTGGATCTCTGTAAACACCGTGGCCTTGGTGACAGATACCGCCGTCTATCACTGGAGCATGGAGGGGGATTCCCAACCGACCAAAGTATTCGATCGGCACGCCAGTCTGGCCGGATGTCAGATCATTAACTACAGAACTGACGAACAACAGAAGTGGTTACTGCTGATAGGGATTTCTGCACAGGTATGAAAGCACAGGTGATATAAACATTTTCTGTGAACGGAATATTTATCTCTCCGATCCCTGTTTGTAGCCTTATTGGACAAAAGATCACACAAAGAACACTTTATCTGAGGTCAACTTTTGTTCTCTTCACTGGGCTGGAAGGTTTTGGCTGTGAGCAGGTACACACTGGAAAGCAAAAGAATTGTTTTTACCACACTAAGTTTTGAAACCTTTAGCTATTGTGCGACAGTGAATTAGCTTTAAAAAAAATCTGCATTCCTAACCAATGACTGGATCATCTACTTTCTACAGGAACCAATAAACTTGGAACTTCATCACTTCCCAGAGTTATTGTTTGCTCACTGAAGGGAATGATAAAGAGATCAAGCTGTTATGCCATTGTATTATGCCAATAAGGGTGTATAATGTCATTAAAAAAAAAAACACAATTTAGTGTCCATGAACACATAAAAGACACATTCTGAGAACAGTGGCATGAAATTCTAACAATTAAGCTTCCTAGAAATTTCTGCATTTTATCCTTCTCTTACACAAAGAGTCGGATGTTTTTGGGGGTTTTTTGGCTGTAAGCCGGACTCGTTCCCGGTGGGCTCTTTGTCACAGATTCTCTTCATGATTTTTATGAACAGAATTTCTAGGAGTAGCTAAAGCTTCCACTTTGGTAGCCTCGTGATCGTGTCTCTGCCTTTTGTGGATCTTGTGGTTCTGCTGACTTCATCAGGTGGTGGCCTACAGATTGCATTTGAGTGGTTCACAGCCAAATGGGAAGCAGCATTGATGATAATTAGCACCTCTATCTCTGAGGCCATGGTTTGCAGCTGGAAAAGGGTAGAGTGCCTATTCCAGGTCAGAGTTGCTGTCCCAAGTGAAGGAGTCTAAGTATCTCTGAGTCTTATTCACAAGTGAGGGGAGCAGGAGACTGACAGATGGATTGGTGCCGCATCCGCAGTGATGAGGATGCTATTCCGGTCTGTTGTGGTAAACAGAGCTGAATGTAAAAGTGAAGCATTTACCAGTTGATCGTCCCTACCCTCAGCTATGGTCACAAGCTTTTGGTAATAACTGAAGAATACAAGAAATACGTTTTGTCTGGAGGATCACGCTGAGGTGGTTCTGGTATCAGACTAGGATACTTCCTGTCCTCTGTTGGGCAAGGTGTTCTGGACATGTCATAGTGGGAGGAGGTCAAAGAGTAGGACACACTGCAAAGATGACATCTCTTTGCTCGCCTCAATGAGATGGAGGAGGCGGTTGGGGAGAGGGAGGTCTGGGCTTCTCTGATTAGGTTGCTGCACCCTGTGACCTGGCCCTCAATAGGTGAAAGAAAAATGGATGGACAGATGTCTTTTTTGCTGACTTGCTGAATCTCAATAAGAAAATCAATACGCCACTCTTTTTCTGTTTTTCTAAAGGAGTCTGGATCTAGAGGACTATGTCAAAGTATGACAACATGCATACATATTTCAAAGTGAACTTGTTTTATATGTATATCTAAATCAAATAAGCAAACAGTTTGTTTACCCACATCTAACCAAATGCACAGATAATACCTACCATTTGTTCACATACACATACAAACACACTGCCTGAAATTTAAACCTGTATCTTTGATCCTTAATAACTTGAACATATCACTTTTTCCCCCCACCTTTTTCTTTTTTCTTTTTCCTTGACCTTCAGCA
This sequence comes from Neolamprologus brichardi, assembly GCF_056152115.1. NCBI lineage: Eukaryota > Metazoa > Chordata > Actinopteri > Cichliformes > Cichlidae > Neolamprologus > Neolamprologus brichardi. The sequence goes on from NC_142115.1 coordinate 27,740,849, forward strand.
AAACCGTGTGGTCGGAGCAATGCAGCTGTACTCCGTTGACAGGAAAGTGTCCCAGCCCATCGAGGGCCATGCTGCTGCCTTCGGGGAGTTCAAAGTGGAGGGAAATGCCAAACCTTCCACTCTATTCTGTTTTGCTGTGCGCTCACAGGCTGGGGGAAAGGTGAAGGCCATTCGAATGTACCCATGATGCTATCTGTGTTTTTAGCTGCTGAGCAAACTGCTTTGAAGTGCCTTGAAAGAGTAATGTTTATGTTAGAATCCTATGAAATAACTTAATAAATAAATAAGTTTATTAATGTACAAATCCTCAACTCTGATGTTCTTTTTGGTCTCATTTGCTGTACTGTTGTCTTGGTTTACTTCTACCAGTTACACATCATTGAAGTTGGTCAGCCAGCTGCAGGAAACCAGCCATTTGCTAAGAAAGCTGTGGATGTGTTTTTCCCACCAGAGGCCCAGACAGACTTTCCCGTTGCTATGCAGGTAGTGAAAATGAGGCTTCTTCTACTGTACTCTGCTCACCACATTAAGGGTCACTCCTGAATGTTTCTCTTTCTAATTATTCTCCACAGATTGGTAGTAAGCATGGCGTAATATACTTGATCACAAAGTATGGTTACATTCACCTGTACGACCTGGAGTCTGGAGTGTGTATTTACATGAACCGAATCAGTGCTGAGACCATCTTTGTAACTGCTCCTCACGAAGCCACTTCGGGAATCATTGGTGTCAATAAGAAGGGACAGGTGAGAAGCAAACGGGCAGTGAGTGTGTGCAGAACAATCTCTCAAGTGAAATGTTTATTCATAGTGGATAATTTGACTGTAATGTTTTGGCAAGCTATGCTTGGCAGACATTCTTAAGAAACTGGACTGTTAACTGGACACATTTCTTAAGTTCAGTTATTTTTACTGTGCAGTTCTTAATTATTATCTGTTCCTTTTTTATTATAGGTTTTGTCAGTATGTGTGGAAGAGGAGAACATTGTAAACTATGCCACCAACGTGCTGCAGAACCCTGATCTCGCCCTGAGGATAGCTGTCAGGTCAAACCTTGCCGGGGCAGAGGAGCTTTTTGCTAGGAAGTTCAACACTCTGTTTGCCCAGGGAAGTTACTCAGAGGCTGCGAAGGTTGCTGCATCAGCACCCAAGGTACGCCCGTCTCTGTTGCCATTTTGTCATTCTTGCCTATGCTAATATGAACCAGGTGTGGGTGAGAACTGCACAAGGAGTCTTGCATTTGCACAGAATCAAATTGTGAAATATTTTTCTGTTGGCGCTTAAAACTATGACAGTTACACACACTGTGATTCAGCACTGAAAAACGAAACCCAAAAAGAATCCCGCATATGTTCATGTGAAAACACGGCAATAAACATGAAGTTCTCCTTCAAAACATTTCATGGAATCTGCTTTTGTTTTGTTTTTTACTCTACGACTAATAATCCCTTCATTCTTTGATGTCTTTCCTCGCCTCAGGGTATCCTGCGAACAGCAGAAACCATCCGCAAGTTTCAGAGCGTCCCGGCTCAGCCGGGTCAAGCCTCTCCACTGCTGCAGTATTTTGGTATTCTTCTGGACCAGGGCCAGCTCAACAAGTTTGAGTCTCTGGAGCTGTGCAGGCCTGTCTTGCAACAGGGCCGCAAGCAACTACTGGAGAAATGGCTGAAAGAGGACAAGGTATAACTGGAGGATTAAAGAAATGAGGCAGATTTGTATATATACATTTATTTTATTTATTTTACATTGACCAGTGTAAGTGAAGTCGCTTTCCTCCTCTTGTGTTGTAGCTGGAGTGCTCAGAGGAGCTGGGAGACCTGGTGAAGGCCTCTGACCCCACTCTCGCTCTTAGTGTGTACCTCAGAGCAAATGTCCCCAACAAGGTCATTCAGTGCTTTGCAGAGACTGGCCAATTCCAGAAGATAGTGTTGTATGCTAAAAAGGTAATCAGAAGGCTTATTGTGTTTCCATTTAAATTTTGAGCATTGCACAAATAGCAGGCATGCGCATTTTTATCCTTCTGCGTTCGCGTAGGTGGGATATACCCCAGACTGGGTGTTTCTGCTGCGGAATGTGATGCGTGTGAATCCAGACCAGGGTCTGCAGTTTGCTCAGATGCTGGTCCAGGATGAGGAACCGCTGGCCAACATCAACCAGGTAAACACGCACAAACGTGAACGCCTCTCTCACTGGAGACATCCTGCTCGTGTGCTCCCTTTAAAATGCATGTGCCTGTTTACCCTTATACATGCACGCAAACGCACAAAGTGCCCAGTGTGGGAGCCTACATATGTGTTATTCCAGATGTGGCAGCAATGCCAGGAATTCACTGAGTCAGTCACCCTCTCCTCCCTTTAAAGCCACATCATCACTCCGCTCTGTCCTAATCTCAAACAGGGAAGATGATGACTTTATGAAAAGCGATGGTTTTAAGGAGACCTTTGCTTTTCGGATGTGAACTTTTCATGTTTAAGGACATCTGCAAAACAGAAACATCTGGCTGCCGGGCCTGTGGTGTTTAATAGTGTGCACCTCAAGCCTTTGCATGCTAACTCAAATCATTGTTCACAGATGGTCTGAAATTTTAAAAAAAAAAAAGAGAGAGAACTTTGTCTAGCTATTTGTGTTTTGACTGCTCTTTTCTCTCATGCTCTTTGGTAGATTGTTGATGTGTTTATGGAGGGTAGTCTGATCCAGCAGTGCACCTCTTTCCTATTGGATGCTTTAAAGAACAACCGCCCAGCAGAAGGTCACTTGCAGACACGTCTGCTTGAGATGAACCTAATACACGCCCCCCAGGTGAATGTTAATGTTCAGACTTCTGCTTACCTTTTCTTTAATAATGTTAAATACAATGTGTTTGCTCATGTGTGCGTATACGCTGTTTTAGGTAGCAGATGCAATCCTTGGGAACCAGATGTTCACGCACTATGACCGTGCCCATGTTGCTCAGCTGTGTGAGAAGGCAGGACTGCTACAGAGAGCTCTTGAACACTACACTGACCTGTACGATATCAAACGAGCCGTGGTTCACACACATCTGCTCAACCCTGAGGTATGGCTGTAGAAGGGCAATGATGCCTGTATACTGCTCTCTTGGGAACGGCTTCATTTTACTCCTTAATGTGTGAAAATGCTTCCTGAAATGACTCCTTTTTCCTCCGTGCTCAACATGTTGCTTTACTTTCTCCCCATTTGTTTTTTCTTTTTAGTGGCTGGTGAACTTTTTTGGCTCCTTGTCAGTTGAAGACTCTTTAGAGTGTTTAAGGGCCATGCTGTCGGCTAATATCAGGCAGAACCTGCAGTTGTGTGTCCAGGTAGCATCTAAATATCATGAACAGCTGGGAACTCAAGCGTTAGTGGAGCTTTTTGAATCCTTCAAGAGTTATGAAGGTAGGTGGGGTGGTTTTTCCTCATTTTCTGCAGGTTTGAATTCACACTAGATTAACTTAACCACCATGTTGTTTCTCCCCTCTCATATCTCTACAAGGCTTGTTTTACTTCCTTGGGTCGATTGTGAATTTCAGCCAAGAGCCCGATGTTCACTTTAAGTACATCCAGGCTGCCTGTAAGACCGGCCAGATCAAAGAAGTGGAGAGAATCTGTAGAGAAAGCAACTGTTACGACCCAGACAGGGTTAAAAACTTCCTCAAGGTATAAAGATCCCGTAGCATATTTTTCTGATATTAGCATCTTCCAGAGTTAATTCATAATAAACCTCATGTTTCTTCTGCTTCTAGGAAGCAAAGCTAACGGACCAGCTTCCTCTTATCATTGTTTGTGATCGCTTTGACTTTGTCCACGACCTGGTTCTCTACCTTTACCGCAACAGTCTGCAGAAATACATTGAAATCTATGTACAGAAGGTAAGATCTACAGTTCGGGTGACTTTATACATAATCTGATTATTATCTAGTTATCGTTATCGAGCTTCATGATGCTTCTCTATTTTGAATCCTACCCACTTGCTTTCAGGTCAACCCCAGTCGTTTACCCGTGGTGATTGGAGGTTTATTGGATGTGGATTGTTCTGAGGATGTTATTAAGAACCTGATCATGGTGGTCAGAGGGCAGTTTTCCACTGATGAGCTGGTGGACGAGGTAGAGAAAAGGAACAGGTAAGACTAAAGGGTGAAACAATTTCCTGTCATCTCTTATAGCAGCTTCTGAAATGATCTGGCCTTTAATGCGCAGGTATCATGCTGGTACATAAAAGCTGTTAAATCTAACTTCTGTAGGAATGAGTTTAAATGATAGATCAGATTGCAAGCCATGTTTGCGGTTTGCCTGAACCACTTAGTTATGTGTGTTTTCCCCTCAAGTCATTGAAGGAAAAGAACAAATACTAACTGGAAAATTGTTTCTTTTCCAATAAACCTTGAGGCGATCAATAGTAAAGAATCATGATCTCCTTAGCTGATGCCTATAAATCGTTAAGCATTCACAAACAGGAGTGGAATACATGAATGTAAATATACAGACATTTATCTTTGTGTTTGCTCAGTGCATGCTTGTTAGTTTAATGCATATATGAAGTTGAAATTAATGTTTTAATTTTAACACCAAAAGTGATTTCTATAGTGGATTCTCTGAGGTTGTCATTATGTTTCATCGATACCTCAGTGTCAACCATCAGAATAACTTTGTCTCATATAATGAAGCTATTTAGTCTGTATCAACAAAGGTGAAAGTGAGAAACCCTAAAACATGACTCAATCGGCCTGCTGAGTGGACAATGCTGCCATCTAGTCTTCTGGCTGTGCATTACATCACAGGAAAAAGCTACATTGTAGCATCATCTTAGAAATGTAATGTGTGCTTTTACCAGTCCTTGCCATGAAATGAATTTTAAAAGCTTCTCCTAGGTATTATGTAATGAAGCTTTATATAAACGTACAGTTTCTGCTATCAGGTTAAAACTTCTGTTGCCATGGCTGGAGTCTCGTATCCATGAAGGATGTGAGGAGCCAGCTACCCATAACGCCCTGGCCAAGATCTACATTGACAGCAACAACACACCCGAGCGCTTCCTGAAGGAGAACCCGTTCTATGACAGCGCCGTGGTTGGACGCTACTGTGAGAAGAGAGACCCACACTTGGCCTGTGTGGCTTATGAGAGAGGGCAGTGTGATCTGGACCTCATCAAAGTATGTAGATCACATTGTATGGCTTTAGTGTCATAGTTTAAATAATTATAATGAATGCATTTTTAACTTTTTGTTCATGTCAGGTGTGCAATGAGAATTCATTATTTAAGAGTGAGGCTCGATATCTGGTACGGCGGAAAGATCCAGAGCTTTGGGCGACTGTGTTAGAAGAAAACAATCCTTTTAGAAGACAGCTCATCGACCAGGTAGGGGATCCTCCACCTCTTCTTTTAAAGTAAAGCACGCAAACATGAATTGTATTTTTGTTTTTCTTTCAACATCTATTTTCGATTTTCCTTCTCTCAGGTGGTGCAGACAGCTCTGTCAGAAACCCAAGACCCAGAGGAGGTGTCGGTCACAGTGAAAGCCTTCATGACCGCAGACCTGCCCAATGAGCTGATTGAACTTCTGGAGAAAATTGTACTTGATAATTCAGTCTTCAGTGAACACAGGTACCTCAGGCTCACAGCTTATTCATGGTGATCATTTACGTGCAACCATTTTTCTAACATTTCTTTTATTTATTTTTTAAACAAGAAACCTACAGAACTTGCTTATTTTGACGGCCATCAAGGCAGATCGCACTCGTGTGATGGAGTACATCAACAGGCTAGACAACTACGATGCTCCGGATATTGCAAACATCGCTATCAGCAACGAGCTCTTTGAAGAGGCGTTTGCTATTTTCAAGAAGTTTGATGTGAACACCTCAGCCATACAGGTAAAAACAAACCTAATCCTGCTAAAACTGCACTGATGCTGGAGGTCGAAGTTACAGTAAGCTAAAGTTAGTAATCACAGAACCTTTTCTCTGTAAAAATGTACATTAATATGTGCATTTATTTTACTCAATTAAGTACAAATTTCCATTTCTTTTTGTAAAAGACTTTGTTGCGACATTTGTAGTTGGGGATGTTTATACTTCATGTGTCAGGGTATACCTCATCTCTCAACCTGTAAGAACTGGCATAATCTCCCGGGCCTTCCTACCAAAGTTAGAAAAACATTTAAGAAAATCATTAATGAATGAATTGATATTTACCTTTCCTAAATCCGGGCCATTAAAAGTACTTGTGGGTAAGCCCTTTAACTAAACTAACAAAGTCATTTGCCAATGATGGCAGGTTTCATCAGTTTCTCTTAATCACTGTGAATTTAGCACAATAGTGAAAATGAACGAGCCTTAAAAATGCTAGTCCTATTGTTTTCTATTGTTTTATCTCATGTTGGCTCATAGAATATAGCCATCTCTTGTATATTTATTTTTTATTTTGTATCCCTCTAGGTACTGATAGAGCACATAGGGAACTTAGACCGTGCCTATGAGTTTGCTGAGCGCTGTAATGAGCCTGCAGTGTGGAGTCAGTTGGCAAGAGCCCAGCTGCACAGAGACCTGGTCAAGGAAGCCATTGATTCATACATTAAAGCCGTTGACCCGTCAGCGTACATGGAGGTGGTCAACGCAGCCAGCAAGAACAGTACGTTTTTGATTTACAGGTAAAACATGCTAATGGTGTTTATCAGTCTTGGGTCTGAGCTGATCTGTAGTGTGTTGCTGTTTCTAGATAACTGGGAGGATTTGGTGAAGTTTCTACAGATGGCTCGGAAGAAAGCCAGAGAGTCTTACGTGGAGACGGAGCTGATCTTTGCTTTAGCTAAAACTAACCGTCTGGCTGAGCTGGAAGAATTTGTCAGCGGGCCCAACAATGCTCACATACAGCAGGTAAAAAAAAAAAAAACAACAAAAGTTCCAGCTGTAGTGTTAAAGAGATGTGTAGCTGTTGCAGAATGTGCTTTTTGCTCTTTGCCAGAAAATGATTGCTATCTATATATTCATCATCTGATCTCTACCTCTCCAGGTGGGCGATAGATGTTATGAGGAGGGTATGTACGAAGCAGCCAAACTTTTGTATAACAATGTGTCCAACTTTGCTCGACTTGCATCCACATTAGTCCACCTGGGAGAGTACCAGGCAGCCGTGGACAGCGCCAGGAAAGCCAACAGCACACGGACATGGAAGGAGGTAACCGGCGCAAAAACACAAAAAATTTGACTATGAAATAGTCTGACTCTTAATCTATTATCATATTGTAGGGTAAATTACCACCTTTAACTGGGCTTAAACCTAATTTAAATTTTGTGCATACGCTATTAAAACAGATTGCACATTACGGTGGCAGTCTGCTGCTATGTAGGAGTTAATATAGAAGGTGTGTTTAACTTTTAAGTGCCATTCACATCAGGATCTACGTCATAATTATTTCTGGAGTGTCTGATTCATCTGATTTGTCTCTCAGCAAAATAATAATGTATGGATTCGTGAGCAGCCATGGATTGCACATGGCTGCTCTAGTCTGTTGTTTATGCTCATTAATTAATTATTTATTCTATTTAATAAGGAGCACGCAGTATAATGGATATCAGTGCCAGATTTGATGAAAATGGCTAATTTGCATCTGTACCTCAAACCAGGGAATTAAAAAAAGAGAAACATTGACACCTGATTATTGCATATTTCTATATAGCAATTTTATTTATATAGAACATTTCATTACATGCAAACTCAGTATGCTAAGTTTACAGTGTCTTAAGGCAGTGCATGTGTAGAAAGCACACATTTAAAAAAGAAAAAGGACAAAATGCTGAGAGAGATAAACCAAACAAAAGAGATTAAAAGTACTGCCTTGGTTTGTTCCTTGTCTGAGGTGCATCACAGCTTGTCCAAACGTGTTGCACCCCTTTGGATTTTCTAGTGCAATTACAGGTCTCCGCTTTGTCTGATTAATTTAAAAGACATGGGGAAACAATGCCGTAATTCTATACTGAGCATAACTGAATCGATGTAGTGGCGAATTACAAGAGTAGTCATTTCAAGGCGCTTTATTTTTATGACATTATAGACAGAATCCCCAACGATCAAACGGTTCCTTACAAGCAAGAGAGATGGATGGTAAACAAAAACAGGACAAAACAAAATGTCAGTGACATGCAATAGTGGATATAAATATAAATAGTGCTTATAAATGCACGGGGGAAAAAAGAGAAAGGAGAGTGAGGGAGAGAAACGCACTATGGCTACCCAGCAGTCTGAGCCTAGGCATCATAAACAAGATTTATAAAACTACTTAAGGGGCTGATTTAACAGCTTTATGACTTTATGACTCTGTGGATATAAGATTGAAATTGAGTGATTTTCTTGCTGCAGTTTTTATGTTATTATTACAGCTTTTAATTCAGGTCACCTCAGTGTTTCTAATATAGTCACTTCATGTAAAAAATGACAGATTCTTGATGATTAGAGAATTACACGAAAAGGTAGCAAAACACAGGATATGATGATATGAATGATAGAAGTGGTCCTCTGTTTATCGTTGGCTATCTCCAGTTTCATGCATTAATTTCTTTTCAGGTATGTTTTGCATGCGTGGACGGCGAGGAGTTTCGTCTGGCACAAATCTGCGGCCTTCACATTGTGATCCATGCTGACGAGCTGGAGGACCTTATCAGCTACTACCAGGACCGCGGGTACTTTGAGGAACTCATTGCTCTGCTTGAGGCTGCTTTGGGTCTGGAGCGGGCCCATATGGGTATGTTCACCGAGCTCGCCATCCTCTACTCAAAGTTCAAACCTCAGAAGATGAGGGAGCACCTGGAGCTCTTCTGGTCCAGAGTCAACATCCCAAAGGTAGAGTGTTTCTGTTACTATGTGTGCGCGTTTGCCCGTTTCAAAACTGTTCTTTCTTTTGTCAGATCAAAGAGGCTGCTTGCGTGCCATGAAATCTTTTGATTCATTACTCAGTGAACATTTCTGCTTCTCATCAGCGCCGTGAAAAAGGAAGCAGACAGAAAATTAATTGACTTGTTTTTCTGTCTTTTACAGCTAGTTCTTTACTGACGCATTTCTGGTGACTTGCAGCAATTAAACTTTCATTTACCAGCTTTATGCAACTGTTTGTCATCTTGCCCTCAAATAACCTTTTAAAAACTTTAAATATCTTTTTTAAAAATGTTTAAAAGCATGAAATACTATTTTATTTTAATATTTTGCTCATTTCAAAAGATGTGTATTAATACATCTATATAAATGGTTAAAAAATAATTATGTTTTGATATGAATATTTTTTTGGCTCAGTGTCTGTGTGTGTTTTCCCCCCTCCCTCTCAAAAAGAGTAGGTTACATAAAAGATAAATCATCTATTTGATGTCAGCCTTTCAAAGCTTCAAGACATTTTACTTCAAATATATCAAATCTATTAGACCAGCCAAACAAATCTCTGACAGTAATGAATGTTTTCTGTGTTTACCAGGTTCTTCGTGCTGCAGAGCAGTCTCATTTATGGGCAGAGTTGGTTTTCCTTTACGATAAATACGAGGAGTATGACAACGCTGTCATCACTATGATGACTCATCCGACTGACGCATGGAAAGAAGGGCTTTTTAAAGATATTATTGCAAAGGTAAACACGGCTATTTTTTAAATGTTTATTATTTTCACAAACTGCTTACATGATCAATTGATCACTTATTGTGTTTTTTCTTTTATCCTTTAGGTTGCCAACGTGGAGCTCTACTATAAGTCTCTATCCTTCTATCTGGATTACAAACCCCTCCTACTGAATGATCTTCTGACCATTTTGTCTCCTCGGTTGGACCACAGCCGGGCTGTCATCTTTTTTAGCAAGGTAACAACCAGCATGGCCAGCCTCACTTTTTAAAACGTATATTAAATAAAATGTGTTTTTCTAAATAAACTGGACCCATTGCTGATATGGTGTGACATGGGTTGCTTTTTTCTCTTAGATGAACCAGCTGAAGTTGGTCAAGCCTTACTTGAGGTCTGTGCAGAATCACAATAACAAGTCTGTCAATGAAGCTCTTAACAACCTGCTGACAGAGGAGGAAGACTACCAGGTTTGCCAGCCCGCTCTGTGACTTATATTGATCACAACACATGATGTAAAACACAAAGAGCTCAAATATGTGACCTATTTGTTGCCATTTTTTTTGTCGCTTGTGTATTATTTACTGTGTTTTAAGCATTATTTACAATTTTTTTTTTTAGACATTCAAACAAGTATGGCAATCAAATGCTACAAAGCTTTAAAAAAAGAGTAATATCTGTGTAAAGAAAGTCATAAAGACACAATCTATGGCCTGGCTGTAAATCGCAGGTGATTTTCTAGCCCCTCTCATAGCCACTGATAGCAGCGGTTCCAATTTTAGACCTAGCAATTTTGTTTTGCTGTGATGACGCCTGCTTTTTCACACCAGCACCAGCGTCTCTTTATGTTGAAATCCACAGAGCCAGTTATGGATTGAGGATAGACACCATACTGGTGTAAATGGGTACAGGAAGCAGTGCCCAGGACGCTGTTACCTCTGGATCTCAAATGCAATGCATTTCTATCCGTGTATCATCCACAGGGATTGAGAGCCTCCATTGATGCTTATGACAACTTTGACACCATCGGGTTGGCTCAGAGGTTAGAAAAGCATGAACTGATTGAGTTCAGGCGTATTGCTGCTTATCTGTATAAGGGCAACAACCGCTGGAGACAGAGCGTGGAGCTTTGCAAGAAGGACAAGCTATACAAGGTAATGAAAAAATAAATAGATAGAAAAGCTCTTCAAAATACAGGAGACTTTTAAAAGGTTCCATTTCCTCAATGTACCTATAGATGGCAGTGTTTGTTTACTTCACATGCAAATAGCGTCTGTTCACAGGAATGATTCTTTTGGCTAATTTCTCACACTTGAAGATAAAGGATTTTATCTTTCACTCAGCCATGTGAATGAGATACTTTACATTTTTGTCTCTTCTAGGATGCCATGCTGTATGCAGCGGAGTCTAAGGATGCTGAGCTGGCAGAGACATTACTCCAGTGGTTCCTAGAGGAGGGCAGGAAGGAGTGCTTTGCTGCCTGCCTGTTTGCCTCCTATGATCTCCTGCACCCTGACGTGGTGCTGGAGCTGTCCTGGAGGCACAACATAATGGACTTTGCCATGCCGTACTTTATCCAGGTCATGAGAGAGTACCTCACAAAGGTTGGTGCTGACAATCAACACCAGGAGTTTGTTTGATGTCAGCTTTACCACTAAAATAGATTTCACTATTGTGTAATTTTAAGAAGAATATGTGGTGTTGTTGATGTAATATGTCTGTGATTTCTGAGAAACAGGTCAAACATATATGGTGCGACAAGAAGGCAGAGACTAAGGCCTTCTTAAGTAATAATATTTAAAGGGACAGTTCAGCCCAATTGTTTTCCCTCTGGCCTGCAGTGCTGTTTGTCCATCTATATTAGCCGGTGTAGTTTGCTCAGCAGAAGATAATTTCCTATATGAAAGTGCTCACAACAAGATTTGTGCAATTATTTTGTGCAACTAGGTCAATACTTAAAAAGGCGTTAATGTCGAGTTTGTCGCATGAAATTTTTTTTGGCACTTTAAGAACCACAAGACACTAAAAGTGTCATTTAGTTCTGTTACATTCAAGCCTTCAAGCGACGATGTCACCACAGCTTGTATTTCCAAAACATGCAAATTCCATCAAAACGATCTAGATGGATTTTTAAAAAAATCACTACAAGCCAGAGTGAAACATGTAAATCTTCATAATGACCTTTAAGTATATTTACCAGTGCTACCTGCAGATATGTGAGGTCATGTCTTTGGGTTCTTTTCCAGGTTGATGAGTTTGCAGCGAAGGTGACGGTCTCTGGCCCTTTTTATTTAAAAAAATTCTCTTCTGTGTTCTGTCTGTCTGTTTTTCCCGTAACTTATCTCTTACGTTTCTGATGTAGGAACCTAGCATGGACTGTAGATTGAGTTTGGCCTAACTAGGTCTGGTCCTGGAGAACTGTAGTAGTGTGCAGGCTTTTGTTCCACTTGTGCCAGTACATGTTCAGATTAAGCAGGTTTTCCTCCAGTGAGCCCTAATCTTAGTTATTTATTTCTCTTGGTTTTTAGCCATTTGACACAAGTTCATGAGAAATAAAAATAAATAGACACATAACTACTTTTCAATGAAAACATTAATAAAACATCTGGCTAAATGTGGCAGTAGTATATGAGTTAGTGTAATCAGAAGCTAAAATAAATAGCCTCCCACCACCAGACCAGGTGAAATGAACATTTTTAACCTCCTCTTATTCCAAAGTGTATTTTAGAGCCTAAATAATAATGACTCAGTTTCATTGACGCAAATCTGATGCAACAGAGATGAAACATAACAATTTTTAATGGATAATGTTTACTGGTTAAAGTTAAGAGTGACTGTATTATAATTGAGTATATAGTCTGCATCTTAATTTTGGGTAAATATGCAGCAGTAAAGGGACGTTTGGTAGATTATAAAGTGTTTTCTAGCTGTCAAGTGCAAGAAGGTAAATGTAGTCTAAAGCAAAAACTCTGGAGCCAAGGCCTGTACACTATTTTTTATTTCTTCTTCAGCACTAGGATTAGCCTGTCCTGGCCTAACGGATACCTCTTACCTCTAACTTTTCTTTCTCTTGGGGCTGCATCTTGTGTCAAGTGGCATTTTTTTTTAAAGCCTTGAAACTGTGATCTTTCCATCTGACGGAGGCTTTTTGAAAGCCCAGAAAAGAAGACAATCACAGAGAAAAAGCTGCTTTGGCTTTAGACTTGCTCGATGCACCCCCATGTTTCTAACTTAAGGTCACTTTGTTTTAGTTTTTATTGTTGAAATTAGTGCAGGGCTGCAAACAATAACCTCAAAGGTTATGTAGTGCCCTTTCCTCAGTTTGTGAAAGTCTTTTCAGTTAGTTTTAGTTTTTCAGTTTAGGTTTGTTGTAGGTAAACCTTTGGTACTGGTCAAACAGGTTGGGATGGAATCTAACAGCCAGTTTGAGCAGCTAATCAGGTAGAGAAATCCCAACCCCGCCTCACATGAAGTAGTTCAGTACATACATGTTAAACAGGCAGCTTACCCCAGTGATACCATTGTATATGCAAATATCATGTTCTTTTCTCTACACCTTTGTCCCAACTTTTAAAGAAATGTTTATTTCTTTAACTCAACATGACTCTGTGCTGACTGAGCTTCAATTATAAACCTTCAGTATTCAGCCTTCCCCACAGTTAAAGCACAGTGCCTGATTACTCCTTTGCACTTAGGGATTAGGATTAGTGCTACAAACAATTCACAATTACTGTACGCCTGGCAAGGATGAGCTTGACCTGCGAGCCCTTAGCTTGATTTTTAGGCCAGCAGTGATAAACACTCAGTCAGGAGGGTCTGCTTGCAGCTGTGATCAGGTGCAAGCTGAAGTTGTGACTGCCACTTAATCTTGTAGCACTTTTAATGGCACAAAATTGGAATTTAGAAACGTACTGTTTAGCTTTTGCTCTCCTTGTATTCAAATATTTCTTTAACCTTAAACCTTACCTTAATTCTTCTTTTTAAAGGGTCAATTTTACACAAATCACTAAAATAAAATATCAAAATTAAATAAAATCCACCTGCTGGTGTCAAGTTGTGATGCAATTTTGGATTTGTTGCTGCTCTGTTGGATTGATGTTAATCTGCTTTTCTTCCTGGCGCATAAAGCACTTAGCTTTTAGAAAATTAGCACCTTTCCAAATTTGTCATTGTTCATTGTTATCTGGAATTCATCATATGCAGACCATGTAAAGATTTTTTTAAGGCAAATTATTTACTGGTGAATATAAAAAATAAACAACAGCTTTGAATCACAGATGGTATTTGAATGAAAGATGGTATATTAAAGCTCAGAGCAGAACCTGTTGGATTGGGGTGATAGCAGGAGTGTCACAAGTCATTTGATGCTACTAGATGTGATAAAAGGTTAAATGGTTTTATTTAATGTGATTTGGGTAAACTGACCCTTAAATTTTCATTTAACATTTTTACTGCAAGCTTTATTAGAAGTTCTCACCAAACCTGCATGGCATCTTCTCTCACCTTTAGCTGCACTGTGAAGTGGTGATTGTAGTTTTGTCTTTCACAGATGAAGATCATATATCTTCTGTAACTGCTTGTGTTTGTCAGTGTTTATTAATTTGATGTGGGATAAGCCTTAGTGTATTTTTAAAGCTCAGGTATTAGAGTTTATGTTGTAATTTGCAACGTTTTTGCCAAAGTCTATGAAATATGAAAAACAGATTGAGCCAACTTGAGCTTATATACTTTCTGCACGATACCTAGAATCCATAAACTGAGACTTTCTTTCAACAGTAAGCGCGTGAGTGATGTCTAATCCGTCCTCTCTTCTTTGTTACCCTCAGGTGGACAAACTGGAGGAGGCCGAAAGCCAAAGAAAAACTGAAGAGGAAGTGACAGAGCCTCAGCCGATGGTGTTCGGTAGGTTTACAGGCAGAACAGCTCACTGAGGGATGAACATTGTTGTTCCTGGATAAAGTAAATTTCCCCAAATGAAGCTTGGGCTATACTTTACAATGATATAATCTAGCTGATTAGTTTACCCATAATAAGAGGACACGCTTGCGTTTTCTGTTATTATCTGAAACCAGCAGCAGCTGTTGCTGTGTAATTAGCTTTACACCGCCAAAAGAATTACAGGCTCATTGAGCAGCACATAAAGAAAACCTAAGTGGAGAAAAAAAAAAGCCCCATAATTTTGTTTGATATAGAACAAACAACTTTAGCAGTTCAACAAAACAGTCCAGTCATGTGTACTTTCTTATAAAGACGGGGAAAATTTTATTTTGTCTGTGTTTGTTTTTGTTTATGTGATCAGGTCAGCAGCTGATGTTGACTGCCTCTCCTTCTCCAGTGGCTCCCCAGCCAGCGTATCCTGGCTACGGCTACCCTCCCGCTGCTGCCGCAGGCTACCCCGCTCAGCCCGCTTACGGCTTCAGCATGTAGATCCACCAACTCGTCCTTCTCCTCCACCCCTCTTCCCTACACACATCCACCCACCCTGAACCACACTGCTGCTCTGGGTTTCAACTGGCTGACTGGTGGCGTACAGCCTCCTGAAATTTCGCTGGGCCTTCATTTCCCAGTGAGGCTTCACGTGAATTCACAGAAACTGCAATAGAAACTTTGTCTCTAGTTTTTCCACATCCATTTTAGAAGGGTGGCATCAAGTCTGTCGGACCCCCCCCCCCCGTTGTATTTTCCACTCAGACATTATAACTGCATCACTGATCTACACGGCATGAAGTCACCTCTCAGCTCCTTAGAGGTATTAGCATACTGAAGATGACATTAGTTGCGCCAAACCACTCTGTCCTGTTGCTGTTCCATGTAGACTTTATTAACCATAGAGCAGCTTTTTTCTTTTCTGTTTTTTTTTTCTTTCTTTTTAATTTTTAATTTTAGCACTGAAGAAGAGACTTTACTGCAGAGTTCAGGGGTACCTTACTCCTAATGCACTGTCACAGCCTTACACATTCTGATGAGGCGGCAAAACGGGCTCATTTGTTCATGTTTAATTTTGCAACTGTCTCATGTTCTGATTAGAAAGACAGTTACTGTGCAATAGTTTTATTTGTCCTTTCACAACAGGTACAAATTGTTTGCTGTATTATGGACTAAGAACACTTGTTTTATGAGGTTACAGTCTCTGTGTGCGTATGTGTGTGTGGGAGTATGCGTGTAGCCTCTAAAGCCTTTGGGGGTTTCGTCACCAAAACCAAGACACACTCAATGATATCTCCACTCCTTTGCAGCTGCAAACCTTTTGCTGGGTCAGAGCGGTTGATTTCATCAGTCGACTTTTTGGAGTTTCAGTAATGGTTGTGGCAAAAAGGCTGAAAGAAAGCAGGTGAAAATGGAAAGGTGAAATGTAGACTGTGCATGTGCTGCCAAACTATAATGCTGCAACCAGGAGCACAATTTTCATGTTACACTCAAGTATATGAAGTATTACTAATGTTGAGTAAAAAAAAAAAAACAGTTATGTATGATGAAACTTTCTGATCCAACTAATGAAAAAACAAACAAAAGTGTGGCGAAGCTCCAACACACTCGAGATGAAAACAGGGGAATGTTAGCTCACGTCCTGGTGCCGGCTGGTTCAAGTGTCATTATTGTACTGAAAACAGTGTATAATTTAAATATATTGAAATACCTAACTAATCAAAGTATTATGGAATATGTATTGTCTATAGTGTGTTGTTGTAGTCTTAAAAAGCATAATGATTTTTGTAAGAAAATGACAAAATGCAAAAACAGCAGATGAATAAACGCCAAAATCTTGAGGTAAGGCTGCTCAAGGTAACAAAAGATGAGTTATTGACTTTATTTCATGTCAAGGTCCCCATGTGATAAGCAGAGCTCTGGCCCAGCGTGGTCCCGGCACTGGATTTGTCAAAGATAAAATGCAAATAATCTGAGCTGCACACCAGTTGCTTATTTTATCTCCACAATTCATGCATACAGAAAGAGGAATAAAGTTTACACACTGTGTGTGTTCGTGCATTGTTATTTTACAGCAGGAGACACTGGGTGTGAAACATTTCAGTTGAATCCAACAAAAATTAAGAGTTAGACTACGAAAAAAGTGGACGGATAGAATTAAAATGCATGAGTGGAAATGTGTTTGCTTCTCATCAACACAGCACGCTCGCAGAGGCACTGGGGCGCGTGATTATTCACTGTGAATACCTTCAAAGTGTTTATTCTGAACTGCTTAAATCACATCCAAAAAGGAGAAACTAACACAAAACACAAGCTTTAGAAAAATACTAAAATGGACGAACCTACTCTGAAAGGTAACTTACACTAAACCGATTTAAAAATGGAGGAAAACAGGAAAACCTAACTGCTCTGGAGGGCTCTTCCCCTCCCTGTTTTGTTGTTTTGCAAAAGAGCGTATGGAGTTTCACCTTTAAACATGGTTTACATCCATTTTTTTGCTACACTGTAATTTCCATCCTCCGCTGGACTCTGACATTTTGGTAACCGAGCTGTCATTTATCTGACTGATGGTTTCTGTCTGTGCCTCCGAGCCTCTTTGTTTGGAGAGGGTGTGGTTGGACTATCTGGACCTGTAACTGGCCGGCGAAGTCAAAAATGCTCACCATTTTCACAGCAGACAATAACAAAGGACTCATTTAGCCTATTTCTGTTTTCCTCGCTCAGCTGTAATCATCTGTTTGGAGGAAAACAGTGAGGAGAGGCTGTGCCCCGCCCTTTTTCGCTGTTGTGTGGGGGGAAAAGTGGCCGGTCTCTCACTTTGCGCTCTTACAGCTACAGCTACACACCCGGTGTAACGTTCACTGACCGCTCGGCGGATGTTGAAGTTCATTCGCTTTAATTGGACATTATAAAGTTCGGCAGGGTACACGGACACAAGTCTTTATCCGCCCCTTTCTGTGCTTCCGGCTTGCTTTGCTCTCTTACGTACTACCGTCGTGACACGGGGTTTCCATGGTTACAAATAACATTTATTGGATATAGAAGATCCCAACTTCCTTGACAGTTCCAGTATCCGCCCACTGTCAACACAGAGATCCGCCGGAGTCTCCACCTGAATCCAGGAACGCTCTTCAGACTGAAGGCGCCCAGGTGTTGCGCTACTATACTCTATTTGGAAACGAAAACAAAAAAACAAACAAACAAAAAAAAACTGCGAGCCACACTAAACTGCGTTTAATCGGGTAACTATGCAGGGTAAAGGCACTTTTATCAGCCCCTTTCACAGACCGCGGTGTCTGGCGGCAGCGGCACCGGCTGGGAAAGCGAAATTAACTCATCCGGGAAAAGCGATTCTGGCAGGTAAGCGCATCACAATCCACACGGAAAAGTCTCACATGGACACACTGCCACTCTAGTGTTAGTCACAGTTCAAGAAAGCATCCACGCCTCTTTCTTTCTACTTGGCTGTGCTACGAAGCAAAACTTTGTCGAGTCAGAAGCCAGGGAGGTTTTAAAAAGTCAGCGAGCAAAGACGCGCTACAGTTTGCAGAAATGTCACTATGTTGGGATTAGAAGAAGTTATTATGAGCCAAAGGAGTGCCACACTGGTTTGTATTTCCGATGAAAGCTTTCCTTTTAAATGACACGTCACACGTTTGCTTGCATGGACGTGAGTAAGTGGAGTTGCACTAATGTATCCCAGCTTCAGTTTAGGCAGTAGAGCGTAAGATTGAAGGAAACGATCTTTAAACAAAGTTATAGCCTGTATGTCCTTAAGCCACTCTAATCTGGTGCTGCTCGAATCTTCTACAAAAGGAGGATTTTATTCTTCGGTGTTTCTGTGCTATCAAATCCATCTGTGCTGTCATGGTTAGGTCACTTTGACCCACTGCACTGACTTGATTTTTATCCTACTTATCTAAAGATCACCTTCACTGCACTTAACATAATGCGCAGTGGGCAGTCGTCCACGCACACTTGAGCCATTTAGAGTCTCGGGTTTGTGCAGTGGGCCACCAGAACACAAGAGATGCCTTCAGGCTGTATGTTCTTCATTAAAGTACACCACTAGTCTTCGTGAAACTGTACATATTTACATTTTGCTCTTTTTTGGGGGGGTGCAAAACATTTTTTTGGGAGTGCAAAACATCATCACCTGATGTTTTGCACTCAGAAATTTACATATCTTTTTTACTTTTGTATGTATTCTGTCATTTTTTTTACTCAATACTTGCAACTGACAATTATTTGAATGGTTTATCAATCAATGTTGAGTTTTTTGGGAGTTATGGTTTAACACCTAATTTAAAAAAAGGCCATTAATGGTTGATTATCTCCAAACAACTGATATCTAGATCAACTGGTGAAGTTACTATTCAACAAGACTTGAGTTGTACCGAGTTGTCTCCTTTTGCCCCCTCCCCTCCAAAACCCCACGACCTCCCTGTGTGATGATGATCAGGCTGCAGCAGCTCCGGCTGATGAAAAGCCTCTCTGAGGTGCTCCTGTATTAAGGCTACATGCTGATATTTGGCAGCACTCGCACTGATTTTTCAACCCTGAGCTGCTGCAGTTGTCGCATACTGAATGTTTTATAGTTCTGAAGGAATTCTTTTTGATTGTAGATTTAAAAACACCAGCTGCTGTTTTTTAAAGACTTTAAATAAATATAAACGTGATAAGTTACAGTTCCAAAAATGTTGGAATATTGTGTAAATTGTAAATAAGAACAGAATGCAATGTTAATGTAGAACATAGAAAACAAAGCTTTAATGTGAGACATCTTAGAATGTTGTGAAAAATATTAACTCGTTTTGAACTTTATGTAAGCAACACACCTCCAAAAAGTTGTGACTGGCTACACAAAAGGCTGGTAAATTAAGTGACAATACAAAGAAATAGCTGGAGAAACATTTTGCAGTAAAAGACTGGATTAAAAAAAGAGTATATAAAACTGTGAAGAATTTGAATATCTCGTCATCTACAGTACTTATTAGAAGATCCTGGGAATCTGGGGAAATCTGTGTGCAAGGGATGAGGCCGCAAATCTGAGGGTGCCTGTGATCTTCATGAGCTCAGGAACACTTCCAGAAATCATTATCTGTGAACAGAAATGGAGCTTAAAGGTCTTTCGTGCAGAAGGAGAAGCTCTATGTGATCATGGTCCACAAACGCTATGTCTTCTCTGGGCCAAAATTAATTAAAAATCGACTGAGACGAAGTGGAAAACTGTTCTCTGATCAGAGGAATCAATACCATTGAGAGGTATTAGCAATGGTATTGACACATCCACATACCATTTCATGGTATGTGGATGGATCATACATACAAATTTCATCAAGACGATGCTAAATCTTGTACTGGATCTATTACAGTAGCATGGCTTCATAGTAGAAGAGCCTGGGTGCTGAACTGCGGGCAGTCCTGCAGTCCAGACCTTTTATCAGTTTAGAACTTTTGGAGCATTTGGCACTGTCTAAACTTTTTTGGGGATGTGTTGCTGCCATCAAATTCAAAATGACCTTCGTTTCTTCTTATAATGGTAAGTTTAAACCTTTTTTCATGTTCTACCGTGAATTAACTATGGGTTTAATATGGTAATGAGATTTGCAAACCATTGCATTCTGTTTTTATTTGTATATTACACAGCTTTCCAACTATTTTGGAACTGGGAACCTCTGATTCACATTTAAGGCTATTTAGGTTTTTTTTTTCCTGTGCACATTAAAGCTAATTTATATCAGTTTGAATCGTGTCACTAATCTGACTAATTTAAGATTTTGTGTTAGGGTGGGAGGTGGAGTGAGAGGAGGAGGAAAAAAATCTCATGATGTCCTGTCAGCTGCATAGAAATGGAAAAGAGGTCGTGGTGAGATCTTTGCCTTCCCCCATCACTCCTGTGCAGCCTGATTGACTGGATATGGCCCAGTGTTGTACCCTGCTCCCTTAGCTGTTTAGCTCAAGTCAGGCCTGTCTGTCTAGTTTTGCAACAGCCGCACAGTTGCATTCTGTCTCAACTTTGTGCATCCTGTGTAGAAACCAGCGACTTATCACTCTCTGTCTACAGTTTAGAAATGAAGGTGCATCAGAGCGTCACAGGATGACTCAGCAGTAGATGTAAAATGTGAGATTCTGACCTGAGATACCAAAAGGAAAGATAATAGTTTAAACAGTTCTAACTTGGTTTTCTTTTGGTTTTCTGTCATGCTAATGCTACTTTGTATCCTTCTTGGTTAACAGTATGTCTGTGTACACAGAGAAAGTCACTCACATAAATGGCCAAAGGCTCAAAAGAAGACAAAGCAAGAAGCAGAAGGTCAAAGCTTAATGGCTTAGCGAGCCCGCATAGTCTGGTTGAGAGAAGTGGGGTATTTTTTTTCTTTTCTTTGAGCTCTTTTCTGCTCCCATTGGTTTGTTCAGCTCCTCTCTCTACAGCCACTGGTGATGACTGAAGTTGAGACACGACAGGAGGGAGAATTTTATCTGTGTGAAGCCTCAGGGAGAGCGCGGTCTAAATGCCTCTCTGGTCCTGGTTTACAGGCTGTTGTGATTTCATGCGCTGTTGTAGCTTTTATTAATAACCTTTTTGCTCTGAAGAAGCAGACTCGGAGCCACAGTAAGAATGAGGAAGTTTTTTTTCTTGCTTTCCTAGATCGATTGGGTATTTCTCTGATAGTTTTAATATCACATTTCCTCCTTTCCCCCTTTCTTCTCCTCTCCTCCATCACTCTCGCTCCAGCCTCGGGGCAGCCAGTTAAGGTTTCTGAGTGGCTGTCTGCTCTCAGGCTCACAGGGCTCATCAAACTGTGGCTTACTCCCCGTTTCCTCGCGTCACAGGCGACACACAGTGTCCCCTCCCCTCCATTGTGGTTGCTGCTTGCAGACCCTGAGTACCAGGAGGCGAGACAATAATTCACAGTGCACTCGTCTGTTCAGCCCCCAGCCACCCCACTGTAACAGCTTGCACTCCCGCTCACGCAAATAAACATCACAGAAAAAAAGATTGCAATAATTTAAAATACAGAGCGCCAGTTTAATGTCAGCTTAATATTACATGTTTTGTTTTTGCCATTGTGTTTCTGATTTTTTTGCAGATCTGATTTAGTACCACATCACTCAGCATCAACATACAGCTGCTATAAATTTGTCTCAAAGTTAAATATGATATATTAATTATAGCAGGGTAATTAATTTACAACTAATGTGTTGGGTTCAAAAATACCCTGATGAAAAATGGCTAGCTCAAAACAATAATTTAAAGGCCTTCATATCCTATTTTCTCAGACAGGTCCTGAGGGAAATATCCGGCTCTTAGCGGCAAAATTTTCCAGTATGTGGAGATACCTATAACTTTTGTCTGCTCTTGGTCCTTTGCTGTGTACAGGGCTTTTAAAAATAGCTGCCTGCATCTGGAAGGCACACTAAAGAGAGCAATAAAACAAAACAATGAGCGTAAAGATGCCAGAACACACACGATCTAAATGTGTTGTAAACATAGACTCTGTACGAAAGAGTGACAAAGCTGTTCTGACTCTGCTTTCCATTTTAAAGCCATTAGTTCAGTATCAAAACTACATTGGGGCCAGGGATCACAGATGAAGGCTGGGGATCACTGAGAAATCAGAGAGTACAGAACATTTATACAGCAGGAAATTAACAGTTTATGTAAAGACAACCAAGATCGTCCCCTTCCATCCCCCTTTCGGTCTCCATTTGGGGCCATGCATTGTGTTGTATCAAACAAGACATTAAACAAGTGAGAGCATAAACTCATCAGGAAGCTGTTTCCTGAGGTCAAAGATTGGTTGAGAAGTCGGGTTTCATCGTAGACAACCTAGTGCCTTTTTGACACTGTTGCAAATGTTACTTTAACTGATGCTGAAAGTCGGTTGTCATTCAACATAAATACATAACTAATACAAATTCAGCCTTGTCTCCAGATGTACAGCTTGTCACAACAACCTGTGCGTAGTTGCTCTGCTCATGTAAAGAAGCGTACAGCCTTCATGCTGCAGGGTTCTAGGCAGTTGAATCGACTCCTATGTAAAATTAATCAACATCCCCCTCATATAATTAAGCATCAGTGGAGAATTACAGAGTGTTATCCAGGACAGAGGAAGCCTAAAAGGCCAGACGTCAGATGAATTATTCTTTTCATCTTTTGCGCAAGTCAAACAGAAATATCGCAGCACTGTTAATATGACACTTCCTGTTTGAAGTGCGTCAGTCCTCTGGCTACATTCTTCATGTTGACTGGAGATTTGACCGTAAGAACATCTTTCCCTCAGACTCTTTCCCGTGTTTTCTCCCCACCAGAGAATTGGAAGTAACCGATAACCATCCTGATAAAGAACATCCGAATTAATAATACATTTTGATGCAAAACACACAGACCGACACAGATTATTTTGGGTGTGTTATATTGTCTTTAGCTTTTACTGCATCAGTGATTTAGTGCAGCAGGCTGAAGAGCTAACCCTATACTGCTAGTGAAAAAATATAAATACCGATAGAAACGGTACTTCCCATATATGTAAAACATGCCACATGCCAGGTCTTCCTAACTAAAAAGGAAGCTTCTCCTCCTTCACCACCAGATGTGCTGGGTGCTCATTAGTCACCATAGCAGACAGGACAGGATTTCAGAAGCTGCTCTTCCCTGTCAGCTGGCTGCCTGGCTGTCTTCTCACCTGGCTTCCTCTGTGTCTCTCTGTACTACAAACAATGGACGTCAATTTGTGTATGTGTGGATTTTTCATTCGTTAATATCAGTTTGTCAATGTGTACATAAAGAATGAGTTCAAAACTAGGTGGAGTTGAAATGGTGGGTCATTTAAGCGATAAGTCAATAAGCACCTAAAGGGTTTCTCCTGGCTTAAATGGACCTTTTGGAGGTGACTGAGCACTATTGTACCACATATAATAAAGATGGCAAGCCTGTGCTATCTTAATTAACAGAAATCTTATTATTTCTGCAAGTGAAATGATGTTCACTTGTCAAAATGTCTGAAAAAATTTGTACTACAATCTTGGTGATTTCCCTCTGGGGGAAAAAGCACAAAACCTCTTTGGGAGTGCCAACATTTCTTATATAAAAGAAACCTTCCTTAACTATTCCATCTTTTCATTTCTATGGATACAACCCTTTTCTTTATCGTCTATAATTGTGAACAGACTGTGTTTTGGTAAGGATTTTTATACATAGTCATGTGAAAAAAGAAAACTGCCTTTCAATTCTAAGATTTTAAATATCAGGACATAAAAAAATAATCTGGTACATCTCAGGTTTTAAATTCATTTAGATGCAACCTCAGATGAGCAAAACACACAACATAATACACTGTATCATTATTTTTTTTTCAACACCAGGGAAACTGAAATGCAAGAAAGCAAAAGGTAACTGTATAGCTAACAATGTCTGAGCGGATTGCTGTAATAATTATAAATGTGCAAATGTTTCAGCACCAGGTGGCTGTCTGGTCTGGTTTGTGGTCTAGTTCTAATTTGGTGTGAATTAATTAATTTGGAATGAATTTGAAACCAGATGGCTGATTGAGCCTAGTCACAGCACCGGTGTAGCTGAATGGAAGGAGATTCCTGCAACCAGGATCCAAAGTTTCAGGGAAATCCTGAAAGTGTTACAAGAGTGTATTCTTGCCTCATATGCATATAATTTTCAGATTTTTGTCTCACACATTTTTGGCTATGCAGGCATTCAACTGTGCAGGGCCCATCTGTGAAATCGGAGAGGTGTTGATTAAGTTATAAATTTATCTTCTCTGCCCAGAGAGTGACAGTGTTACCTTGAAATGGCACATCTGTGTCTGATTTATTAAACTGCTGTTTAGTCTAAGTTTTTAACAGTCTGTAGAAGCATATTTGTATCAAGCACTCCATTTTTTTTTTACCCTCTTCTGGGTTCGGCTTACTCTTTTCAATTTCCTTTCTTGTAATATTAAGTGTCAGAGATCCATATCGATGCATCGATTTTATGACACAGAGTGAAGAAGGGTAGTTGGGGGGATGAGGAGAGAGGAAGGAAGGTGCTGCCGAGAGAAAAATTAAGAGCAGGTGAGGGAGAGCGAGCCCGGGAAGATAAAGATTAATGGCCATTTTTCTCATGTAACCCAGTTTTGG
The DNA here is from genome assembly GCF_056152115.1 of Neolamprologus brichardi. Taxonomy (NCBI): domain Eukaryota; kingdom Metazoa; phylum Chordata; class Actinopteri; order Cichliformes; family Cichlidae; genus Neolamprologus; species Neolamprologus brichardi. Next base: position 27,765,500 of record NC_142115.1, read on the forward strand.
CAGCTCACAGGAGTCGTTTAGGGTGTCATCTGTAAATGTGTGTAGAGGCACGTGTGTGCCTCAGTACTGGGTATATGCTGCAAAATGGACTAGGAGACAAACAGGCAGCTTCTCCTCCGCAGGCGCTGTGTCTGATGAGGATTGATCTTGTGTTTGTCTCTGCTGCTGAGTCGCTGTGTTCTGAGTGAGTGCTGGTTGGTTTTACATGCAGAGACGTCTTGGCACAAAGCAGAAGAAGAATGTTGATTGTTTAGTCTTCTATCCAAGACACACTGGGCCACTGATCCTGGATCAGGATGGATGTCGCTGAATGGAGATGAATGGAGTATTGTAAAGCTCATGTGATTTCTGTTACACCTCAGCTGGCGTACGATTACTTACTACTCCAGCAGGATTAGCAGCATTACAGCTCACGAGCCTCCTGATTTTAAATGTATGTCTGTCTGTGCGTGGTGATCTTGTGTTTGGCTTTCAGATCTGAGGACAGTTTTTGCCATGCTTGACTTTAGAGATGAGGTTAGAATTCGGTTTAGGATGGGCAGCTACATTGGCATTTAGCTTAGCAGACTCCTGAGAATCAAGGGCAGCTAAATGGAAAATTGCTAATAATGAAATATTTTGCTGAAAAGTTTAATTAACAACCACCTGTTTCATATATATAACTATAAGATAACCCTGTCCTCAGTGTGGCAACCCATTTGTCAGTTTTTCATGGCTTCCGGTTCAGCCAGTATTAGATTCCTGTTTGTTTTCCAGGTCATTGTTTATAAAATCACATAAAATATTAAAGCTAATAAAAAGTTTAACTCATAGTTGGTGGATTAAACATTCAAGGACCAAACGTGTCTTTATCAACCTTAATAGGCAATTTGTTGTACAGTCAGAAGAAGTCGCACAGAAGGTTTCAAGTACGCAGTCTTAAATAAACAACAAATGAAACATGAAAACACACTAAAAATGTAGAAGTCCAGAATAAAGTAGGATTATTATAAAGTTAGTGTGTTATTTAAAAGCCCAGTGGCAGCCGAGGCAGATAAGGTTTAGTCTTTGCCATTTGTGTTGGTATACTGTGTCTGAAGTCAAACAGAAGCAACGTGAGCTCCTCAGAAAAAGGGCCAAGATCAGCCACGGCTGACTGGCCTTCTTGGAAGTCCTAGGCTCATGTGCAATGTTGCTGCTGATACCTTGCAGTCTACTTTTTTTTTTTTTAAGGTTCAGTGACATGTACCAGGCAAATGTGGATGTAAGAGCAGATTCAATGAAACATAAACACCACAAAGTTTGTGAAAAAAGTACATGTGCTGCTAAGTTTTTCTTTAAGAGGCACCCACTTGAAGCTCAAAGGTCAACAGCACGCACATAAATGGTGAATAGTACTTGAACTAAAGGCTAGAAACTAGACTGGAAACCAGGAAGGTTTCCTCACTAAAAAATTCTCCCATATTTACAGAATCTGATTACGGGGACCCTCATGTTACTCATTGTTATGGTCAATATATCAACGTGAAAACGTCATGATTTTGCGTTCTTAAAATGTATTTTGTTGTCAAAAATAGTGGTGAAAATACATGCTTTCTTTTGTTCACATTTTCCTGGTGTCCCAACACGAGTGAATCAGCTAATGCTAAAAGTTGATGCTGTTTTAAAGGCAAATGGTCGTCACACCCAATATTGATTTTAAAATGTCCATTTCCTGCACTTTGTATGACGTCAGTACTTCACTTTGAGTGAGATGATTTGATTTTCACTGTGTTGGATTCCTGTGGTCTTTGGGGAAATTGTCTTGGTCTTTGCTCAAATTTAGATGTGTTACTGTAAGAGGTTTCTCATTTCTGATTAGATTTTTTTTTTCAAGCACTAATTTCTGCAAGTGTCTGTGTAAACCCGTGACTTGCTTGTGCCTCTCGTGCACGCTGTTCATGTGTGTTCATCTGTGTCATTGAGTTAATGGAGGGTCTTGGCCTCGGTAATGGAACCCCTCCCTGTAGGCCGTGGATAATTTAATTAATGTCAACCGTCTCTCCATCCCTCCTCCCTTCCTTGTGACTCATCTGTGTTATTCTTTGGCTTTGAACACTTCGTCCTCATCTACTTGCATTAACTCACTGTCTTTGGCTGGTTTCAGGCCAAACCCTGCAAGAATCTCTTAAGAATCACCCTTTTCTTGCTTTCTTTCTGCCTATTTTTCTTTCTCCAAACACTCACTTAACGCTTTAGGTAAAGAAAATAGTCAAACATGTAAGTGGCAGCTGAATTTTCTTGCACAACCTCCTTCTAGTTTATTCATTCTTCATTGAGACAGGAACAGTTGATTCATTTTTGCCCAGCTCATTACTCTTCCTCCCTCTACAGCAGTGCTTTTAATGTTTATGGAGGGAGAGCCATTTGTGGAGTCACTGTAATGATCCATGATGTAATGGCGTACCTTGTAATTCTTAAGAGGAGCAGCAGTCTAAGTAAGGCTCAGTAAGGCTGCACCCAAACAGACACAGCAGCTGGTTTTCTTTCTTCAGTGTTCACTTGGTGCCACTTTCGTCTGTGGCTGTTCTTGTATGTTCTCTGAATGAATGATGATTGGGTCTGATTTCTTTTGTGTTTCCAGGTGGAATCGCAGGTGGCATAGAGATCTGCATCACCTTTCCCACAGAGTATGTCAAGACCCAGTTACAGCTGGATGAGAAGGCCAATCCACCAAAATATAGAGGAATAGGTTTGTATGCAGTGAGTGGAATAGTGTAAAATGAGTGGAATTCACTCACCAGCCACTTCATTGGATATGCTTGTTCAGTCACACATTAATGTGAACATCTAATTAGCTAATCACATAGCAGCAGCTCAGTGCATTTGAGCATGTAAATATGGTCAACCTCCTGAAGTTCAAACCAAGAGTCACATGAATCATGAGAGAAGAGGACATAAATACAGACTCATCAGCAGGCAGATGTAAACAGAAGGCAAACGTTTATTTAGGCTGATTACAAATCCATTAAATGATGAGGAACTCAAAACTCATAGCACTTCAAAAACTGTTAGAGACACACAGGGGCAGTAACAGAAATATGAGGGTAATTAGCATACCTGGACACAGCAGGGTAATGAGAGACAGGTGAAAATAAGGAGGAGAAAGACAACTTAACACTGCACACTGAAAAAGAGTAACGATCAGAATAAAACAGGAAGTGATAGCAATGACTCAATTGGGGGAAAACAGATTCACGAATTCCAGTATGAATTTAATCTGGGATAAAAATGTCTTGATGCATGCTCAATCATCCAGGCAATGAAATCCCAGAAAGTTGATTCTGTTACTCTTCGTCAGTCATCCAAGTGGCTTCTTCAGTTTCAACATCCAGATGCACAAAATCAACTTTCTGGGATTAATCTAGGGTAGTTGACAAAAGATGATGGAACGCTTTACATAAAACAGCCTGGCCATGTCCGTCCTTTTATGACCACAGTGCATGCATGGCCCATGTCATCCTGTCTGGTTCTTTTTGGTTGCGTTATCATTTTAATTTTTGTTTTTTACATGCAACACATTTCATCAACCCATCAATGGACTGCTTTACACCAATGATATGTACTTACAGACATTTTGTTTATTATTGAGTCTGTTAAGCTTTTGTTAATATTTATAAAATTGGAAGCATAACTCTATTCGTGGCATTTGAGCAAGTCAAAACACTAGCATGGTGTACCTAATGAAGTGACCAGGGAGTGCAGGATTTAATCTGGTGGCAGACATCTACTACAGGCTCAAAAACAAAATTCTTTATTACTTTTATTCGAATTTTCAGCAAAACCTAATAAAATAAACAGTATTTCTGCAGCAAGAGAGCATAAACAATGATAAAAAAAAACATACAATAATCCAATAAAAGCAACACTCTTGGGAGCTCATTATCTAATTACCCATCATCCCCAGGTACATTAGTGATTCTGGCAGGCTGTCACTGTGCTTGTTTATATGACTTAGATCAGACCAATGCACACTCGCCATCCATGCATACGAGTGTACACAAACACACCCAGGATCTGTGGATATCATTTGAGGATTTGAGGATTGGAGACCGTGCTAATGAGCACTCAAGACAGCTGCTGCTTTTCTTGTTCAGTTGGCTTCATTGGAGAACTTTGATTGCTGGACTGATGCAGCCAAGAGCCAGGAACAAGCTTAAAGTAAAACACCAGATTTTGTGAAAATATCAGCTGAGGTTCAGCTTATCTGCAGCATATATATTATTATAGTTAATTACTGTTGCTACATGCTCTTTTGTGATGTTGATGATTGAGGTGTAAATGACAAGTGTATTGGTGTATTCTCTAAAGGGTTAATGCACTCAGCCTGAAAAACAGACAAATTGTAGAATTTTTATATTTGAACATTAGAAAGCAAACTGTGTTGTATGCAGATATGCATATCATGTTCATTCTATAATATTTGCTGCTTGTGTATCTGCTTTAGGTGACTGTGTGAAACAGACAGTACAGAGTCACGGTATCAAAGGGCTGTACAGAGGTCTCAGCTCTCTGCTGTATGGATCCATACCCAAATCTGCTGTCAGGTATGTTATAAAGCAGAGGTCTATCATGTGCAAGGTAAATACATTTACTTGAGCATAATTTGTGATGTAATATTCTGAGTTTATTAAGTTAAAATATGGCTGACGTGAAGAGCAATGTCCACAGTCACAACACTGTTAATGCTGCTTGCAGATTTACTGCACTTCTACTTTATTACGGTGTAAGAAAATGGAATCAAAAAGTGATGCTGTATATACTCCTCCTCCTTCTGCCCCTCTTAGTTCTCCTTTCCTCCTCCTCATCATTGTATAAAATCACAGTTTTTTGTTTGTTTGTTTAAAAAATTTTTTTTTTTGATTGTCTTTAGGAGGATGTGTGGTCAGCAGATCTATTTTCACACGACACAGCAGTTAGTGTGAAGGAATTGTTTTAGAGGACACATTTTAAATACCTTCACTTTGTTAATTAACTGAGCATGTACACAGTATTAAAGGCAGAGGTAGCCATTGTTTCCATTTGTTATGAAGGTCCTGTTTTGAGGCCTAGGGCAGAGCGTTTTCGTCATGGTGTTTTGAAAGTACCTGACGAGCAAAGGGTGGATTGACAGCATAGTGAGACTATCTTCATTTCTGAAACAAAAGACTGAGCTCATAAATTCATCAGGAAAGTGTTTACTGAGGTTACAGAGCAACTGAGCTGAGGTCTGTTTTCCCATAGACTTCTATACAACAGTAACCTGCAACGTGAGGAATCACCCCCGCTGGCTATTAGATAGAATGGAGATTTAAGTTACTTGCTCAATGCCTTCAGTTTTTTAGACCTAGAAGCTACACCCAGCTTTTATGCTATGTATGGGATACACCCCTTCCTCAGATTGCTTGCATCATTCTATAAAGAATAATAAGAACATAAAATAAGAATCATTTTAATTTAACCCATGTGTCATTTTTTTAAAGAGCTTTTTTCCCCTCTTTCTTCTCATTGACATTTTTCTTGATATCAGACAGAAATGACACTTGAACTCAAAACCTTCTAAAAAAGTTTTTGCTTTTAACTTTGTTGATTAAAATCTTAGATCTCATGCTCATATTCTAATAATCACAAACTGGTAGAGAGTACATATGTACAAATACACATGCACCAAAGGAACGTGGAATGAAAGGAACCCTTTTAGCTAAAGCCGCTGTGATCTTCTACCTGAAACCATTAACTCACACACTCCAATTATTCTAGTCCATTACTCACAAGGCAAGGCATAAATGCCACACTAGCATTCAGTATAATTATGTTATTCTTTTGTAGCAGTGACATTTATCTTCAGACAAGTGTGCACACACACACACACACACACACACACACACACACACACACACACACACACACACACACACACACACACACACACACACACACACACACACACACACACACACACATTTGTGTAGCTATCTTTGTGAGAACATTTATGGACATATTACACTCCCTAGTGCCTTACCCAATAGAAACCTAACTCTTACCTTTTATCATAATAATAATAATAATAATGAATTGCATTTTATATAGCGCTTTTCGGGACCCCTCAAAGCGCTTTACAATACCACTATTCATTCACTCTCACATTCACACACTGGTGAAGGCAAGCTACAGTTGTAGCCACAGCTGACCTGGGGCAGACTGACAGAGATTGAAAGTGAAAGTATTAACCCTCAAACAGCCCTTTGAAGGGGTGTGGGGAAATGAAAAATCTTCACTTCCTCACTGTGTCCTCACTCCATTGTTCTAAAACTCAAACTGATCCTCATAAAGATGGTTGTACATACGTATGTATACACGCACAAAATAAAGAAAAGAGAGAGGGGATAGGAGGCAAAACGAATAAAATGAAGAACAAAAAACTAACAACAAAAGTGTGTGCGTGTGTGTGTGTGTGTGTGTGTGTACACACAATAGAGAGACAGGCCCAGCCAGGCGGAGCAAAGATGCCACTCAAACTCCGACAGGGTCTCAATAGGGTTACAAACAGGGAGACTTGGGTGTGTTTATGCTGATGCACAGTGTGTGTGTGTGTGTGTGTGTCAATCAGACTTTAGCGTCATTTTAAGAGCGAGTCTGGATGGTTTTGTTTCAGCTCAAAGGAGAATTTTCTGTGAGGGAATATGGCAAAATGGAGAAAAGCCGTTTATTGCCATAGAAATGTTATAAAGGAATATGATGTCATTTATATATGGATTTTGGACTCTTTCTACTGTGCAGTGAAGTTTAAAAATCTTTATAAATGGCCATATTGCATATTAGCATTCGTATAACATGCTCTCTGTGGTGTATACACATTTAGGCCAGGAATCTTTTAAGCTTGTGACCCATTTAGCTGTTGACTATTATCAGCTGTTTAACTTTTTTTTATACTTTGTCAGCCCTAAAGAAAAAATATTAAAGATGCTTAAAAAAATCACAAAAAGGACAAAATTAAAGGCAGATTTGAAACATATAAATGGTCCTGCAAAAATGCTTTTTCTACTTGATACTGAAATAGAAGAGACTAAACAAACTGATAATGATATTTTGACTTTTTGTGATGGATAAGGTCATCTTCTATTTCTGCTCTTGAGATCAGCCTACTTTGAAAATTAAAACTACATACAAGTGGTCAAATTTTATATAGAAATGTGTATGAAATGCCTTTGTCTCCATTGTTTACATGTCTTTTTGTCTTTTTCATTTAAGATTCTTACCCCTTTAAATGTCTAATAATCATGATTATTATAGTTATAATTAAATCTGCAGCCATTAAGACCAAAAGAAAAGCGGTATATTTAAAAGGATCAGAGGGAAAACCAGTGACTTCAAAATACTGCTGAAAATAAATACTTGAGTTTAAAAAAATGAATATGAGAAATTAAAAATTGCTGAGATTTGGAAAGCTTGTTTTGATTAATGGAGAATACCTTGACACTTTTCTATTAAGCACTGCTTGGTCTGCTTAGTTTTTCTACCCCCTGCCTTTTTTTTCTTACTTCCTCCATCTTCTTTCCCCTTCGTCTTTTCCATCACTCCTTTTCTTCCAGCCCGCTCATTCCATTAACTGATTGCCTGTGCACCCTCATGTGCCATGGAATGTGCTGGAAGGTTGTCAGGGAGGTAAGAGAGGGACATGCAAGAGAGCTTTTGACCTTTATCTCTCCTTAGCTCTTCATCCATATCAGCATCAGCATTCTTTCTTCTCCTATTCCTTTCCTTTGCTTTCCTTCGTCTTCTCGACAGAAAAAAGTGACCCTATAAAAACGACCCCCTAACGAAGACTGGGCAGCAGTCCACTATCTAGGATGACTCATCTGTGACTGTGGATGTCAGCCAAATGATGTGTCACATTCTGACTGTAAAGTTTAGTCCACTTGTTAAATGAGTCTGGGAGAGGCTATAGAGTAAATTGGCAAAGGAGAGAGCCTGACAGTAGCATATTTCTCCTCGGCAGACTTTAATGAATAGCATTTGTTTCACAAGGTTAGTCATTAAGTGCTCTGTCATCATTCTAGCATGCTGTGTGGAAGAGCTTTATATTTTAATTTGCCCTAAGCTAAAACAGTGTTTGTAGTCAGCAAATGGTGTGAGAAAAGACAGGAATTTATGTTTATGTACTGTTAGGTGCTGCTAAGGATTCAGTTTATTGTGGGGAGCCTGTCTTTCAAAGCAATCTGAATCAGTGCGAGCAGTGAGACAGGAACAGATGTGGAGAGTTAATGAGCAGAAGTAAGTCTTGGTTAGAAAGGCAGATGGAGAAGAAAACTAAAATCCGACTAAGCGAGTCTGATTTTTTTTTAAATTTTTTTAGACCTGTTACAACAGCAGGTAAATGGTTCAAGCAGACTGAGAAAAGAGAGGAAAACAAAGCATTCATCAAGACCTAATGTCTGTGCTCCCCCCTCCTCTTTGCTAAATGTACCAGGCAGTGTCCTCCCGCCGCCACAATTCAATTCCATCTATAAATAACCTTTCTTGCAAAGGACTTGCTGGCACAACATTTGCAGAGAAACACAAACCACACCTCTCTGTAGCTGGGCTGGCTTCCATGGCAGCTGTTGCTGGTCACACATTGGTTACTGAGACTCTGCAGTTTATTGGTTCATCTTTAATGAGGATGCAGGACGATAAAATAAAAGGCCTGAGCACATTAGGCTGTTGCAGCAGTTTGCTTTCTCCAAAAATCTGAGTTGGAAGAAGCTTTCTAATTTCATCTGTGCTCACTGAGACATGAAAACCCTTACCTTTGCCTGCAGTGTTACTATCTATTTGAATTTATTTAGTTTACTTAATTTTAGTAAAAACAAACGTGACTACAGTGGGTAGTTTAATTTCGTAAATCAACTTTGAACTTGCAATGTTGCCACGTGAAAGACTGAAATAATCTGAGTATTTGTAGAAGAAATAATTTCACAGTTTACAGTATAATCACAAAGATTGCCCACATCTAATTATTAAATGAGATTAACTTTGTTATTCAGTCTGTTTTTCTCAGACACTCCTATGTCTACATTTCCCATAATTCTTTGCTGGCTTTTTTTCTACTTGTTAGGTTTGGGGTGTTTGAGTTCCTCAGTAACCACGCCAAGGATGAGTCCGGTCGACTGGACAGCACCAAAGGCCTGCTGTGTGGGCTTGGAGCCGGGGTCATGGAGGCTGTTCTGGTGGTCTGCCCAATGGAAACAGTCAAGGTGTGTTTCTGAAGCTCATCTGAGCTGACGCTCAAATATAGAGAGAGCAACAGTGTCAATGTATGAAAACTTTAAGATAAAGTGCAATAGTTTGGTGCCTTTGTAGGTCCACTGTGAATTATAATGTATAAATTATGAACTGCAAATAATGAAATTTTACTAAATGGGATAAGAGATATTTGTGCATTTTAAAATCACTTCATGTTATAGGGACTTCAGTGCAAAGATGGACATCTCAGGATGTTCATAATCTGTTGTCTAAATGGACCGTTTGTTAAATGTGACCGTTTTCAGAAAGTGGGCAGCATGATGGTGCAGCAGTTAGAGCTCACATCACCTGAGAAACCTCAATAAGGTTTCTGGTTGTAATTTTTGTCTGCTGGGGTCTTTCTGTGGGGAGTGTGCATTTTGTCTCTGTGTCTGTGAGGATTTCCTCCCACAGCTCAAAGACAGGTTTGGTTGTGTGGATGTGAGAGGGTGTGGCGTTCTGCTTCATTGTTTTAGCCCTGTGAGAGACTGAGGCTATTTCGGCTGCAATTTTGGATTCCAGCGATTATTAAAAGATTACTGAGATAAAATAGTTAATGTGCCACATTCTGTGCAGACTGAGGCTTGTATACAGTTTGATATAGCCACAATTTTATCAGAGTCTATGAAGAATTGTTAAGAATGACTTATAAGTTATTCTCATCATGATTTTTGTCATATTGTGTCTTCGGCCTATGAAGTAAAACTAGTTGAAAACCACTGACTGAAGGTTAAAGTTACCAACCTTTTAGAAATATTCTTTGAAAGAGAACTACACTAAACCTCTTCAGTTTTCACTCCCACATCTGTAAAATGTATCGTCTGTATTTTTGTGTCTTTAATCTCCCAAGGTTAAATTCATTCATGACCAGACATCAGCCAACCCCAAATACAAGGGATTCTTCCACGGAGTCAGAGAGATGATCAGGGCTCAAGGTAAACGTGGGCTTCATGCATGACATTCACCTGACATCTGCTGGTTGGTTAGGGTAATGCAGTGGGAAGCACTGACCCTGGTCAAGCATCAACAACAATATTCACTCTCATATCATTGTGTAAATCATCAGACATATATGTCAGAGAGTCACCAGGAAAAGTCTTGCAGCATTAAAAATGTAAATATGTAAACAAACAAGTCCAGTGTTTTAAGACTCTGAAAACATGTTCAAATAGGCTGGGTTAGGGTAATATGTGATATGTGTTGAAGTGCTGCCCCCCTGCCCTCCCCCTCCAACAACATTTACAGCCTCTCATACTGCTTTTAGTTCTTAGCCCTTAAGTTGGAAATTGGGATTGGGCTGTGGTATTCGGGTTCTTCTCTTTATTCAATGTGCTGTCTAATTTAATTGAAGAAGGATTTATTAACTTACCCTCTGGCTTCCGGTTTGAACAGGATTAAGAGGGACATATCAGGGTCTAACTGCAACAGTCTTGAAGCAAGGCTCCAACCAGGCTATTCGATTTTTCGTGATGACTTCTCTCAAGAACTGGTACAAAGGTGCGTGTACACGAGTACAGCTGGTTTATTCATTTCTTTGTTATTGCTATAAACAATATTTAATAAAAAGAGACCAACTCTGCAAATGGTCTGAAGGGTTATTGTAGGTCATTGGGCAGTTCTTTGAACCCCAGTTGGGTTTCCAAACATAGGAATAATACAGTGTGTGGAGATTGATATATATAGAGGATTGCTTTTAATATTTATGATGTGAAATTAATTAGCACATTAGTATCCTTCATGTTAATGAGTTTAGAACTAACTCTGATTAAGAGCTAACCCCACCCTTCATACTGCTCTGTCACATTCATAAGGTGATAACCCCAACAAAGCAATAAATCCACTGCTGACTGGACTCTTTGGAGCCACAGCAGGAGCAGCCAGTGTATTTGGAAACACTCCACTAGATGTCATCAAGACAAGGATGCAGGTACATAATGCAACAGATGCTACAAATCACACGCTTTTTCTTACTTGCTTGTGTTTTTAAATACAAACTTGCAAGCGGTGGACAAATGTACTAATGCTCTTCTGCTTTTTCTAAAGGGTCTAGAAGCACATAAATATAAAAGCACGCTGGACTGTGCCATGAAGATCTTGAGATATGAAGGGTTGGCAGCGTAAGTACACCTCCATGTTTTATTTCGTTTGGTTTGGCTTGTAGTGTTGGTTTCACGGCTGATTTAAAACAACACAGCTTTAAAAAAACAATGTGTCTTTCTTTACTTCACAGATTCTACTGTCAACACTGTATAAGAAATGCTTTTTGGCTTTAGTTTATTACTCTAAAGAACTTGAGTGAAAAAAATCTAAACTTAAACACTTTAAGAATAAGAATGTGCCAAATGATTAATAAAAACAAAAACTAATCAAAATACTGTAGAATATAACCCTAACCGCAGATAAATATGGCTCCACCCTAAACAATTAATGTCTTACATGCTCCTCCCTCTTTCTTTATCCCTCTACAGGTTCTATAAAGGAACAGTTCCCCGGCTTGGCCGTGTATGTCTTGATGTGGCCATAGTTTTCATCATCTACGAGGAGGTCGTAAAGGTTCTGAATATGGTCTGGAAGACAGAATAGGTGGTTGGACATACGACGAAGGTGGCAACTTCCTCCTTCACAAGCATCAGACATAGATCTGACTTCAGCAGGCCTCTTTTGTGTCATGAAACCAACAGCAGAAGGGGTGAAAAAGACAGCTGAACTTAGATTAGTGTTGTATGCAGAGCAGGAAGTCAATATACTCGGAGACAAAAGAAGAAAAGGGGGCCTGGCATCTCCTACACCTGGTGTAAATGATGCTGAGCATCAACATTCCCTGACAAGATTGAAGAAAAAGAAAGATAAATGATAATTAAATAATATTAATAATAATAATAAAAAGAACCTTTATCCTAAAGCTGCATCACCAGTTTATAAATATATATAAAATACTGGCCAATAGCATCGCCAGCAGCAGCACCTTTATTTTAAGTTATCTGGTTTACTTTCTCTGTAAGCCTCTGTCAGGGAAGCGCATTATTTGTAGTCATTCACAGCTGTTTTACTGCAAATATGCAGATATCCTGCTGGATTTTCTTGAGTTTGCGTTGCTTTCTGTCTCTTCTAAAAGTCCAGAGGAGCCAGAGTGCAACTGGTTGCAACTTCCATAGTTAGGCCTTAAATAAAATTGGTTTATAACCTGCCATGTATTTTTATACAGTGTAGATTCGATTTAGTTTATTGATAACTTACAGAATATTATATATTTTAATTCCTGTGCCAAATGTCAAACCTATTGTGTTATGAAAGTCTGTTCAGAAGAAAGCAAAAGTAACCTAATTATCTTAAGAGAATAGTAAATATTATGACTATGTACTGTGAGATACATAATTTTTGAAAGTGAATTATTAAATAGAGAATTAAGAGAATATTTGCTGTTAATCTGTGCCACACTGTTGTTGTTGTTTTTTTTCTTTATCGGGTGTATAAATGTTTTTTTTAAGATGTGGAAATTATTTAGTTGCTTTGTATATCACTGTGAGTCTACAAGACACAATGAGTCGTTTAGACAAAGTAACATCGGGCTTCTATTTTGCTTTTAGTGGAAACAACACCTCTCACTGGGTCATATTTTACCAACCTGACTCCACCCAGTGTGGATTTTTGTTCTGTTTACATTAGACACAGTTTTACTTTTTTTTAAAATTATTATTATTATTTCTGCTAAATACACTGCTTGGCCAAATAAAAAAAATTACAAATTCTAATATTTTATTGGACCGGCTTTAGCTTTGACAACAGCATGCAATCATCAGGGCATGGTTTTGATAAGCTTATGGAATATCACAGCATTTATTTCTATCCAGGGTTGGTTTGATTTTTTTCTTTTTTGCCAGGATCTTGTATTGATGACAGCAGTGTCAGGCCACTGTGAACATCACAAAGATTCTCAATGAGTCTGCGGCCAATTCATGTGTGAAAACGATGATTTGTGTTCCCTGACCTGCTCTTTCACAATATGAGCATGACAAATTTTGGCATTGTCATCTTGGAATCTGACCGTGCTATCAGGAAAGAAACAAACATTACTCGCCATGATGTATGCATCACTTCATCTGCCTCTTTTCTTACCCCAGTGCACCAATGACTCTGGAACAGGGACCTCATCAGACAACATGCCTTTGTTTATTTATTTTTTACAATGCTCCAGAGTCCAATCTTTATCCTCCTGAAGTGGCATTAAATCAAGTTCACGACCACAGGATATCACACGATTCTTTAAGAAAGAGAAATTACTTACTGCATCAATTAGGGTCCAACCTGTGTCCATCTGAAATTTCACTATCTGTCCAATGGAAGGATCCTAACTATTTGCTTCATTCCAGGTGGTGACTTTTTTTTTTCTGGGCAGTATTTGTTTCTTATACAAATTGTTGGATGATTGTTGGAAATCAGTTTGTTCAGTTTCCAGCGTCATTCTGTTTCAGTGCCATGTTTCATTCAAAGTTGAACTCCATGTGCCTTTTGCGGGTGTGTTTGTTGGCGAAAACATCTTGACCAGTATCCTCATGCATTATCCAGCCTCACCAGGGTGACAGTAATTTCTATGATGGTTAAAACGGTTAACGTTTACATAACCGACATCATGCCATCAAATCCAGAAACCCTAATTTTTAACGTTTCTGTAAACACTCATGAATGTTGTTGTTTTTTTTATGACTGGCATTCACCCTGTTCTGTCCTTTTAGGTGTGACAATAGCTTATTTCATGTTTAATTAACCTGCTCTTTAATCATCTTACAAGAAGACTGTGTGGTCTGGACATGTTTTTATAATAACAACAAGGGGTCTGCTTGTTCTAGTTGTTACCACTGTTCGAGTATTGTAATCCTCAAAATTGTCTTTTATTTAGTATTCATGAAAATATTATTATTATTATTATTATTATTATTATTATTATTATTATTATGTATTTTCTGCGCAGCCAGACAAAGTATTCATGTTCGCCACTGCCAGACAACCAAGAGAACATTATACTGTGATAATAAATCAGTGTATTCCAATGCTGTGTATATGGAATTGTATGTTTGTATGCGTGTGCGTGTGTGTGTGGGTCATGTTGATGAAGCTTGTGCAATAAATGTCCCTTACTTAATGTCTGTGCTTTAATCTAAAGTTGTTTGTTGTAGGGCGATTTGAAAACAAATTAAAATAAACATCTGAAACCTTGAAAGCATGCAGTCTGGTTGTTTTTGTTGCCCTCCTCGCTCGTTAACTGTTATTCTGCCCTTTTCCTCACTGCAGATAACATCAGGACAAACCGGAGGGGGGGAGCAGGTAGGGGAGGAATCGAACAAGGAACTCCTTCTTCTAGTTTTGGCTGTTGTGCCTGTACAGTGAACTGTAACTATCCATGCTTTCTCTCTCTCTCTTTCTTACTCATTTCGTTACTCTCGTTCTCACGCATTATTCAAAACACTGGTTCAGGAATGCACAGCTCTGCAGAAGATGACTTGAAATTTTTAGTTTGAATGAGGAAGTAGAAGGACTCATAAGTAAAACGCAAGCAACAAAGTAAAAAAAAGTACTCACTGTGGGGAATTCTTTTGCAGAGTTTTTGGGAGAGTCCAGCTAAACTTGAAGCTATCTAATGCAATACTGTAATAAATCCATTAATTGGGTCATAATGTTGTGTTTGTGATGTTTGTGATATAATTCCTTGACTTCCCCCCTTGTGCAACCTCAACATCTTTACAGTATAAAGATTCTTGTGGCTTGGCTCAGTTCCATCGAGGCACCCTGACATTTTCTCACACACTTTACTCCCGGGCATCACTTGATCCAGATCCTGCAGTCCTTCAGCACATCAAGGTGTTTGTAAATGTTCTGTCACACTCTGTAATTAACTCATCTTAGCTGAAACTCAACAAAGAGCTTTTAGTAGGTGACATCAGAAAGGCCTAGAGACTGGTGTGAGCAAACACCGAAGGTCTCCTTGGAGTGTGATAACAGCGTCTCCAGAGATGTTGTTCAGTATCAGTAGGTGGAAGGAATGCATGCTGTGTGCAAACATCTTTAGGATATTCCTATACACTCACTATTTTACGGTAATTGAGGAGCACGTGTGAAATGCTGACTTTAAACAAATGTGATGTACAATCCAATTCTGGGCTCGTTGTCATGGTCCTGGGTTTTTGTGTTTCTGGGATTTGAACATTTTGTGAATAACTTCACTTTAGGTTTTTGTTTCAGTTCTGTTATTATGTTAGAATTTTACGTTGTTTGTTTCTTTAACCTTGAGAAAACAAGGTTAAACCTATTAAACCTACTATTATTTTATTATTCCAGTATTTTGTGAGTGAGTGTTAGTTTATGTGCTTTTGAGTCTGTGATTCCTGGTTTTACCTTATGACTAGTCTACTGATAGTTTTTTCTCTCTCTCATGTCTTGTTAATGACTGTTCCTCTGTTTCTTTCATGTCTACTGTGATCCTTCTGATCTCCCTGTTTAGTATTTGTCTTTGGTTTATTCCCTGTGTTACTTTGAAGATTAGTTTTGTTTCATGTGTGTCTCTCTCTCACACACAGCCTGTGTCATTTGTGCAGTCTTGTGATATTCTCTGTCTCGTGTTTTTTCTTTGTTTTTCCCTTCTTTTTCCTTTTTAATTTTTCTTTTAAAAGCTATCCTAATTTCAGGATTTAAAAAAAAAATTCTCTTATTTTATTAATTCTTTTTCTCCTGTTTCTACTGTAATTTATTCTCATCATTGTATAAGTTTATCTTACACATCCTGCATTTATGGCCTCCACACAGATTCACACTCATTTTCAATCACAGTGGATATCTGATTTCTTTCTCAGGGCAACAAACAAACAAACAAAAAAACCCTTAAACAAACATTGACAGCCAAATGCTGTTCTAAGTAAATGAACTGAAGTACTGTATACTACACATTTCATCTGCTTTAAGCACTAGGGGGCGCTGTTTATCAAACACGCGTGCACACTTCACCGACGAGAACGCCCCCTCCTCCCCCCCTCCCAACCCCTTCGAGTGCGCACAATAGGGCTTTATGAGGAGCGGCATCATAACGCTGTCTTCCTCTTCTTCTTCCTTTCTGCTGCTCGGCAACGAGCAATAAACAATAAAAAAAAAGTTGTTTCTTGAGAGTAGCTTGACTGTGTTGCCAACTTGCAGCTTGTAGGCGGTTAAACGAACTGAGTATGTTTAATGAAAAACATTTCCAAAGAATTGGCGCAAGTTTATGTGTCACTCTACTGCCCCTTACCCCAGCCCCCCCCCCCCCCCCCCCCCAAACTTTTTACTTAAATATTTCTCGAGAGCAAACATGTTTGAATCTTTTCATGGTTATAAAGCAATGCATTAGAACAAGCAATTTTAGAACATGGAGCTTGAATAATTAATAAAGCTCCGAAAAGGACTCGCAACTCCTTAGAATACTTCATACAGATTTGTACATCAGTACAACCGCTGGATTCAAAAGCAGGACAAAGAGTTGCAGATCCAGCATTTTCTATACGTTTGTGACCGTAACTAAAGTGGAGGAAAGCTATTGTCTTTGCATTTGTGCTTTTACAGTATCCGCCATGGCTGTTTTTCTCCAGCCAGAGCCAGTGAAGAGAAAGTAATTTCATTGTTCTCCAGTCTTTCTCTCAGCGGGATGGATGCACTTAGTTCTTCGGCATGAGTGGACATTATTTTGTTGCTGCGGCTCAAAAGGACCTCGTCAAATTGCCCGGTGGCAGCAGACTGAATGTTGATTTCTCTTTCGTTTAGTTTTAACGTAACATTAAAATGACCAGGCCGCTGTCCGTGGTGCTGAATTCGATTTTGTGATCGGAAGCGCTGATATGGACAAAAACCTGTTACACAATATTTACACTCACTGCAACAGAAATCGCGTTTTCATTTCAGGTGTATGCAGCTGTTTTGTTGAAATGTGTCCGATTTCAGACCTTATACAGGCCCTCGTTGAGGCTTATTTTGCTTTTCCATTGTAATCTTGGCAGCAGCAGGATGCCAAAATATTTTGAAACTCGTATATTTATTTATTTATGTATCTGAAACCTCACACACAAGCTAGAGAGAGAGAGCAAGGTTGGTGCTGTAAGTCTGTAAGTACCGAACAGTAGCTTGGGGGCGGTGTCCTGTTCACTAAAAGAGGAGTTAGTGAGCGCGCACGACTCCACTTAAATTTTACGCGTCACTTGTTCGTCCAGGCGTTTACACAGAAGATACCTCGTTTTCTGCACAGGCAGGACCATGTTGCACTTGGATTTTATATAGAAAATACAAATTTCACCTTAATAACATTATTTGATTATTATTATTTATTTATTTTTTTTTAAAAAAGGCAACAACAGCACAGAGCAGCAGCAGCGTGTGTGGAGCAAGTGGTCCCAGAAAGATTTCCGTCATGGGAGCGTGTGGATGGAGCTCAGCGCGTCTTGGCTTTGTCGTTTGGGGATTTTTGGCATTTTTCTGCGGAGAATTTGTCCCACAGGCTGAAGCAGGCTGCAGGGAGCGAGAGAGCCCCAACTGCTGCACCGGCCGGAACAACGAATGTTTTGAGTACTCCAGGAGGAAAACAGTGTGTTACTGCGATACCTACTGTCAAAAAACAAGAGACTGCTGCGAGGACTATCAGAGCGTTTGCCAAATATCTGGTGAGTTGTTTGCTCTGTTGTGCTCGCTGACATTTGATATCAGATAACAACAGTTTTGTCTATTTGAAGTTTGAAAGCTCAAAGAGCGAGGAAGAAATAAGGTATGTAGTGTATATATGTTTTGAATCCTATCCAATGACTGCTGCTGTTTATTGTTGCTCAGTTTTGGGGAGGGATGGCTGCCACTGAGGTGACACGTAGGGAGTGAGACATACTACACGTAGCTGTTTTTAATATGCCCAATATGGCTCTTTGTTTTAAGTGACCAGCGAGAGGTGACTACTGTCTGCCTAGTGTGGTTTTACATTTGTAGACCTTCACATCACAGCTTCACATTGCACAGCCTGGACATTAAGTGGTCTGAGAGACCATAACAACATTAGTTTCGTCTTAAAGCAAGAAAAATGACCTTAAATTAGAAACACTCATTTGCTTATTCCTTAAAACGTATTTGTGGGCAACCCCCCATGATCAACCAGGCTTTTGCTATATATGGACAAATGAGGGAACAGACACCATGGAAACAGACTGCCAAAGATGGTCAGAATTACAGTGGAGCTGTGTCTTAGATGTGACAGACAGGAAACACTCTGACCTGTAACAAAAACAACTCTTATAGTGAAGTATTTGGCACTACTCAAGTTCACAAAGAGATTTCTCTGGCATAAATACCCTGAGAATGTGACCCTCTTAAGCACACTTGCGGGGTCAGTCCTAAAGGGAAAAGAGCTTTTAAACTGTGGAGCAATCCCACTATTATATACAAGCTGGTTTGAGTATTTTATCTGTTCTGTGATGTGATAGGCTGCCCCATCCAGACTTCAACCACTAACTTAAAACTGTGTACACAACTAACACAAGGGCAGTTGTAATACACTTCATTAGACCTCACTGTTTACTATAAAGAGCCCATAAACACCTGCTAATCAATTTTAGCTGTAATACTGCAGTTATCAGAGCTACACTAGTTTTTGTACAGGTTAAAGCTCAGCTAAGGAGCATATGGTAATACAAGGGATCTAAAATGGAATAAGGATCCAGCATTTCATCTTTGCTGTATTATCAGGCTTTAGAAAAGCTAGGCCATGACAGGAGACTTCACTCAATGTCTTTAAAACAGATCAGGCTGGTGGCATAAAGTAGCATGAAAGATGAAGAGGATTATTCAGGAATGAAGACATATTAGTAAACTAGTAGAGAGAAGAATTTTGAATCCAATGCGAAACCAAAGGTCAGTATTAACTCCCCCTTTCAGCCACCTGCGCATGCTGGTTCTAGTTACGTGGGAGGGGCTTAGAAAAGAGAGGACTGCTTATTTCCAAACATTGGGAGTTTTTTTCTTCTACTTTTTAAAAAGAAAATTCTCCTTTTTTGATTTCACCCTATTGCATCTTCAGGCCTTTTGCATCATTAGGTTTAAGCCATTTTTGCATTTTCAGGATTCTTTACTTTAAATTAAACGATCGAGTTTCAGTAACAATCAGTCACACAGATTTTAAAGTACTTTAATGTAAATTTAGGCTGAATTAGACTTGAGTTTGTTTGTCTTTAAATATGCTCAAGTGAAGCAATTTATCTCAGTAAGTGCCATGTTTGCTTTTATTTTGTTTACAGTACTGTTGTAGTGAGGTGGTCCTTTACTGCAGCGTGGTGGAAATGTTGGACTGAAATTGAAATGGGGGTAGATAAGCTAAAGTATTCATAAACATCAGTATATTACTTTAAATTGCACATGAAAGAGTTAAGATTAACATACACATGAGTTTTTCTTTTGGCTTTGCTCTCAATGCCAAGCTGTTTTAATTGTTATGGAAACATTAGAAAGTGGATTTTTACTAAATAAATAAACTCTACAGTGTTTGTAAAACCAGAGATGTGACTTTTTGAAAGCAAAGGAGGAAGCAACACTTTGTGAACAGACCCAGATTTCTTTTTAATTTAACAATCAGCTAGATTGCCATTCAGAAACATCATTTTGCCATTCACAAACCAGATCCATGTGTCTGACAAGCTGAATGTTAACAGGTTAGTGTGGAGCCGTCATTGTAAAACCCTTTTATCTCAGCTCTTATCACAGCTCACAGCTGCCCGGTGCAGTTGTTTTTAAATTTTTATTTCACAGTCTGAACATAAGAATGAACCCACATGGATCAATAAACATTTTGTATGCAACCTGAAAATCTTTACAGTAAAAACATAGCATTTATCGTCAGGCTTGGCTCTGCTCCATCCTAGCCCCCTGATATGTCCTCACCCACTTAACACTCAGAGTTGATCCTGAAGCTCTGCAACACATCAAGCAGTTTGTGTGTGACGTTATTGGAGGCTGTAATTACCTCCTGTTTGCTGGAGCTCAACACAGTGCTTTGAGTGGGTGACATCAGAGCAGACACAGAAAAAAACATGGATATAAACACTCAGAGATGTTGTTAAAATGAAGGATTTGGCAGGAGTGTGAACTGTGTGTAAACACAGAAGGACACTGTACAAGTTAAAGTAATGATTGAGCAAACGCAACCTGTGAGCAAGGGCACAAAACAGACTTTATTGTTGTTAAGAGAAGCGATGTAGAAACATAATACAAACTGTGTTAGTGGAAAAAATGCAGCTGACACCACATACAGTACAATCAGTTCATGCACAGTCCAGCGATGGCCTCATTTAATGCATTGATAACGGAAATGTTAGGTGATATTTTCTTTTCTTCTTCTTGTTACCTTGCAGGTGATTGCACTATTGTGTTTGTCTGAAACAGCAGTAGATATCTATATACCTAATACCTCCAGCACCATGTTTCATTCACTGTGATTTCCCTGCAGATGTTTCCAGGTTCCAGGCTCATTCAGCTGGATGAAACCTTATCAGCCTCACATTTTGTGGGATTTTTGGGCAGCTTGTAAAAGGCGCAGTGAACTCAACACACCCTAATATAAAACTGACACACAAGCTAAATGTAAACTAGAATAATTATAGATGGACTAAACAGTTAAAGTAAATTACACTATCCACCTGTTAATTGATTAACAGGTGGATAATTGATTAACAGGTGGATAGTGGATCCACCTGTTAATCAATTAACAGGTGGATAATAGTTAGAGGTGGGATGTACTATGGACCGGTCGCCAACCTGTTGCAATGCTAATACAGGCAATCATTCATGCTGACCTTCACACCTGGAGTCAGTTTTGAATCACTAAGTAACTGAACCCCATGCATGTCTTTGGACTGTGGGATTAAGTCAGGATACCCAGTGAGAACACAGAGATCTGGACAACATCCAAACCCCACATAACCCCACAGAAAGGCCCCAGACTGGATTCAGACCCAGGTCCTTCTTGCTGCAAGGCGACACTGCAACCCCCCGCACCACTACCGTATCAATACACTTTGTAGAGGGAAAGGATGATAGAAAATGTTTTTTAAATTTAAAACTTTGAAATATATTATCTTTTCAAGGAATCTCTGCAGATGGAAACTCTCAAAAATAATTTTCTGGTTAAATTTGAGGCTGAGAATGAGTTATGGATTTGTATATTTATGCTTAGATGAGATTTCCAACTTCGTGTAGTATTTCTTGGGATTGAAATTATAACATATAGCAAGCTGACATGATTTTTCCATTTTATGAACTTCATGTTTTGGTCATCAGTCTGGCTTATATAACTTCAGTAGTTGCAGGCTATTAATTTCCAAATGTACACCTCACAGCAAAAACTACTTGTAGGCATCGTTTGGCTGGTTTAGCAGGTCGAGCTGTTGGCCACCATTTTTATTATTCTAGCCACAAACAAAAGTAAAAGTTTAAACCTCTCACTAATTAATGTTTATCTGAAAGGAAAACATCTCACAGTAAGATTAAGAACCAAGGAACAATGAGCTTTTGCTTCTGGCATCAGCACCTCAGAAAATCTGCTTATATTTTATTATATTTTATAGAGACGTGCCAAATCATTATTTGAAATCTTTGAAAGGTTTTTGCATTGGCAAAGATTGTGATAGATATTTAACTACCAGGAGGAAATGGGTTTTTAAAGACATACTTTGTATTGGTCAAAATCAGCACACCTTTTAAGGTGGTTTTGTCCGATTTCTCTGTTTATTCCATTCATGTATGAAATTAAACTGGATAATGCCCCCAAACAACTGCCAAATAAGGTCTCAGAGGCATTAAAGGATGGTTGAAGCGTGGTAACACTTGCTTCCAGAAGGACTTTGATGTTGTCTCCTGTTATAGAAGTGATTTTCATACACCAGTTTCAGTCTTAACTCTATGGTTCCCATTACGATAAGCTCCCATTCCTTTTCATTGACTCTAGAGATCATTTTGGGCAGTAAGAAGCAAGAAGGGGCAGCTTCTCTCTTCTACTGCAGCCTCTGGTGGTTCTCACCCTAACAGGAAAATACATTAAAGCCTCTGCATTTGGTACATGAGACTTTTGCTCATTCAAATCTCTCTGTCCTCTCTGTTTCTCTTTATTTTCTCTAGGGCACTGTGCAGTATGTTGTCATGCCACAATGTTTCCCTCTTTCCACCTAAGTTCACTCCCTCTTTTTCTTCCTTGCATCCCACATGTTCTCTGTTCTGCTAGTAGGGAATGTCTTTACATAATGTAGACTAAACAGGCCAGCTGTTGGATTTTTTTGGGGGGGGGGGACAAATATGTTAAACACCTCTTGGCACTCACATGCTATATTTTGCAAATCTGATGTCCAGCATCTGGTTTCTTCTTGACAGGAAAACACTGCTGAGCTTGAAGGGCATTAACAGTTTTCACTCACTTACTATAAGCACAAATGAAGGTGCATATGCATATCACTAAACCGAAGGGGGCTTGAAAAGGGAAACTCCTGCCTTGGCTGTCTGTAGAGTTTGATTGCTGTGTTTGACTCTGTCCACCCATCATCAGGTAAAGGTCAAGGTAATTTCAGTACATTATCCCCTTTTTCTAGACTTCTTCCCTCTGCAGCTTCAAGGTTTTTGTCAGACTAATGGTGTTGGTGTTGGTGAGCAAATAGTGAGAACCCTTTTGTTTGACGAAAAGTACAAAGATAATCTTTATTTTTTGTCAGCACTTCTATTTTTTTTTAGTGTATGTCAAATCCGAAGCTCAGTTGAAGCAACTACACTAGTAATCTACCCAACTTTGTTAATGCTTCCATTCCTGAAAGGAAAAATTTAATCGTGTTTCACAGACAGACAAAGATCGCCTTATCTGTGAAGCCTCTGACTGTAATTCTTCTTTTTCTTTCTTGTTATATTTCTTGTGCACTGAGTGTTTCTTCTTCACTTACATTTTTTTTCACACACTATGTGCTTATACAAGTTCCTGCATTTAAGCATTAGTTATTATTAATCTCTGGCTCTCTTCCACAGCATGTCTTTGTCCTGTCTTTCTCCCCTCAACCCCAGCCATTTGCAGCAGATGGCCGCCCTTCCTGCTTGTATATAGGAAACATTCACCTGCTATTAGGGCTCAGTCCAGTCTTCTCAACTCCTATTAACAGGCTTGAGGTTCCTGTTTTCGTGAAGATTATAAGGCTTGTCTGATGGGACCAAGGCCCAGACAGGGAAGGGAGGGTGACCATGGAGGCTTTGAGGTGCAGTGGTCCTCCAGAGCAGCTGGACATCTGGGTCTCATCAGAGATGAGATGGGGCTGGAAGGAAAGGGAGGGGGTGGGTGAGTGAGTGAAGCTCAGAACCAAAAAAAGGAGACAGATGGGGGGGAAGTACAAGGGAGAGTGGGGGACAACGTAATAAAAGGAGTGGAAGATAAAGCAAATTGGGCAGGCAGGTCTGAGACCCTAAAATGGAGGTAGAATTCAAGGGGAATAAAAGGAAAGGCAAAGGAATGCCATCCCAAAAGGCTATTATCCCACTGAAACAAGAGTGACTGGAGTTTGGCAGAAGTTGAGAGATAAAGGTGCTTATGTTGGATCATTGGTCATTGGTTCTGTTTAGTTCAATGCTGTCTGAGGCTTTGCCTGCTGCCTGAAAAATTAGTCATAGACAAGCAAAACCCTTTCATTTTAAACTTTGACAGCAACCAGATTTGTACTCTGGTGCTGCTGGTTCACTGAAACAGACGACTTCCCTGTTTTCCATATTAATGACACTTACGGTAAACTGGTGAAAATAATCTTGATGAAAACAGAAAAAAGAGAAATATCATTAGTTAAATTACAAAAATAGATTTAACCTGGACAGAATAATGCAGTTAAATTGCACTCCAAAGATAAGAAGACACACATCTAAAATCTATCTCAGAAACTCTGTTGAAATATCAGCTTTTCCAAAAGACAAAAGCTGAACATACTGGGAACAAGTGCCATTTGTTTCCTGTATTGGGGTCAGAGGTCAGAGGTGGTGGCAAGCTTTCGAACTGAAGACTTTCTCATTAACAATGCAAACAGGGGACAAGAGTGACTATGTGGGTTAGGCTGTCAGACTGTCAGCAGGGTTGACATGTGGGTGGTGGAATTGTTGCACTGCTTGTGCCAGAAGCAGACTGAGGGACCACCACAGCTTGGTAATTGCCTTCTGACCTCTGGCAAATCAGCCCAAATGGCTGAGACTCCCAGACAGGGCCTTAGTCCTGCTTATGTGTATGTTGGTGTCGATCACAGGGATAATAGCTGTTTCTCCTCCGGGTGTGGGAACTAGCCAACCCTATTGATTTCACTGCACGCTCTGCTATGAAGCAAATACCTCAACTGGACTCCTTGCTTGTGTTTTTCCCACCATGAGAAAGGAAAACAGCGGCATGAAAGCTGCCCGTGAACGTCAGAGGATGTAGCAGCGGGAAGGAAAGGCAAGAAGACAGGAGCAAGGATAAGAAGAGGTGGAGGAGGCAAGGGTAGGAAGCTGATAGGGTTGTAGTGTCTAATGCCATCCCACCCTGAGTAATCTTTCAAGAAAGTGCATGTATCTCATCACGTTTACAGAGGCAAATGAGCATGCCTGTATATTTTAGGGAAAGGGTAGAAGAGGTTTAAGTGGGATGATTTATCAGACAGAAATTGTTTGCTGTGTGTGGTGATCTGGGAAAGGCGAGTGTCAGGTGGGCAGCACTAATGTGCAGGAATGCAGAGATTCCACTGTGGCTTTGTGGATCGGCTGTGTCACTGAGGCAGCTGCCCCCCCCCTCCTCTCCGAACCCCCAACAGGACCATGGGAATGAACCAAACGGGCGGCATCTTGAAAGCACTCTCTCCCTCTCTCTCTCTCTCTGTCTCGTGTTCACACACATAATTATTCACTCACGACATTGTATAGTGGGGTGAGTGTCTATTATAAAGACAGTGTAAGGGAGATTAAATGAAGTAGGAGGATTAGATTCAGTTATGGTATATTTATCCGCCCATTCCCGGTAATTTCACCACCAATGTCTACAAGCTACAAGCAGGGTGCACCTGCTCTTATTGTCTCAAACTTTTATTTTATAGGATGAAAACAGAAAAAGCTCTAAACCACAAATGTCGGGCTTTCTAAAAATATTATGGTGTATACATGTTTGCAGCTTTGCAGCTGTTCACTGTTGTGTTGAACTTACCTGATTTGTTTATGTGTTTGTGAAGTATGCCCTTCCTTGTAAAAACAAGACCATTAAAATGTCTGCTCCTATTTAATCTCTGTGCTGAAAAGCTCTTGATTACTGCTGGAGTTTTGGGGCTTTGATCAAGGCAGTCATCTAAGTGATACAGCTTCCTCTTTACTTGATGTAATTAACTAAATCAGCCTACTGAACAGGAAGTATGATTACTAAGACTGCTGTGTTTATGTGGCGTGCTGAGTTCACGGGCGTCCGTGTGTGTGTTTGCGTGTAAGCGTGGGGTAGAGGGAAACCAGAGAGAACAGGATGCAAAATTAGCTTCTTATTTAAATGGTCCCCCCACATTTGACCTCAGTTGCAGACTTCCTGAGTCTGGGGTTAGGCTGATCTGAAATAAGTACACGGTAGTGACCCAGTCACTCGCCACCTTCCTAAGTAAATGTTCAGTGGACTGGCATCAAAGTCTATATCAGGGCATCTGTTGCAGCTACACTTTAAGCTGTATGGTACATGACAGCAAAGATTAGGGGAAAGTTTGCAGCTCCCTCTGGACTACAGATAAATTCTTTTTCATAATTAGACCTCTTGTTTTACTATATCAGAAAGAAGGGTATTTTTCTTCTTAAACACCTCAGTCTTTTTAAATAAATGTAAATCTCATCTTGAATCCCCTAACTTTATTAAACAACCAGTAACACTGAAGAATCTATGAAGAAATATTACTTTATAATCCATTTAACTCCTGCAATCTTCAGCTAATCTGTGGCTTTCTGATCCCCTAGCAGCCATTGACTGTGTGGTGGGATCATGGGGTCCCTGGTCATCATGCACATCTTCATGTGGAATTGGTAGCACGGAAAGGAGTCGCCAAGTATCTGTTCCCCCTAGAAACGGAGGTACACCCTGTCCTGATCTCAAACAACGTCGAGGATGCTTCGGAAACAACGCCATATGCAGCACCGCGAAAGGTGACAGCCTGATGTTTTCTGCATTTATGTATGTTACAGTGTTCAGTTCACTAGCACTGTTACAAGTTAAACAAGCGCTTTGGTATTATTTGGGACAACTGTTAACTTTCTTTTGCTGTAAGAAACAAATCTTGAGTCTGCATGCTCCATCTGCCTGTCATTTTGCTGATGGAACAACTGCAACAGCTTATTAGACATATTTGCCCTCTTTTTAATTTTCATCTGCCCGTGCTTACACCTGACTTCCAGAAGTCGCAAAAATCTTGCCTAATTCTTTCAAGAGGAACTTCAAGGACCCTTGGAGGAGACCACACATGCTGATGAAGGAGGAGAAGGCCAGGTAAGGCCTTAATACCAAACTGCAAGATACCAGCTTTGTTTCGTGTCTCTAGTGTAGGATTTGTCGGGGCAGTGGCAGGTGATTACAGACAGTAATTGGCAGTATTTAATATGCATATTTGAGTTCATACCATCACTGTAATTATACAAACAGTAACCTTTCTTTTCTTGCCAGCAAACTTTCAGATGCATCTCACTCTGGCAAGAATAAAGGCACTTTTTCTTGCTTTCGCTAACTCCAAGGCTGGTGGATTTCACAACAGGTCCATACCATATTTTTCCCCGGTTTTTCCTTTGTTTAAAGGTTAACTCTGAGCACCAAAAGATTAGGGAATACTGGCAAAGACTGAGGTTGCTATAGCAAGCACGTCCTCAAAATTACTTTTAGTGTGTAACATGAACTCTGTCATTGAATATTTGCATCAGGAGCTGACCTTTCCTGATAAGTCAGACGTAATCAATTTAAAAAGAAAAACCTTCGCTGTATAAATTTGATCTTTGATCTGAGCTGATTACAAATCTTCTCATTATGTTCTCTGGAAAAAAATCTGAGCTGGCTTCCTGACAGCTTACAGCTTTTCTCAGTAATTAAAATGGACATTGGATACTTTTGTTTTGACTGAAACAAAACATCAGGGGACTGGGAGTGCATTACTCATAAATGGCATTGATTCAGCATGAATTTTACAGAGTAAGAGCGATTTCACACAGACATCTGGTATATTAATAGTGGTGTCTTTGAAATAGAATGAAGAAGTGAGGGTTAACAGTGACAACAGTGAAATGATGATCAGTTGTCTTTGGATGTATATTTAAATCTGGATATTAGTGGATATTAGAGACTGGACATTAAGAAAGGTAATTATAAAATAAGGGAGGATGGACCATAACCAGTGTTGGGAAGGTTACTTTTAAAATGTATTCCATTACAGAATACAGAATACATGCCCCAAAATGTATTCTGTAACGTATTCCGTTACGTTACTCAATGAGAGTAACGTATTCTGAATACTTTGGATTACTTAATATATTATCATGCTGTTTACAACTACATGAATGTACTATTGCTGTGATTTATTACTGTTACTGAAGGTCCGCGGCGCCAAACCGTAGTAAAGGGACCTCTGGCTAATACGGTGGGTTCTGTGTCGGGCTGGTAGCCGAAAACTAGCTTTACTTTGTTGTCTGGGTCAACTTTGCTAGCGAGAGACAGAGAGAGGCGTTGAAAGGCTGCTCCAACAGAACTTATTGTTTTTGGAGGAAAACACGAACACGGTGTACAGTCGAGTCTTAATAGCTTACTTACAACTGGGCTCGTCAGGCACTCTTCTTGGCTGCAGTGGTTATTATTATATTTACATGCTTCCAGCTCCCGTTTTTGCTCGATGACAGCTCGTACTGTTCCTTTTTCTCCCTCCCTCGCTCACAGACACATAACGGTATGGCAGTCCATTCTCCCTGCAGCACGGACTACACTGCCTATGATGCTACATTCTTCAGAGCTATACCGGTAGCATTCTGCCTATTAGCTTAGCACAACAACAACAACAGGCGCTCTCTCACCCAGGAAACACGCAGAGAGAGAGCGTCACCCTGTAACCATGGCAACCGTAACGCTGCCACCTGGAACAACAGAACGTAGCTGTCAAACAAAACCCAAACAGGCCTGACCCGCCACAATATGAAACAGGGAAGTACCGCCGTGTAATCCATTTATTTCAACAAAGTAACTGTATTCTAAATACCACCTTTTTAAACAGTAACTGTAACGGAATACAGTTACTCATATTTTGTATTTTAAATACGTAACGGCGGTACATGTATTCCGTTACTCCCCAACACTGACCATAACACAAGGCTGTTATGCAGATTTTGCTTGTAAAAGCTCAGCAAAAGAAAATAATATCTGTCTGGAATTTTTAAGAGAGAAATTTTAGTCAAAAAAACAAGTATTTAACAGAAGGTTTCACTGTGGAAAAGTTAAGGAAACAAAGTAGAGACATCCCACTACAGACATGCAGACATATACTTTATGGCTTAATATAGAGTAAATATATAGAGTAAGGATTTCATACATATTTACTTTCTGAAATATTTCTGAAATAATCTGAGGAAGAAATAAAGGGAAACTTCATGTTTTCTTTGACAAGTCACCCAAATTTGGATAATATTTTGTCACACCTGTCTGAATTAGTGGCAAAATAAATAGTAGAATTAACCCATTTATCAGAAAAACAAGACTTTATTTGTTCCTTTTACTGTTCAGACTGAGCTGTGATCACGATGGGATAATCCAGGCGATCAAGACACAAGTGAATCACTTGTGTTACTTATCAGCAAATTTTTACTTTGTTAAGTAATTAAAGTATTAAACTTGGGTCACCAGATACAGTCACGATAAAAGTAAAGTACACTTTTTTGAATTTGAATTTTTTAAGTATCAGGGAATAATACAGTGTCAGATAAACAGCAATGCATGATATATTACTCCATGTCATTATTTATTTAAAAAGCACCGAGTGAAAAGACAAAGAAGAAGAAGCAAAATGTGAAAAATAAGCACACCCGACGATTTTATAGCTTGTGGAAGCATTGCTTAGCAGCAATATCTTGAGAGTTGGTGTGAGGCGTTTGTGCTGATTTGCTGCATTTAGATGTGCAGAACATCTCAACTCTGCAAAACTAAGCCATGCTGCCACGTTCCTTTTAGAGAGAAGAGGCTTTTCCCTGTCAACCATTACAAACCATCCATATTTCTTCAGTCTTTTTCTGATTGTATTGTCACGAGTTTTAACATTTAGCATTCTAACTGAGAACTTTAAAGTCTGAGATGCAGTTTCTCTGAGCATTGCACAGTCTGATCTTGGGGTAAAGGGTTAAGCTATAGGTTTATCACACAGTGCGTCTGCATGTTGGCTTTTATTTTTGTTAAATAAACAAAGACAGAGTGTAATATGTCACATTTTATTCACCTGAGGTTGTATCTAATTAATTTTAAGACCAGCTAAGGACCAGATGATTATTATGCCTTGATATGTAAAACCTCTTAATTCAAAGAAGAGATACTTTGTTTGTACCATTAGTGTAACTTTAAACAAAGCAGGATATTTTTCAGAAACTGGAAAGCTTAAAACTGGCATATGCCCCTGTTTCTTCATCTGAACATTTTCCATCTGTGTTTTCTGTTTGAAATGCTCTGGTTTCATATGTGAGCATGAATAATGTGATTGACTGGATCATTGATGTGTTTCTGAGTCTCAAATATCTTATTTGCCTTTGAGCATTATATTTTTGACTTGATAATAAATGCAGGTAAACAGAGTCTTCTACTTTGACACCTTCTTTCCCTTTCTTTACCCTTGCTTGCAGTTACTGTGTGCATCTGCAAGTGAAACAGGCTAGCGCGGCATGTAGACTCAAACTGTGGACCGCTCGACTGATGAGAGAGACTGCTGTCTGTGTAGAGTGTCAAAGTGATGCCATGGCAAAGTCAGATCGCTGTGGAGGCGATGGTCTAAGGGGCACCAGGTAAACAAGCTAACTGATAGATAACTGAAGATATGTTCATCCATTACATTCCTAACTCAAGCTTAAGTTTGACTCTGCATTCAATTTAAAGACAGGAATATACCTAATGATGACTTTGGTTTAGCTCAATAAAGGCATACCTATGGAACCCCCAGTGACCCATAATAGTGATATACCAAATACATGCGCATTCATTTGCTTTGTACATTTATAATTTTCATGTTTCTTACTTTCATAGGGTGGTCATGTTTGAAGAATTTCTTCCAAACAAATAATGACACAGAGAGCTAAAAACACCATTCAGCACATATTTATAAATATGCAGAGCTATTAAGATGCATATATTAGTTTCTCTAATACTTCTTAACTGGGGAAAAAAATTCTGCCTAATCTAAGTGACCTTCTAACATACCCACATGTTACTGAGTATGAATTTAAGGCATTGTTTAAAAGAATATTCATTAAAATGACTATTTTATGTGGTCAAAATAAAATCATCACATAATAAAATATGCTAAATTGGAATTAAAAGGAATTTGTTACATGCCTGATGGGCTCCTCTGTTCTTTAGGACCTTCTGGTCAGCAGCTTCAGTCCCGGGCTGTCACGGTTCCTGGATTCGACAGTTTTCTTCTGAGCGCTGCCAGTGTCCTGACAACTCTTTCCTCTTTGTTTGAGGCGGCACACTACTCTCAGCATCCTGCCAAGTGCAGGACAGCCCTGCCAGCCAAGCCAGACCCTCCAATCCAGATTACTGGATGGGTAACTCAAGGATATTAGCAGCATCCTGCCACTTTTTTTTCTTTCACCTCATATTCTGTACTGTATAAACTCTTAAAGCACACATAAATTCTTGCATTTAACTTCTGATTTTACAGCCACGTAATTCTCCTCTAAAGCACAGCATCTATTTGCCTTTTTACCTCTGAGTCTTTGCTATCTACCTCCATCAATACAAGTGCGTTTTCTAATGCATAATGTATAAATATAGAAATATATTATTTTGCTTTATACATTTTCTACTTATGATTGGTTTATGTAATGTATATGTGTCTATATAGCTTCGATAATTTGTATACAACAGTGTAAACATCAGACATCTGTCATTTATCCCCAAACAGTCCTAAGTCATCAGTGGTTATGGAGATACTAAAACTCATCATCAAAGTCGTAACTAGGATCCTTCGCTCAGTATTTTGATGTTGTATCTTTTTTTTATCCCAAAGGGCAACGTTGAATATCAGGTACTGATTCTCAGGTGCTTAGATTTCAAGTCTCCTTCATGTCTGCCTCTTCTGGTGGTCAGTCACAGATGTTTTCAGTAACATGACTCATAGCGGAGATCAATCACATCTGTTTAGACTTAATATTGCTGGAGAGGAAAAAGAGCCATATAAGCGAATTCACTGTGGTTCTGTCTGTCTTGTGTCCAAGACTTAAAAAATGCTTCATGATTACTCGCCCTGCTCACGGGGGAGTTTTATCAGAAGAGTATGATCCAAGATAAATATCGTGAACAGCCAACTCCTATATTTTTAATTAACCGAATCTCCTCCCCTCCCTACAGTTCCTTTACTTTTTTTTCAGTTCTGTTTTTGTTGTCTCTGTTGACTCTGTGTTTTCCCTCAAATAAAATACAGACTAACTACAGCTTTACCTTCTTGAGTTAAACGACACAGCATAAATTCCTGCATCTCTTTTGCTGTTGGGTTAAGAAGAAGGCAGGTGCAGTCATGTTATGGAAACCTGTTACTTTCTCTTTACATCCCCCATGTCTGTGTTTGTGTGTTTATTTATTATAAACCATGTGGTAATTTTATAAGTGCAGCACAGCATTTTCTGTACACTGTCCATTAGTGAAATAAAGAAAACTATACCGCCATACCTCCCTCTATTGTATTTCTATTGATGTGTGGATTTTACTGCATCATTGCATTCAGTTTGCAAACCCTTGCCACTGTTTTCCTTTACACACCTTCAACATATCTGACTTCTCCCCTGTGCAGTAACTACTAGCATCGGCATGACACTGATAAGTATATTCCTGAGTTTACAAGCAGCATTTCACACCATTTCAACTCAAACATGTCCATTAACATATTTTCTGGCATTCTTGGCATTTTCGCGTGGGCTGTAAATGGGATGACGACAAGCAAAATGACAACTAATGTGTATAATCATGTTTTGTTGTTACACTCTACTGAAATTTGGGGTATGTTCTTGTCATGTAAATTCCGGGAATTTTGTGTATATGTATATATACTATGTGTAATTATGTGTAGACGAAACATGACAGATGTGGCAGCTTACGTCATATGTAAAAGTATGTTCATACTGGTATTTAGTTTGGTTTTGTGGATTGCATATTCTGATAGCCAGTTTGCCTCCTCATTTAGGTGATATATAGACTAGTTAAGTGTATATGGAGAAAGGGATGTTTGAACCTTGAGATTCACTCTGAAAAGCTGCAACTCTTCATGTTTTTAAAGCTAATGCTTTTTGTCACTCTTGGCAGTTTTTAATTTTTTTTCCAACCATATGTCACATAAATAATACCAATTAAACCACATTATCAGAGGCTTCTTTGTTCCCCATAATTCTAACTTTATTTGGAGCCATTTCCTCTGTGTGGAGTTTGCTTGGTCTCCCTTTGCTTGCATGGATTTTGTCCAGTTACTCTGACTTCCTCCTAGTCCCCAGACATGCATGTTAGGTCCTGTGATAAACCTGTTATGCTGTAGAAGCTCAGATAGGCTCCAGCCTCCACGTAAGCATGAATTAGCACTGTTACAAGGGTGAATGCTCATAACATGACCAATGTTATGAGTGCCATCATATGTACAGGTAAATCTTTATGTACAAAAGCTCAGGCTGGTTTGGCTCTCAATGATGTGAAACAACCAGACTCCAACACATCAATTCCTTAAAAAAACTAGTGCACGGCTAATTCCTGTCAGAAGTACTTGAACTTCACCTCCTCCATCAATCTCTCCAGCCTTCCTCCCCCCTTTCTCTGCTCTCCTCCCTGATTCCTCATCCTAGCTCACTACTAAACTCCCCTTCGTCAGCACAACTCTTTATTTTCTCGTACTACAACAGCGGCTGTGCTGTCTGCCTGACCAGTGCATCCCCTGTGCTGCTCTGCCACTGCTGCTAACCTGCTTTGCAAAGGGCAGGAAGGCCCATCTCTGGCCCGGTGCCTGATGGGCTCCGACAGCAGTGTGTTCTGGGATTACAGCCACTGAAAAGGGGGGCATTCCAGCACTGGTGGCTTTTGTCACAGCATGGCCACTGTTTACTTTTGACAAGACAGCTGTTCAAAGCCCTCCTGGCCCCAGTGTAGGGCGTAAAGGGAAAGAACCCAAAGGTGACTTCCGTTTACTGGTGGCATCGCTGGACTTGGCCTGAGGCCCCTTCTGCTACTGCACGACCATCTTAACTTCACATTTGCCCATATGCCCTGATGATAATAAAACTTTGTTTCAACATTTCATCCTGCACATATATAAAATATTAATTCCATTTAATTGCAAAGTTTCATAGTGTTTTCCTTGCCTTGTTCCTTGATTTCTTCCCCATGTCTTGTGCTAATGATGCCACATTTACCCAGCACTTCCATTTGCTTTGTTTACTGGTTCGTATGTGTGCACTACATGTGCGCAGAGTGTCAGCTTGGGGCCCTTGGGTAGCTGGTACCTCTGTTTCTTTGTATATAGCCTGCATGTGGTTTCAGGATGCATGTACTGTAATTAGTAGTTATCCTAATAAATGCTTGGTGCCTCTGTAGGAGCAGCTGGTCTAACACAGAGGAATGATAATGAATAGACGGCTGAGCATGACACAAGTGGTACACAGCCATACAACAAACTCTCACACATCCTCAAATGACAAAATTAGGAAAACGGAAACAAATAGACTATATTTGTGAATTGTATGTAAATTGCTAACAAAATCCTTTCTTTGATCTGAAGAAAAAACAAACCCCACACCAAATCTCTCTCTTGCTATCGGTCCATGCAAAAGTAAGACACATACTACCCAAAAATCTAGAGAAACTGTAGTAATTTATTCCTGGGAATGTGGCGCCCCTCTGTGGTGCTTTGGGCTTCCTGCTTCACTTTTAACAAACAATATACAGGACATCTCAGACTTGTTCTATACGCTTTATTGGCTATACAGACTTGATTACAACAAATGATAAACATGGCAAAAATAAGACATTATAACCATAAAACCATATTTTTAATCATCTTAGTAGAATAGCGTTGTGTTTTACTTAAAAAAAAAAAGTGGTTCTTTTTGTCAGAAATGGAAGATACAACAATAATTAGTATTATAAGGGCTATTTTCCTCCTGTGACAGTTTTTATATTAATATGAGCTTGTTCACATTATTTGTCCAATAATGCAGCATTCAATGAATAACCATAAATACACAGGATTTATATAAGGCTAATCAAATCCTTCAAAAACAAGAATAAACTTCAAAAACAAATTTCAGAAATGTCAGAGGGAAGCTTCACATGGTGAGCGGTGCCAGTGGTGACATGGACTTGGCACAGCTTCAAAAGCTAGTCTACAGTACATACAAATTACACATAAGGCAAATGTGACTTGAGCTAGGCTAGCTGCTTGCTTGTATTTTTTTTTTTTAATAATCGTGGCGTGGCAGGCCTAGGAATCACAGTTAGCACTGACATATGAATGTCACACAAAAAAAATGATCCAGTTACTCTCCTTTAAGTGAATATTTAATCATTAAAATGAATTTCCTCATTTGTAACAGAATTTGTTTGTTCAGCACGAATGATGAGCAAACCAATAGCCAATTAAACACCTAAGGTGATCAATAAAAACAGAATGGAATCAATGAAAGTTCAACTACATACATTCAGATAGAGTTTGAGAGAAACTTAACAGAGAAAATAAACAACTCCAGTGCAGAAAGAGACAGACAGTGACATCCAAAACAAGCAGTGAATAGTCTTTCCTTTAAAAGAAGGAGGTGGAGAAAAAAAAATGGAGGCCCAGGTGAGAGGATGATCTGCGGTCAGTTTTGGTTTCCTTGAGTTGAATCCAAGTGTTTATTACAGTTTTTTCATCTGTTGGTTTGTGTTGTGGATCTTTGTATCCATTTTGTCCACTTTATTTAGCAGAGCATCAATAGAGTCGTCCTGCGCATCAATTTCAGACTGCAGACCAAGGCCAAGATTCTTCAGTCTACCCAAGCCTACACACATCTCATCTAAGACATTCACAAAAGACATCAGTTCAATTACAGCAGACAAACTTTATATAAAAACGTGGTATGTAACTAAATAAGTGCAGCATTTCCCTACCCAAATTTTTGTCAAGAGTGTGGTGAGCCTCCTTCAGGTATCTGTTCTTAGGGTATCCATTCTGTTGAGATGAGCCATCATCTATTGATCCAGTAGCTCCAAATCCTAAAACAATGAAGTAAGAAATAGTGAGAGCGGGTAAGTGGTGGGAAGATACTGTAATGCTGAGGTTCTTGTTCCAACACTTACCTCCCGTATCCAGTTTTCTTAGGTTGGGGTGGCTAGCTTGGTACTTATCTTCATTTTCTCTGCTGCTGGACAAGGCAGTCTGTAATCTGAGAAAGTCAGATAAGAATTGTTCAAACATTTTGGGAGAGACGGTCAATAACAAGTTGTACGCATGAAAGTAAAAAATAAAAATGAATTACCTGAACTTCTAAAAGAAGTTAACATTACTTTAACACAAATTCAGAGTAACTGTTTTCATGCTTTGTTGTAAAATATGATAACTTGTCCCTACACATAACAGCATATCAAACTTTAATATATTGAAAGTCCTCTAAATCACAGAACTCCTTGATTTGTTTAGGAGTTCAAACATGCAGAAATTAAAACTGGATGATGCTACCACACCTCACTGACACAGAGAATAAAAACAAACTTACCTTTCACTGGCGTTGTAGGCCTTTGGCTGCTCAGGTGGTGGCTTTGTCTCTGGCGTTCCCTTAAAATAATTGACAAGGCCGCCCCACACACTCTTAATACTGTTAATGTGCCTTTGACTGGTCTTCAGGTCTTGATCCATGTTATCCAGCATCTTGTCTGACCTCTTTATAGCCTCACCCTGTCGCATCAGCTCCTGCAGACAAGAAGAGACTAATTCAGGATGAGGTATGGGAAGACGGGGCCTTTAAAAATAACTCTTTGTTGACTGTCACCTTTTCAAAGACAGTGTCAATTCTTTGTATAGTAGTGTGAACCTTGTTCATTTAAGATACCTCTGCAGTTTCCACACCCATCTTCTCCGATTCATAGATGAGGCCAAGTGAGCGGTAACTGCTATCCACAGCAGACTGCGCTGTACGCATCACTTCCTGCTGGAGGCATCTCTGCCTCCTCTCTGCTTCACTCAACCCACTGTCACTTGGCTCGTCATCAAACCCCCTACTTTTAGGCTTGAAATCCTCCTCATCGTCATCATCATCTGCAAACGGGTTGTGGGATTTAGGGTAGGCCATCTGTGGAGCAGAAACAAATGTTTTGCTAATTTTAGCTAAAGGACTATAAGCATCAAGTTACATGCAGTTTAAGAATGAGCTTTTCTTCACAACAAGGAGTTTTTGTTACCTGTAAATAATGGATTTTACATTGCTTAAAACTGGAACAACTTCTTGGAACACAATAAAACTATAAACAGGTTAATAAAAGATAAGATATTTGGTTCCAGTCTTGATAATCTTTGACTTTTTTCAGCTGCTCCCTTTAGGGGTTCCCTAAACAGATTATCTGCCACAATCTGACCCTCTCCTTGGCATCCTCTTCTGCCACACCAACCCTCTGCATGTCCTCCTTCGCTATATCTATGAATCTTCTCTATGATCTTCTTGTTTTTCCTCTTGCCTGGCAGCTTCATTTTTAACATGCTTTGTCCAATGAATCTAATATCCCTCCTCTGCACATATATCAATACCATCTCAACTACGCCTCTTAAACGTTGTCTCCCAAGACTTGATAATCTTTTAAGTTCACTTATTCACTGATTAAATCCTTCAAACAGTCTGAGTGTTGTTTATCTCGACTTCAACTAAATTCGCAAAAGCAACAGTTGTCTCAAGGTGCTTTAGATTGCAAGGTAAAGCCTATAATAGTAGAGAGATAACCCAAAATATCCCCTCTGTGTAAGCATAGCTGAATAATTAAACGATGCGTAACACAATACATCTGCTATTTAGATAATACTTTTTTTTTTTTTTTTAATTAAAACAGTAAGTTTTTGTTGATAAAAGAAGGTTAATTGTTCATTTCGAAACTTGTCTGAGTTTCGAAATGAGATTACGAAAGCTCCAGCGTGTTAGCTTCGGCTAATTTCAACGTTGTCCAACAAGTAATTCGAGCAAGAGTTAGGCTTGTAAAATATTTCACATTAATCATCTGCAACAATACCTGCTGTGTTATATTAAGAGGAGAAAAATAAAACAGTATTGTAAGTCAAGAAATGTTTGATGTATCGCCGGGGTGTTGGTCTGCTAGTCAACCGTTAGCTTAACTGCCAGTCAACTAAACGACCACATCCGCAAGAGTCACCACAGGCAGTTTTCTCTTATTGAACAAATGCTGTCGAAAAGTGTAAAAAAAAAAGAAAAAAAAAAAGACACAGGAACAATTAACTTAACAGACAAACCTTTGACCACAGGAGCCGCGGCAGACGCTGTTGTTGCTCTATCAGCTGACTGAACTCTTCCGATTGCGTTTGATGACGTTGCACACACACTGTCGCGACAGCTGATCTTGCGTAAAGGAAACGCACACCAGGGCGATATTGGGGTTACTCACTGATAAAAACCCACGCAGGTTGTAATGTAAATAATATAACTACAATCCATACATTTGCTTAATTTGATCTATTTTAAGCCCTTTGTGAGTGAGTTGCTACGGTAACGAAGAGCCCCTGTTAGAAATGTCCCTGCTGAGTTGCCGTACTGCGGCTTTCCCAGGCAGCCCCGCTCGCTTGTTTCCTCTCAGCGATGAATTGCGCTGGTTTAATGTAGGGGTAAACATGTCCGTAATGGGAGGTGGTACGAGGGGGTTTTATTTTAATACAGTCCTGTCGCTGGCCCGCTCTTTAGCCGCCCACCGCCCCGCACCGGTCGAAAAGGTGAGAAAACAAGCGTGAGCTCCAAAAACACGCAATAATTAACCATGTTAGTAATTAGAAGCAGTGGCAGGGTTGTTCAGGGTGTAGCTGCGCTTCCGCACAGGCGGTGGCTTATTTTGATCAACGACATGACAACCAAGCTAACATTTAACAGTTATGCTCGTATGCTTGTGTGCGCGTCTCCGTGGTTAGAAATCTCTACAACGCGAGCAGTGGTCTCCAAAACACTGAAGCAGAAAAGTGGGCAGTGCAGAGGAAAGTGGCGTCGCTGTGTGGTGCCTGTTACTGCATCGGACGGACAGAGCGGTCAAGCTTGATCGGTACTGCAGTCAAACAGGTTTACAGAGAAATGTTTGAGACAGGAGTTTATTCACAGGCTGTTCTGTTTGTCTTTACTGCTACCAAAATCCGCCTACATGTGTTATATAGTTGGAAACCTGTTGCAGATTGATAGTTGGGTCTTACCAATATAGGAACGGTTTTTAATTTTGAAAAAACAAAAAACAATGGGTACATTTTGTAAAGGAAAGGGTTAGAAGGGAACAAATGAAGCCATTATCAATAAGCTGTCACCAAGTGTTGTAACTTTAAGGGCTATCATGGGTTTTGTTATGTAATGCCCAGTTCCACTGTGTGTTTGAGCTCTAGGGAGGAAACTGCCTGGCACTTTATCAGATATCATAAATGCTTGTATCTTGCTTGCTTGCTGGGTTATACAGTGTGCAGATTCCAGATGTCTTCGGGTAGATGATCAGGTGACCCTGAGCCATCCCTTAGTTGCAAAAGGGGAAGGTGATGGAGACTTCTCATGATGCAGTTTCTTCTTCTTCTTCTTTTCACTCTCCCTGTGTTTATATCTCCCTTTAATAATAACTAAGGGTTAAAACTAATCTCTGGCTCTCCTCCACAGTGTCTTTTATCCTGTTTCCCACTCCCCACCCCCAAGCTGTCTTGGCAGATGGCTGCCCTTCCCATAGTCTGGTTCTTCTCTAGGTTTATTTTTGTTGAAAGGGAGATTTTCCTTGCTACTTTCACTTGCTCATAGGAGGGTTGTCTGATTGTTGGGGATTTCTCTCTATTAGTGTAGTTGAATTTAATTGAACAGTGTAAGTCTAACAAATATTACTCTGATTGAACCACACACTTACTCTGAAACATCTGGAAGTTTGCTTCCGCCACTGAAAAAAAGTATTTTGCCATCTGTAAGTCCAAATCTTTGGTAATCATCTAAAAATTTAAATTTTTGGTATCTCAAAACTTTTCCTTAGTAAGTTATACTTATTAGAAAATAACTTGAAATTTCAAGTCATTAAGGCTAATACTTGAGAAAATAACCCCAAAATTCTGACTTATGGATGGTAACACATGCTTGTTTTTCAGTAGCAGAAACAAGCTTCTAATCTATACAAACAGGTTTTAACACTTGACATATTGTCTAATCCTGTAGTGTTATGTTTTCATATGCTGTGTGACACAAACACACTGGGCTGTCAAGTGAGATAAATCAGCTTGATGTGTGAATATTAGCAGCCTGGACTGTTACTTTAATATTTATTTTTGGCCTTTTAGGTTCAGAAGCTGCAATGTATGTGTCCAGTGGAAGTCCGTGGTGTGTTCACTCTGGATGTGCGTCGCAGAGATGCTGTTATTGCATTGGCTGTGTTTTTGGTGGAATCTGGCTTACAGGTGGGTGGTTGTCAGTAAAAAGCTGAGCAGTTTAGCCTTTTGAATTCAGTGTTTTCATTTTACTTCAAGCTGTTCTGGTAATACAGTGGATTTAAGATTTCATAGTTTAGTTCATTAGATAGTGTAAGTATTGGCATTGCATATTGACACAATACTAATTTTCTATTTTCCTAACTGCTTATCAAACTCTGTTTCACAGGTATAGTAATGGTAATATTGTATTAGAACTATTAGTCCATGTTTGCTCCTGCGCTCTCCTCTGACTACATGTATCCCTGTGATAAGCTTCTCATAATCTGATTAATCTGGCGATTAGACATGCAGTTAGCCGTGTAAGCCTCTAACCTCATCACACTTAGACACAGTTGGGAAAGCTTCCTTTCTGACTGACAGCATAGTGCTGGATGCCTTACTTTTATTTTTAAAGCTGTGATACACTTTCTTTGACCCAGATTTGCTTGTGTGAGATAACCTCGTTGTTTTGATCCGTCAGTGCTTGTCAGGCATGCAAAAGTGCTGATTTTATGCTGCAGAGTGCACTTGTTTGTGGTGTGTAATGATTTGTTTTACTCCTGCAGCACAAAGACATACTTGTTTCTTACTTGCTGAGCCTACTGAGAGGGCTGCCACGGGTCCAATGGATCGAGGAAAGCTCAGGAAAGAAAGGAAAGGGTAAGAAGAATCCTCTTATAGTGAAGCTTTTAGTTTTACAATAGACTCCTTTTACTTGTGGCAGTAGAATTTCTAGCAATTCTTATTAATTAATTGTACTGTGTTGAGATGTATTACACTAGACAGATGGGTTAATTTATACTTGAATTGCATATTGTGAGCTGCCGTTTCTGTTCCACGTAACGCTCTGTTGCTCTGTATTTGATGTTTACATTTTCTGCTTCTCATTATTTCTTTTCTTTTGTTCAACCTTATGAGGCATTCAATTCAAATGTGTCCGTGTAATTTTCTGCTCCTCAGAATTTCTCCCCGTAGCAGAAAACTTCAGCTTCTGTCTAGTGACTCTTCTGTCAGATGTGGCTCAGAAGGATCCAGACTCAAGACAAGAGGTCTGTTTAAAAAGTGGTGATAAATCATTATATTATTCACAGGGTTGGGGTGCATTGCATTTAAGTGCTAACTCACTGTTTTTGCACCTTTTTTCACTATAGATCTTGAACACTATAATGGAGGTCATGCAGGCGTTCCAGGATATGTGCCAAACACCGGATAATCATGACAAAGGTATAGATAGAAATGCAACAAACATTCTGACTTTAGCTTTTAAAACAAAAAAAAGAACCTTAACGCTGCTCTTTTTTGTCTGCAGTCTTCCTGTGCAAGTATATTGTTCCCAGCCTGCTTGGCATGACTCGGGCATTTGGCCGCTACAGCCACACAGATGAAGCTCTGTTATCCAAGTTGTTCCCCAAAGATTCTCCTCAGGCACGATGCGTTACAGAGGAAACAGAGGGTGTACGGCGCAGATCCTTCAATGACTTTCGTTCTATTCTACCGTCCTCACTGCTTACAGTGTGCCAGAGTGATACTCTGCGCAGACGCACCGGGACCAACCTAGATTCATCTGCACAGGTCGGTACATGTTGCCGGATTCAAGACGTGTTTTGCTTGTTCAGGATAATTAGGGGATAATCCAGAGCAATAATAGTTTTATTTGCTTTGTTAATTCATATTATTCAGTGATAATGGTGGTATGTTTCGTTACCCATTAAAGTTGTGTAATGTGCTTTCAAACAGATCAGTACAGATCCAGGAGGC
The DNA here is from genome assembly GCF_056152115.1 of Neolamprologus brichardi. Lineage (NCBI taxonomy): Eukaryota > Metazoa > Chordata > Actinopteri > Cichliformes > Cichlidae > Neolamprologus > Neolamprologus brichardi. Next base: position 27,807,427 of record NC_142115.1, read on the forward strand.
CACTCACCCTGCTCTCCTACAACTCCTAGTCCACATTACTTGGAAGGTAAAACTGAAGAAACAGAAGTTACTTTAAAAATATTTGTGTCTTAGTTTTTAGTTTAGTCAGCTTATTATTATCAGCTGTCAACATTATGTAACAACTGGGCACTTTTTTTTAGGTTTGTTAGGGTGAACTGCAATATCCCCCATACTGTAACTTTGTAATAAGACAGACTATAAAAACATTGTAACTGTGGTTAGCCTTTTTTTGTTTGGGTTCATGCTGAGTTTTATAGCTGCTACGTTATTCCAGATTGATACTAAGGCCTTTAATTGCTTTATGCCTGAAGTGGCATTTCCAATCCTGTATTACTCTATAATATTGGAAATGCCAATTCATTTGTTGTTTGTGGTCAGATTAAGAGTTTTGTAACATTTGCTGTATTTCCACAGATTTCCTGTTAACTATGTTGCATTCCAAACTCAGGGAATGTGTTTTTTGTAAATTGTCTGGGACAGACTCAAAAAGTGTCTTATTTCAGTAATTCTACACTTATAATCTGCAGTATTACAAGCCCTAATCTGTTACACAGAAAGGTTTAATTGTCGCTATGGAATGTAGATTCAGTAGAATAATGTGCAACAAAAAACCCTTATTTTCCAAAGTGAACTAATTCTATATTATTGAAATAGTACCCACTGAGACCTAATGGAAACAGTCGTATTTCATCCTACTTGTTTTTGTTAATAATTCTTCTGCTCCCACTGATTTCAGGTGCCTATTTTCCAGACAGCAACACAGTCGACCCTGACTACTATTTCTCTACAGTCAGCTCCAGTTTCTCGGTATCTCCACTCTTTCTGGGGGAAGGAGAAAATGAGGTGGAGGTGCCTGTGGATCTGCTCCGACAGCTCCTTGCCATGGTGCAGTAGCCTACTACCCGTACACCGCTTACAACCCTTTAAATCTTTTACTTTTGCTTCTTATCCAGTATATGTATCTTGAGCCTTTACAGTAGTTGTGTGCAATGTTGGCTTTCAGGTGAAGAAGTTTGTGTCCGAGTCCTTTTTGAAAACTCTGGATGCCACAATGACAGAAGTCATAGAGGTAAGCATATGACCGCTGTCGATGCAGAATTGCAAATGGTAAATTCAAAGTTAGACACAGGATCTTATCAGTTAAGTAATCTGTTGTGTCAATGTCTCCTCTGTTTGTTGTTAAGTGTAATCCTGGAATCAACCTCTATTACAAAACCTTCAGTGACCCTATCTATGTGTGTGTGTTCAAAATGCTGCGGGACACACTATATTACATGAAAGGTAAAACAACAAAGAGAGCGTATTTATTATGCATTGACAGCAGGCAGCCCTGCTGTTGCTATTGTTCTGTTTGCCAGCCAATTTTGTGCTGAACACTATTTTACAAATACTCATTCTCTCTTTATGTTTTTAAAGCTCTGCAGCCAACGTTTGTGCGGGAAGTGCACGATTTTGTACTGGAACAGTTTAGCAGCAGTCAGTCGGAGCTGCAGAGGGTTCTTCATGACACTGGAGGGCTGCCAGGGGAACAAAGCCCCCTCAAGCTTCGTTGCCAAGCCAACGCTGCATGCGTGGACCTTATGGTGTGGGCCGTTAAAGATGAGCAAGGTAATGGATTGCAGCAGAAAGTGAACAGTGTGTATTCAGACATCATAATCAGAGGGATCTGGATGTGTTTGCTGGTGCTGATGCTGTCATATTTTTTTTTCTTCAGGAGCTGAGAATTTGTGTACCAAACTGTCAGAGAAACTGCAGTCAAAAACCTCCAGTAAAGTCATCATTGCTCATATGCCTCTGCTCATCTGTTGCCTACAGGTATAATAATATTAATACAAATGTAGAAAAGTACAGTGTTACAAAAGGTTCTGGACATTTTGTTTCTGTGCTGGGCTTTGGTTTAATGGTTTTCTGACTGTCTTCTACTTCATTTCAGGGCCTGGGTCGCCTGTGTGAAAGGTTTCCAGTAGTTGCTCACTCTGCCACAACCTCTCTCAAGGATTTCCTGGTGGTTCCTTCTCCTGTTCTTATAAAACTCTACAAGTACCACAGCCAGTACAACACAGGTACTTACTGTGTAAAATGGTTTCTTCAAATCCACGTCTGAGCTAAGACTCAAAACTCCTATCCTCATAGGAATTTTGCTCTAAAAACACCATGAAGCATAATTAGGATTTTTTTTCACAGCAAATAAATATAGTTTAATTTAAAGAGCATAGTCTCTTCCAAGTCTTCACACAGAAAGGATGTTTTCTAAGTTGAACACGGGTTAATAGCACCAAAGTTTCCCATGACTGTGCTGTGGTAAACCTGCAACTTCTGCGTGAAAGTACAGTGAAATTAATATTTCAATTGCCACTTTGAAAACATCATCCAGCGCACATCTATCTTATCCAAAAAACAGCACAGTGGATGCAAAGATAAATGAGTCATGTTGCTAAGAGCACAATGACAAATATGCATCAATAACAATGTCATTGTCGTGCCCAGCTCCTGTCGTGCCTAGACATGTTCATTGATGAGTGGCTACAGACTCAGAACAATTGTAAATGTAATTCAGGGTATAGATTTTTGCCTGACCACAGAGTGCTGTGTTTTTATAGACAAGTCATTTAATTTATAAATTACAAAATGCGCTCTTTAGATTTTACACTTGGATCTTCCTTTATTCACATGTAGCATCTTGTTTTACATAGTGTTCTAACTTGTATTCTGTTTGTGCTAATATTTATGTGTTTGTGCTGCTGATACACTTCTTTCAGGCACAGGAGAAATTAGAATAAATGTGACCAATGAGCACTCTCAGTCCACCTTCAACTTACTGTCAAACAGGAAAGACCAGCCTTCCATGTACGAACAGCTCAGAGATATTTCCATTGACAACATCTGCAGGTTGGATACAAACACACCTAGCACTGCTCCTCTGAGATTTAAAAAATAATTCAACTGTTTTTTTGGTTTTTTTAAACTTTCTGTTTTTACATTTTTCTCCTTTTCTCTCTCAGATGTCTGAAAGCTGGTTTGACAATGGACAATGTCATAGTCGAGGCTTTCTTGGCTAGTCTTTCAAACCGTCTATACATTTCACAGGAGAATGACAAGTGAGCAACGTTTCTAGTTAAAACAAAATACTTTAGGCTTTAGAATCACCCAAGTGATATCCAAGTCCTTGACACAGATACCCTGATGAACTGCTTTAAAAATAAATAATCAAATTTTAATTTCTTCCAGGGATGCCCATCTAATTCCAGATCACACCATTCGAGCACTTGGCCACATTGCAGTAGCTCTGAGAGACACTCCGAAAGTCATGGAGCACATTCTTCAGATCCTCCAGCAAAAGTTCTGCCAGCCTCCTTCACAGCTGGATGTGCTCATCATAGACCAGCTTGGCTGTATGGTCATTACAGGAAATGTATGTAGACATTGCAGAGAAACCAATTTTTAGATGTCTTCATGGTGGACAGGGCATATAGGGAAAGGAGTAAATAATTATCTAACAAATTAAACCATAGGTGAAATGCTTGCCCTAACAAAATCTATGTTCCCTAACAATACCGCTAGCTTCTGGTAATTGCTATTGCTTAAATATACCAAAAGTATAAATACTAACAAAAGTAACCCTTTTTGTGCTGCTGCGCCAACCCACGACAGCGGTGGTGTTGGACATGTTTTTGGTTGGTATGTCTATCCTGATGTCATCCTGTCCTTCATATTTATACCTCAGGAACGTTTTGAGGGAATTCCTTTAAGATTGGCACAAACACTTGGACTAAACATAAGACTGACAACTCATGAATTCATATACTAATTATCACAAAATATCAAATCAATGTCTAAAATGATTAAGCTGTAAATATCTCTACATAAAAGATCAAAGATTGTTTTGCAGCTTTATAATATTCAACTTTTGACACTTTACTTGGCTTTATTCAACACCACAGACAGAAAAGGAGATTGTGGCCGTACTTAATATTTGATGGGCTACTGAGCTGTTTACATAATATTTGGTCCCACCCTCTTAAATGCCTACAAAATGTGTAGTACATATAAACTCATCAGCCCATTCATTAGTTTCACCATGCCAGTACCAGGTTGGTCCCCATTTTACCTTCAAAACTGCCTTTAATTATTTGTGGCAAAGATACAAGAAGGTGCTAAAAACATTACTCAGAGATTTTGACCCATTAAAAGATTAGTTGGCTGCACATCTATGATACAAGCCATCACCACCACCAGTCTGACTGAAGGATCAGAAGCTTTAATTTTGTTTGTGCCATATTCTGATCACATCATCCAAATATCACAACAGAAACTGAGAGTCATTAGATCAGGAAACATTTTTCTAGTCTTCTGGCATCCAACTTTAGTTAGCCTGTACCAATTATAGCCTCAGTGTCCTCTTTGTGACTGACAGAAATGGCACCTTGTGCGGTCTTCTACTGTTTTAGCTCAGCTACTTCAAGGTTTAATGTGCTGGTTTGTGCTGTCTCCAGCATACATTGGTTGGTGAAGAGTGGTTATTTGAATTACTGTTACCTTCCTGTCAGCTCAAAATAGTCCGGCCATTCTCCTTTGACCACAGGCATGAATAAAACATTTTCACCCAGAGCAATGCTGCTCACTGCATATATTCTTTTTCCCCCCCCAACCATTCTCTATAAACCATAGAGGTGGCTGTGTGGGGAAAATCCCAGTAGATCAGAAGTTTCTGAAACAAGATCAGTCTGTCTGGCACTAACAATCTTTTCATGTTCGAATCACTTAAATCACCTTTCTGATGCTCAGTCAACAGGCCATCTTGACAGTGTCTACATGCTTAAGTTAACTGAATTCCTGACATGTGATTGGCTGATTAGATATTTATGTTATCAAGAAGTTGAACAAGTATACCTAATGAAGTGGCGATTGAGGTTACCCTGATGTAAACTGCAGCTTGATTTGGTGGTAGAGGAATACAGAGGCGTTAATTTGAGCTCCTTTTGCTGAAGATGCTGACACATCGTAATTATTGTAAACTTGTCAGCTGGTGTTTATTTCTTCAGTGCACTTAAGCATTAAGAAAGGAGTCCAAGATTACTAATGACACTCCACTGGAGTGTAACCGGGTGCTCTGGAAAAAGCCCACCCTCATTCTGACAAACAACATTAAAAAAAAAAGTACTGAAAATAGATCTCACCAAAAATGCCCAACTGATATAGATCTTTTGCATTTTATCACCACTAATGTTTATTGTTGAGAAAATTGTAACTTTTGTAAGCAGCACCGTGTTATCTTGACATTCTCCCACTATTAAAAACTGGTTCTTACATTCCAGCTTTTAACCATGTCTTTGTTTGTAGCAATACATCTACCAGGAGGTGTGGAATCTGTTCCAGCAGATCAGTGTGAAAGCAAGTTCAGTGGTCTACTCAGCCACCAAAGACTACAGAGATCATGGCTACAGGTCAGCATCTGCTCTCACATTTTTCAATGAGTGACCAGCAGCTGCAACAGTGTTAAAAATTCTTCTTCTTTGTTCTTACTCACTGCCATCAGTTATGAACAGAAGACTTCTATTTTATACTTCTGCCTGATTAGTTATTACAGGCTTGTTTATCTTGGTTTATGGCTATATGTATTGCAGCTGTGTTTAACTTTTTCCTCCATCTGTGCTGTTGTTTCCCCATCAAGGCACTGCTCTCTGGCAGTGATAAATGCACTTGCCAACATTGCAGCCAACCTGCAGGGGGAGCAGCTTGTGGACGAACTGTTGGTGAACCTTTTAGAACTGTTTGTTCAACTGGGCCTTGAAGGAAAGAGAGCCAGCGAGAGGGCCTCTGACAAGGGCCCCGCACTAAAGGTACATGGTTCCTGACATAAACATCCAAACACAACAGGAAATTGGTAACAGCCACATTGATGGCATGCTAATAGCTCTCTCTATCACCCTAGGCATCAAGTAGTGCTGGAAATCTTGGAGTCCTCATTCCGGTCATTGCTGTGGTGAGTAGCCGTTATAGGGGGTTTCCCTTTAACGGCTCTTTTTGTAAGTGTTAAAATACACGTACGTAGGTTAGCTGAGGTAGCTACATCAATGTTTGCGTTCTTGCAAGGGAATACAAAGTGTTAGTTAGGTTTTAACTGTATGAACAAATATTTACCAAGTCAGTTGCAGTACAGACATCGGTGTTATAGTTCAATGCTGAATGCTACTGCTTTAAGCCCCCCCAAACATTATGCACCTACAGTAATTTTATAATACAATCCATTCAGTTTATATTTTTTTAGTGTATATATAGACCTCCACTTGTGTGCTAGTTAGTACTTTTCATTAATAGTAATAGTTTTAGGTCTTTACTATTTAAATATTTAATATGTTAAGTTGAAATTTTATTTTTTAGAGCACCCCCTTTGTTAAAAAAAAAAGTAATTTTACAAGATTAAGCTTTATTCACAGAAATGACTGTTTCACTTCAGCCTTAGAGTAAGAACATTTTCAAAATTCTGTTTTCTGAGCACGCTTCTACATTAGTGTCATTGCAGAAGATAAAACATTAACAGACAGATAAGAATTTATTGAGTTATTCAGAGACACTCTGTGCTTTGAATTATATAAGGGAGAACTTAAAATGTTCAGCTAGAGGCTATACTCACATGAAATATTCTTTACTTGATGTCAACTCCTAGAATCAACCAAATCTAGTCGGTCATTCTAAGCAGGCTTGTCATGAATAGTTTAGCTATGCAACACAACTTTTTGTTTAGCTCTGGGAGGGATTGGCTACCCGGCCCATGAACACGAGGCAGTCCGTGCGGTGCTCGTAGATCAGGAAGAGGAAGGGGTGATCGATGACGAAGCGAATCTGAGAGGAGAGCGGCATGAAGCCCACCTGAGTCAGAGCAGCAGCTTCTGTTCCCTCTTCGTTCACAGTGATGATTCCTTGGTGCTTCAGCTACAGAGAGAAATCAGAATCTGTACATTACTTTGAAACACAGGAAGTATTGCGTGCTGTTAATAAGATGTCCAGGTGACTTAATGGATCACAGATCTGGATTATTTGTCAGTGATTTAGTATTGCTCACCCAGTTCATGGAAACTCTTTCAGAGGTCATGCCAGAGAAATCGGCAGTCTCCTCAAACATGCCAGTGAGGCCCATCTTCTTCAGGTTTTTAATCAAGTCATAGTTTTGCTCCAGTTTAAACCGAGGTAGCACAATCTCACGTGTCCTGAAGGGGACATAGAAGTTTGTCATAGTTAAATAGTTTTAAATCGCAACAATATCTGAACTTTTTTCCACTTTTCCACATAAACCAGTAGCTTTAAAAGATCCTCTACTGAAAAACGCTATTGAATGTCTCAGCTGCTGACCTGTTTGTCATGTTTTTGAGCCACTTATTGACAACCGTGGGAGAGATTTCCTGCTCCAAAGACCTCATGCCAGTGAGCTTCCTTGGCAAGGCGATGAGCATGCTGATGTTTCCTGTGTATGGGAGCTAAAAAAAGGAAATTTGATCTTTTTGTGGCACTGTTAAGTTAAACTGTTTACGCGTCCCTGTTTGTGAGAACATTTTTGTTGAAGATTGGCCACCCACCTGTAGGACATCGCAGTCTAAATCATGATCGGCAGCAACTAGATAGTTCCCCTTGTTTGTCATCATTGGCACACGTACATTTGTTTTTTCATTAACTCTGAAGTTGCGATAGTGAGTCATTTCTTTAGGGAATTTTTGCTCCCAAGTTCCTGTTTAGTCAAACAAATCAAGTCAAATAGCCATGTTGAAATCATAGGGGTCTTTTGAAAGCATGTCATATTTTTTTTTCTCACCTTTGAAGTACAGGTAGTTGAGTAGCATCAGCACCATATTTGGGTCCACACTCTTCAGTGGTTCCCGAATCAGCCCTTTGGTCAGCTTTTGTATGCGTTGGTTTGCCTTAGCCAGAAATGCAGGGTCTCTGAAATCCACTGACTGAGGCTCTGCAAAATAGTAATTCTTTGTCTCTGCACGGAAAGTATCTTTCACAGAGATGCTGTTCTTGACGTAGACGTCATTTACAGAGCGCAATGTGTAGCCAAAGTTCCTCCTGAAGAGCCTGTGTGTCAGCTTCCTGAATAGCTTGTGCACCGTTGTGTTGTCATAGTGATGACTGGCGTTGACAAACTCAGCGAATCCCAGAACTTTGTAGATCTGATCATGGGTTTCAGATCTCGCTCCTAAAGACATCATCCCCATGGCAATGGAGATCCCAGCGGGTGCTAGCAGGATGTTGTCAGTTTGGTTGACGTTGTTTCGAAGACTTCGATAGAGGTTAAAGCCAAAACGGCCATTCACCATGTTGAGGCGCTGAAGGCGAGAACGACCGTGGAACAGTCGCAGAAGTCTGGCACGGCGAATCTTTGGGTCAGAGGGTTCGGCAAAGATGTCAATGTCGGGGGCTGGTGTGGCAATCTCATCGACCTCATCCCCTTCACTGAAAGACATGCTTAGAGTCATCATCTAAACATTTAAAAGTAGAATAATAAGTAACTGTTTATTGTGGTTTGTTCATGTGTCCCATAGTTGATGTGTATACACAGTTACATAATCAACACTACCAAGAAAAATATCACAAGTGTACAAGTGTTTATGTTGTAAATAGGGCTGCCACGATTAGTCGACTAGTCACGATTACGTTGACTATCAAAATCGTCGACGACTAATTTAATAGTCGACGCCTCGTTTGAAGCTTTGTAAGATCACAAAAGACGCAGGAATAAGTAGTAGGATTTAAGAGTGTAATAACGTACTGAAACAGAAGATGGCAGCACTGCATGTACAAGGATGCCAGCTGCCGTTAAACCCCGAAGAAGAAAAAGCTGTCCCAGAATTCATAGCGCGGCCCAGCGCAGCCCTGATCAGTTTTCAACAATGGCGGCAGCTAGTTAGTTTTAATATTACTCCTATTATCTTTCTGGGTCACAAAATAAACGTTTAACATATTTTCAGGCGAGAATGTAACTGTGTAAACCTCAAATATCTGCTCAGTTTATCAAGACACCACATATTTTCAAAAAGCGCTCCGATGTTTTCGGAGACGTCTGTTACCCACTAGCTCGATAGCTAGCCGGGGGCAAGGCTCACTAGAGCCGTTGAGAATACCGGACTCCCAGCAAATCGTTTTCAAACCCACCGCCTCAGGTTAAACATGATATATAAGTCACTTAGATAACTTAAAAATGTTATTGTTTGGCTTTTTTTCAGGATTTTATTTGTTCCTGAGTAAATCGGTTTGGCTGAGATTAAAGTTATAGTTTTTACACAGCTGAATAAACATCAAGCAGACAACTGATTGTCAGAAGTGTGAGATGCTTGAGAATATACTCCGGTGTCCTGTTATATTTTAGATAGCAAGGAGCAGACGGCTGAGTTTATTAAACTCCACTGAAACAATCTGCAAATTTCATTAAAATGTAATAAACTATCATCTTGTCTTTATTTTTGGTTAGCACATACCTTAAACACTTAAAGCTGTAAGCCAATGATAGTTATATAAGAGCAGATGCATGCTGGTGCAATAAGCTGTACGTTGTACATCCAATCGATGCATGATCTGATCAGTTGACTAATTGCATTAATAATCTGTGACTAGTCGACTATCAAAATAATCGTTTGTGGCAGCCCTAGTTGTAAACTAAATTTAGTTAATATACACTTTAAGTATTTTTACAAAAACATATTTAAACAATCCACCCTAGAAAAAAAACAAAAAAACACTAATACTTACATGTAGTCATCACTGCCTGCTGCTAGGATCTTATCGAAATCAATATAATCTTCATCCTCAAAGCCATCAAATAGGTCATTAGTGACAGTGTTTTCCTTGTGGTACTCCAAAGGTAGGGACTCTATGTCCACTGTGCCATCTCCTTCAAAGCCTCTGGGGTCCGGTTTGGGGTCACTGAAGTGAGAGCTGAGATCTTTGATTCCAGCCCGAGATGGACTAGCCAGCAGACAGACTGCTGAGATGAGAGTGATGACCCACATCCTAATGGCTAAGGCAGAGGAAATGCATATTTAGCACGGCCACTTTAAATAGATTTGATTCAATTAGATGCTAAAAAATCTGTAGATATGAAATAATTTGCTTGCTGTTGAAAAATTTAACCTAGTTTTTTAATGATAACAGCAGTTTGTCTATAATAACGGTAATGTCTTACCTTTACTGAATCGTGGTGTAAAGTCTTCTGTTGCTTCTGTTTGTAGGACTAAGAGCAAAGAATTGAATACACCACTGAACTTTGATGTGGGCTTCTCTTGAACAAATAAACCAGATCAAACAGACCAAAACGTCCTGTGACTGACTCAAACCTTTAACTCTTCACCTTTCTGCTCACTTAGTAAAATATATTCTTAACAACAGTTAAATCTCCTGTAGTTCAGTAACACATTGTTTGCAGTTGTTAATTTATTTTTAAGCCTTACACTCTTTTAGTATGCATAATATCCAGTGTGTAATAACCTTTTGTACTCAAAGGAAGTACCAGTATTTTGGGGGATTTTTTTTATATTCACTTTTTGCATAAAATTATTGATTTAAACGATAATTGCTCTAAATCAATCATTGTTATCTGTCTTGTCTGGCTTTTTTGACTCATAGTTGACCAGGAGGCTTCCACCAATCAAAGAGGCCAAGCCCCGCCTCCAGAAGCTGTTTAGGGACTTCTGGTTGTACTCAGTGGTCATGGGTTTTGCTGTGGAAGGATCAGGTAAGCAAAGAATTAAGTAATTTTCATATGCTTTGCATACAGAAGAATGTTTGAGCACCATATCGTATCACATGAATGTGAAGTAATATTCAAAGCTTCATGCCATGAGTTGGCATTTATGGGGTTAAGCTCCTCCCATGATGAGGCTCCTTGCCTTGTTCAGCACTGATGTTTTGGAATCTCAAGGCATCTGTGGCTTTCATTTGTAAAACATAGATCATGTAGTTGTTTGCTTAGACTTAAACAAGCACAATTACAAGAAATATAATAATCATGAAGATTTTATACCAAAAATATAAAGATGGATCAATTGTCATGAACCTAATTTAATTTTAAGATTCACCATAAACATAAGATTCATAGGTCCATGTCAGTGTCTAACCAGAAGTACTAGGAGGTGCTTCTGCAGTAGCCAGGGGTATGTGGAGTGCTTAGCTCAACTAACTTTGCAAGGAGTGAAGAACTGAGTAGAATTTAACAAGATCTAGAAGGGAAAGGTAATAGATGCATAGTCAGTAGTACATTGTAGTCAGAAGTTATTAAAGAAAATACATTAACAGTTATAAATTAGAATGAAATTGTTGGCTTACAGTAAAATTATTAAACATGATTGTATATAATTTCCTTAGAGATTAATAAAGTATTCTGATTCTGAAAACGAAGTTGTTGCACAAACTTTAAGGATAAATCAGTGAAACTGATCAGTAATAGATGTTAAATTAAGTAATATCTAAAAATAAAAGAAACGTTCCAAATTCTGTTCAAAATGGATTCAGCGTATTTTGAAGAAAGTTGTTTTGTTTTTTTTTAAACCGGTACATCTGCCACAGCTGTGTTGATATGTGGAATGAAAAAGGCTCACAGCAGCAAACCAACATGTTTCTATATTTCTTGAAATATCTTTTGTCTTTTTAGGGCTTTGGCCAGAGGAGTGGTATGAAGGTGTGTGTGAGATTGCTACCAAGTCTCCTCTTCTCACCTTCCCCAGTGGAGAACCTCTGCGGTCTGAGCTACAGTACAACTCGGCTCTGAAAAACGACACAGTCACCCCGGTACAGTGTTCAAAATAGTTTTGATTAGTTTTTTTTAATTAAAAGAATACCAGAATTAATCTTTAGGTGTTCAAATCTTTTTTTTCCTCCAGGCGGAGTTGAGTGAACTGCGAGCAACCATCAGCAATCTCCTTGACCCACCTCCTGAAGGGTCTGCCCTCATTAACAAGCTAGACTTTGCCATGTCCACATACCTGCTCTCAGTCTACCGATTAGAATACATGAGGTCAGCTCTATTGGCATGAGCTTAATTTCCTTATCTTTTCTCACCTTTGATTGCTTAAGTGAGGTCAAAATGTGCAAAAATATAATTTCCTCCTGTTATCTCTCTCAGGATGCTGCGATCCAATGATCCTGATAGGTTCCAGGTCATGTTTCGATACTTTGAAGACAAAGCCATCCAGAAAGACAAATCTGGTGAGAGCTTTGTGCCCGAATCAATTTAATCATCCTGTTGTCTTTTTAATATATGGAACCCATTTTCTCAGTTTTCCTTTTTTGCAGGCATGATGCAGTGCATCATTTGTGTTGGTGACAAGGTATTTGATGTTTTCCTTCAGATGATGGCTGAGAAGGTAGGGGGCATTTAAATAGTAAAATATGTGGAGCTTGCAACATTTAATTAAGTTCAGATTTAAAAAAATCATTTTGTTTCTTATGTTTTCAGGCAAAGACCAAAGAACACGAAGAGGAATTAGAGCGTCATGCCCAATTCTTGTTGGTGAACTTTAATCATACCCACAAGAGGATCCGCAGAGTAGCAGACAAATACCTCTCTGGTTTGGCTGAGACGTGAGTAGAAATCATTTAGTTACCATGTCTGCTTTTTTCTCGCTTATCATTTTTTCTAAGTATTTTTACGTCCTTCTATCTGAACCAGATTCCCTCATCTACTCTGGAGCGGTCGTGTGTTAAAGACCATGTTGGACATTCTGCAGACACTCTCTCTGTCACTAAGTGCTGTGAGTATGAGGAGAGGGTTGATGTGATAGACAAAGTGCCAGGTTCTCTGTTTGAGTGCCTGGTTCTCGGTCCCTGTACCGATAGCATAATGCAGAATCAGCAAGTCGGTGTGCTGTGGTTGAATAAAAGAGGTTTTAAGTTATTTTTTTGGAACTGATCAGATCTCATGGAAGTGTTTAAATAGATGCAAATATAGACTTCATGTGAACAAAATGTATTCTCCTTTACTTTAGGACATTCATAAGGACCAGCCATACTATGACATTCCCGACACCCCATACAGGATCACTGTTCCTGACACATATGAAGCCAGAGAGGTGAGTTTGGGCTGTTATTACACTTCTGACCACTAGAGGACAGCACAGTATGGGCTTCAACAATAGTAGGGAGAGAGTTCTTTTTTATCATATCAAGTGTAAACTGTATTTTAATGGTGGGCTGAGGTTTGGGCTCTTAAAAAAATGTAGAAATTAAATAAACAAATGGCATTTGGTTTGTGCTAGAATTTATTTTACTCAGTGAATGTCCATTCTTTTCTTTTTTTTTTCGCCTGTCCCGTTTGGTTCTTTTGCCATCAGAATTATTGTCTAAAGGCAAAGAAAGATGCCCGACGGATTTACTTTACCAAATGGACCATCCCGGCCTTGCCGTATCGGTCTATTTGATTCACCTTTGTTTATTTTTGTTTATTTTATTTTATTTTATTTTCACTTGCTACACACGGGACAGACAGACTGGGGGAAATAAAAGGGAGAAAGAAAGAGAGGTAGGGAAAGAAAAACAGCAGGGAAGAGGAACAGTGATAAAGGGCAAAAACCAAAAACCAACAAAACAAACAGACAAAAAAATACACATATCAATCACCTGGATCACCTGTTGAGAAAAAAAAATAGAAAACAAGCAAAGAAAAAGAGAGCAATATAATAAACAACATCATCGCGATGGTCTATGTGAATATAACAGTAAATACTAAATATTGAATATTATTGCCACTCTTGTTCTTAATAAAGTAGCACTATGTCTTTATTTCCCAACTCCTTTTAGAGCATAGTAAAAGACTTTGCTGCTCGCTGTGGTGAGATCCTGAAAGAAGCAATGAAATGGGCTCCTTCGGTCACAAAGTCCCACCTACAGGTTAGTTTCTTTTAAGTTTTTATTTAATAGATGGCCACTGTTAATTTATTTTAAGCAAGCAATAAACTTTTACCTCTTCATTTTGAAAAGGAGTGTTTACTTTGAGTAAACAAGGCATAAGTGACTGTAAATGATTCTTGTCATATCTGTTATTTCGGTTTTTCTTGCAGGAGTATCTGAACAAGCATCAGATCTGGGTGTCAGGACTGTCACAGCACACTGGCCTTGCAATGGCCACAGAGAGCATACTTCACTTTGCAGGCTACAACAGACAGAGTACTACACTAGGCGTGAGTCACAGATACACTTACAGCCACGGCTTCACAAAAATCCTTCTGATCACCGCAGTTATCATACTGTAAATATCGGATTTAACCCCCAACTAAATGTCAAGATAAATTTAGACAAAATGAGCCAAACTGATGGTGAGATAGAATCGACTGCATTTTAGCAATTCTGCAGAAAGATAACGTTCACTAAACCAATACGGTATTTTTTTTAATATATAGTTTAGATGCAAATTAGTGCAAAGACACAGTTCTACCAAAGATATATGTAGTCAGAATTTTTAGAGCACAGTAGATGACAGGAGCAAGAGCATTTTAGTAACATACTGTACTTGGAACAAACTGCAAACTAAGAATGTTTAATTCTAAATGGCCTCCCAGGTTTGTTGATTGAATGCTCATTAACAACTGTCCAACATAAAGTGCTTTTTAACATGCCATGTGCAATTTAGCTGCTTTGCCAAAGACGTTGGCTTTTTGTTTGTATTCAGAAAAAGGTCCTTGTTTATTTTTTTTTGTTGTGCACATATAGCTTGTGTGTTTTATTTTGTTGCTCTTTAAACAATTTGTAGATGTCTATGTTCATGTGTGCATGCTTACTAGTCTGTGTGACATTATTTTGCTTGCTAGGCATTTCTTATATGTTCTTTGGGCCTGCATTCTGCTATATCTGTCTTTTCATTTGCTTCATTTGTTGTATTTTGTCTTTATTAAACTGCACCGAACTACCTACCTGGTTGCTTGGCCTGTGTACGGATTTGCTGGTTACCTGGTTACTTACCTGCAATGGACTGGTGGGTTGGTTGGCTGGCTGGCTGGTTGCCCATTTGGCTTACTGGTTATG
This sequence comes from Neolamprologus brichardi, assembly GCF_056152115.1. Taxonomy (NCBI): domain Eukaryota; kingdom Metazoa; phylum Chordata; class Actinopteri; order Cichliformes; family Cichlidae; genus Neolamprologus; species Neolamprologus brichardi. The sequence goes on from NC_142115.1 coordinate 27,822,454, forward strand.
CCGGTACTGTCTTCCACCATGTGCCCAACAATAGGCTGCTTTCCCTCAGGTTGGTCTGATCACTAAATACAGAGAAAAAGGCCTCAGGCATGACACCCTCAGTATATCCAAGTGTGACATTAAAGCTGTCGCTCATGCTTCCATAGTTTCCATGCAGTTATTTGGCAGTTACATTGTGTTTTTCCCCCCTTCAGACCACCCAGCTGACAGAAAGACCAGCATGTGTGAAAAAAGACTACTCCAACTTCATGGCGTCACTCAATCTGCGAAACCGGTACACAGGAGAGGTAAACTATATTGGGAATATTTAAAAGCACAGCTACTCCTATTCTCTTCTGCTCTCTGATGCTATCTCCTGTCTTTTTTCTGTACTGTCTAGGTGGCTGGTATGATCCAGTTCTCAGAGGCGACTCGCAGCCAGTCGGATCTCAACAAGTTGATGATCCATCAGATGACCAGTGCTCTGGATAAAAAAGACCCCGAGGCCTTCACCCAGGCCATGTTCAAGATGGCTGCCCTCCTTATAACTACCAAAAGTGAGCAGCTCTGCTTCTCTTAAATCACGCCTATTATTTATTTATTCATTTAATTATTATATAAAGTTCACTTTTCATTAGTAATTTTCTTGTTTTTATGTCTGGCTTTCAGACTGCGATCCACTGCTCTTGCACCATCTTTGTTGGTCTCCTCTGAAGATGTTTACAGAACATGGCATGGAAACTGCCATTGCCTGCTGGGAATGGCTACTGGCTGCGCACAACGGGGTGGAAGTGCCAGTATGTGTCACTTCTCTTAAAATCGTTTAAATAATTACATGAATGCACGTTTAGTTTAAGTTGATTATCTTTAATGTTTCTTCTTAGTTCATGCGTGAAATGGCAGGAGCTTGGCAGATGACAGTAGAGCTGAAAATGGGTTTATTCTTGGAGGCTAAGGTCGAGGCTGGCCCTCTGGCTGTCTCAGAGGAGAGCCAACCTACACCCTGTGCTCCTGATGTCGTCCCTCACTTCCTCTGGATAGAGGTCAGTTATACAGAATAAACTTGTGTTGTTTGCTGTTTATTTTTAAAAGTAATGTGGCCATCGAGCTGCTTTTGAACTGTTTCTTTGCTGAATGTTTTTCATCACTTGTCCTGACTTTTAATGGATAGATATCTGTAGGTCAATACTGATCAGTTTTTAAATCTATTTTAATATGCTACATCTGGAAGAGTCGATCAGCCCAAGAATTTTGGATCTCATCACCTACAAAGCTTATTTGTTTCTACAAACTGGTAAAGGTTGGAAACATAAACATTTTCTTTTTCTTTCTTTCTTCAAGTTTCTGGTGCAGAGGTTCGAGATAGCCAAGTACTCCAGTGCTGACCAAGTGGAGATTTTCACAGCCATTTTACAGCGATCTCTGTCTTTGAATGTAGGAGGATCCAAAAGCAGCATAAACAAACATATTGCTGCCATTGGACCAAGATTCAGGTGTTTACTTTGAAAAACTGTGGCAATCACAGTATTTGTTTACAAATACAACTGTTTACAATTGTTTATATATACTCGCAATTGTATATCTACAATCTGTATAGTTTTCATATTTTTAACCACATGTATAACCTATTCATAGCCTGTACATAGCTTGTACACTCACTACAGCTATAGCCTGTACATACTTATAGTTATAGTATACTCAGAACATACCTTCATACTGTGTACATTGTAACATACCTATAAGAGATCCATATTCTGTATTAAATCTATATTATTGCTAAAGCACTTTCTGGATGGATGCAAACTGCATTTCGTTGGCTTGTACTTGTAACATGTGCAATGACAATGAAGTTGAATTCTATTCTATTCTATTAGCAGCATCGCCAAATGCATAATCCTAAACTGTTGTATCGTCCTTTTGCTTTATTTCAGACTGTTGACTCTTGGTCTTAATCTTCTGCATGCTGATGTGGTGACAAATGCTACCATCAGGAACGTACTGCGAGAAAAAATCTATTCCACAGCTTTTGATTACTTCAGGTAATTAAACTAGTTTTATTTGCAATAAAGAAACCCCTGTTTAGTGTCTTTAAAGCTGTTTAATGACTTATTTTTATGTTTGTTTCTGTGTAGCGTTGCTCCCAGATTTCCCACTCAAACAGATAAAAGGCTGAGAGAAGACATCAGTATAATGATCAAGTTTTATGCCAGCCTGCAGTCTGACAAGAAATATCTGACTGCCAACCAGCTGGTTCCTCCAGGTATATCTTCAGTAATTATTAACGAATTACTATTTTGTACAGCCATTGTCATCACTCTGTGATGTTATACTGATGCTTTGAACAGGAAAAAAACAGTCACAGGATTTCAGTATTATTTTCTTAAAGTTTATGTTTTGATGTTTAGATCTGGGCCTGATGGTATTTATTGTTACACAGATCCCCAAGACATGTCTGTGAACAGCCTGTCTGTAGTGGCAGTGACAGACAGCCGAAGCAGTCTCGACGTAGCAGTGGGTCAGAGGCAGCAGGTCGCTCAGGGATGGATCAACACATACCCTCTGTCCTCAGGGATGTCCACCATATCCAAGAAATCAGGTAAAACACAGTGTGTTAAAATTATATATGCGAAGTTGGTTACAGTGACTCTGCTTCTTTTTCACCACTCTTTCTTTATACATTTCAGGACTGTCTAAAAAAAGCAATAGAGGCACCCAGCTGCACAAGTATTACATGAAACGCAGGACTCTTCTTCTGGCTTTACTGGTATTTCAACAAGTATTATTATTCACAAATATGTGGCAATAAAGTGAAGCGCATGCTTTAGTATATTTTTCTTTTTATGAATAGATAGTTGCAAGTTGACCTATTATGCTTTTCAGAATTTTCTGTTAGAGTGCTGCATGATTATATTAAACATGAATAAAATGTAGAGTCAGAGTATATACAAGTATTCTCTATGAGCCATAAGCTCAGGTTTTAGACTTTTTTTTTCTACTCTTGGTTCTGCACGATGTCACTGACAGCGGGTAGCCTTAATATGGTCAGTTCAGGCACAGCAGTTCCACTTGTCTGCTCTTCAAACTCTCTGACTGAGCAGCCAGTAAGAAGTAGTTGACTTGCAGGGAGGGTGGCTTGAACATTGAGGGAACTTGTTTCAGGGAGACAATAAACTTGAATGACATAAATAAGGGTTAAATTGAACTGGAAATCATTCAAGTGGAGTTCAATAATAACAAATGTAAATAAGCATAATAGGTCAGCTTTTTAATTTGGGCTTGATGCTACTTTAGCCACTTTATGTTTCACAAACTTCATAATGCAAATTACATGAAATCCAACTGATCTAAACTTGTATGTTTCTTTCCAGGCCAGTGAGATTGAGCGGCTGACAATATGGTACAATCCCTTATCCACTCAAGAGCTTGCCATTACTACAGAACAGTCAGTGGAGACAAGTATTGCTAACTGGAGATCCAGATACATCAGTCTGACGGAGAAACAGTGGAAGGACAACGTCAATCTAGCGTGGAGCATAGCACCCTACCTTGCCCTCCAGCTGCCTGCCAGGTACACAGAAAATCAAAATGCTTTGCATCCTGTTTCATAAATGTAATACATTTTGTCTAATTTGAAAAACTTGAATGCTTGTATTCAACAGAAAACAGTTAAAGTAAAAAGCATAAATAAAAAAAAAAAATCTTGTTTTAAATTCTGAAATAATAAAATAATGTTTGGTGTATCCACCATCCTTCCTCTGCACATGTCCAAACCATCTCAGCATCGCCTTTCTAACCTTGTCTCTAAAATGCTTAAACTGAGCTGTCCCTCCGAGAGACTCATTTCTAGTCTTGTCCATCTTGGGCTCCAACTGAAAATGTTAACATCAGATGTTCACCTTGGCTTTCTGTATTTTTGTCAGTGCCATCATTTCCTAACCATACATGATGGCAGTTTTCACTAACAGTTTTTTTTTTTTTGTAAATTCTTCCCTTTCATTCTTGCACTTCTTGCTGTCGCAAGTCACCTCTGACACTCATCTTCACCATTGCTAAATTAAAAATCTAGTTATTGGTAATCAAATATCAAAATATGAATAAAACAACAAGGGAAAAAACTCATTGGCCATGAAACTGCTTTAGAATAACATGAAACAGTAACAGATGGCAGATAATTTTGTTGTTGAAATAAGGTGAGTGTCATGTGTCATTTATGGAAAGACATAAGCCATTTATTGAATTTTATTTATTTATTTTGTTTCAGATTCAAAAACACAGAGGCTATTGTCTCTGAGGTGACTCGTTTAGTGCGAATGGATCCAGCTGCTGTGTGTGACGTTCCTGAGGCGGTCAAGGTGAGGTCTACCACCTGTCTTCACAAACCACCAGGTGGATTGTGACAATTGTCTGTTTGGTTTAATTCATGATGCTTTTATTTTAGTGTCGAGCAAACATCATGTGTGCAAGAACAAACTTAGAGTGAATGGTTTAAAGTACTGTAACTCAGCTGGTTTTCAGTAAAGGCTTAAACCTCCAGAACAAAGTACCACTGACACAGTAACTGTCATCATGAAACTAACACATTTTATGAACAAACAAAAAAGTTTTTGTTTGTCACTTAGTGTTTTTTTTTAAGTGGCTATAGTGTCACATGAGAAATTGTGTTATTGAGTAATCGTTTTCCCTCCAGCCCTCTCCAGTCCTTTGTGTTTAGTTTTGCGTGATTGAACTCTTAATGAGTCTTGTACCTGTTTAAAGAAGGAGCAGTGGAGGAAAAACACAGCTTTCCCCAATGACCACTGTGATTTTGCAGATAATGCTCTTTGACAGATCATACTTGTTTATTCCAGTTAATTTAGTAACTAATAAACACAGTTTCCTCTGGTGGCTAGTTAGCACACAATCAGGGCTGATTCTGTGATACATTATATGGGACCTATCATAGTAATGTAGCAAATGTGGATTCAATTTTAATACTTTTTGATGTTTTTCTGCAGTTTCTGGTGACATGGCACACAATTGATGCCGACTCTCCAGAGCTGAGTCATATCCTGTGCTGGGCTCCAGCAGATCCACCAACTGGACTATCCTACTTCTCGTCCATGTACCCTCCTCATCCCCTCACAGCCCAGTATGGGGTCAAAGTGCTCCGCTCCTTTCCTCCCGTATGTAGAGATATACAATTATTTCCATTTTTTTCACATGGGTGTAAAGATGAACCCAGCTGTTACAGTTAATTCAAGAAAAGTTCAGATTTGACTACCAGAAATGGATAAAGTGTTGAAATGAGCAGCGACAGGAAATTCATAACTGTTAACTAGATGGTTAAAAAGTGAGTGGATAGTTAAACCAGTCCCATGAGATTTATGGCTAACAGTTGAAAATAACATCTGATACTGTAGGCAAACAATTAAACTTGAAAACAGTTAATATGGTCGGATAAACAGTTAAAATAAGTTATTAAAATGTGGGATAACAGTGTAGGTTGACCATAGAAATTATAGGAGAGAGACAGGGCCTTCAAATAACAATTCCACATCTGCAAACATGGTGGTAGAAGTTGAACTTCCAGTGGAAAACAGTACATTTAAATGGAGGTTGAACAAATGTATAGCTAGTTGTTCATGTAGGTTAATTGTATGGATCAATAATTCCTAAACCGTGGGGTGAGGTCTCCTGGTGGGACAAATTAATAAGAGAAATTCAGGAAGAAATTACAAGTATGTAGATTTATAAACATTTCATTATTTATATAAAAAGTGAATAAAAATTGGGGGGTTTTTTTGGTAATAGGAGGTAGTTTGTGATATTACTCTCACCTAAATTTACTGCTCTTTCATTGAGGTTTGTGAAATGTGTGACCCACCTCCCTGTGGCAGGTGGGTCACACATTAGCCTTAACACTTTGCATATAACTCGGTTGCATTAGCAATTTATAGCCAACCGCCTGTGTTCCTTTTTAAGGAAACACATCACTTTCTGCTGTATTTTGATTAGAGTGAAGATTAAGATTGGGTGGGCCCCATGGGGTTTTCTGGATTTAAGTGGGCCACGGCTCGACTTTGGTAATGGCTGCTATAGATCGACAAATTATGTTATCAGTTTAAAAAAACCTCAAGAATAACAGTTTAAATACAGTAGCTACAGTTACAATTGAGTAGTGGTGGGCTAATGGTTGTCCAGATGCAGTTTACAGAAAATTTATAGTTTTATTTTATTTCTAATATTGATATTAAAGAAGATTTATGTGCATGATAGACGGTTTTTAGGTTATCAGATGAAAGAGGGTTGGGAAAGTACCTTCGTTTCCCCTTACAAATTTCCTTTCCTTTAAACATTATTAGAAATGACGTTTGAGTGAAGTTTACTGTAATAAGCTAAATTGTTGGTGTAGTGTTAATTACTTTTTTGTTTTTATTGTCTTTTTAGGATGCCATTTTGTTTTACATTCCTCAAATTGTACAAGCTCTTCGTTATGACAAGGTAATTATCATATTTTCTGAGTCAGCAAATACATTCAAAGCCCTCTTAACATGAATAAATGATCGAATTTCCCTGTTTGCATCCTGGTGCAGATGGGTTATGTGAGAGAGTACATCCTGTGGGCTGCTCAGAAGTCTCAGCTGCTGGCTCACCAGTTCATCTGGAATATGAAGACGAACATATACCTGGATGAGGAAGGAAACCAAAAAGACCGTGAGATGCTCCCCTTCATTATTTCTTCACTATGCCACACTCAGACTAAAAAAAGCAGTGGGTTTAGAACATGTGCAATGACCAGTAATCTTGTTGCCTTTTGAAATGGACCAGACTACATCTGTGACCACTCACAGTCTGATGTTTTCTCCAAAGCGTCTTGGTGCCTCAAGATGGCGATAAAACGTTAATGAAGACGGTCTTCTCTCAGTTTGGGTCAACTTGGAAATCACTTGCAATCTCTTTATGAGAATACAGTGGTTACTCATGTTACATCTTCAAAAACCACAAATCTTTTGCTATCGTATTAACTACAGAACCTCACAGATTGCTGCAGGATGATGATTTAACTGCAAAATGACATAAATGCATAGCCTTTCTTTTATATAGGATTATAACCAGAATACAACCAGTTGGCATGGAAGTTATTTGCAAACCTTCACCGGTTTGTCTGGAGGTTGGGCAACCTTTACCAGGCAATCTGCCATTGAAAGCATTGCATGTTCAACCTCTGGGTGACCATTTGGTTGCTGCAACTACCAGATGTGAAATGTTCAGTGTAAATATTGCAATATGTTGCTACAGTTGCAAAAACTCATGATCTTCTGTCCTGCAGCTGACATAGGAGAACTGTTGGAACAGATGGTGGAGGAGATCATCAATTCACTGTCTGGCCCGGCCAAAGACTTCTACCAGAGGGAGTTTGACTTCTTCAATGAAATAACCAATGTGTCAGCCATTATAAAGTATGAAAACACTATTTATTTCACTGTGCTTTTATGAATTTTAAGTTGTTTACGTTTTAGGGAGTTTCCAAAGTGAACTTTTGCTACAGTGTTGCTTCCTTAAATTATTTTTTTTTCTTTTGTCCTTAGCTATGTTCCTCAATCTCAAAACTCATGAACGCCTGAGACAAAAGATGAAAAATATCAAGTTGATGTTCTGACTTTTTTCAGAGATTTCAAAGTAACTGCTGGAGTTGAGCCTTTCTGTTTAAAAAGATCCAAGCCCTCTTGGTAATCTGCAAAGTGTTCATGAAGTGATAACACTTATTCCCATGAGCCAAGAAGCTTCGTTCCTTCCCCTGGCTCCAGTGTTCTGCTCTTTAAATCCCTTTGTTGTTCATTTATTTGTCTATTTGTTGCTTCGCTGTCACTCCCACCATACTTAATTTTGGAAAACAGGCTATGCTGTGTTTCCCCAGCCCCCCGACCGCCTGTCCACTAGTGTGTACACTCTGCAGCTGATGAGCTGTTTTCTGACAACCTTGATACAGAGAGTGTTTTGTCAGGCCACTAGAGTTCGGGAAATTCCCCTCTGCCCTTATTACAGCACTAATTGCAACAAGCCAGGGGAGAAGGGTCTGTCCCATGACTTTAAGACTCTACCCTGGCAGCTCCCCTCTGTGGTTAACAGCAGAGCCTGGCTGTCACATATTATCTGGAGTCATTCATGGAGATACCCATGCATGCTTTTCTAAGTAACAGAGGTAATAGACCTACAAGTGTTGTAACTCTGTGAGTTTAAGTTGTTTTGTTTGTCCTTGTCAGACCCTTTCCCAAAGGAGAGGAGAGGAAGAGGGCCTGTCTGGAAGCCATGTCACAGATCAAAGTCCAGCCTGGCTGTTATCTGCCCAGTAACCCAGAGGCCATAGTTTTGGATATAGATTACAAATCTGGTACTCCTATGCAGAGGTGGGCATAATAACCAACCTTTACATTTTTTAGAATGAAAATAAAACAGTGAAATGTTAAAGTGTAAAAATATGCTCTTCTACTCTTTGTGTTTTTGTTTAGTGCTGCCAAGGCTCCCTACCTGGCCAAGTTCAAAGTTAAGAGGTGTGGAGTCATTGAGCTGGAAAAAGAAGGTACTGGTTATGTTAAAGGGCTGCTTCAAACATGTGCTGCTCTGCTGTGCACAACAATGTGTGTTTCAGTTAACTTGTTACAAATTAACTGAAGTTCCTCCAATCATAAAGTGTTTACTGGTCACAAGTTTAGTCCTGCATCACTTAAAGTCTCTCTTCAGTGTGTAATGCAGGGTTTTAATTTTCCTTTAGTTAGATCTATTGGACTGGGATTGGCTTTCAGATAATTTGTGTTATTGGTGCAAATCTTAAACTCAAACTCTAAACAGGCATTATTCTGTATGATGAAGCTCGAGCGCAGTAAGGACCAAAACACAACTTCTGAGTGAGCAGGGGATAGGGAGTAGTTTTAATGCTTCTGAAACTGGTCATGTGGTTCTCGTCACACTTATCTGACAGACACATCAGAATTCATTTTAACAACTGTCGTCATCAGCACCACCAGTATGTGGAATCACCCAGGGCTTAATCCTTGGTTCATATCTCTTTTCTTTATACATAACTGTAATATTTGTTACATCTAATAGATTCAGATGCATTTGTGCTTTGTTTTAAATGACTGCTGAAAACTAATTTCTAAGAATTAGCTCTTCCTTAATCTTTCGCCCATTATTCTTTTGCCTCTTGTTCTTCTAATGCGAGTGTGTGTGAATGTGTTTGAAGGATGAGTGTGCGATAATGTGTCTGACTGTGTGTTTGTTTGTTAGATATGTACGCTTATCTTTAATGTGCCTTAAAACTGCTTTACAAATATTTATTAAAGTTGCGCTGAAATTAAAAGTGTGCCATAACGTCTCTCCCTCAGGTCTGCTGTGTCGCTCAGATTCGGTGGATGAGGGGAAGAGTGAAGAGGAGGCAAAGAGGATCTGTTGGCAGGCAGCCATCTTCAAAGTTGGAGATGATTGCAGACAGGTCTCACTTTCATACTTCTGATAATTAACCTCTCCCTAATTATCATCGCTATCTCTATTTTAGCCCGATTTAATTTTCTCTATTTGCTGATTTGTGTTCACAGGACATGCTGGCCCTTCAGATCATCAGCCTCTTTAAGAACATCTTCCAGATGGTGGGCCTCGACCTCTATGTGTTTCCGTACAGGGTGGTGGCCACTGCTCCAGGAGTAAGTTCACACCAACCCCTTCCTTACATGAACTACTGAATGTGCAAGTCTATACTTCCTCTTATTCCTCCTCTTTCCGATGTTGTGCCACAGTGTGGAGTGATTGAGTGCATTCCTGACTGCAAGTCTCGTGACCAACTGGGCCGACAGACAGACTTTGGCATGTACGACTATTTCAGGAACCAGTATGGAGATGAATCCACTCTAGCCTTCCAGAAGGTAAATACTGAATCTGAGTTTTTTTCTAGTCATCTGTCAGTTAAAAGACCATTTTCCTATTGACAGATTTTTTTCATATTCCTTCCAACTCTTGTCCTTTCAGGCACGGTACAACTTCATTCGCAGTATGGCAGCTTACAGCTTGCTGCTCTTCCTGCTGCAAATAAAAGACAGACACAATGGCAACATCATGCTGGACAGCCAGGGCCACCTCATTCACATTGGTGTGTATTCAGTGTGTTTCTCTGTGTGTTTCTCTTATTGAAACTCATTTCGGTTGCTTTTTGTGATTTTCAATTAAAGTTGCCAGTTTTTTCCCATGAACTGTGTCTTACTAATCTATGATGAAAATTCAGCTGTTTAGTAGTTTACCATTCTTAAAATTGTAAGTCTCTACAAACATTTATCCATCAGCCTCTTTAAGAACATCTTCCAGATGGTGGGCCTCGATCTCTATGTGTTTCGGTGGTGGCCACAGGGTGGTGGGACGGGTGGTGGGACCGTGGCTCAGGGGGTTGGGAAGCGCATCTGTAACCGGAAGGTCGCAGGTTTGATCCCTGGGCTCTCTGTCCTGGTCGTTGTGTCCTTGGGCAAGACACTTTACCCTACCGCCTTCTGGTGTTGGCCAGAGGGGCCGATGGCGCGATATGGCAGCCTTGCTTCTGTCAGTCTGCCTCAGGGCAGCTGTGGCTACAACCGTAGCTTGCCTCCACCAGTGTGTGAATGTGAGAGTGAATGAATAAGGGTATTGTAAAGCGCTTTGGGTGCCTTGAAAAGCGCTATATGAATCCAATCCATTATTATTATTATCAATAAAAAGCAATTACTGTGTGGCATAGAGAAAAATGCTTTAAAAAAATGTAAAAGATGGCTTGCATCCAAAGTTCTGACTGCAGTTTGTGAAAACTCTTCTGAATATTCATAGTTGTATAGATTTTACATAAAATTATCTTTTCCCCACCAAACTCCTATTTTAAAAAAAAAAAAACCCTATTAATTTATTGAAATTACATCTGTGTGCTTATTTGTTTCCAGACTTTGGGTTCATGTTTGAAAGTTCTCCCGGTGGAAACCTCGGCTGGGAGCCAGATATCAAGCTAACCGATGAAATGGTGATGATCATGGGTGGAAAAATGGAGGCGACACCCTTCAAGTGGTTCATGGAGATGTGCGTTAGGGGATACCTGGCTGTCAGGTGAGTGCTATAGAAAATAATATCTGATCTTTGAATAGTAACATGTAACATTAAGACGAGTTTCTGTGGTGAATCAGGCCCTACATGGATGCAGTCGTCTCCTTGGTCACGCTCATGCTGGACACTGGTCTTCCCTGCTTCAGAGGACAGACCATCAAATTGCTCAAGTGAGTGAGAATGTTTTTGCATTTCGTGCTGGTATGAATAAGCTGATTAGAACCTTCAATGCTAGTTGCTGTTGTTGTTAAAAATCTTGTTTCCTCACATCTAGGCAGCGATTCAACCCAGGTTTGAGTGAAAAAGATGCAGCATCTTTCATCATCAAAGTCATCCAGAATTGCTTCCTCAGCAACAGGTTGGTAGATTTTATTTCTATGTTTAAGAAACAAATATGTATATATAGAGTTCTGATTGCATCCTTCTTTTTTTCCCCCTTTGTGTTAAACAGGAGTAGGACCTACGACATGCTCCAGTATTACCAAAACCAGATCCCATATTAAACATTCGTGCCTAAGCATGTGCATATATTGGCTGGTACATAGTGTGTGCGTGCGTGAGTTTGCGTGTGTGCCTTTGATGATGTTCACCAATGAAGATTGTGGCTCACTGTTTTTGCTGATTGTTGGCTGCTGTCCCTTGTGTTTGTTTTATTATAAAAATGTCTTTGCTTTACATTTACATTACATTTTCTCTTATTTATTATGTCATATGAAAATCAATTATATTATTAATTATTATTCTATTGCACTGGCATCTTGACTTCTGTGTACTTAGAAAAAAAATGCTTGTTAATCTGCACGTTAAGTAAAATACTTTATTAGCGTTTGTGCCAAATTTAAATAATTTATAATGTCCGTGAATGTGCTTTCTGTTGATTTTTAGGTGGGGTTTGAAATGTAATTGGATACTTAAAGTAGCTAAAGTAGACCAGTTTCAGTTCTGACCATTGTGGCCTATTCTGTCATCTCGTACTTGACTGTACTACTGTGCTTCTCTTTTTAATGGACCAGAGTACTTTGATCTGTGGCATGGTACTTGTATTTACAGTGAGACTTGACTGTATAGAGTTACACTGTATGTATTTTTCATATTTTCACTTTCAACAGAAGAAATGATGCTCACATGTTGACTGGGGCTGAGATTTGTATATTTAGCATTGCCAAATGGGGAGGGGTAATAAATGGTTTTAAGTCAGTCTTTTCTATTGTTTGTCTGTGAAGGTAAGGCACAGCTTAATTGTTGGGCAGTTGCATGAAGTTAAATGTTAACTACCATGTAGCCTGTGTCCAATGTGGCTTTTGTTCAAAGATATTTTAGTAATCCACAGTGCTGTGCCCCATTTCTGTACGGTCAGCGTAAGCCTTCATGTATTGTTACTGGTTGTAAAGATTTTGCCTCTTTATATATTTATAGCCATGACCCATTTTCTGTCTCCTTTTCTATCTTCATGCCTTTTGAATGAGAATGCATAAGATATGAAATCAAATAAAGAATTATCACAGTATTTCTGGATGCCTTGTGAAACAAATCGACCAGAACAGAAGGCGTTACACTTGGTTGAAACAAAATATTGAGCAGTATATGATCATATTGGTGCAAAATGCCAATATCTATATTTAAATTGATTTATCGTGCAATTTGACTGCTCAGACTTGCTACAGTTTGACTTCTTTAGGTAGAACTTATCAAGCGAGAGAGGATCAAGTGAACAGAAGTTAATTAACTTGCACTGAAGAAATAATTCAGACAAAGCCAACAGCAGGGGAAGTGAGTCAGAGTGATACAGTCGTGTGAAAACAACTCTATTCAGTCCTGTTAAAAACTGACTGCTTCCATGGGAATTAAGAGAGTAAGTAGCAGCTAGGTGCTCCTGGTAAAATGCACTTAATTAACTGATCACAAGTAAGTGTGAGCACCTCTATAAAACTAGATGTTTTGGCATTTTGCTGGTCTGGAGCATTGAGGTGTACTAACACAATGCCACAGTCTTCCCAGGAGTGGATGTCTCAGTAAATTTGTCCCAAGGCCAGTAAAGAAACTGCATAAACCCCAAGAGCTGCAGCTCAGACTTAATAAGGCTTGATCACCCTGTTATTTGTTCATTTAAGTACAATTACGAAAAGATCGAGCAAATACATTTTCTCCTGGGAACCAAATAAGCTGTATCTCTAAAAACAAACAGCGTAGATTTGCAAAGTTACATCTGAGAAATTCTCCTCTTGTAGGACAGATGAGAACCAAGTTGAGACATTTGACATCATCTGGTGAAAGCCAAACAGCATATCAGCACAAACACCTCATATCAAATATCCAGCAGCACAATGGCTGAAAAAGAAAATAATCAAGGTTTTGCAATGTCCAAAGTCCAGACTGCGACCTTGTATTACTGATCACAGATACACACTAACCACCATGTAGTGAATGTATCATAGATGACAGTCGTGCTATATACCCAGTATTGGATAATCACTTTATCATGAAACCATCACTTTTGTGGCCAACAAATAGTACTGTGATCACAAGACGATCTGTGATTCTATTCTGTTAAAGAGCCCTGATTAACAGTTGGTTATATATCCACCAGAGGGCAGCACATACTGGCATAATTTAATCTGTGTCCAAGTTCTCGAGCTGCTCAAAAAGATACTGCTGATTTCTGTCATAACACACTAACAAGAATGCTACCAAACCTTTTCCCTCTAATAAAAGTGACCTCAAGTGTGCTTCAAGCATTTAGAGATGCACGGACAGATTCTGCTTTAGGAGAACATGGTGCCCTCTGACAGCAGCTTGACTTTAAATGGAGGTGAACTTGTACACTCCTGTTTCTGCTGTATGGAGCGTATGAAATACTCTAGCCAAGGTTTTACTTTAGATTCATTCAGCAGCACTAGGTGAATAATCGGACACATGCGTCAAAAACAATAGTTCAACAGCTAATAAAAGATGAAGTTGGAAAAATAATCTAAATTTTCTGTTTAGAAATGAAGTTTCAGCCAAGTCTGCTTATGTGACTTGTTTATGTAACTTTTAAACGGGCAGCCTTTATAGACTGCAGCTTAGAGTACATTTGGAGTGGGCTGCTGGTTGCATTACCAGATGGGAGTGATAGAGCAGAACCAGCTCAGGGTCAGCACACGCTAGAGGCCAACCAGTCAGATGCAGTGAGTGAGTGTAGCAAAGATCCCATGACAGCACACTTGCTTAGTTTTTTCTTCTACTTTTTTTGCAGTGATTTTCATCAAACGTCTACATATTTCAATGTGGGGAAAAAAGGTGCTGATGGTTACATGTTGGTGTACTCTTCACACTCTGTTAGGTTAAAATCTTATTGTGTACTGACTCACAGGAGAGGAACACACTGATGTAATTTTGATGTTGCTGCATCACTGCAACACATCTGGACCATACAAGAGATTCAAAGTTAGGATCTTTGTATGTATATATATATATATATATATATATATATACACACACACACACACACACACACACACACACACACACACACACACACAGTGGGGCAAAAAAGTATTTAGTCAGCCACCGATTGTGCAAGTTCCCCCACTTAAAATGATGACAGAGGTCAGTAATTTGCACCAGAGGTACACTTCAACTGTGAGAGACAGAATGTGAAAAAGAAAAATCCATGAATTCACATGGTAGGATTTGTAAAGAATTTATTCGTAAATCAGGGTGGAAAATAAGTATTTGGTCAATAACAAAAATACAACTCAATACTTTGTAACATAACCTTTGTTGGCAATAACAGAGGTCAAACGTTTACTATAGGTCTTTACCAGGTTTGCACACACAGTAGCTGGTATTTTGGCCCATTCCTCCATGCAGATCTTCTCAAGAGCAGTGATGTTTTGGGGCTGTCGCCGAGCAACACGGACTTTCAACTCCCGCTACAGATTTTCTATGGGGTTGAGGCCTGGAGACTGGCTAGGCCACTCCAGGACTTTTAAATGCTTCTTACGGAGCCACTCCTTTGTTGCCCGGGCGGTGTGTTTTGGATCATTGTCATGTTGGAAGACCCAGCCTCGTTTCATCTTCAAAGTTCTCACTGATGGAAGGAGGTTTTGGCTCAAAATCTCACGATACTTGGCCCCATTCATTCTGTCCTTAACACGGATCAGTCGTCCTGTCCCCTTGGCAGAAAAACAGCCCCATAGCATGATGTTTCCACCCCCATGCTTCACAGTAGGTATGGTGTTCTTGGGATGCAACTCAGTATTCTTCTTCCTCCAAACACGACGAGTTGAGTTTATACCAAAAAGTTCTACTTTGGTTTCATCTGACCACATGACATTCTCCCAATCCTCTGCTGTATCATCCATGTGCTCTCTGGCAAACTTCAGACGGGCCTGGACATGCACTGGCTTCAGCAGCGGAACACGTCTGGCACTGCGGGATTTGATTCCCTGCCGTTGTAGTGTGTTACTGATGGTGACCTTTGTTACTTTGGTCCCAGCTCTCTGCAGGTCATTCACCAGGTCCCCCCGTGTGGTTCTGGGATCTTTGCTCATCGTTCTCATGATCATTTTGACCCCACGGGATGAGATCTTGCGTGGAGCCCCAGATCGAGGGAGATTATCAGTGGTCTTGTATGTCTTCCATTTTCTGATGATTGCTCCCACAGTTGATTTTTTCACACCAAGCTGCTTGCCTATTGTAGATTCACTCTTCCCAGTCTGGTGCAGGTCTACAATTCTTTTCCTGGTGTCCTTCGAAAGCTCTTTGGTCTTGGCCATGGCGGAGTTTGGAGTCTGACTGGTTGAGGCTGTGGACAGGTGTCTTTTATACAGATGATGAGGTCAAACAGGTGCCATTCATACAGGTAATGAGTGGGGGACAGAAAAGCTTCTTACAGAAGACGTTACAGGTCTGTGAGAGCCAGGGATTTTCCTTGTTTGAGGTGACCAAATACTTATTTTCCACCCTGATTTACGAATAAATTCTTTACAAATCCTACCATGTGAATTCATGGATTTTTTTTTCACATT
Source organism: Neolamprologus brichardi (assembly GCF_056152115.1). Classification (NCBI taxonomy): domain Eukaryota; kingdom Metazoa; phylum Chordata; class Actinopteri; order Cichliformes; family Cichlidae; genus Neolamprologus; species Neolamprologus brichardi. The sequence goes on from NC_142115.1 coordinate 27,838,536, forward strand.
CTGTCTCTCACAGTTGAAGTGTACCTCTGGTGCAAATTACTGACCTCTGTCATCATTTTAAGTGGGGGAACTTGCACAATCGGTGGCTGACTAAATACTTTTTTGCCCCACTGTATATATATATATATATATATATATATATATATATATATATATATATATATTCATTCGTTTATTTTAATTTATTTATTTTTTCACATTTATTGTGGCCCTAACACATTATTATAGAAAACACAATAAGACAGGAAAAACAACAACAAACGCAAAATGCAAAACAGAAGAGACAAGATTTCAAAATGTTCAATGACCCTTTAGAAGGGTTAGTGAAAAGTTGTCTTTAGCTTTTTGTTTTGTGTTTTATTTGGTGTTATATTGTTGCATTTTGCACCTAAGAGCCATCATAATCTCCATCTATTACTCAGTGCAAGTGTCTAAATGACACCAGACTGGCACATATCTGTTTCTCACAACCTGTCTTTCATTCAAATAATGTTTTTGTTTGTTTTATGTGTGCAAATTGGAAAAATCACAAAAAGAGAATGATGCTTTGAGCATTAGATACGGATTTCACACTGGATGTATTTTGATGCTGACAGTATGAAGTGCAGTTGAGTTAATGTGTTAGTCTGTGGATGCTAAATGCCATTAGGTTGCTACTTGTGATGGAGTGATTGGTATAAGAATGTCAGCACATGTTAGAAATTGACCACACATTGTGGTTTTCTGGATGAGCCTCTAACTGGTGAAAACCCTGTGATGTGTTTTCTTTTGTCTGTCTCTAAACAGACAGATGACGTGGCTCTGTATCGCTCTGAAGGCTTCCTTGTGACACATTCATGCCTCCTGAGCGTCAGCGGCCCTGCATGCCTGCCATGTGCTCTGCAGTATTTAACTCTTCTCTCAATTGTTCCAGCCATCACAGATGTGAGGAGTGGAGTTGAGTAGAAAAAGCTATTTGTCCAAATGCCCAGAGCAGACAGTTAGGCCTTTTAATGAGAAGCTGGAGCTAATCAGGAATAGTGGCTGCAGGGTGGTGAATAGCAGTGCTGATTCATTTTTTTTTCATGGGTGAAACCAGTGCCACACTAAAGTCACATTTCTTTAATTTTTTATTATTACTTTTTTTTATCCTTGAAATTTCCAATAAATACTATAGTATCTGCCCTTCGTTGTAGCTTCGAATGGATTACTGGATCATATTACCTACTTCACAGACCTCGAGACCAAATTATTACTGAAGAAATAGAAGAAATAGAAACAGATGAAAGCCATTGAGTTTCGTCAGAAACTTCAATATTATTCCCATCTATCTGGGGTGAGAAAAACTGCTTTCATAATTATCTCTGTGTGCAACTTCAAAATGCATTGCACCCTGATGTTTGCGTGACTTAGCTTAGATTATGGGTGTTTAAAAGGACAGCAAGCAGGTCTTCCCTTTAAATTTCCCCAATGATGGATAGCTGGTCTATTAATAGCACATGTTGTAATTTGCATATATATTAAGTCACTAATTTTGCCGTTTACAATTAATAAGCTAATGTCAAACCTCCCAATAAATCCATCTTTGGATTGCACAGGCCTACACTTGCATGTACAGCAGTACACAAGAACTGAATATTTGGAAAATAGTAAAAAGCTTCCTAAAAACACAACAAACTACAATTACAGTTTGTTTAATGCCATTCTTGAAAAACTGAACTTATTTATAAAGCCTTCCTGAAGGTAACATTCATTGCAAAGACTTTTGTGCTTAAGCTTTCTAATAAAACTGTCAGCTAAGTAAACTATCAGAAGGGGGAAAAAACTCCTTGTAATTGGTCACATTTTTTTTACGAGGCTGCATTTCGCAGGGGCAGCCTCTCTTCTGTGCTGCCGACGCTGATCAGTTTTGTTATCTAAGGTTGTGATGACTAAAGAAAAGCACAGAGTCACTGTTTCCCTGTGGGTAACAAACATTTACACAAACATACATGTGTATGCACACACATCCAGCACGCACAGTCAGACTAAATCCATCACAATGGTATATTCCACTGTATTTAGTAGAAAATACTGTATTTGCATAACAAATCAGTGGCTGAAAAAGTTCCTCTACCTAGACGCCTGTCAGGACACACACTGGAGCCAAAGCTTCTTTTTCTCTCTCGATGCCCACGTGTTAAACACTATTTGTTGGGCTGCTGAATGGAAAGCAGTGTTCACCCACTCCTTATCATGTGACCTTTGATCTGTTTGGACAGCGTGACCGACAGAAGAACTGCAGCACAACTACTTGAGTCACAGCAGAGAGAAGCTGGCACATTTTATCTGTAAAAGTTTAAAATCAGATTAAATCATTTCTTTAAGAAGGTAAAAAAAAAATAAAATAAAATCTGTGGTATGTAAAGGTTTGTCTTCTTTATGAGGTCTGTATTGATATCAAAATATCAAACCATGACTCACAAATCAAAGTTTGCCTTTGTGCTTTCATATAAGTTGTGCCGTAAACGTACTACCGACCTACTCACTGTACTCAGGATGTAAACCTACCTCTGACTGTTAAAACAAAACAAAAAAAAAATACAAAACAAGCAAAACTCCTATTAGAAGCTTTTCTTCTCATAAAAATTTATTTCTGTGCAATTTCTGTCATGGTACGGTTTGTTCAAAAAACAAAACAAAAACCACACACACACAAGTATCTGTAAGAATTTCCAGTCAGCTGGGATCCCTGCAATAAAAAAAACCTTTCATGGCTGTAAAAACAGAATTAATCAGCATTTTTTCCAGTCATTAAAATTAGGTTTTAATTGACCCATTTTACATTTTATTAGTTGCCTTGGGGCAGCTGCATCATGCAGTTGTATATTTACCCAGCAGAGGGCTAGAACAGGATCAGTGTATAGCAACATCAGAATATAAACTCTAGTACATCCCAACAAGCTAGGTGCTGGGTATGAAATGTGCAAGGCTTCTCCAAAACACTCTCATTTTCCACTTAACTGCTACGACCTAAACAAATTTCCACATTAAATAAGAATAAAGATGCCTTTGCAGCAAAACAATGACTTTTAGTTTGTTTGTTTGTTTTTCGTGCCCCAAATCATATTTCAGTTTTCCCCATAGAGCCTGGATCAGATTAATTCAGCACTGTCCATGACCAGTCAACAACAAAAAGCCTCTGCCACTCTCTCAACCACCATGGCCACTGTTGCCACGGAGACCCATTCAGATGCCCGGTGGTGACCTCTGACCTGAGGGGAGGCTGGTGAATGTAGCTAAAAAGGGGCGGCTGGGCTGGGGCATCTGGGGTATCATCTGGCGCCTAACAAAGCCCCTCGCCAGCTGGGGAGGAGGGCAGGAGATACAGAGAGAGGGAAGGAAGGGGCACAGAGGAGAGGGGAGTGGAGAGAAAAAGAGAGCACCCTTTTCTTCTTGCCCTCTTCAGAGAGAGTGGCCATTGACACTGTGCATCTCATTAAAATCTGTGCACCCCCTTCTCCCCTCCTGTCCTCTCTCTGGTGCACAGGGACCAGGCAGCTGCCTATCCTGCTCTGACCATTCAAGCTCAAGTGCAGTCCACTGCAAGATAGAGAGAAAAGGAGCAGACAGAGAGAAGGGGGGAGAAAGGGTGGCGTAAAAGCCTTGGACATATGCCACCACCACTGGGACTGAAGACACTGCATGGCTGCATCTAAAATATTTCTTTTGGAAACTTTTGTGCGGATTAAAAAGCTGCAGTGCACATTTTCCCCCATAATTTAATTCCTGTTGAATAGAGTCCTCTTTGATTTTTCATGTCTTATTTAAAATGATGGAAAAATCGACTACAGGAGATTTTTGTTGTGCAGTTGCTTTTTAAGATTTGTGATGTCACCAAGGCGCCAGAGCTGGCCCCAACCTTGAGCAGATAGACAGCAGGATAAAACATGCAAACAGCTGCTGGGTGGCGACACGCGCAATCACAGACAGCAAACAATGACACACACACACACTGGTGTCCCCACACCCATGTAGGACATTGTGGATATGCACAGGTCTCCCTGAGGGTCACGGTCATGCAGTGTTTGTGCTCTGAGTGTTTGTATGTGTCTGTGTGTGTGTGTGTGTGTGTGTGTGTGTGTGTAAAGCAGGCACAGCAGGGCTTCTGTCAAAACAGAAAATCTGCCGTGGGGTGCAAAAGGTGGGGGATCCATAATAAGGAAGCGGAGAAATTACTGAAATGATGGGCGGGGCTTTAAACTCCTGGGTGCTACGCTAATGAGACGACAACACTGCAGGTACTGGGAGATGAAGCATAAGCACAGCTCCAATTACACAGTGGAATATAACATGTTTATGTGCGCGCACAAATTCATTTTCACGCACAAGCACGCTTTGGGCATGTGGTCGCTTCAGGAATGAGTACAGAACTAAAAACAACATGAATCACATGTGTGGAGAAATCAGCCTCAGCTTCTTCCTGCTCACTTCTCTACTCTTCCCGAGCTAGTTTGGACTCCTAAATTCAAGGGTACAGCACAGAGCCCTCGGTCCCCCACCTCTCTTCTCTCTGTCATCTCCACTGATGAATGGGGCTTTGCGTTCAGATTTTAATTACTCCTCTGTCGAGGTGGGAATTGGCCATGCATTAAATTGGAATGAGACACATTTTTCCCCTCAGCAGGGGAGGGAGGAGATTGGAGGGTAAAAGGAGAAACTGGTTACTGTATATTAATTGAACCATCCAGTGGCACAAAGTTCTCAAATAACTGCGCAGGCCTAACCAAAAAGGGAGCTTGAAGAGAGCAGTACACAGTTTAATATGCAACAGAAGATGTTTGGAGAGCAGTTCTGCGAGATTTAGAGGGTTTGTTTTGCCCATGTTGTTCCCAATTGAAACATTTCTTTCTTCATAACTATTTCACAGTGAAGGTGCAGTTGTAGGGAAACATGGAGACACACAGGAATCAAACTGCAAGCTTCATGTTTGGTTGACAAGGGCATATGCAGATGTGATGAAGGGCTATCTATGTCAATTACCGCTGATTAAAAAGGACATTACATGGGTCAAATTTTGTTTTGCACTCTGTCAGTGCAGATTAACAGCATCAAGTAAACCCGAGCTTCAAATCCATTCACATACAAACACAACCACAGAGAAAGAGTGGTTAAGGCTTGTACTGCATGAGTACTGTTCAGGGAACCAATGAAAGGAAAACACTTATTTACCTGTTTGTCTTTTTTTTTTTTAAATCTTTTTTAAAAGAAGTGGGGAAATGAGTGAGCCTCATTTTTATTTATAGTCAACAGCAGCTAAATCCCATGAGGTATGGAGTTGATAAAAGCAAGGCTACAGTTTATGACTAAGACATTATACTTAAATGGCTGATAAAATATAAAAACCCTTGGGAACCTGCAAGGCAAGCTCAGTGACACCCGGGTTTCTAGGGATGGTGAGAGAACAGCGTGCAGGTTAAACATCTCCAAAGAGCTTGTATTTTTCTACATAGCACTGTGATAAGCATATAGTGTATCTGGGGTGACAGCTAGAACAAATGTTTCCTTCTTCTTCTTCTTCTTCCAGTTATACCACTTACATCGATCAATGTCCACGGGAGCTGTTTCCTATAAGATGGGCAATATTTTCCTGTTGTGTGAGTCAAGGAGAGGCACCCAAATACCCCTGATGGCTCTGGTTATGGCGTCGGTCAAGTGGGGGAAAAAACAACAAAATGCACAAGCTGTCAAACGAAAGGACTCATTCTGGTACTTAGGAGATACCTATCAGACATCTGCTTTTCCAAGAGCATCTGGTCAACCTTTTCTCACTTAACAGAATGGGACACCTTGCAATAAAGCTATTGTGCTCCAGTCCTCGTTCAAAGGAAGCTACTCTGATAGACACCAGTAAACAATGGATTATGACATCGTGAGGAATAACTGGTGGTGTTCTCCACATCGGGTCTTAAGAGGGTTAAACTTTATTTAAAATGTGGCATTTTTCTTTGAAAATTTTGATTGTGGATCCAGACATAGCTGTGATTTGTTGTGTGCTGTCTTGTAATTGTTAGTTGAGCTTATTATCTGTTTCCTTGTGGTTGTAGAAGGGTGATTTAGTCTGATTTATTCAGCCTCTGTTACCCCTGCAGAATCTGCTTGTCCTGCAAACTGTTTGCTGTACTAGTTTCAGTTCACTTGTAATTGTTTAAACCAATGACTGTAGAAAACGTTTTCTACAGTCATTGGTTTAAACACACAGTTAGATATCACATTTCATTTTATTACATTACTGTTACCCAAGGTAGATTATTGTTTCTGCAAAACAATTGTCCAACACTGAGGCTTTAATTAAGTAAATCTATAAAAATTCTGCGCACCAGTGCCTGCTCCGTGACCGAATCACTGAACTATTTTAAAGGGGGAAAAAGGACAAAAACAATGATAGAAAAAAACCCACTCTCATAGTCAGCTATGTTTTTCCTGTGAAAATCAAGTCCCACAGTTGCAGTTCCTCTAATGGCTACAAGGGAGTCAGTCCTCATAGAGTCCTTGTGTCAGCTGTAATAAAGTAAAAGTTTTCTTGATTGAGGTTTTGCAATCGCATGTCCACTAACCACATGATGCTAACTTGGGTTATGTCAATGACACCTCAGTAACAGAGGCCTAGATGGGCTGGGTCCCAATGACAATGACATCCACTAGTTGCTAGTTGGTGAGAATTTCCTTTTGATTGCTCATTGCCAGAAGTTTGCATGGAAAAAACTGACTTGTCTGCAGGAACTGTTGCACAAATTTTACTACCGCACAGCTTGTAGTAAGCATTCACAGACAAGTCAGTGTTTTCATGGGAACTACAAGTGTCCGCAGAAATCTGCTAGCAACTAAAGCAATCACAAGGTGTGTGTGTGTGTCCCTTTGGTAGGGAAGGGAATCAGGTGTAAAACTCTATTGAAAACCTATTGAATGAGGCCAAAAATGATGCTGAAAGTCTCCTTATCCTCTTTGTGACTGATGTCACCCAGCATTTCCTAAGCAACCCCCAAGAACCCCTCACCCAGGAGCTGAGGAATACACATTTTCCTCTTACAATTAGTGGTTGCATCACAACCACTATGGCAGACAACTCTCAAACAATGTGTGCATGATATTGTGCAAGAAACCTGTGTAAATCGTCCGTTTGGGTTTAATAAGGATTATAGTTACGGGTATGATTACTTTGTTTGAAATGAATCCTGATGTCATGGTGGCTACATTCACTACATTGGTAAACATAGACATGAGTAGTTCTTGGCAGAACATATTTGTCTAGAGGATATAATTGGCGTGAACTGAGCTAATGTTTTGATCCTACTGAACATATTCTAACTGAACCCTTTGGATAGACTCCGGATCCAACAACTTATCATTACATTTTCACTAAAAAGGATCTTTTCTATTAATAAAACTGTCATGTTCAGGTCACCTTGACAGAAGACGACTCCAGAGTGAATGTGCTGTTTAGTGAGGGACATACCTTGAGTGTTTTCCTTTACAGCTATATGCTTCGAAGTGGCCGAAAAATGATAGAACCAATTATAAAAGACAATATTGTTCTGTTGTTTATCTATGATCTGTTGGTAAGACCATGACCTGAGGTGTCCTGGTGATAGCCGTTCATTCACTTGAGCTCAGCTGTTTTAAGGGGATTCATAAATGGAAGATGAGCTTGCCCAGCTGACTGTGGTCCTAGGGCAAATGCAGCCATACGTGATTTGATTGGAGGTTTTAGGGGTCATCACATGGTCATCTGTAGCCAGCTGACAAGCTGAGCCGCTCTCTGATAAGAGACCAGACGGGCAAAGGACAAGGAGAAGCATGACCAGGCAAACAACACGTGATCCTGACAAAGATCTTCAGTTATTCTTGTTTGTCCTGTATAGTCTCTAAAAATCTCAGTTCTAAAGTGTGTCATGCTCAGCTCCTCTTAGGTTTTATAGCCAGAGACTTTTAGCTATTCAGCTCCATTTAACTGACATGTCCACACTAACAATGGTGCCTGGTCGGAAACATATTCACACATGAGTACATTTGTTTTGTTTATCCACTCTCGGTCAACGTGGCCGAAAGAAAAGTTTAGTTCATAAAAGATGTGAGTTTTCAGATTTTCTCCCTCTGGCAGGCTTTCAAATAAAATGTACACAAGATCGAAATGATAAAAAGTCAATTATATGTTGTGATAAATTATGATAAATGGAAACCAGGAACTGATTTTAAACTAATCAGATTAAAGTAATTAGCCCTATTATCCTTCTAATCCTATAAGCCCAGACATACACAAACACATAGAAGTTTATTCTGTACTTTATTTTTCCAGTAAATAATTTTCCCCTCTCACTTGGCCTCACCTCTGCTTATTCTTCTTCTGTTCGTCCTTGCTCTTCAGCTCCTCCTTATCCCACTTCCACACTCCATTCCTCCCCTGCCTGTTAATGGAGTTTTGGCAGCCAGCCAGGGGGAGCCTTACTCTGCAGGTCTTCCCTCCTTGGCAGAGCTCCCAGTGTGTGTGTGTGTGTGTGTGTGTGTGTGTGTGTGTGTGTGTGTGTGTGTATGTGCGACATAAAGCTCTGTCTCATAATCACTGCCATTCAGCACCTCTTTGGAGTGTGTCCGTGTTTACACGAAAGGGGTCATGGAGCAGGCAATAGCTCTTTCTCTCTCTCTTTCACATCAAACATGCGAACACACTATGAACAAACAAGAAAGACACATGACACATGCTTTAACATACAATCAGAGAAAGAAGGTTTATCACAGGGGTGCATAGAGTCCTGTGAAAAGTACGTCATTACTGCTTCCTTAGGAATTAAGAGGGTAAGTAATCAAATGCACTTGCGTAACTGATCATCAGCAAGTGTGACCAGAGGTTTGTGTGGAGTGGACATTCCAGCAAATGTGCCCCAAGTTCAGAGCATACAATGCTCAGAGAAAGTACAAACCCCCAATATCTATCTATCCATCCATCCATCCATCCATCCATCCATCGGAGGTGGTGCTGTGGTCTTCTGCTGCTGTGGGCTACAGCAGCCCCTCTGCATCAAAGTTTGATGCTTATGTGTTCAGCGAGGCTCTTCTGTTCTTCTACCTTGGTTGTAACAGGTGGTTATTTTAGTTACTGTCGTCTTCCTATCAGCTCGAAGCAATCTGATGATTCAGCCTCTGACCTCTGACATCAACAAGGTATTTTCGCCCAGAGAACTGTTGCCCACTGGATAGTTTCTCTTCTTCTCTGTAAACTCGAGAGGTGGTTGTGTGGGGAAATCTCAGCGATCAGCAGGTTCTGAAATACTCTAGCCCCTCTGGTATCAACAATAACGACATGTTTAAACCCCTTTCCTTCCCATTCTGATGCCAACTTCAGCAGGCAATCTTGACCAAGTCTACATGCCTTAAAGCTTTGAGTGGCTGATATATGATTGGCTGAATAGATATTTGCCTTAATAAGCAAATGAACTGACATATCTAAGAAAATGGTTGGTGAATCTGTGTAGCTTGACTTTACTGGCATATACAGTAGTTGTTACTATTCTAGGAGTATGGCCTGACTGGACAGTTGGGGGAAGTGGGGAGCTACACCTATATTTTCAAAAAAGGATTATTTTGAACATTTCAAGGATAAAGAAAAATGTGAGGAAACAAACCCAATAGGTGCAATTTAATGTCAGATTCACCAGAACATGTATAACATCATCATGCTTCTGAACAAGATATTTTAATGAGGTTACTGTGACATTCAGCCAGTTGTGATTTCTTAAAGTGGTCTCGTGCAATAGTTCACCATGCTTTCTCAAGGTCTTTGAAAAAATGGTTTTGTCTGCCTTTTCACTTATTTTCAGTCCACTCACGGTGACTGACCAATGTGTTTCTTTTGTTTGTTAAGCCACTTAACACTGACTATGAGTCATTCAAGCACAAAAAAGGGATGAACCAGTGATGTGTCCACACGTAACAAACAACTTAACAAAGAACTGATTTGAAAATTGTAGCAGCCAGTAGCAAAACACAGATGAACAGTATCTGTAAGTCACATCCTTAAGAAGAAAAACCACAAAAAAACAAACCCAAACCTGAACCTGAGAGATCTGGTTCTGATCCTGTTACTCAGCCTCATCAGCAGGGTGGCTGGGAAAAAGCCACCCTTAAAGAAGGTAAACAGGGACAAATGGCAGGCTGTTACATAAAATCATAATATTATGTAATATGGTAAATTATGAAATTTGTATAATTTACAAAAACTGTATACAACAATTATCTCCTCATGAAATTGTAGCTGCGGTGTCATATTTTTGTTTGTTTGCTTACCATGGTGCAATTACTGAAATGAATGTCATTTAAATGGCATCAGAATATCTTATCAGACAAAATATAATTATCTAAAGGTTTTGAAAGATCAAAAATACTTTATTTATTTTCCCCTTAGGGCACTTCATGTTTATGAGTAATCAACAGTCGATAGTCAGAGATTTTCATTATGCTTTTTCAAATTATTTACACATATGTGTGTTTTGTACATGAAATACTGTGAACACAAACAAAATTGGAGGCTAGTAAGTAATAAGGACATACAGAGGGACTCTTAAGTTGTGCTGTGACTTTAGCTTCCTTTAAAGATTTTAATGAAGTGTTGACAAATTAACCATGCAGCTTTATGCCCTGCACAGTTAATTTGTTTATTACTTAGTCTTTCTGGGTGATGATGGACTGGTAGCACTACAAAAACTCATAAAATTACTATGTGATTCATTATTTATTGTGATCTCATGTATTTTCAGGTCTTTCAAGTCAGACTGTGTGTAAGGCATACATAATCTAACGTCAGTTAGTTTTAGAAACCATAAAGTTAGTTTGTTGCCATATTAAGAATCTTAATTCTGCTGCAGATGAATGAAAGTTGTGGTGTAATATAACACAAATTTCTGAATTTAACTGCTAACATGTATGTTAATGTCAATAATGTCAATCGTTTTGCAGACTCTTTCACTTTTGATTTCCGTAATTATCATCTATCATCTGTCAGATTTCTACTGATGCCAAAAGCAGGCTGGTATTTAAAATTGCATATGCCAACGCCACAGGTTATCTGCATGACTGCATATAAGAAACTTGAACTGCATTAATACTTTCAGCATTTTTATTTTATATTTTTGCTCTCTGTTTATTTCTAGGTCAACGACTTCCAGCTATTAGCTTGTACCACATAGTATGTGTTAAGTGTGTTAAAAGTGCCTGTAAAACAGCTTTACACTCATTATAATCATCTGTAAGTCTTTTTGGCAATACAAGCTTGGAGCTGTCAGCAGGTTAACATGTACCACAGGTTTTAATATGTGGTTTTGCAGTGGTTGCAATCACTGGTATCTCTGTTATCTATTTATCTCTGCTGCAAACATTCTCCTTGCTGTTTCTGCTCTGCTCTGTTTTCGTTGTTTAGTCTGTTATCCCCCTGCCCCCTCCCTAATAACTACCCTGTGCAAGCCCGAGGGAATGAGGGCCCTTCCCTTTATATTTGTATGTTAAAAGTGGGTGTGTAAACAGTTTCGCTGTCTCTGTTTGAATGTCAAATAGCCTTGGGATGTACTAGTCATCACTGGGTGGCAATTCTGCCTCTTGAAGAAACGACAAAATACTTTCAGCTATGGCACTGACTACCTTGGGGCCTGTCCAAACACAATTACGATTTACTGTTTACAGTTTTCAGTTTTCAGTTTTATTCGTCATATGCAAGTTAGCACAGGGTCAACATTGCAATGAAATGTGTTTGACGAGCAGCAGTCACTCAGCAGCATGGTACAGTAGAAGAAAATATAATATAATAAAATACAATAAAATAAAATAAAATAATACAAAAAATAGAAAAATAGTAAAGAGCAAAATATTAGAGAGACGTGGTAAAAGAGAAAAGATGACTAAATATATATGTATCTATAAATATAAATATATGTACACTAGTGATTAAATAAGAAAACCTTGAAATTACACTAAACAATAACCTAAAAGAAGGAAACAGTTGGTTAACATTGATTGATTCTTTGGTCCAGACATGCTTAAAACAAGTAAGACAAACTGAGATCATTAGATTATATTTGTAATTTCACTCAACATAAAGCACACACCACAACATGCATTCAGTTTGTTTAGTGACAAACAGCGAGAGCAAAGCTCCTGCTGTGAAACAATTGGTGTATACTGAGATCATGTGATAAAGTGAACTGAAGTTAGGTTTCTGTTTGCTGTCTGCCTGCTCTTTCCCTGTAGACCTCGCTACAGGAAACACTGAACTAGTTCAAGTAAGCTTGGATTACTTACTTTTTTAAAACACTCTTGCAGTTTTTCCTCAGTTCAGATGTTTAAATCGTTTCTTTTGAAGACAGTTTTTGAGTAAAACATCACATCAGCAGCACTTTTTATTTCTCTTTGTATGAAGACACAAAATAAATATCTTTTTTGTTTGCAGTAGTAATAAAAATATGATGAAACAAATGTGATGATTAAGACTGCGATATATATTTAATACAGTGAACATTCAATAGATACAATGACCAGTGGGTTAAACACAAGGTCCAAAATCCCCTTTTTCTTTAGCATTTTCCAAGAAACAGCAACACTGAGCTTTAAAATGGTTTAACAATTCTCCAAGCAGATTAGGATGCCTACTGCATGATTGCAGAGGATTGAGCAAACAAGCACAGACTCGAACAATGCAGAAAGACAGATTATCTATCCATAGTGGCACATGGCTGCCACAGCTACAGATTTTCTTCCTCTTATTTCCACAAGCGTGCAGCCACACACAAGCAACCATGACGCAACTCCTTTCAGATATGTGGCACAAGCGAACATACACCCAAAGACACGCCTATAGCGCACACCAATACCCGAGCACTTGAGCCCGATCACCTGGTGTTTCTTTCTTCTGTACGAACAGAGGTCAAATTACATTCAACAATAAACATAATTGTATAAGCATGCACAGTTAATTCAGTGTTTGTTTTCACGTCCGAGATTATTGGCTTCAGTCATTCCAAGGGAAATGCAAGTCTTGGGTTTCGACAGTGCTCTCTGGAGAGTCTGTTTTCTTTTTCATTTCATACATTTTCCACAAACACATGTTAGAGCTTTGCAGAGACCCTGTTCCATTCATCTGTACATGCAGAGAACAGGTAAAAGCAGCAAATAGGGGTAATATACATCTCAGAGAATGGAGAGCCAGCAGCACTTATTCAAGTCACAACATCTGTGGATCAAATGTATGCTGGTCTATTGCACCTGCACTCACTGGAGAGTTATATACAGCAAGAATTCTCTGTTTATGACTGTTGAGTACATGGAGAGAAACTGGCAGAACACAAGCAAATGACAAAATGGGCTCAGGAGCGGAAGATAAATTAACTTCAGAATGGTTTAAGGATATTTTACATTTACATTTTCAGTAGATAAACATGTGTCCTTTTACGCTCTAAATACTAAATCCTTGTTTTTTGCTTTTAATGATACAGAAGTGTACACAATGCATATAGAAAACCTCAGTAATCTCAGTAACTGCTGTTAGAAGATGACAGGATCACTTTTTGTTTAAGGGATTATGCCACCAATGCTCTTTACTGTTATAAACAACTTACTATAAACAGAAACACCACAACAAAGGAAACTAAGCAGTGATTTAAAAAAACAAGTCATGAAAGTAATAAATGTTTGAAACACAGTCATGGGAGATTTGTATGTACCAAAGCTATAAGAAGTCTCAATAACAGTTGTGATGTAGAAACACTGCATCATGTATGTACTTGAATTCAGTGTCCTCTGTGGCAATCACTGATACGTGACCGATATGGAGGTAAACGCTCCAAACACAGAGCTCCTCTTCATTATACCCAAGAACATTGTGTCCAAACAGAGTTGTAATACAACTGTTTTCAATGAGAATATAAAACTTGAATCTGCTCTTGAATAGATTGTGCAACTAAACATGTATCGCAAGCGAAGGGTTTATATAAGTCATACATGCACACACACAAAGACTGGTGGTGCTGCGTTGGTAAAACTCTATCTGCATGACCACATTGAGCAGGTCTGATCCAGTCTTAAGGCTTGGAATCCCGCAGGGCCAACGAGGGTCTCAGGGCCCCAGTGGTTGAGAATAGCTAGGTGATCTATATTCATTGGCCAGCTTTGGTGAGGCCTGCTGTCATGGCCTCCCCACCCCCCATGACAAGCCAAACCAGGGACCTGTGTGTGTACGTGCTCCTCATGGTGCTAATGCAGTCTGACAGAGATGAATGGACCTGGACCACACGGTTTTCAGCAACGAGTGTTCCAGTGTGAGGGGAGTTATCTGCATGAAGCAAAAAGTGGTAAGGAATGGAGAACGCGTAGGTGAGGACAGAAGAAAGGGAGAAAAAGGAGAGACTGCAAGGGTGGGAGGAGGGAAGAGAAGAAGAAAGATAACATCAGGTGAATAAAGGACTGAAAGGGGGAGGATGCAGGTGCTGGTCTCAGTCTTGACTAGGCTGGTTGCACCCCCACCTTGTGCAACCAGTTCCTAATTGGCACTGCATCTCCACTGGAGGCGAGGATGGAATAGATCGTTTAGGCAAGAGAGTGGTGAATACAAGAGAATGACTAAAGATAGACAAAAATATTTCAGAGGTATAGCAAAAGGAGAATCAGAGGACAAGGACCATAAAGGGAGAGTTGATAGTGATGAACAGGACAGGGTTTTGCAGAGGAGGAAGAAGGAAAAACAGGAGAAAGGGCAAGCAGAGAAATGGGGGCTGGTCCTATTAATGTTAATCAAAACAGCCCTGACAGGTCCTAATGAAGGTTTCATAAGAAGGTTTATTCATGATTTCTCCTCATGTGCTCAGTGTCACATATCCATGTCAGAGAGGTAAGAACAAAAGTATTCTTTGGTGCCCTTGGTTAATTTGTGCAATTGAAGGAGTAATATTTTATTTAAAAAATAAAATAAAATAAGAAAGCATGATCAGTTTTGGTTGCTTGCTGGGCTGCTGGTAACTGTAGCCTTTACTACCACATGACATGACAAAAAAATCAAGTGCAAATGATAACCTTAAAAAAAAAAAAAACAAGCAAAAAGGCAGAAAAACACCTTTCCACATATTCTAAGATCTTTGTCTCTCTGACTAACACAGCCTGTTTTTGTTTTTGATTTTCAAGCATTTAAAGCAATAATTATTGGCATTAGGCAAAAAAATGCAATGCCTTGTAATATTACAATTTGGATTCAGGGTTTTGTAAAAAATAAAAACAGCCGAGCTAAATGTTTGTGTGATGTGCAAATAGTGCAATTAATATCCCAATGTTTGGAAAACTCGAGTTTTGTGCCTCCTTCGTGCTCTCCCAGGGTTTCCTTGCTTTAAATCACATGGAATATTTCCAGTGGTGTGAAAGCATTTGAAGTGTATATTTGAAGTATGCAGTGTATTTTGCAGTACTGAAGTAATTACACTTTTCTGTAATTTAAACAATCATTGTGCTAAATCCACAAATACAAACTAAATTAGCCGATTTCAGTTTGTGTGGTGCAATGAGAAAAAGGTAGTGAAATGAACAATTTTTGTGGAGCAAGAATATGGACAATACTTTTAATTTATTTCACATATCAGCAAAACACGAGGCATGAAGTGCAAACGGTGCCCACGTCAGAAGCAACTATTAACTGATGCTAACATGAAAGCAACTGAGAAGGCAGCATGCTAACACAAAGGTGGTAGCAAGGATGAGGTTAAACCTGCCCATCCATGCCAAGCAGCCAAAGCTTGATCCTCAACAAGTAACAAAAGCAATGAAGTTGTGCTTGCAGCCTTTCCTTCTATTGTTAAAGGGCCTGCAGGCTGGTTTTCAGCCAGGCTTTGTGTTAATATTTTAATACTAAAAGCAAGCATCGTGAGTTAGAGACTGAGGACCTAAATGCAAACTCCAAAATAAACCAAATAACAAAAAAGTGAGCCATTAAAAACACCACAATTCAAAATCAAATGGCAGACTGGAGTCAAATCAGGCAGGGGACACACTGGGAGGCTAACAGACACTGTGACAAACAGTGATGAGAAGATTATTTATGCACATGGGGTGATCACGGAAATAGAAACAGCTGGGGAAATCTAGGCACAGGCGTAAACCAACTGCCTAACAATAACTAATTCAAAGGATAATCACTTCAGTAGATAAGCAAACTATACTGAACAAATGAAACTAAGGAAACTAACCACAAATAGCAGACTGCAGGAGCAATAACCAGACCTCACATACAAAAACTAAAAGTTATAAAATACAATTGTGCAGAAAATTCAAAGCCACAAGGGGGGAAAAAGAAACACAAAGAAAATAGACTCACAATGAAACCAAACAGAAAACATAATCAAACCATCAACTCATGACCCAAAAGAATACACACTTGTACACATGGACACTTGGGGGGGGGGGGGGGGGTTAAAATAGTAAATGAAAACAAAACTGTCTCTACATAGAACACAGAAACCAAAGTATTTAAAAATAAAAGTAAACCACAAAAATAGGAATATACCAACACATAATCTAAATAAACTTCAAAACAAGATAAAAACCTGAGCATCATGACAGAAAGATCACGTGTGTGTTATTATTAGGAAAGTATTTTGTGTCACTGTGTGAGGCTGTAAAGTGAATTTTATACATAACGAGTATAAAATATGTAACTAGAATGAACATTGTGTGGCTCTCTGGTCACAATCATTTCATTCAAAGAAGCAGCCTGTCAGATGTTATTGTATAAGAAACAAGAACACGTTCACTTCTTCTTTTTTTAATCAATAACATGATTAACATTTTAGGCTTTTTAGAAAAAGGTCTAACTGGATCACAGTTTGCTGTGGAGCTGCTGTCATTTTTGGCTTGACACAGTTCTTACTGTGTTTGCTTTGTAAACGCACAAAGCCACTCGTGACATAGTTAGCAAATAACATTTGGTAAAACACTCTAGGTGACAAATTTGTTTAGGAATAGTTGTGTAAAAAAATAGTTGAGACAGAAGGGCAGCAGATGAAAGGTTTTTTATACAGAGTGGTAGCACTTCGAGATCACAGTGACTTCCATTAACATCCATCTGCTGTGATTATCCAGCAGGATTTAATAAGTACAGATGGATGAGCTGGAGAATAAAACACAACACTTAATAAAAATACACGTTCACTATAATGTACACTATGGCTGTTTGTCTGTGTGGGCACAGTGCTGATCATTGGTCTTCCTTCCCCAGATATCTGGTGGATCAGCTCTCAGTCATGTGTGTACCCAGTGCCTGTTATGGTCATTATAATGACTATTTTGCACTGGACGTGCACACAAACACTTTCTTGTTCCCTTTCTGTCGATCGTCTGAGGTGGCAGCATTGATGTGTTTATGTAGCACATGTACCACGCTGGTTCCCATTATGGACCCGGGGCTCTCTCATCTCCCTCCTCCGCTCGCCACGATTAAAAACACTCTCCCATCAGGCTAATGAACATCCGAGAAAGCAAAGAAGGAGAAAAGAGTGGGAGGAAAAACAGAGTGGGGGGTGGCCAAGAAAGATACAGAATAAGAGGAAGATTGCCAGATATGTGGATGGATATTAATAAAGGAATGGAAAGAGGGGAGAAAAGGGGAAAATCTTAGCTTGATCTAAAATAGGAGAAAAGTTACATTAAACGAAGCCAAACATTTTTTTGGCTTCGTTTAATGTACTGTTTCAGAAATAGTACAATGAGCAAATATAACTATTATTATACGTAATAAGTATATAACAGGTGGATTAAACCAAAAAACTAAACTAACTCAAACTATCATACATGATCGGGTTTATTCAGAAAACAGTAATAGTGTTAAGTTTCTTTTTACCAAACAAAGAAGTTCTTCTCTGTGTCTGAAGCAAATCACATCAACCTGCGATGCGATGCGATGGTTTTTCAGTAATTTGTTCCTGGTTTGATACGTAAAGGGACATTGGAGCATTAAGATTAGCCTAATTTATATGCTGATATGGTGGTTTATCTGATGTTAGTGGATAAACATAATGAAAAAGAGGCATTAGGCTTAATTACTTTTGATCCTTCATGACTGTAACGACGGCAGGAAGAAAAGCATCACTTAAAAATACAGTACATCAATCACTGGTGTCATTTTCTGAGCAGTGACAAGCTGTTCAGACCTGATGACCGAATTTCACTAAAGCCCATTTGCCTAGAAACCCCCCCAAAAAACACTTACTTATGTAAATACATAATAAACAGCTGCAGTAGTTGCCTTTTCCCCCTTTAAAGCCGACCACATACCACACAGACTGCACAGTGCTGCAGTGAGACTGGAGCGAGACAATGATGACAAGATTATTAACTCTGACAACCCTGCAGATGTTCTGCTCCTTTATTCTGCGTGTTAAATGAAAGTGAGCCAAGGTAAGAGGATGATGATGACCTTTGTAAATGCCCAAGATGTAAATGGCTATTTGTACAGCAAATGTTTGCATGTACAGTGTCACATTTGAGGACTTTGAAATGTAACGTCCATGAATGATGATCAAAAATAATTCCATCAGCTTGTTAATAAATCATTTTCTGGCTCTTCACTGTATCTGAACTAGATTAGAGGGAGAAATTCATAAAATGAGAAAGGGGGGTTGCTGTGGCAACACTAATGACACCCACCCCCACTGTCTTTGTGTGCGGACTCTTTCCTCAACGTACATGTAACTGCAGCTATGCTGAGGTTGGTAGTACAAAGCCCTATTAAAACAAATACCTGGTTTAACCTGGCAAGTATGCGTGCCTATGTTTGATAAGGAATTTCCCCAGTAAGACACACAGGCTTAAGATGGCAGTGCCAAGACTTTGATATATTTGATTTAATTAGGTGTAACAACAGCATGGCTATTGCAACATAAGCAAAACGCAAACAAAACACCAAAGGCCTTCACGTGGAACACGGTCTCATTATCTGACTGAAAGTATGTGCAGCTATAAAAGCAATTCAAAACTGAAATGCTAAAACAAACACACAATAAGGAAGTTTCTTACTTTCATCTATGTTCCTTTGATGGTTGGCTTATTTTATACAAACAAAAAGGGATAATCAGTTGAAGAAATGTGTATTGTTATTGTTAGCTGTGATTTTCTGAGTACATTTTAAGTTTAAAAAGCATCTTGTTTCAGGCGCAGAAAGGAGCAGAGCGGCAGGGGTGTGTGTTTTTTCCACTGGTGTGTTTATGCCACGTTTGTGTAAGTGTCATATTCAGTATTTACGTGTGCTTCTTTTTTGTTTTTCGTTTGCTGAATGCGTGTTTACATTTACATAAATATGCAGATGCATCTGGTGTCACACTGCAAACACTGTGCTGTCTGTTTTCTGTATTTATCTGGAGGGCAGAAAAGAAAACAATTGTCTTTAGTAGCTTGGAAATAAGTGTTTTTAATCCAGAAGAAAAAAATTGTAGCCTATGTGAAGAAAAGGCAAGTAATATTTTAGCTCTCACCTTCTGTCTGGGATAAGATGAGTGAAGAGCCCACGCTGATGTGCTAGAGGTGTAGAGAGAGGCTTAAGACTCATAGGCTGATTACTGATTACCACAGTACTGCTGAGTATGCTGAAGCACATAGGCTCAAGGTGGGTTGGGTCACTATGATTAAGGAAAGAGAGGGTGGGTGTTGGGCGCTGTGGATTGTAGAGCGAAAGGGGGACAGGGCCAGTGAGACCCCACCAAGAGGATGAGCTGCTGAGGTGTGGCCGAGTGAAGCGGTTACAGGCAACATCCCCATTCTCTCTGCATTTGGTGAATGTTCACATCCAAAGAAAACACAACATAAAATCCTGTCGATGTTATGTAACTTCAGGGTTTGAAGCGCTGCTTGGGAGACTCAGCATTAAAAGTGCCCATCACAGCTTTAGACCTCGACCCCTTTTAAACACTAGGGGGGAAAAGGGCTGCACCGAAAGCCTGGAGCAAATCCTATCAGTTTGTGTACAGCTGTGGAGTCTGGTCTTGAGGGGAGGAGGTTCACCACACTAATGAGGAAATCCAAAAAGAAAATGTGGTTTGGCACAGTAACCACAAAAGATGCTGAGTTTAGCTTTAATCTAATGTGTGTGTGTGTGCGTGTGTGTGTGTGAGTACCCAGAGTGAAGATTATTAGATCTATTCGTGCACGTGTGTGTGTGTGTTCACACAGGGTGTACGTGCATGTCTTCATTTGCTCCCTTGAGGTAGCTCATGATTTTATTGCCTTTCGACTTATTGCCACGGTGTAACTGTCCAACTGCTGGAGGTGAGACCATAATGAAGTTGTCTTTTATTAGCTCAATGTTCGAAGTCAAGAGGCCAGGATAGTCACACTGATTTTTGCATAGATGTGTGTGTGCGTGTGTGTGCGTTTGGGATAGTAAGATAGAGATGAAATGAGTGCCACTTAACTTTTACATGCTGGAACATATTTGTTGGGAGATTATAGGCTTGCAGGTGTACCCTTGTGCAAACACACTTAATTACCCCCCGACAAGTGCTTAAAGACCACAACGTTTCTAAACTATCATGTATACTTTTTATGCTGAAAGCCTTTAAGTGCTTTAAAATGGCTTTTCAGTACTTTTCCATGCTTTCCAGTCACCCAGAGATTTCCATTCATACATGACCTGAAATTTGCTACATTGCCATGACAAAAAAAGATTTCATAGGATACTTCCAGTTTATTTCCTTTGGACATATTTCACATTAATGTGGTTATTGAGGTTCTTTCTATCTGGGCCAAATTACTGAAATAATAATCAGATTGTTCATCAGTGTACGCCTGTCTCATTACATTTGTGAGGCTGACTCTCTGGTAAGTTGACATGGCAAAAAAAAGTTTTTTAACACCGAAGTGCTAAAAACAGCGGATCCTTCTACGGCCACTAAATGGCAGCTTGAAAAATGAACGAGTCAAAAATACAGAAACAGACAAAACATGTTTACAAACATTATTATTTATAGTTTTTCTTGTCCTGGTGAGAACTCCACAGGGTGGATTTTTTATATAAGCAGTTTAAACCACGGCTTATAACTTACAGCTTGTGTGATCACTTTGACTTTTAAATGGGTACCAACACATCTGTCTGTAACTGATAGCCATCAGTTATGTCTCACCTCAGCCAGTTCTAGTCACTAAAGTGATCTCTCGGGTATGTTTGCATTTTTTTTTTTGCATTTTTAAAAGCAGTTAACAGTTGCAGGTAACCAAGCTAGCATTATCTAGCTAACCCTCTACCCAAATACGGTCACTTAACATTTTTTAAAATATATATCAAGATTATTCCCCCCCCCCCCCCCCCCCCCCCCCAAAAAAAAAAGATACAAAAGAGTTGGACCTAAATAAGTGTATGACATTATTGTGGCTTCATCTTTCTTTTATATACAGTCTATGCTTTCTCTGAAATTTAGCAACTAACTTACTAGGTGCTAGTTCTGGGTCAGTACAAGTGGCAGTTTGGTTAAATGCTAAACTTCTAAGAACAACTTTGCCTTTTCCAAAAGTTAGAAAACTAACAATGCTAACAAATAGAGCCACAAAACTGCATTAATGCAAATTTAAAGACTATGATAGTATTATCCCATAAAATTAACATATTTTTTGTTCTAAGTTATCTAATGATTGGATAGTAATCAAGTGGCAACCGTTAATCCAATCTCAAGGGATGAGAAATGACACCAATACAAAACAAGCAGTTCCTCCAGCGGTCACCTGAAGCAGGTTTCAAAAGCAGACTAAAACACCCCCATGGTAATATGCAAAACCTCAACAATAAAAATATCATATTTAAAGAAAACAATTGGTAAACTTGGTCTCTGTAGCTGTATGGGGGAGTTCTTTCATAACTTCATTCATTTCGATACTGGTAAGGTGTTAAAAGTAAGGATGTGACTAATTTAATTTACATGCATTCTGGCACTTCCAGCTAATTCAGACCTCTCAACAGTATTGTACTGTATGCTTTTTCTTCTTTTTGGAACATATTAATAGAATCATGTAGCAAATAAAGGGACTTGCTTCGTGGTAAACTGTCCTGAAAGTCTTTGCTTCACTTTTGGTGATTGAAATTCAAGTATTTAATTCGTCTGTTACTTTGCTCCAATTATCAGGTATTTGTATGTAGATGATAAATTAAGACAAGTCACATTCAGCTTTTATGTCAACAACATAAAGCAAAGTCCTGAAACCAGCAAGTTTTTCATAAAGTCAGTCATGTTAATGCACTTTAGAGTGGTGGGCCAGCCAACTTACAAAAGAAATGTTGTGCTGCCTACCTTTTCTTTTTTCTTTTTACATCCCAGCATGACAGAAATAAATAATAAATATTATCAAAACATCAACAACAACAATACACTCTGCAGAATTACTGCTGTCAACCATTTTTGTGTGTTTTTCATTGGTACAAAGATTTTTTCAAATCAAACTTTTAACAAAAAGCGAGGTCTGTGAGTTCATTTAAGATACTGTGACATAATTCTGAAAGAATCCAACTGACGTTTTTGTCTTCTGAGAACATAAATCTAATTAATTTACCTGCACTGTTATCAGTTTGCCCTGCTGTATTGTAATTAATCCCTTGTGTAGTGGAGAGTGGTTTGAAATGTTGCTGACTTCACAGTTATATTGTCACGTTATCAAATCCTTTTGCTTCTAGTAATTGATTCCATTGTTTCAAGAGTTACGAGAGCCTCGTACTTAATTTTTCACAAGCTCCCAAAAAACAGCTTCTTTAAAAACTGCAGTTGCAAAGAAATGAGAGGCCAGAGAAGCTGATTTTTCTGAGTCATGTGGCACTCACATTGGTCAGTTGAAAGAGAACTGACCAATGTCACGACAATGAAGACGTATGACAGCAGAGCGTCTTATGACCAGCAGATTCCCTCCCACAGTAAATCAATAATCAATAACACTGGGTCTATGTAATGTTAACTCCAAACATGGGGTTATACATTATGGAGAAACTGAAATGTTTGCTCTAATCAATTACATGAAGTCCTTTCTATGACTTATTGTATCATCTGCTCTTTGTGCTCATCTGAGGAAAAGTGATATTGCTGCGGAAGCACATATTAGTACAAAATAGATAAGCTCCTCGTCTTTCACTCGTGTGAAATCTAAAAACTGCTCACAGGTTGCGAGCCACAGCATATTTACCATCCTGCCACATATACACGCGCTGCCGCCAGGAGGGTGGAATTGCCAGAGATTTGCTTCAACTTGCCCATAGACATTCCCCAGAAACCATGGCAACCTCACAAGGTATAGCAAGAGCGTGTGTGTGGTGTGTTTACTTGCCTTTAAGGGTCTCCAATACCCATCAGCTTCACATAGTCTGACACAGTCCTGCCCTTGCTCGAGCCACTCCACATCTTTCAGCAGCTGAATAGGGTCAAGCCTGCATGGCAACAATCTCTTCTTCCTTTGTGGATTTCTGGGCTTCTTAAAAGAAACCAGGAGGGCATAAAACTCATTCACTGTCTCACCCACTCACTCTCTCACACACACACACAAGGGCACAGACACACACTCCCTCTCTGTTTCTCGCACACACACAAACACATATGCACAGAAACCGACATGTACAGCCGCAGAATGTGGTGATCTCGTGGGAATAGAAGTAGTAAGTGCAATGCAACCTCAGACTGACCCTCGGTGAATGACGGTGCATGCATTTGTGCGCACCCACGCACATATACACACTAAAATTGTCAAGCACCATGTTTCCAATGGGAAATCTAGCAACACCATCTTTTCTATCTTTAACACTTTCCTATAACTACAAGGTATATTCTGTTTTGATTTGTTATGTACATTTGAAGGTGGATTCCTAAGCAGCGCTGGCTGTGGGTGAGGACAGCTAAGGGTCAGTTTACACATATCTCCCCTTCTCTCCTGCTCTCTCCCCCCTCAATTATTCATACACTATAACATCCTTTCCTGCTCCCAGCCAATCATCACACCCCCCTTCGCTTGGGGGAGGGCATGGAGAAACTTGGGAGAGAAGAAAGAGCTGATGAATCCATGGACTCTGCAAGAAGCTGCCACTCACTCACTCACCCACCGTGGACTCCATTATATCCTGTAAAGTACCAGATATGGGAATATCTAATTCCACAAGCGCAAACTGTGGATGGTAAGCACACAGATGTGCACATGCACACTTATTCCATGCAGCACCTTTTCTCTCTCCCCACTTCTCTAATGCACTCGCACTCAAGGAAGCCTTCGGTGAACAATGCTGCCACAACTGCTGTGTAAGCATTAGCATAGTAATGGTGTCTTGAATACAGGGCTAGGCACTGCTCTTACATTATTAGACTCGTTCCAGGTGCCTTCCATCTAAAAATGACCCTATTCAGCTGTGACTTCAGGCTTTATGTGTCAGTGCAGCGTTTTTTTTTAGGGATTACTGATATTAATGAAGTTCATCTAATTGTGTGTAAAGAATGCACAAGAGTGCAGATGTTCTCCAGCGTGAGAGGATTATTTATGATTCTTGCCTGGACAGGAAAAAATGGGAGGCCAACCAAGAGATTTCCAGTATTTCTTCATTTGCCAAATGGCTTGAATGCATTGGTTAGGCTCCATTTTCTTTAGTATTGTATTCATTCTATCTGCATTAAAGGTGGAGTTTTGGGCAAGAAATACTTTTAGTTACTGGTTGAGTTTTATGAGTGGGTGCAATGCCAACTGCAATCCTTATCATGATTATGAGGAATATTTCAAAAGGACAAAATACATGTCTGCTACACATAGAAACCACTTGTCATCTGTATTTTAAAAAGGGCCCAGTGAGTCATATATCATTGCACTAACCATTGACCATGCTCAAGCTTTAGCCTGGTTAAATTAAGCCCCTTATTACTTTAAATTAATGTTTTTAATTTAACATTTAATGAGAAGACATTCTAATTATACTGTAATAAATAACAAACATAATAACTACATGATAGTTTCATTGGATAAATACATACTCTTGAGTGGTTGACTGAGAAACTGGACAAACAGTGTAACTGAGGCTACCATTGACCTCCTTCTCACAGAGCACTCTTACTGCTTCAGGGCAAGGGGTGTAGTTCTCTGCAGCCAGAAAGCTTTCCTTCTACCCTATAACACACAGCCTTTAGCTTTATCTTGGTCCTCCTTTCTTCTCTTTTTTCCTGCACCTCCTCTGTCTTTGAATGCAAAGTAAAGACACCAAGGGGAGTAGAGGAAAATGTTCAATGAGATCATCTGAAAAAACGGACTACGGGTTGAGGGGAAAAAAGCAAAAAACTGAATATACCGCATTCTAGAGAAAAAGAGAGAGAAATAAAAATGGGTAAGAAGCAAAAAAAAAAAGGGAAAGAAATAAAGAGAAAGGGAAGCCGATCAAATGCTGTCCAATTACAGCAGGAGCTGAGGCGTAAAGTGAAATGGTTTGGCGATGGAGGAGGTATTCTCAGTAACCTAATGTAACCAGATAGAGAGGAGAGGAGGACTGAGGCATTTGGACCTAGAAATGTGAGAAAAGAAAAGGTCATTGAAGGATGGAGATAAAGGGGTGACAAAAGTAACAAGACAGACAAGGGACAAAGACTCCCTGTAATGATGAGAAGCAGTTTGGGTATATGACATCCTTTTGCTATTTAAAAAAAACAGAGGGTTGTGCTGCAAAGGAGAAAATATTTGAAAATTCATAGAAAATAAGATGTGTCTGTGATGGTGAGATATAACGATATTTTGACAGGGTCGAAGCATGAGAAGAGCGAAGAAGAAGAATTAATTTTCGAACTTCTCCAAATGAATGTGCAGTGTGCGATTCCTCTTTTTTAATTTTACAAAGTCTCAATATTATAACAGCTTCGTATAAAAGATTCCTATACTCAACATCCTGTTCGCCTTTAATTAGGGATTAAAAAAAAGGACAGAAGAAGAATTCCTCAGAAACTGAAGTGTGTGTCTTGACAGTATCGCTGGTAGATCTTCTGAGGCTCTTTCATGGCTTGGCAGGGTTCATCCTTTCAGCGTATTCCCTTTTTTCTTTCTCTGTTTGTACTTTGGCATATCCTCAGAAGTGATTAGAAACTAGAGTGAAAGAGAACTGACGTGCAAGAGATTAATACATACAGCTTCTTATGTAAAATCTTTAGTAAATGCAGAGATCTTTTTGTAGTTTCTCTGTGTAGTCGTTTTGAGACACAGAAACAAAAAATGTCTCATGCTCTCATTAGTAAATGTACATTTATGTTTAACTGCATATAAGCAGCAGGTGGTAATTTAATTGGGGTGTTTTTCAACACGGAATTATCTGTGTGATTGTGGCTGCGCATGTGTGCGATAAGTGTGTTTATGCACACACTTTGATTAAGAATGAAAGTCGGGCAGTGAGTGACAAATTAGGGGCAAGTTTTAATTCACTGGCCACCAAAGGAAATTACAATCAAATACGCACGCACGCACGCACACACACACAGAATGAGAAAAAGGGAGAGATATAAACAAATTATTACAAAGGGGAGGAGATTAGAGAAGAAATGAGTTTACTCACACACCATGACACTGATTACTCTTTGAGACAAATATGTTCGCCCCCTCGTGACAGTTCATGACTTGAATATATTGTACATAATATAGTAGAGGTCAAATCACTGAAATACATGTGGATGGCCTTGTACTTAGAAGGCACTATCATGTGGAAGATATGTCTGTGAAGGTTCTCAGTCATCCAGGTCATCGGAGCTTGCAAAGAAACGCGTCTGGACTTCTTTAAGTTAACTTAAAGAAGTCCAGACGCGTTTCTTTGCAAGCTCCTTTGATCATGTGGAAGAGTTTGAGTTGTTTGGAGTTACAATATAGATCTGATGCAGAATCTAATTCATGTGTATTTTAGACTGCTGGTTTCAAAGTTTTTTCCTCTCCAGACTCTGTATGAGGTCAATGACAGTGGAAGGACTTAGGTGGTCACCTTGGGGACACAACTATTGGCTGTCAGCACAGAAGCCTCACCCATCTACTGTTCGAACTGTCTGTTTGTCATGGGAAGCCAGTCAGACTCAGGTTTGCGTAAGGTGAACTGAACTTTCTTGGACATTTCATTTTCTTTTTCTGTCTATTAGTTTTCAGGAATAGTTTTCAATGCTTCTTGAAGAACATCCGAAACTCTTCTTTGGATGTTGCCACACTGCTTCAGTGATGTTGAGGTCTGGGCTCAAGGGAGGCCAATCCATGACTGATAGTGTTCCACTGTGTGTTTTTCTGTCCAGATATGTTTTTACTGTATTGGCAGTAAATAAGTATTACCAGCTTTCCAGATGGTCCTGCATGGTGGACCAAAATCTGATATTTTTGTTGTGTTCATAATACCATCACTTCTGACTAGATCTCCAGCACTGCTAGCAAAAATGCAACCCCAACCATGACCAAGCCTCCACCGTGTTTTACAGATGGCTATAGACAGTCACTGCTGTACTTTTGTCAAGTTGCCTGTTTTGTGTTGACACAACACTGGTTCATTCCTTTTTTATGTTTCAATGATTAATGGATCGGTATTAATTGAATGAACAAAAACAAAAAAGAATATTCCTCTAAAATGGTCAGGTACAAAAGCTGGACAGAAATTGAATGAAAAATAGAACTTTTCCATTCAATTTCAATTCAGTTTAATTTCATAGTTTTGTTTCTATTATCTTTATTCATATGCCATTGCCCACATTTCAGATTAAATTGCACGTAATGGAGTATCTGTTCTTGCACGAATACATTCAATTGGCTTTGGTTTTGTTCATGAACTACATTAAAATTAAATTCTAAAATTTTTCGGGGATTATTTAGTCAACACTTGATTGAGTGTGAATGAGGAAATTGAAACGTTTAAGCCTGTTGAGCTACATCCACCGAAGCTACTTTAGAGGACTCTAAAGTATTTTGGGAGGGTGCTATTTTTTGGATAGACTGAGGCTGAGGAAGAGTGATTTGGGTATAAAAGAGTGGACCTGAGTGGACTTGTTTCATCCTATATTTTGAAATTTCCACGTTCTAGGGTGTGAGGAAAAATCTACAGAAAGTCTACTGAAAGACTTGCAACAAATAAAGAGACTCAACAACTGCCACTCTGATAGAACAAAACCCCAAACACAGAATGTACCACGAAGCAGGTCAGCCAGCCGCTAATTCTTATTTAACTCTGAAAATGGGATAATAATGATAATGAGTATGATTACCAAAATGGACGTCTTGGAGCACAATTATCTAAACTGTCCATCACAAAGAGAAAAAAGGATTCTGTGCATTTTTTGCACGGGCCTGTGTGTTACAGCTTACAGTACTACACTGTAAATGAACTGGCATTAGCATCAACTGAAAGGGGTAGCACTGGGGTTGAAGGGAGCAGGTGAAAATCTCACTTTGAATCATTTCCCCTCCCGGTCCCTGCCATTGTTCCTGTCCTCACACATGGCAGAGGCAGAAAGAAAGGAGCCTATTATTCCGGCCCAAGCCTGTTCTCCTCATTTATCGTTTAAAGAGGGGGAAGAGAGGGGGAATATTCTGATGGAAAGCAGGGCCTCTGTGGCAGCCTAGCAGTTGTGTGCCAGCTGAAAAGACTCCGCGGGCTGAAGCTGCGGCGGTGCCCACCACCTGCCGAGCTCTTTCTCCTTCATCTCTCCCTGGCTCTCTGCTCTCTTTCTCTGCCTTTCACCATCAACTGCTTGGTGACTCAGCAGTCCAGGTTCAATTCTCTTGTGAGGCCTCACAAGAGAAGAAAAAAAAAAGAGAAGGGCACAAAAACAGAGAGAGAAGATTAATTTCTTGAGTGGGAGAGTGAAAGCGAGAGAAAAGAGGTAGGCAGATACATAGGTACTGTTTTTCTTTTATGCATTAAAAGGGAGACCTAAGCTGCACCTGGCTCAGGATTTGGGAGTGATTTTCACAACTGTTAAAAGTGGAAAAGATTTATCTAACTATGCTGCAAAAATATGCACTTTCAAGAGCGTACATGCTACTTTAAGTTAGTATATCTTATACAGTTCACCTTTTCCGCCCCTGTTTTGGCCTTGTGCTCCTGCCACAGCTGCAACACAGACCTTGGATATACTCCCAATGCTATATAAACAGACCCACTGAATTTAAGATCAGGTATTGATGCTCAGAGTGCGCTCAGCTCCCATCAATACTGATGGGTTATTGATGAGGGAGTGAGTGAATCCTTGCACCGCACCGTCATGAGACCTGTACTGGCAGGGAGACATCTGTGTGTGTGATGAAATAATGAGACAGAGCTACAGCAAGGTGTTGTCATAAATACGTGTCCACAATCACGCTGCAAAAATCAATGAAATCCCACAAAATGGAGATATAGTATACATTGCCTGCAGCCTTGCACTTTTGTGCCAAGACCCCTGTCTTCCCAGTGGGACGTGATCCTCTACCCAGTTCCCTGAGGAAGAAAGAGGGCATAGTTAACTGCAGGGATGGAGGGAACAGCCCCACAGGCACATGCTGGGAGATGAAAAGATGCAACTATGAAAAAGAGAAGAAGCGATTCAAGCAGAGGATAAACAGGACAGAGCTTTGTATGAGAAAGGAAAGCAGCACTGAATCAACATTTCCCCAGATCTCCCCCCAGCTCTACCAGGAGCATCTTCGAAAGGCTCTTCAGACAACCTGGGGCTGTGCAGCATTAATTCAACATATTATTAATATTTGATGTGCATCAAAACATTGAAGATATATGCACATGTTGAGAATTCATACATTTTACCTGGGGCGGATTCATACGCTTTCATGGGTGAGTTTTATTGGTCTAGTCTCTAGGTAGCTGGTGTATTTATCCATTCATCACATGAACTTTATAGAAAATGCTTTGCATACAGTTTCATAAATCTCGGCGCCAACACAAACTTCACCTTTGCTTTAAATTGTACTGCAGAAGTTCACAAAACTGCACAAATCTTAATATATCTTTATACAGGAGATTTTTCAAAGTTTTTTTAAACCCACATAAGACTAAAATTTATTTCAGCATTGATAAAATTTTGTAACAAGGACAGCACTTGTGAAAATCATTTTACATCTCTCTGATAAATACTGAGCTAAAATAAGCACCCTGTAGTTTGCTCAGCGCAGAGACGCAGCAGTTCAGCCGGGCACATTTGTTGCCAGATTGTTGCAGTCATGCCAAAATGTAGCAGTGTTGTCAGTACACAGTTGTTGAGATATGATCTCACTTCCTATAAAGACGATTTCAACTGTTTAATGGACAACTGAACACTGAATATCCACTTGACAATATTGCGACATGTCTGTAGATCATCAGTGCCAAATTTGGCAAAAATCTGGACAAATTGTGGCCAACGAAAAATGTTTGAAGTGGAAATCCAATGAGTGGAAATTGGTTTCATGGTGGACTTTGACCTGTGCTTGACTGAATACATCCAACTTTTTGTAAAAAATAAATAAATAAAATAAAAAAGGTGCAGACATGAAACATGGTGAAAAAAATTAGGCAGTGTGTGAAGTTTCTAAACCTTTTACCATTAAGTTCTGGGATCGGCCTCAGACTGCAGCAGGAGGTGAATAAAGTAGATGTAGGAGTCGTTATAACTTCTCACAGTTACCTTATATGTACTTTGCAGATACACTGGTGGTAAAAGCAGCAACCTCTGGGTCTGAAAAAAATAAGATAAGGTAAAAGTGCAAAGAACAAAGAGCCCCCCCCCAAAGAAACAAACAAACAAACAAAAAACAAAACCTGGTACAGTTTACTACAATAATTACATTTTGGAGACACTGAACTGATCGTTTTAACCTTTTTATAGTTGAACGTATGAGCTACAGTTAGATTCAACTGTTTAGCCTGTTACTTAGCACTGATTAGCAGGTTTCATATCTATACGCCACACCCACACAGTTTATGGTTACAGCTTGCTAACCAAGCTCACCAGCCTTAGCTGATAACTGAGCACTGCACCCTCTCATCTTATTATGGTCACTTTTGGCACCAGAAAGCAAATATGGCAACAGCCAAAGGTCACGTAACAATGGTTATGCCTATCTTACATATGCAGTTTATGGTGTTCTCATATGACTTTCAGCAAGATCACCGATATATGATTGAATAAATTCTCAAAAAAGCTAATCTATTCTGGACATTGAACTTTAAACAAAGCTAGGGCCTGGGGCAGGACCACAGTCCATTCATCTGCTTAGTATCAGCATTCAGACCAGAAGGTCATCTGGCAGTGGAGATAGAGTTAGGCGTAGGTTTTGTGTGTGGCTTAGTGTGTATACAATTTATAACAGACATTGTCCATTTCCCTGGCTCAACATGGGCAAGCCAGTCAACTCTCATCCACATTCCTCAGATTATAGAAAGCCATCCCAGACAAGCAGAGGCAAGTCTGGACCCACCTGGGCAGACCCTGGTAAATTCCACTCATGCTCGCAGACCCACTAGATAAGAAAAACTGGGGAGAAGTGGGGGGCATTTTTGTGAATGTCTCTCTTTGCTGTTCCCCAATAAATAAACCAATTAAAAAAGCACTGTATTCAGCAGAGGTGCCAGACTGTTTTCAAGGAGCCAAAACTGCACTCAACATGAATGACCCCTGGCTGGCAGACAAGCCCTCCATCCAATCTTTTCTGTGGGTAAGGTCCACTCTGTACCCATCAACCCCCCTCTGATCTCACTATTGTGTTAGCTTGGCGCTGATGTTAGTGGAGAGAGGGGCTCTGATGGGGGAGGGCTGGGTAGGGCTATCGACACCAGGGCCATTGTTTCTCAGCGACCCCCATTCAGGGTCATTTAGCATGTGACACCTCGAGGGGCACAGTGCAATACTAATGGCACAGAGGATAAATAAATGTGCCAGCTCCCTACACTCTGACCTGAGCCCAGATCACAAGAAATACTAAGGCAAAATAGATAAGGGGAAAGTGAGATTATGGACTTGCTATTGGGAACAAGGGGAAACAGAACAGAAGGAAGGCAGTGGGAAAAACCGCATAGACAAAGCGGTTTGAGGAGCTCATCTGCATACCTGAAGAGGGTGGGTCAGTGAGAATGTGTGATCTATCACACTTCCAGTGTAAGTGATGGGCAGGCTAGAAGACCTTTAGTGCCAGGAATGTTCATGGCATGAAAGTAATATGAGAAAGTGACATTGTTAAAGAGGCTGTAAACAAGCTGAACAAGACTCACCCAGTTTATCAAGGCTGGGTGTGTCCTAAATGCAGGAGCTCGACATGATGGGGAAACACCCATGAAAGAATGGAGGGGTAGGGTGCCTACAGGTCACAATGAGGTCCTGGCAGGAAATTAAACCCCAAGTCCTCAATACTATGTTTATTTTGTTTATATATTTTTTTGCTTACTGATATTAATATTGCATTGTTAGTGTTGCACAGGCATCATGGTCAGTCTTTTCACGTGACGTTTTGGCAAGAAAGCGAACCCTGACCTAGGGCTTTAGAGAGTACCTGTTAAGTTGTTAACAACTGTTATTTATATCTTTGAGTTGGTGATCAGGAAAGTTTTCCTGTGACCACATGCTGAAACTAGAGTCTTCCTGTGGTTGGCATTTCTCCTCAAGAGACATTTCCTGTTACCACATAACACACTTCTTTCCTCTCAGTGCTCCACCATAAACAACTGAGGCAGCAGAAAACTACAAATGCAGATAGCAATGTATCAGCTACACAAGAGGTCTGACAATCTCTGTCACCAAAATGAAAGGTTCACAGAAGCAAGAAAATGGTGAGAAAAGGTAGGAATTTCAAAGTGAAAAGAGGTCCACCAATTAATGTTGTGAGCTGCAATTAATTAATAATTATAGTGGGGCTTTTTTCACTCCCTTCTCCTTTTCACTTTACTGGTTCTGGGTTTCTAACTATAATCTGAGAGGGAAGCTGCCAACAGGTTTTCATTTCGAAGGAATGAGCTAGACCTCACATGTCATTCACCGACTTCGACATGTCTGTCGAATATACATAATTTATCTAAGGTAAAGCGAACGGTGTAGGAATACCTGAAGGGAGATGTTAGCCTGGGAGATTATGATCTATGAACAGGATCACTTACGCCAACACGGCAGCAGAAACTTCTTAAGAGAGGAAGTCAAAAAAGATGAAGTATAACTCAAACACAGTCTTGGTTTTCAATCAAGCTTTTAATGAAAAGATCATAAAATAACAGTTTATTTTTCCTCACTGCTGTACATTAAGACTGCAAGGTTATGAGTGCTGAGGTCAGCTGTATTACACTTTATGACACTTTGAGTTTGCGAGCCACGCCGCTGCACACGGCTGTGGCTCTGACCTGAATAAGAGCTCTCTGAGGAGTGGAGATAAAGACAGAGAGAAAGAGAGCCCAGCCTGGGTGCTGCCAAAAGCCACAAAAGGTGAGAGAATCTCACGTTAAACACTAGTGTATGAGCATGTTAGAAGTCCAGACGGTAGAACGTGTGTTTACATTGGTGAAGGTTTATGCACATGCTTGCTGAAGTGTACCTGGGCGTATACACTTTTGCATGTGAAGTGTGTTTGCCAAGGGGGAGGCCTTCTTGCCCTTTAATTATTTATGACCAAAGTCCCTACATGTCCATTCGCGAGCCTCTCAGGCCATGGATCCTGATCCATTATTGAGAGGCTGTTCCCGAAGAAAACCTAAGAGAAAAGGTCAATACGCCCGCTTTATGGGCAACTCCACTAATCGACTCTTCAGTATTTCTTAGCAGCTAATTATGTCTTTCCATTAATGTAGTGCACATGAAGGTGACAACGTGCCTTTAAAAATTAATAAACATAAATTAACAGTTATGGATGAAAATACGCTGCTAGAAACTTTACTTCAAAAACAGGATATTCTTGTTACAGAAGGACGGCAGAAAAACAAGAAGTCTAAAGGTAATGGCAAGAGAGTGCATTTCTGTAAACACAAGCTTTGAGGTAATTTGGTGTGTTCAGTTTATTAGTCACAGAAAGTACAGTAAATACTGAAAAATTCAGCAAGGAGCGAGACAAAGTCCACTGTGTGGTAACCGAAATAACACAGGATCAACAGGCTAAAGCCAGGGTCTCGTGTGCGTTTGAGATAAAGCAAGGGACAATAAAGCTAATAAACAGGGTTTAATGGCACTGGAGGCCATTTTAAAAGTGGCTTTGGTTAAGTCTGTCAAGGTAAGAAGAAGAATCTCCATAATAACTAGACAGACCAGCCCCTCTACTAGAGAAAATGCCTGGAGAGGATGGCAGAAGTTAATGGCGACGGAAAATGAGATGGAAACTTGGAAGTTTAAAGCCGAGTACGGTCTCTCTGGTGAGTTTCCCGCTTTGAATATGTCACTTTAAAGCTTTTTTTAAAAAAAACAAAAGCAACTGCATATTGATATGGTAGCTCAACAAACACAGCAACATAGATGAGGTAAGAAGAGAAAGAATAAACCGTCAGTTAAATCGGAACTGATGGGAGAGCATCTGGGTTTTCCCAGAGACCTTGAAAAACATACAAAGTGCACTTAGTAAAGCTATCGTATTCAACGTTTCTAAAAATCCTCTGATGTTAAACTTACAGATACTAAAAACATTATGTAGTTAAATTTTTTAAAAAAAGGAGTAGCGGCAAGTGGTTTAATAGAAGAAATGTAACAATGGGTGAGAGGAAAACGACGGCTGAGAGGAGAGATCTGTGGGTTACGTGCACATTTCTGCTGTGTGTTTGTTTGTTTATTTAAAATATACATAAAATGTCAGCAGGATGGCAACACCCAGGGAAAGCAAGCTCGAACAGATACAGTAGCCTCTGCGCTGCACAGGCAGGGACAGAGTCCTGTCTGTGTCCACAGAAACACACACACACACGCGCACACACAGGGTTCACCTCCACTGGTGTGCAGTCATTCAGTGAGACCTCAAGAACAAATGGGCGAAAAAAAATGTAATTAAAAAAATAAAAAATAAAACCCATAGTGACTTACTTGAACTAAAAACCCTACAGACTGTCAGGTATTACCGAGCAGATAATTAATGCCATAGACCATTTTGTTTTTGAGTTTATAAAAAAAATTTAAAAAAAAGGAAACGAAACAAAGAAAAGAAATTCGATTCTCCCACAAATAAGGTCAGCTTCACAGATTGTGGTTAATGGCTATGTCTTGTGTCTTAGTTTTGATTCTCAGCTTGAAATCCTCAAAACAAAAAAACAAAACAAAAAAAAAGGGGGGGTCCTGCCTCCACCTCAGTCTCACACACTGAGCAAATTCTTTGAAAAAGGTGAGGGCAGGCCCAGAAATAAATACATTCATCACTGACAATAGACATTTGATAAAAAAAAAAAAAAAAGAGAACACTGTCAATAAGTGTTTGCACCAACTTTGTTTGAGGCTCAGCCAGCCAGAGTTTTGTGCTGCTTTTACCCACAGAACACAGGCAGCTTTAAAAAAAAAAAAAGTTTCAAAACAACATCATAAAAGCAGAAAACTGACAATAACATTCACAGTTAAGACTACCAGATAGGCTTGTTTACATGCAGTGAACAAATCAAAGCTACATTCTCCAGGTTTCAAGAACCGCCAGCATAAGAGATGTACCACGTCGGACTACGAAAACAACCCAAAATATTCAAGCATCATTCACCCACCCCTACATATTAAGAGACCCAAGCAGCAGAGGTATTCCTCGAGTGTATTTGGGTAAACAAAGACACAAACATTGAGCTAAAGACCCTGACTAACAATGCCTTTTGATTAATACGTCAAGGATGCACAGCCCACCCCCCCACACACACTTTCTGTGGTCCCATCTGAAGACAGGCCAGAGGGCAGGAGGATTGGGGCGCAGGGTCATCCCAAAGCCAGCTGGCAGGGAGGGGAGGGGTGGGGAGTGCCCCTAAAACCACACACCCTCCCCTTAATTGAATATGCAGTAGTTCACTCCATGTTTAACGCTATGCTTTTGTTTTGGCAGCAACCTCTGTGGAAAAGCATCTTTCACAAAAAAAAAAGGAAAAGAAAAAATGATAACGCACACAAAACCATCTCCCTAACTGGCCGAGCCTCGACTGAGGTCTGTAAAACTGTAAAAGTTTATGTAAACAATGAGATAAATACATATGTTTCTTTTTAGAGCCACACATGGTTCCATAATCATTCAAATGTGCTTTGGTTTAAAAAATAGTTTGTGGATTTGGGTATGAGCTTTTTTTTTTTTTCCCTCCTTTTCTTCTTAGTTCTTTGTACAACGTTGCAACTATTTCTGAACATAGTGTGTTACTAACTAAAACGTAGACTTGTTTTGAGCTGCCTCACCTTTGTCAAGGCTTTTTGTGTTAGTTGAAAAAAAGTAGCCCCCTGTTTGTCTTAAATATGAAACTAGTGTTTTGCTTTTCCCGTGATCAAAATACAGAGAAATTGATACAATGCTATATTTTACAAATGTAGCTGAGAGTCTGCATTCACAGATGCAGAACAATCCCTGAAGTATTTGAATAGTAGTAGTAATAGTAGTAATAATAGTAGTAATAGTAGCATGGTCACAGTTTGGAGTTCGTAGTATGTTTTTTTTCCTTTTTTTTTTTCTTCGTTACGTCGAACAAGCAAGCATTCAAATGCAGCTGCAAAAACCTTTGCAGAGATGGCTAGAGATCGTGTAGTACAAAACACCTTTTGCATTACAGACATTACACTGTACTGCAGTAAGGGCTGCGAGTACAACAACGTTTGAAGGCAATGCATTGTGGACTCCCTCTTCGGCTAGAAGAGGTCACAAGCAACAATGAATCAGGCGATAAATAACACGTTTGTGGATCTAGGAATGGGTGGGTGGGGATTGAGGAGTGTGAAAAATTCAGATGTACCATGCAATCACTAAACAGCAACTGCCTAACAACAAGACACCAACATCCAACATAAGTAACAACTCTGGGAGCCCAGGACGCAGGTACCTTAAAACGGTAGTGATGTTTGTGTAACTGTAGCTGCATCCCTATAATAATCAAACATTTCACAGACCATAACATGAGGACGAAAAGGAATTACAAAAAAAATAATCATGAGGACAGGTAAACCAACATAACAGAGGAATGCCTATAAAAAAACCAAACTTGTAGTGAGGGTTCATACTCTACAGTGTTACTGTTAAGAGGCGATACACTGGACAGGTTTGAGTGAAACAGAAGAGACAACGGGGGGCCATTCTCAACTTGTCATTGTTTACAATGAGGTAAAGCTTGAAATAGTTTAAAAATAAGTTAAAACTAATTCTGTGATATAATGGAATACAATCAGGAACAAAAGGATGCCGCAAGAGACCGGCGAGTTGTCCAGCTGTCCAGTGCATCTCTGCTTCTCCCTTCTTATTACAAGTTTTCACATGTCTGGCTCACAAAAAAACAAAAACAAAACCAAAACAATTAAGTTGAACTTCACATTAAAATTCTGATTATATTTTCTATCTTTTTTTTTCCTTTTTCTTTTTTGGTCTGAACAGAACACATAAAATGTCATCAAGTCCTGTTTTTAAAGTCAGGGAATATAAAGTGATAAGGACTCTGGATATAAATGAAAAGGAAACAGGAAACATGTTTAGGGAACATGTTTTTGTTTGTTTTTTTAAAATAAACTTTACCAATTTTTTTTGGGTGGTAAAGTTTACATCATACCAGCCCACCAATCAGCACAAGCTTTCCTTGCAATTCACAAGAACCTTTGTCAGTCATTGGCCAAAAACTCCATCAAAAGAGTGGATTTCTTTCTCTGGACTTTGAATATAATTCATAATTTGTTTTATACAGCAAAAAGAAATCAAAAGTGAAATAATTTAGTATGCTATATATCTTAAGTACATCTTTTTAAAAACTTTGGTTATGAACTTGTCTAGCAAAGTTTGTTAGTTAGCTCTGTTCTCCTCAACATTCATAAGATCTTTGGAAATCTATATCTCTAAACTAACCAACTAAGCACTATTTGCTCCAGGCTGGAAGCTACAGTACACTTTGAAGTGGAGCCACAATGAACAGGGCACCCAAAAGCTATATCTGACAAGTACAAACAACAGCTAAAAACAATATTAATGTGTAAAATCTATAAGCATTAAAAACCTGTGTTGAGAGATGGGCAGGTTAAAGCATTAGATAAAAACTTACCATAATCTACACACTTTTTACAATTAATTACATAGGAACTTTCAACTAATCAACATAGAGTTTGTAAGAGTAATCAGAGGTAGAGAGGTCACAAGCCTACATAAATAGACTTTTCTTTTTTCTGAGGGGAGGAAAGCTATACAGACAGAAAAATAAACGTACCCACTGAACATAACGCTCAGTCTAAAAACACCCTCTTCACCTTATCCCCACGAAACCACCCGCCCCGCCCTGCCCTGCCCCAACCCAACCCAGATCCCTCCCCTCCACAAGAAAAATCCCAAGACCTTCCAGTTTAAACATTCACTGAAACATGACAAGTTGTTTAAGCAAAAAACAAGTACCTCAAGGGTTCATCTGTCCAACCAGGTTTCATTCCTGGGAGCACTAGCAGGCAAATCTGAAAACAATGAAAATCTTCTCTATATTAATGCAAACAGCTGTAGAGAAGAGTGTTTGTCATCTGTGAAACAAAAACTTAAATCAGTGTCCTCCAACGTGAACCTTCTTTCAAGAACTTCCAGTTAAAGCATGGAGATGGTCCCAAACCCAGTTACCCCTCCTCTTAAGCCCCTTTCAGACATGTTTTCTGAGTGCCTCAATGAGCACACCAAGTTACTTCTCTGTAAAAGTAGTGACAGAATTCGCATTAGATACCGTTTATGTGTAGCTTTTAACACAGCAGAAGTCTGAATGCATGCAGACATGAGATTGTGACTGAACACCTGCGTAGATGTGTGTTGCTTAGCCCATAAGAGAAACAAAAACATGCACATAACTGCATTTTATCCCACCAGATCTGCTTCTTTGTGGTAGTAAGATGAAAACAATTACTCTCTAATACAGTTTGCTGTTCCCAATTCTGAGGAGAGATCTTTCTGGGGGAAAGCGGTGGCGTACAGTCCATGCAGCAGCACTATTTAGCAGGCACACTTAGTGTCAGTGGCAAAGAGAACTACAAAAACAAAATTAGCAAAGAAAAAAAAAATTACTTTTCTGTGTTTGTTTTTGTTTCTAAGATTTTACATTGTGTTCCTGAGTGCACTGCTTTCCTTTACAGTAGTACAGTTTTGCTCCTTGCCAAAAGTTCAAGCTCTTTATTTCTAATGGCCCACCACCTCAACTCTTTTCAAGCTTTATTTTTTACAATTATATTCAGATTTAAATGAAATCCTCTGTAAAAACTGTGTATAGTTAGATTTATTTTACACAATCATTTGGAAATAACTGTGCAAAATAAATACATTTTACAATACTGACCAAAATAATCATGATTGGGATTTTTGCCAAATCTGGAAATTCTCTTCATCACCGTCACATCTATGACGGTATAACTGTGAGAAATATGGATGTAGAAGTCATCATGTCTGTATGCCAGAAGGCCATCACTTTAACAGATTGGGTAGCGAGCAATGTTACATATCCCATGTCTGAAAAGGGCTTTATATACAGATACCCATCACCAACCAACACAACGAAGCATATAAAGCTGTCAGGGTTAAAATAATCTTTTTGCTGAATTATTGCCAGTATTGTTTGCACGTGTGTTTTTTTTTGGTCAAAGTAGCACTGGAGTACACAGGGGACTCTTGAGTCATCTGAAAACTTCAGAGACTCAAAGGTAGAAGAGAGAAAAGCTGCTGAAGGGTATGAAGTGAGAGGCTTGACATTATATCAGTACCCACATTCACATTTAACAGACCAGACGTTATGCAACTCCACCATTGCTTTGTGACTTTGGAGAGAGACAGCAGTTAACTGTCCCTTTAGAGCTCCTGAGAGGTGAGCAACTTAATCCTTGCATCAACAAGATCCCACCATCACCAAGAGCACACTGTGGCTAACTGCTACATCATTCACTTAGCCAGGGCATCATAAACTGGATTAATATGTAGAACTATGTGTATGTGTGCATTTCTTTGCTTTTGCGATGGAGAAAAGGTTTGTATTTTCTATTCCCAGAGTTCTTTGGCTTGATGCATTTCTAAGAGGGTGAGGTGTGCATTCTCAGGTGACTGATGAGGTTGCGCTGCTGGGTAAACTTCCCCCCACATAGCTGGCATTCATACGGCTTCTCTCCAGAGTGGACACGCATGTGCTCTGTCAGACGGTACTGGCGTGTAAAGCGCATGCCACACTCTTCACATGCAAATGGCTTCAGGCCGAGGTGGCTACGCATGTGGCGTGTCATGGTTCCCCTCTGGGTGAACATTTTGCCACAGATGTTGCAGGGGAAAGGCCTGGTCAGCCAGTGGCTCTTTTCATGTTGTCTCAGGGTTGCTGGGTCTTTGTAGCTCTTACTGCACACTGTACACTTGAACGGGCGCGTTTCAGAACCAAAGGTAGAAGGACCTACAGTGGCAGAAAGGTCCTCGGCCTCCTCCTCATCTTCCTCTTTCACAAAGGTTCCTCCCTCCTCTTTGATGTAGAGCTCATCCTCAGTATGCGTCTCCACATGAGCATTGAGCTGTTCAGAACTGGGGAAACCCTTACCACAGGGAATACACACATAGAGGTTGTCTCCAAATGCTGGCTCAAAACCTTCCTGCCTGTACACATAGTTGGCGCTGTGGTGCCCCCCTGCTGTTCCCCCTCCACCTCCTGCAGTCTCTCCATCACTCTGACCACTTTCCTCACTGTGATCCTGGCCATTCTCTCCTCCTTCTTCTTCGTCCTTACACTGGAAGGACTGGTCAGATGTGAAGCTGTTCCCACTGCCACCTCCAATCCCAGATGAGCGGCTATCTTTAGGACCAACAATTACCCCATTAACCAGGGGCCTGCTGTGATCTTCAGACTTCAACCCTGAAGCCTCTTTCTTAGGCCATTCATTCTTCCGAGCTCCCTGTCGGGACTTTTTCTGTGGTGGAGGACCCTCTGGCTGGTTTTGGATTTCCTCTGAGGTTTTAGAGGAGGAGTTGAGGTCCATGGTCTCTGAGATGCAGGTGTCTGCACCCGGCAAGGTGGTAGATGAATCATCCAGTGAGGCACTGTTGGTTGTCGATACTGAGGCAGATTGAGGGGATCCTTGGGAGTTGCTGTGTGGGCTGAGGGCATCTGTGGCTGTGCCCGCAGAGGGTGGACTCTTCTTGGAGAGGTCTAGACCAAGGTCCGGTTCCCCCGCACTTCCTCCGCTGCTGAGGTTACCATTACTGCTTCCATTCCCCCCATTCCCGTTCTTCCCAGAAGTGCCAACAAACATCTCGTCATCTGAGAGCTTGTCCCGAAGGCCTTCATCTGGCTGTGGCTGGTCGGCATCGGAAGGGGTTGGAGGATAGTGGTTATTGTGGCCAGTAGGGGTAGAAGAGGAAAGCCGCTGGTTGTTTAGACGTAAGCGGCTAAGGGGACCTGGAGTGGAGGGTTTACCTGGCAGGGGTTTCCCACCATTGCGCTTAAGCTTCTTTCTGCACAGAGCAGCAAGGTCGTGGAGCTGGAGGTAGCTGGCTGCAGTTAAGAGGGCACTGAAGTTCTGCTCATTGCTCTGGTCTGATGAGGACAGTAGCTTCCCAGTGTAGATGAAGTCAAGAACTTGTCTGAATACCGAGGGGTTAACCATCTCTGTGTCGAGGTTGATGAGGTTGTCATGGAGGACCAAAGATTTAAAGTAGATGCTGCTTGCCGCCAGGATGTTCTTGTGGGCACGGAAGAGTGCATTCTCCACCACAATGATAACATCACACAGGAAGCCCTTGGCTCTCTGTTGGTTGAGTTGCAGCAGCAGTTGTTTGGCATGATTTGGCAGTTCCATTTCCTCCGTCCTTCTTTCCCCTCTCTCTCGTCTCTCTCTTCCTACACGTGCACCACCTCAAGCTGAAAGAAACAAAACAAGGAGGTGATCAGTATTACATTAAAAAAATTGTTTTATTACACTGAAACCACATAAAAATAATGGGTTATTGAGAAAAGAAATAAAGAGTGGTGTTTCTTAACAGATAACGCAAAAATCAATAGTTACTGGCGTTGGTAGTGGATGAGGGGCAAAAAAAGGCTGAATAAGCAATGTGCTGTAAAGGCTTAGCTAACGCTTCTCTAATGGCAAAATTGAGCTCACTGGGAAATTAGCAAACTGTTAGCAGTGCATGCCATATAATCACACAGCTGCTTAGAAACTGGAACCTTCTCTGTGTCCGACTTTTCTTTTTAAACAAACTGTAACCCTACATGGATCAAGTTCTGACTGTACACATTACCACTTATCTGGCACAAAGGCCGTAGGGGTGGAGGACAAGAATGGGTAAAGTAACTTCTTTCCTAAGTTGCCTCATTCCACTATCTCACCAGAGTAACTAGTTTCGATGGGATGCCCTCTCTGGAAACTCAGCTAACTCTAGTCTCCATTAGGTCATGGTAATGTCAGCCCTGCCCTATTGTCTGGGGGTTGGAGATCTGTGGCAGGGCAGAGCAGGGCTGGGGGGGGGGGGATTAGGTGACACCTGAGCAGGAAAAACTACACAGGAGCTTGGGCAGGAGAGGTGGGGGAGGGTGTGGCCCCAAGGCAAGGACAGCACCACTCGATCCTCCAGAGGGGCCCTTATTTATGGAAATAGGACGAGTGAATCCAATTCACTGCTAAACAACATACTGATGACCTAATGGTACACACCACAGTACTTCTATTTCTAGTTTTCTCTACAAACACACATTTTGTGTTAATGCAATAGATGCAAAACGTCTGAGGGCAATATCAGTGGTATGATTTGGTTGAGGCAGCAGTCTGTCCATGTTTAACGTTCCCTCAAAGCCACAGGCAAGCTTAGACAACACAAATTTTCAATAACCACAGCAGGGTATGCCATACTACAAGAGATTACAATCTAAGACAAAGACATGTTTAATTCAAGTCGAACACATGTAGAAATTGCCATTTTAAGTGCCAAGCAAGACCTTTGAAATCACATTTAAAAAACACCCAGCACCAAGGGTTGAAATGGATCTGCATATTGTTTAGTGATTGCAGTGTGCACATCTCAAACAGTGGACGAATCAACATTTGAATTAAATTTTTTTTTTTTTTTTTTACTATAAATAAACAATAACATGGTTTAATTTGTGAAAAATCCTGACTCTAACTATGGGCAAAAATACCAGCTGATATCAATATTGTGCACAGATCACCAGATTAAAAAAAACATTCTAGAGTTAAGACACCAGTAAAAGAGGAGACAATATTAATATTGATTCAATAATATGAATTGACCAAAACTAACCAAAATAATGACATACCTAGTAACTATCGACCGAGGTAGTTACATTTGCTCTATAGTTTAACTTGAACTTATTCTAGGTTAATATTTATTAAGCATGATACCCTTAGATACCTTTTAGTAAAATTAAGGCACACATTATCAAAAAAAAAAAAATCTGAATTTCTCTCCTTGTGTGTACCATCTCCTTAACTTAACTTCAACAATCATACAGCTTCTGTATAATGCTGTAGGTATGAGATATGCACTAGCAGGAAAAACAGCAACGAACAGCTGAAAGCAACAAACTAAATATCAGGTACTCATAACGACACAGATTACTACTGGGA
The DNA here is from genome assembly GCF_056152115.1 of Neolamprologus brichardi. Classification (NCBI taxonomy): domain Eukaryota; kingdom Metazoa; phylum Chordata; class Actinopteri; order Cichliformes; family Cichlidae; genus Neolamprologus; species Neolamprologus brichardi. The sequence goes on from NC_142115.1 coordinate 27,882,218, forward strand.
TTTGACCTGGTCTTAGATCAAAGCAAAGCTTTTAAAGAATATTTCAGTTTGTAATAGATGTGAATTATCCTCAATTGTCCTCAAAACGCCATCAGGGCAAAAGCACAAGTTAAAATTCAAGTAACTGTATCTGTTTAAAATAGTTTTAACTGCACAGTAAGTAAGCACAACTAAGAAGTCCATCACAGCGTTAAACAAAGACACACATATCCTGGCGAAGGCCCTCCAGTATCCCTTCAAATACTACAGAGAAAAACAAAGTACCACTAAAGAAGATGGCACACTAGACGTAAGAGACTTGTTAAGGATGGTAATGACCACCCATTATTATAGTCAAAATTAAACACCATCAAAGAACAAGAAGGTTAAAATTTTAACCTGGTAAAGAGTGCTGAGTGTATCCGGTATGTAGCCAAGCTGACTCTGTCACAGACTAGCTGATACAATCAGCTGAAGTGATCATTACCCCCAGGTCCAGGCCTGGGCTTGCCTCCTCTGCTTTGACACTTCTACTCACGATCTTCTTCCCCTCCCCCGTTTCTCCTCTGTACCTCTCCTTTCTCTTTATCTTCCAGCCCTCACCAGCCTTTCACCGGGCATGCAGACACATCCCAGGAACAGCTCACTGTCCTGTCCCCAATGTAAATCATAATGAGCTATTCTGAAAAGCATAACCCAGATGTGTTAATCGTAGAACAAGCTAGGGGAGTTTACGGCACTCAGCCCTGCAGGCGGTAATGGAGAAGAGGGCTACTAGAGAAAGAAGGGCCTCTACTGTGATGCCAGCCAGGAAGCCATATATCAAGTCTCTCTCTTAACATACATACACACACACACACACACACACACACACACGCACACCTCTGCAGGCTTTATGGGGGGATTCAAGAGGCTTTTCCAGCGGACCAACATAAAAGGGGGCTGGGCTCACAGTAGAGAAGCCAGTTCAGGAGAGAAAAAAAAAGAAAAGAAAAAAAAGCCCTCCCCCATCACCCTCCACCTCTCATCCCTCGTTCTCTCCCTTTCCTCCCCTCCATCAGCCACCCAGCTACCCTCTCCCCCTGGCCCCTCCATTGCTGTGCTGTGCCGGCTGGATTCCAGGGAGCCGCTAATGGATTATGGCTGATCTATATGCAGCTAGGGTAGGACACGTGTAGGCCCGGCTCACCTTCCAACGATGCTGCCCAGGAAAAGAGGCATGATACCACAGGGGACAGAGAGGCCTGCGCCATGAATGTAGCTCCAAGTGTGACTGCATGGCACCCTTTCCACCTAGAAACATTTCAATACTACAAACCAGACTGTTGTTCCTGTTTAACTCCGCAGTTAAAGTCAGGGATGATGTATCAACTGACAAAAACAGCAAAAAAAATAATATTTCCAGCATGTCAAAAGACTAGTTTCTATGGATAACATTAGTAAGTTAGAAAGCAGTAAAGTCTGCAGGGTTCGATCACCATAGTTTTAAGCCCTACGCAAAAAGGCTGGTAGCTCATTGGAGAGAAAGCATGATAGCTGGTTTAGAAGGGCTGTAAGAAAGACTTCTCTCTCTGGCTGAACATCTTACAACATACCAACTAAATTCAGCCCAGGGAGGTTGTTGTCTTTGAGCACACACAGTGGATCAGCTTACCATTCCCTGCAGTGTAACCTCGTCAAAAACTATGACACAATGATAGGGGCAAACTCATCTTTAAAAAAAAAAAAAGAAGAAGAAGAAACAAAGCGCCGTGCTACTTATCCTCAACCTTGACTTGTGTCAGGAGCCTGACGATCAGGAGATGAGAAGTTTACACACAACTCACAAACACGGCAAGGCTCATGCACGCGTGTGCAGATTTTGGAGTGTAAAGTAGAACGAGTCGAAGAGCCCTGGGCACTGAATTAATGTCAACCTTTGAATTAAAACTGGTTACACCTGAAATTTGGATGATCAGGTTTGACTTTATTTACCACCCCTGCTGCTGCTTACAATTTTCCAGCGCATGTATAGATCCAACGGCAAGTCGGTGTTCATGTAGCAAAGGTGACAGAGAGCTTTGGGCTATGGCACTAATCTCCTGAACACAGAGTAAAAAAGCCAAGAGAAGGCAGAGGTGAGCCAAAGTCCTGTGGTGCAATAACAAAACACACCCTACTGCTGTGAAAGGTCATCTGCTAACAACCAATAGAAATCAGGATTGACCAGGATTTTACATGCAACTTTTGTCTAATTGGGGCTTCTTTCACAGAGATTCGTTTAAGCGAGAGATAGTACTGGGTTTGTAGAACTGCCATCACACAACATCAGAACCTGCATAAAAGGATCAGTGGTAGAGACAGATAGGTAGGAACGATTGAAGTAGACACAGAATGAGAGGCAATCAAGGACAGGAGCAAAAGGCCTCACTGTGTGTGTGTGTGTGCGCGCGCACACACACACACACACAGAGTATGCTGGTGGGCAGAGAGAGTGGGGGAGGGGTTGGGGGGGATGGTACAAAGCCAGTTTGAAATACAAACACCAAGCAACCACCTCTGAGCCATTTCAACATGGCTGACACTGCTGCATGGGTAAGGCTGGTCCATGCAGGACTCATGGGTACGGCAAGGACCAGCTGTGGAAGGACAGCTCACAATAAAATGAGATTAAAGTAAACAGTTAGTTTAAAAAAAAAAAGAAAAAAAAAACTAACCACTATGTATGCTCTTAACAGACATTACATGTGAGCTACATACGAAACACATTAAAGATTTATCCGGTTGCTCTAAACCATTTCTGACAATGAATTAAATTATTTTCTTTGCAGAGCTTTGCAGCAGGGCAGCTCACAGTATTTTATTACAGGTGATATGTAATGCTAGTTAGTTATGCAAATGAACATAATCATTTCCATTTTAGTCTCATTTGATTGGTTACAAAGACGCACGTTGTTTTGTTTTTCCATCCTGCTACACGGCCTTTACACTGCATTACTCTATCACGCACACACATTTAAAACCTCATTTAGAACATCTGTTAGGCATATACATGATCCAAAAAAATCAGGTCTCTCCTGTTTCCATAAAGTTTCAGAAATCACATTACAGCAAAGGCTCCACAAAACTCAACTTGGTTAGATTCAGAAAAAGCTTCAGATTTACACAATAAACAACGGAAAAAAACATAACCTTCAATCTAAAACCTTTTTACAGTTTAAGTTTTAAAAAAAAAATCATTCACTTGTAGCAAGATCAAGTCTTTTAGGCAAGTTGGCAATGCAGGCATAAGACAGAATATAGAAGGTAAAGATGACATATGAAATTACTAGCTTCTGTCATTTCTTGAAATAGCCTGCCTATACTTGTAGGCTCAGTGGTAGATTTTTAAGTGCATCTAGTGCTGGATCCATTCTGGATGTAATCTTTTCAGAAAAGCTGCAGAGGACATATCCTGCTATTAGAAAAAGCTCAATAGGTCAAATCGGTTCTGTCCTGTTTTTGGAACATTCAGTTTTTCAAAACTGCTGGACTGCTGGGTGAACAGGTGCATGATTATAGTAAGTATATGAACTACAGTACCCTGACAGTTTGGGTGAACACTTCCAGTGAGAGGTTCAGCAGTTCAGCAAGACAAACAAGTCCTGCCCACAGTGCAGTGGAATGACAAGAACCTCATTCTGTTTATCACCGATCAGAAAGCTGTGGCCACATGTGTACATCCTAAAACCTTACACAGCTATGCTGGCATTTAGACCATAGATTGTCGTGTAACACCAGGGAAAAGGAGGAGGAGAAGTTTGCTGGTTTTTTAAAAAAAATTAGATTAAATCGTTTTTTCCTCACCACATACCTTTAAAACGGGAAATGAATCAATTTATTCTGTGGTATGAATTATATCTGGAGGTAATGTTAGCTAATAAAACAACAGCAACCAGTGCCAGATGAATTTTTATTTTATAAACTGTCATCAACTCATTTAATGCTCAAGGCAATATTTTTCCAAAATGGTACAACGTAGTGATCAAAACAACATGCTTAAATAGACAGGATGATTTAGTAACTCTAGTTTTTCAGCTGTTTTGTAAACGTGGGGTGTAGATGCAAGTGCAAGACTAAAAATACAGCGCTAGAAGAAAAATGTCATGTTGAGTAGTTATACTATCATCTTAGTCAAAATCAGTCCCTTACAGTTACAAAGAAATAAACCACTTATATGCAGACTTTAAATCTGTCTTTTTAATCTGTGTTTTTGCATTTTAACTTGTACTAACAGGAGAAACATCAAGTTGAATAACAAACGAATGTCTCTATAAATATAAGAGAAATGTCTTATAAAAAAAAATCTCAAACTAGCTGATGTATCTATTGGTTATGTCTAAATTTCTTTACATGCAGTATTAACTCATTTCTTTAACAGGAGGTAACACTTATTGTCTGCTAATCAGGTCTGTGAGTCGATCCCCAGTTTTGTGAGTGTGTGTGTCTGTATGCATTGGATCGAGTGCCATATGAATCTGTGTGAATGAGAGGCTATAGCTTATAATGGGAACGCTGCTGTGAGTGGTCAGAAACACCAGAAAAGTACTAGTTCATTTAGTATCTGGCAGTTGGAGGTAATGGAATTTAAGATGAGGCTATATGTAACAGTTTTCATTGCTGAAAAAGGACTTTGTTAAACTCTCATTTGAAACATGAAACCTGAATCTGCTTTATGCACTGAAAGAGTTCCAACTACCATTTCCTTCTGCTACCATGGATTTAATATGAATAACTTTGCATCTCTGCTGTGTCGTGAGTACCGTGTTCATCCAGAATGTCCTCGGGAAAAAACGAAATAAACACTGAGACCTTCACCAGCAATCCTGTTTAGTAACTGGTGCCTACATGCATCACAGTGCGTGCCCTCACTAAAAGCGCAGTAATCAGCCACTTCACTGACAACTGAACATATGATTGGTATGATAAAGTGACCTCTGTCTTGCGAGACTTCCTCAACAACCCCCAACCCACATGACCTGATATCTAATGCTTTGACTGAGGACATCGTGTTGGGCGAGTAAGAGATCTTGTATGGTCCAAGGTTTTACAGACCTGCCAGCCCCCCCCTCCTCCTTCAGCCGTTAAACACTGCGCAACCTTCTGGCTATCAGCACTACATTCCACATTCTTCTTCTTAAAGAACAACAACAACCCTGCCCCGAGGTGCTTTATCCACTGAACAAACCAAACAGCCTCTGAACAGGCAACCACCAAATAGAACAGACAGCTACATATAGATACAACAGCCCAGAACAATCTATAAGTCCCCATCCAACATGTCAGCACATATAGCCTAAGTAGCCTTCTTACTGTATTGCACTGCCCACACATGCTGCTGTAAGCCTGCATCCAAGACATTATGTGTGTGCTGAGAAAGGGAAAGGACAAGACCAACTGGCCGATCATGAGGCACACACACAGACCTCAAATTACCCTCCAGGCCACACTCTGCAGTCCATAGTAATCAATGAAACTAGTCACACTGACCACTTGACTTGTTCATTTTTTAATTTGTTTGACCCTTGCTACTTGATCTCTGACCTATAATGTTCATTTGACAAAAGCATCAAAAAGTACAGCGGTTACTGTACAATATTTTACAGGATTTACTGGAGAGACCAGCTTGCCCACATGATCCATTTTCAGCGTAAAACTTGATCAACTCTATAAAAGTAAAGTGATCAATAGTCTCACTCAGTTTCTTCAAGGTTTATGAGATGGACTGGTTTAAACATAATGGATTAAGCAGTTCGCTCATCAAAGCACTGTGCTTTTACTGCGCTGATATCATCAAGTGCTTCAGGCATAACAGCCAGGAGTCCCATTTCTCCTTTAGAGGCTTTTCCAAATTGGATTATAAAGTGCAATACACATTTGCATGTGTCCCGTTCTTAACAATACAGCTTTTAGGTGTATTGTTGAAAGAAAAAAAAACAAAAAAAAAAAACACCTAAGCTACCCCTCCAGCCAAATTTTGAGGTTGGCAGACAGAGCAGCTGAGCGCTACACCTATATGTTGGGCTGGGTGCAGTCTGCCAAAATAACATCTTGTAATCTTTTTATTACAGGCTGCAGTCCCCTGCAACTCTAACCAGAAAATGAAGCCATGAAAACAGTTGAATTTGATCTTACCTTTACTCTACTATCAAAGCAAGAGCTTGAAAAAATATAACAATGCCAACTTGAAATGAATTCACACCAACGATCGCAGAAACAAACAGTTAATGTGCAGCTGAGCTCCTGGAAATGTGTGCAAAATAATTTTATCACGTGTAAAATGAAAGACATCAGTTTCCCTACCAACTGGCAAAATATGAGACAACTGACCATTTTTCTACAGCCGTTTTACAAGGGGGTAAGTACATTTCGTCAACTGTTAATTAAAGTGGAAATGCTTCCACAGAACTACACTTTGGTTAACAGCAGCCAGTCGAGAAAACGCACATTACTGGCATTCTTGTGCCTTCTTATCGCCATGCCCCTTGGTACTTTAACAGCAGTAATCATGAGGAGCAGAGCCGCCTTCACACCCGAGTACATGCATTGTTTTATTGGCTTACTTTGAGTTAATGATGAAGTAATTAACGTCCTGGTGTGATTTTTTTTCCGCCTTTTTTAAAAAAAAAGAGGATGCTTATTTACTGACAGAAATCAACGACAGTGCAACAGTGTTTCTATAAAACAGTGCAGTTATAGGTCAGAGTGTAACGTGACACCAACGCTGTAGCCGATTACAAAGATGGTAGCTCTATAGCACCAGCGCACCTATAGTGCTTCTAAAACGTACACCCCACTGCATCGCTAGAATCGACGTTTAAAAAGCAACGTTTCAAACTAGGCTCTGCATGCATCCAACATTTTAATGGGTATATTTGCAAGACAATCCAGTTAAATGATTTTAATGAGCCTCACATAAGACCAAAGTGGCTTAACCTACATATAAACAATAAACAAGTGGTATCGATACCATCTACGAACATCTCAAAGACTATCAGCTGATTGCGCAAAAAAAACATGCGTAAAATCCACAGAATCTTCCCCGATCCATTTACCACACAAAGTGCCATTCAATACCAGCTGAAGAGATCTGCTTTGCTTACGCGAAAGCGATTGATTTTAAAGAAAGATTAAACTCATCAGCTTGCAATTTTGTAAACAATTCACTGAACACGTTGGACTGCAAAACTGAGAAAATGAGGTGAAGAGTAGAAACGTTTTAGCGTTCACATACAACGTAGCGACGTGCCGTCCGTGGACCCTTTCTGTCCCCCTGATGTGCTTTGCCAACCTGGTAATTCTTTGGTACACATTCGTCCTGTGGGACATCTCTCGTAAGCTCACGACGCCTAAATAAAAATATAAAAGGAGCACACCGTTCGCAAACGGCGCATTGTTACAGGTTTGGGCAGAGACCGCGATATGTTCGAACAAATAATGTGGGAATCCTCGGCTTGCCAAGCAGGCTGGTAGAGCCCCTTTTTTGTTGGCACGCCGTGGAAAAAAACACCAGCGTAACAGCGAAAACCTCTGCGATTCTTGCAGTGGGTGGTAGGAAACGATCCGATCAAAAAACGACAGAAATACGGCTCCGACACACATTTACACGCCGCGGCAAAAGGAAAGAATTCATTTTAAATACCTTCTTACATCGGTATGGTCGTTCTCAAGCGGTCTTTACCATCCTCTTGCTCATCTCACAGCCTTCGGGACGCCATGTTGCAAGCTTATGACGTTAGCTTCCTCACCCCTGACCCACATTTGAATAGAAACCAGCCCCAAAGTGCAGCAGTGAAAACATCCTAATGTGGGAGGGTTTTCACTTTTTTACAGCAGGAATCTTACTAACTTTACCTGCAAGATGGCACAGAAGGAAACAAAGAGTGCTATTTTCTTTCATTGTGTTCAAACACCTTAAGGCCTTCTCCTCCGAGCAAAACGACCCAGTTATAGTCCTACCATCCTGCGGTGTGCAGGTAAATGCTCCGTAAGATACCTGACTTTAAAACTAATTTTTGTAATATGTGTAATCTATGAAGGGACTGTGACGGGGAAAGAAATAGAAGTAGGGAGTTAAGTGATGTGCAATTTTAGAATCGATTTACTGAGACTTGAGGGGTATTTTTGTATGTGGTATCAGGAATTGTACACGAAAAGCAGTCGTATGTTTTAAAGCGGACTGTGGAGTGTATCCTCTTTTATCTGCAAAGGCCTTCACTTCTAAAATATGCCAGTTCAGTGCGCAATGCACTGGTGATAATACATACCACAACCACCACAGAAAACAGCATTAGACTTGATAAATCTCTTTATCAGCTGGACTTAAGACGGCTGCATTGCCTTCAAAACCTCAAGCCTCGGTATCTTAATAATGATAAGGGGAACCCATTGACTTTCTGTCTATTTTTCATATTTTTAAATAAAGACAACGTAGCTTAAATTTGTGTAAATACCTGTTTTTGCAGTTATCTTAATTCATTTATTTATTGTTTTGTTTAATGGGACTGTGATGCCTGGTGACAGAACTGGCTTAATGTTTTTAAAAAATATATATACGAAAGCAAGTGAAAAGCAGAAAGAGAGGTTCAGAAACTGGACCAGATGTGCGGAAGTGTTGCGATACGCAGGCTCCTCCTCTTAGCAAAGAGAACCAGGCTTCTTATTGCTTCACTGATAGATTTCATTGAAACACGACTTATTCAGAATAGTTGAAGAGTATGCAGATGTTAATAATGAAAATCTTAAAAACGCATTAGCTGCAAGGGGTTGGATCCTCTCGGAATCATTCGCCGTTTCCCAAGTAAAACCTTTTATGTTTTGTGCTTACATTGTGCCGGTCACATTCCGTGGAAGTCGGCGTTATGGCGGCGTGCCAAAGGCCACTTCTGACACTGTGTGGTTGCCGCGGAAACTGCATACTCAGCGCGAGGGGTTACGTAATCAAGGTGCTCTTAGGTGCTCCACGTAAACACAGGCAAGAAAACACAGGAAGATTCCCAGCAAATGTATGTGTGTGAAAACTGTTTAAAATCTGCTAGAACTCTTCTATCCCAGCCTACGTTCACTGGAAATGTACATAAGAAATCATTTATCAGGAGGACTACAGTTTGTGTTATGCGGTGTTGGATCGTTTGTCCAGCTATGTTTGTAATTTAAGAAATGTAGAAATTACTCATTATTGTTTGAAAATTAAATTAAAACTTTGTTCATAATTTAAATAAACTTACAAGATTCTGCCACACTTTACTTTGTAATTGTTTATTCAGTTGGGCTATTAAATAAAGAAAACTAGAGTCGAAACACGTCCATTTTCATTGTGAAGTCCATGATAAAACAACATCTTCCAAGAACGTGTCGCATTTTACAGTTGATTTCCATTCATAATGGAGAAAATAATAATTTTTTAACAGTTTGCCTGCGGTGGCATGTTGACATCCATCCATTTAGAAATGATCCAACTCTAAGGAGGGACTCGGTGTACAGAAGGACTAAAATTTACTTGTTATTAACAGAGGAGCTAGAAATTATTTTTTTTTACTCTATAAACATGATGAGGACTTTCAATCAAGAGCCAACAAGAAGAAGAAAAAACATGTCTAAAACATAAAATGTCACAGTTCATACATTTATACCAGTAAGCCCTGAAAAGTGATAGATAATTAGAGGAGCATTCAAAGTAACGGCTTACATATTGACAGCAAACAACAATTCAAATAAAACTGGTTTTATGTGCATCCTTTCTGGCCTCAGGCGTGAGCCCTATCGCGAAAAGCATATTAGAATGGCACTGTATAATTTCTTAATGAGCTGACTCGTGAAACACAACCGGCCTCTCACCTTTTCCCACGGCAGGGTCTCCACACTTTGGCGAGCAGCGTTGCTCTGAGCGCAGAGCACCCTCTAATGTACAGAATGGGGGTCAGGGCAGCATTAACTCGGGGCAAAATGCGAATAGGGTCAGTGCCCTCATTTTTAAAGGTATAACAGGTCGTGCCAATGAAATTACAAATGATAATATGACAAAATATAGGAAGCCAAGTCCCCAAGAAGAACACCACAACCACCAGTATGAGATACACCGACGAACGCTTGCTGTCTCTCTCCTCGGAGGGCTGCTCCCTCTCCAGCTGAAACCGGGCAATGATGAACAATCGGATATTGAGCACTATCATTATGATAACTAGGAATATGTTCGCGACAAAAGTGCCAAAGCCTGTGACCTGTTTGGCAACACCAACAGTGACCAGGTTCTTCACAGCGACGATTAAGAAAGCGTAGGCCCAGTAGGTAACGATGACCATCACGGTCCTGTTTCGGGTCACGCGCTGGGAGTATTTAAAGGGGGACGAGATGGCGTGGTATCTGTCCGCCTGCGCGGCCAGGATAGCCATGAAAGACAGTCCTAGAAATGTGGGAACAATGTAAAAGGTTTTAGTGGGGGAGTCATAGGCATCCCTCACATCGAGAACACCAACATAATAATAAGACACTCCCGTACAAATGTCACTGAGGCAAGTGCTCAGCATGTACATGAAGCGGTTCTCGCTGCGTAAAGCTGTGTTCAGCAGGATGGAGAGAAACACAGACACGTTGAGGAAAATGATGGTTGCAGCCAGGAAAACGCTGAAAAGGAACATCAACACGTTGCCAAAGTTCGTGAGGGGCAGCACAAGAGTCAAAGGGCGGCTGGTGTTTCTCATCAGGGCGGAGAAGACGTGGGTGCAAAAATAATAATAATAATAATAATGATCAGGCTTTCATCGCATGACAAATGCTGGCAGTATTGCAGCTGTGCCCGAACAGCACAGTGGGGTTACTTCAAGCCCGATTTATGTAGCAAGCACAGTCAGTCTAACAGGAAGACGTCAACCTGAGTGACTTCAACTCCCAAGGAGAGCAAGCCCACAAGGTTCAACAAGGTTAACACTAATGGGCCTAACAATAGTGTTAACTTCTACAGATAGATAGATAGATAGATAGATTGATATTAAAGGTTATGTAAAAGAGAAATAAATAATCACATTTAGCAAACCACCCTATATATGTATATATATATATATATATATATATATATATATATATATATATATATATATATATATATATATATATATATATATATATATATATATATATACAGCACAGCTGATGTAAGGCCTTTTTGTATTTCCTGAGTGCAACTTTAAGATCAGAGAGGTTTTTAAAAAAAACTAGTAGTACGTCCAGTAAATATTTAGTGATATAATTCTTTACTGGAACTTCAGCTGTAGTTGTAAATTTGTCTGTAAATCTACGTCTGTTTCTTTAGGTTTATATTCCAAGGCACAGAACAGAAATTAGAAAGCAACAGAGTGAACTCTTCCAATGTTAAATCTTCTGCTTTGCAACCACGGGTCAACCGGGGGAAAAAAATGACATATATTTTTAAAATTGTTAGTTTTAATAAAAATAATCTCTCTTGCTCTTATCCCAGCTACAACTCTCTAACGAAAGGCCCTAAAAGCACATTCCTGCTTACTTATCAGTACATCTGAAACAAACACATTGATAAGAACCCAAACTGATGTTTTAAAGATTACCTTACCAGCTGATGGTTTCAAAGAAAAGTGTCGTGGTTCGAAGGTTAATACAGCAACATGTTTATTGCGCCCCCTTGTGGCTAAAAGTCCGATATTACAGGCTGGTGTTTCTTGGTCGGATGATGCAGCCGCAGACGACAGACGTCACAGGCCTATGCCTTCATAAAGACTAAAAGTTAGCAAATAATTAAAAATAAAAACAAATAAAAACAGATTTTATGTAGGGAGACCGGGGATAGTTGTAACGTGGTTCAGTTGTAGCACTTCCAATTTCTGCAATCAGGGCTAAGTTTCAGATGATGTGATTTATCCTGTACATGCCCAATTCAGTTCTTCTATCACATGTGAAAAATTAGCACATTTTGGCAAACAAAGACAATTTAAGAAGAAAGAAAGTAATTTGCATGCCAAAAAGTAAGGTTTTTTGTTGTTGTTGTTTTTTTTTACTTTATTTCCATTTCTAATAGCATTATCTGCTTTGCAGTTAAACTCGTCAAACATAAATTATGTTATTTGAATGTCTATGGGGATATATTCTGTGTAGGTCTTTAGTGCTAATGTTTTAGCCGTTGGCTGTAATGTTTGCTAGGTCATAGCTATAGGAGTCTGGGTCAGTTGTAACAGCAACAGTCTGGGTTAGTTGTAACAGCAACAGTCTGGGTTAGTTGTAACAATAATGCAAATGTTACAACTTACCACACTATTACTTTAACTTAATAAACAAGTTGGGGCAATGACATCAGCAGAGAGAGGTTCACTGGTCATTTTGTATATGTGTTTAATGCCATTGGCAACACAATTCCTCCAATGTTTGTGTTCTGACGCATACGTTATGCAGACCACTTTTTCAGAGATGGGCCAGTAGGAATTATTGGTAGTGGAAATAAATCAAGATGGGTGCAAGAAATAGACTTCCTGATTTTTCTGAAGCACTTTTCAAACCACACCAAGGTCAGCCATGAAAAAAAAGTAATTGGACATCATGGACATCGCAGTGGAATTGCGATGCTGGTGCACAACTACATTTTTTCAGCTTCACTGTTATGTTCAAAAGTTGGTGCAAGAGTTGTAGGTTACAATGCCCACTGAGCCAATGAGGCCAAACTCAAGAAAGACCAACCAAAATTTATGAGATATTCAGTTTCTGAAAATTCCATAATTAGTCTTTTTTGGGGGGTTGGAATAGCAAACACACATAGCTACGTAAATAGTTCTAAGTGCATGATTGTGTTGAATAAAAAAGATTACATGTTAAAATTTTGTCAGCATCCTTATTTCATTGTGTTACATTTCACCCCAGGATATGTTACAACTAACCCAGACTATGGGGTTAACATTTCACTCTTTGTGTTTGAGACCATACCATGCAATGAGTAATTGTGCTGCAGAGAAAATAGCTGCACTATTTAATAGCAGAGACATGTAAATACTTTGCATTGCATTTTGAATCCACTACCTTAAAAGAGCTCCAAGCTACAGACAGAAATATTAAAAATGTTACAACTATCCCGGGTCTCCCCTAAACTCCAACTTTTAAAAGTCTGGATTAAAAGCAATTACAAAGTTTCTTCCAGTTTTTGCGTCCATGTTGTACTCTATAAACTAGGAGTATTGTTTTCTCGCTAGTCAAAACGTCTGGGTTAATTGCAGTGAAAAGCACGTAACAAATCTCCAGGGGCGCCCAACAGATGACCGTTGGAGGCCCCTGTAGTGTGCCAGCATGGAGTAGGCAAATATAAGAATAACATACAGTATTTCTGACAGATTGAACAAAATTTACCAGGCCACATTTGAACACCAGGTAGTGCTTTTTCTATTGTCGAAGCCACAGACTACAAACTATAAGTCCCTGCTAGTGTGTTATTAAAACGGCGATAACTGTCCAGGGTACTCAGGATTTCATTATCATTATAAGCACCGGAGCTTTACATGATTCTTTCGGGAGCTGAGTTTATTGAACACTGGCAGCATGTGGGGGGTGGAAGTCGTGGGCAAGAGAAGTGTGCCCGTTCTTTAACAACTGCATATAATTAGTAGATATCAGAGAGAAGGATGTATATTTTTTGTCGCATAAACTCTTCCTAACCTGAGACTGAATCTGTGAGACTTCATTTATTACTTTAAGCCCACACTACTGTGGCGACTCATTCTCCATCTATAACTTATCTTGTGAGAGTGGAGGCATTATCAGGATATGCATCTATGTAACTGTACTGTACTTAAGTCTACTTTTTATAGTGCTTGAAGATGTTGGCAGGTGAAAATGGGCTCAGTTTGAACTGCGGGGAACCACCACTTTGCGGGGGTTTCCGTTTGCATGCCAAAAAAGTGATGTCTAATGTTTCTTTTTGCTGTTACACAAGCAGTAGTAAACAAGATTGACGAAGGTGTGCAAGATATGACTTGTTTTTAAGTATCTTTATGACGTCGTTGTACCCACTCAGTGTTCTACATTATAATCAGATTAGCCACTTAAAAGATTTTTGCAGAACAGACTGTGTTACGTCCCCACGATGAAGGTCTAGGGGTGTGTGTGGGGACTGGTAACAAATGGGTCCAGAACAGAATGAAAGGAGAACAGACAGAGGTGTTTAGTAAATAAAATCGTTTTTATTATAGATAAACTTAACGTAAAGAGCCAGCAACGCCGTTTTACCAATAACACTTGCAACACCAAAGAACACAACAACCAAACAAAAAACTCCACACCACGAGGAGGCACTTCCAGGGGCCCACAAGCTCACCCTGTCACTAGCAGCAGCTAGCTTTACTGCTGCCGAGGCCCACAAGCCCACACTACTCATATGTAGCAGCTACTCTGCACACTTCTTCCACAACTCCACACCACAGGCAGGACAATCACACACCTAGAACACAAAGCTGAGACACCAGAGAAAACCACCCTCCAACATCCAGTTCATCCCCAGCTTATATGACCTCAGAGAGGCGATTGCTGACTGGGCCCAGGTGGTAAATGAGGCCAATGAGCAGCAGCTGTGTCCTGGGGAGAAGAGCAAGAGAGGAAGAGGAGGAGAGAAAACACCACACCCACACAAGGGCAGTTTCAGGAGGCCCAGCTAGGGCCGTAACAGATTGTGTTGTGTTTGTTGCTGTTTCTGCTGCCCTCTGAGACTGATCTTGAAAAAGACATTTTTAATGTAAATGAGACTTGCTCAGAAGTGCAGCTTCTATACCTTATGACAGGAATGTTCTTTCTTCTTCAAGAGGACTTTATATCATAAGTGTTTGACGAATTATATGCCAACAAGAAATGTACAACAGCTTAAATAGAGGAAGCCACTTTTTGGCATACCGGATACTTTAGGTTTAAACACAATGAGTACCAACTAAAAAAGTGCTGCAGAATGCTAAAAAGTTCAGGCAAAGTTAATATAAATGATAATAAATACAATTTTTTCAGAAATATTAAGAACAAACATAGCTGAGTATTGTAAAATGTTAAGTTGGCCTTTTGAACAAAGGAGATAAAATATTTTATTTATGGATCACCGAGATGAAAGGTTATGGCAGCAAGCCCCAAACAGCAAAAGCTACAAACTTGACCAAAAGCTAAGGATCCATTTCCATTTTTTTTTAACACAAAATATAAAATGATTCTTGTGACTAGGCCTATCTTATTGATTCCACAAAGTAAGTAAGTTCTAAACGTCACTTAACCCATGTCAGAGCCACAAAGCCTCCAGAGATCAGAAAGTTTGAGCAGCATCGTTTGTTGGACCTATAAATATAATGAGTGCTCGACTTCTTGTGGAGCTCCAGGATGCTCTATAACGCCAGCGTCATCCTGTCGGTGGATTTCAACAGTCCGGAAGACTTCCTCATCTTCACCTTCCACATTGTTTTCGCCACGTGTGCCGTGCTTGTAGCCGGCTCGGTGATCATCGGGATCACCTCCACTCGATCTCTTCGAGCCCAGAACCGCTTCGTGTTCATGCTGAACACGAGCATCAGCGACACTCTGACCGGCTTCTCCGTCTACTATCTGGGGCTCTTTGACGTCCAAGAGGGCTATCCCTCGAGGAATGGGACATACTACATTTTGCCATCATTTTTAGGTGTCAATGTGTTAACCTTCCTCTTTGCTCAGTTTGACCGCTACTTTGCCGTTTGCCATCCGTTCTTTTACAGTCGCTACATAACGAGATCTGTTGTCATTGTAATCTGTGCTTTCTGCTGGATTTACACATACTTTATTCTCACTGTGCAGAACTTGGTGCCCATCTCAAAGGCGGCTCAAATACACGCGTTTGGTGTGATGACTCTACAGGTTATAGTGCTCGTTAAAGTGCTCATGACAATTAAACTGTACATCATAGCCAGGAGTCACGTTGTGAGAGAGGCGCCTAGTGCCGAGAGAGACAACAAGAAGGAATCACTGCGCATCATTGTGTTTGTGGTTATCTGCTTCTTGGCGCTGTGGTGTCCCTCGTTTGTCAATATCATTGTGAGGCAGTTGACTAGAGAAGGTCTCAGGTTTAGGAATGAAGCCACTAACTTGTTCGCCACGATGGCACGCTTAAACGCGCTGGTAACCCCTGCGGTGTACATCTGGGGCAGCCCTGCGCTTCGGAGGGCCGTGTGGAGAACGGTGTGGTGGATGGTCTGTCCCAGGCGCAGTGCAAGGTAAGACACGGTCTAAGTAAGTGTTACGTAGAATTACCGTTTTATGTCAAACAATATGCTGCTTGTGAATAAAAAGACATTTTATCCCTTATCTCCCCTTCTTCGCACCGGCACCCCACCCCTTCCTCTCTCTCTTGCAGGATTGACTTTAACTCGGATGGGATGACAAGCAAAATAAGGCAGCCACCATCAGCATCATCATAAGTTATAATAAGGATAAAATACTAAGAGCCCATCTGATGGGCCACATGTTGCGGTCACTTTCGAGTTTATGCGTTTTCTCAGTCTCAGTGTTTTGATTTTTCAGACAAAACATAACGAAGCTGGGCTCCTGTTCTCTTGTTCTGATTCAACTA
Organism: Neolamprologus brichardi; assembly: GCF_056152115.1. Taxonomy (NCBI): domain Eukaryota; kingdom Metazoa; phylum Chordata; class Actinopteri; order Cichliformes; family Cichlidae; genus Neolamprologus; species Neolamprologus brichardi. Next base: position 27,898,794 of record NC_142115.1, read on the forward strand.
TGTCATAAAAATGAAACTGCTGTGATTCAACTAGATATCCTAAACTAGACAGACTGCCACAGAGCAGTCTATCAAGTTTAGGATAAAGCGTTTAATTTCTATATTTAAAATCTTTGTATTATTTGTTTGTTTGTTTTTACTTATTACTCGCAGTACGCACATTTATTTTTTATTGACCGGCATTTGGGATCAGACTGCAAAGGTCTTTGGTCAGTTGTAGGCTACACATCGAATAAACCTTGTCTTGTATCCACAGCCAAAAAGATGGACTCCACTAAAACCTCTGTAGCAAACAAATAACTTTCACAATCTAATCGTTTAAACTCCAGGCTATAACAGCAGAAAATGTACAACAGGATCCGAATAATCTTTAGGTTTAGTTCATTGATATTTGGATGGAATTCAGCATTTCCGACTGGATCCAGCTTCCTGTTCACTGGTGCAGCACGTTCAGCACCACGTTCAGCGTCTTGGCGCTGACACCCGTAGGTTCAGCACCAAGGATAGCCCCATAGCCTAGTTTTGTTTATGTCATGGCAGTGATCCCGATGCTAAACTTTAACTATATTTAGACACAATAAATGAATATTACAAACGCATATTTCGTGGTCAGTTGACCACGAAAGGAAAGGGAAGTCTTTATCACACATGACAATAAGTTTCATCGGACACGTTTTCGAGGTTGTTTTTTATCAACTCATGACAACTTATATGTGTTAACGCTGGCGGGATGAGAGAAATAGAGTGAAAAAGAAGAAAACTACACGTTTACTAAAAGGAAAATCAAAGTGAATTATTTTATTATATTGTTTTAAAAATGATAAATATAATGTTCGCATTAAACAGCTCAAAAACTGAATTTTAAGGTGTCCACTTTAAATGTGCACTCAATATGAACGTATAAAAAATAATTGCAGTTTGTACAGTTTGGATACACGTTTTGTATTTGAAATAAATTATTTAAAGGCAGATATTTTAAGTATCTGTGCCCTGATATTTTCACTTTAATATCATAACATTTACTCCTTGATAATCCTTAAATGCTTGTTAATATCGAAGTGGCACAACGTTCGTGGTGAATATGTTTTTCATTATAGTGTAAATGAAAAAACTGTGATATAGATACAGTTATGGAAGCAACTGGGTTGACTCAGCTCACCTAAACATACAATAAAGCTTTCTTTACATACAGTAGCAGTAATCTTCTCAGGAATAAATAGCAACGGTAAGTTTGTCAGTAAAACTGATACAGTTTATTATGTGATAGCGGACATTTTGGAGTCTTTTTCGTTTGTTTATTGATGTTCTTTAAAGAGTATTGAAGGGACACTTGTCCCATCTGTCAGGCTTTCTGAATAATACGATAATACTAAGAAGAATTCATTTCATTAACATTTTGTCTTTTTGAATTTCTGCTTTCCAAGATTTCACTGTGTAGGAGACCTCAGAAAAAGTGTATAGCACCAAATAGCTGTGGATAATTCAAATTTACCAAGCCCCTCTCATTCATATATAGTATGCATTTACCAAGTAATTTACTTTACAAGGTATAAACTGACTTTACTGACTTGATTCTTGATTCTTGACTGTTAGTCTGTAGATGTCCACAAGAGCATGTATTGCTGGATTTTTCTATATTTTATTGATTATTTCTGTAACACAAAATGTTAAAAAATGTAAACACTTTGCAAGCCAATATTTATGACTTCTTAAAAGCCAAACGAGTGGCCTGGATGTCCAATATAAATAAATGATTCACATATTTCTCTGTCCCGTGCTTGCGTTAGAATGTATTTGCTCTTTGCACACATCTTGGCGACCTTATAATTCCCTTTTTCTGATCACTTCTCTTGTGTGCCAACTACTGCTGACAAAGGACTGACTATTTGCGTTTTTAAAAATTCAAAGTCTCTTAAATCCATGCTTTCTGTCAACTGTTTTGTCAAAAAACAAATATCAAAATGCAGTTTATAAAGGGACGTTTGTTGGGTGTAATTGAGAAAACTGAACAAGATAGAGCAATACGATGTTTGTCGTGTCAGTTAAAATAAACACATATGATTTAACAGGATTGAAACGTGAGATAAAGCCATGCCTCCTGGGAGAGGCATGGCTTATTAGTTTGGCTTTAGCGCAGTGTCTTATTGAGCAGCTCTATAAAAATGTTGTTGTCGGTATGCGTCTCTGACACAATGCTGCTCACCAACATCACTGATTCTCTGACTGCAGGAGTGCCTCTGTCGGTCGACTTCAGCCATCCTGTGGATTATCTCATTTTCATTTTTCAGATTTTATTTGCCACAACTGTTGTTTTCGTAGCAGGACCTATAGTCGTTACCATTTTTGCCACCAAAGAGCTCCGCCGACAGAACAGGTTTATTTTCATGCTGAACACCAGCATCTGTGACACGCTCATCGGGTTTTCAGTGTACTATGTCGGTTTGTTTGATGTTCAAGAGGGATATCCATCCAGAAATGGAACTTATAACATGTTAAACTATCTCCTTGGGGTAAATTTATTAACATTTTTATTCGCGCAATTTGACCGCTATATTGCCGTTTGTCATCCTTTCACGTACTCTCGCTTCATTACGAGGGGCGTGGTGATTTCTGCAAACATCTGTTGCTGGTTTTATGTCTATTCTCGGGCGGTTATTTCGATTTTCTTGCCCTTTTCCAAAGCAACACAACTGTACGTGTTTGGTACCGTAACCCTTCAAATCATAGTGTTCACCAAAGTGGTCATGACTATTAAACTGTATGTTGTTGCCAGGTACCAGCTGGAAAGAGACCCCCCTAGTGCAGAGAAAGAAAGCGCCAAGGAATCATTAAGAATAATCATTTTTGTTGTCATAACCTTCTTATTGTTGTGGTGTCCCTCCTTCGTTAACATCGTCCTCAGACTGGTTGTAGGGAGAGGGCTGATATTTAGGAATGATGCTACCAATCTTTTCGCCATCATGGCTCGATTTAATGCCGTGTGCACGCCGGCCGTGTACCTGTGGGGGAGTCCCACTTTAAGGAAAGCCACGCTGAGGACGGTGTGGGGGAGACTGTGCCCAAAATGCAACAGCAGAAAAATCTTGTTTCAATGAAACAAGTAAAAATACACCTCATCTCATTCATAATGCTTGAGCCAGCCTATGAATAAAAACAAAATGTTTAAATAAATCGCCACTATTTATTTTATTTTTTTTTAAATTTTCATTAAGGTTAAAGAATCTATTTTTATGAAGGTCAACTTTTTTACTGTAGCGTTTCTTATTTTGCTCAGGTGACACAGTTGACTGAGATGTGAATATTCACATTTTCTTCGTTTAGGATCAACTTTCTGTGTTTTCTAACATGTTTCTGTATTTAATACCTTCTCATTATAAACAGTCTTAGAAATTTTGAAATGTATAAACTCTGATTATTTTTATCTTCTCATTGGAAGCACGGAGACTCCATACCAGTCGTCTGAAATAAATAATTACACTAATGTGAGCTTTTTTTCTGCAGCAGGATTTGTCTCGTTTGTTTCGAATCCTTAGTTTGGTTTGTTTGGTCAACTCTTGGGCTCCGAGTACTGCATGAATGAATAATGAAAGGCAATACTGTGATGACTGTCGCCATTTCTTCCTTTCTCTTTCTTTCAGCATTAGATCTGAACTGAAATAAACATGTGAGTCTTTTATGCCAGAAACGACATAATATGCGGAGCGAGTAGATTAAGTTGTTCATATCATGTTCAAGTGAAGTAAGTCAATAATATAGCAATGTTAAATCCAGCGACAGCGCACAGGATTTCAGTCTCGCGCGCTTTGGATCGTGGTTTCAGGAAGGCATCCACCTCAGTCAAGTCGAGCAGCCGCCTCTACTTTTTTTGGTATACCGAAAAAAGTCAATTGGGTGGTTGTTACATTAAAAAAGTCTATCTTGTAATTTGAACACAAAAATTTCATGTTTCTATTTTGAACGTAATTAAATCATGTATCTGTACGAAATCAACAACTTAATTTATTCTTGTTGAGATGACATGATACAAAAGTGGTTAGTTGCTGGACTCAGGAAATTAACAAGATCACACGAGATTTCAAACTGCAGGAAAATCACTGGAGTTATAAGAGGCACACAGACACACACCACGTGTATGCTATTGCTTTTTATTGTGGTTCAACCTGTCAAGGACAAAAACGTACAGAAAATTCTGCATTAAGCCTGGATTGGTGGCATGGCGGTTTGTGCTGTCGCCTCCCAGTAAGCAGGTCATGGGTTCACATCTACAACCTGGCTAATTTGCAGTGGTTTCTCTCTGGGTATTCTGATATCCTCCCACAGTTAAAAGTCAGTTAGCTTAGGTTTATTGGTGATTCCAAAATCCCGGTGAATGTGGGTGCAAATGGTTGTTTGTCTCTATGTCATACACTGGTGAGCTGTCCAGGGTGTACCCTACCTTGTAACCCTATCACTTCATGGTTATACCCCAGTCCCCCTGCAACCAGGATAAAGATAGGAGGACGGTAGTTGTTGTAGAGCCATTCAATTTTTATGGTAACCAGACTCTAGACTTTGTTGAACATTATGTAATATGAAGACAACATGTATTATTTAAGTGACCAAGTAGTACTGGGGTAAAAGCTATTGAATAGTGTTGAAATAAAATGACAAAATTGTGAAGGATTAAAATATTCCAAGAGCTCAACTTTCTTCATCTAAACATGTTTCAATCACGTTTTATCAGCACAAAATGCACAGGTTTATTGAATATGAATAAGATGTTTCTGCCAAAGCAAAATATTTGTGTGCAACCAATGTCCACTATTGAATCAACTAAATCCAACATGGCCTTTTTTTCAGTGTAGTTGTATGACGATTCCATTGTCCAAATAAACATTCAACAATCTAAAATCAACAAGACACTGCTGTGCTGTGTTAATATTTTTTACTCAGGAAAAAGAAGTCCAATGTCCAAAGCTTGAAGGTTGCGTTGCACGGTTCATTTATCCAGTTTGGCTAAACAAAAGATCAATTTTTGGTGTTTCTTGGTGCTTCTCCTGCTCTGGTAAAAAACCATAGGCCCACCCCAGTGCATGCTGGTCCTATACCAGTCCCTTTACTTATAGAAAATGGCCCAACAGTTCTTCCTGACTTAACAAGATAAACAACAAAACAAAACAAAAACTGACGCACGTATTAAACTACAAAAAAAACTCTATATAACCCCCAAAATATAAGTAAACCAACAACAAACTTTAACAAATTTGAAAATAGCAAAAATAAAGAATAAATAGTTCCAACACTAGTAATAAAGTTTACATTAAATTCTGGGCTGACAAAGAAGGTGCAGGGTTGCAAAATGAAAAACATAAAACCTTTTGTTTTTAAAAACTTCCCTTCACTTGATCCCAGCGAAACAAATACACAAGTATATTAAATGCAAAAGAAAAAGAAAAAGATGTAAAAAGAGAAAAACGACAAAGCGAAAAATCTGAAATGAGCAATGCTTTCTGACTTTGCTGCAGCTGATGCTATAAGTGCATATCCCGTCAGTGCTAGTGGCAGCTGGCCCACAGTATAAGTCACACATGAAAGGACGAAGTAGCCGCCATGATGTCACCGGTAGTGAAGTCCTATTTTTATAACATAACTGTAAAATCAGACTGCAGGCCAGTTCATTAACAACTTGAGACTGACAAGTCATACGCCCTGATTAATCCTGATTCAAGTTTACGAAATTAACTTCATGTCGTCATTATAACCCGAGTTTAAGTATTTTCGAAATAAAAGCATGAGGCAAGATGTTCTCTTTAACTTCTGGATAAAGTTTATTTGCAATCTGGAGATCTGCCCTTGGTGGCGATTTAGAGGAATACATGTTTCAATACTTAGATGAATTAAACAAGAAACGGAGTGAATCTAGAGACCACAGAGAGAGAACTTCTACTCTTATTCCAGCGTGCAGTGTAATATTTTTAATAAATACACATATAATTTTGAAGTAGATTGCAATAGGTCAAGGCCACAGTCAATATAAAACAGCAGCTAAAGGTTAAGTCATGGTATTCCATTTACATTTATATGCAAAGGTCTGACTACAAAAACGGAAGGATGTCCAGGCATGCAAAAAGCTGTGGGTTATTGTTACCAGAGTTTTATACTGAAACCAGCGTGAGACCTTACCTCACCCTCTCATGCGATCTATTACGGGAGATGTGAGTGGGGGTTGAGGTGCCTGAGAAAAGTAGTCAAGACTGCATTTTAAGTGGGTCACTTTAGATTAAATCTATAGCCTGTGGTGTGCTGGTGTGTAAAAGCACAATATCAAAGAGCCAGTCAGGGGCAACGTAGACTGCTTTGACTTTTATAGCGTAGAGTTTCAGACGAATTTGCATCTACACATACCTACAGTGTAGATTTAAGGAGATAATTTAAAGGTCTCTTATATGGGATTTATACTATGCTCAACAACCATGACAGCGGCTTAATGCTTCCCCCTCTTAAACAGATGATGGAGGTCACAAAATGCTCACTGATAAAATTCTGTTAAATGTACGGACTATGAATGCAGGGAGTTGTCCACTATAGCTGGACACACATTCCAAAATGAATGCCCATCACTGCACTTAGGCTCATTAAGGAAACCTGCATACATTATCAATTACTTTATCTGCTTGTTTTTTTTTTTTGTTTTTTTTTTACAACAGTTCCATTATAGGTTGAGGACCAAAACTCGCCAAATCGCTATAAAACCATTATATTCTTCTGATAAATAATTATTATAATTATCTGATAAATGGTTTAGCTATAATATCTGAGGGTTTCCGCATGAGGCAGTTTATAGGGGCCAAAAAACAAACAAAACACACGAGTAGAGTTCCTTTGTCATCTCATGAGATTAATCCTGTGACTTCATTGCGCACATAAGAGTGTTCTCAAAAGCCACTTGCGCAGAAACAATGCGCCTCTCTAACATGACAGAATCTTTGGGCAGGGCTGTGCCTCTGTCGGTGGACTTCAGTAAACCCGAAGATTATTTCATCTTCATTTTCCAGATTTTATTTGCCACAACTACTGTTACGACAGCTGGAACAGTAGTCATCGGCATCTTGTCCACCAGAGCTCTGCGCATTCAAAACAGATTTATTTTCATGTTAAACACTAGTATTGCTGACACGCTCATCGGGTTTTCAGTGTATTATCTCGGTCTGTTCGATGTCGATTTGTCTAAAAACAGAACCTACTCTGTTTTATCTTCCCTTTTAGGCGTCAATGTATTAACGTTTATGTTCGCGCAATTTGACCGCTATTTTGCTGTGTGCCACCCATTTATCTACAGCCGCTTCGTAACGAGACAATGTGTGATATGCATTAATGTTTACAGCTGGGTTTACACTTATGGCCACTTGATCATCAGGAATATGCTACCCCTTTATCAAGGTATACAAATGTATTTATTCACCATTCTCGTGTTTCAAATCATAGTGCTTGTCAAAGTGGCCATGACATTGAAATTGTATCTCATTGCGAGGTACCAGCTTGAAAGAGATCCTCCCAGCGCCGAGAAAGAAAGCAAGAAGGAATCTTTGAGAATAATCATTTTTGTTGTCATAAGCTTCTTGGCGTTGTGGTCTCCAGCTTTTGTGAATATTACAATTAAATTAATGACAGGAGGAGGTTTGAATTTTAGAAATGAGGGCACCAATTTGTTCGCCATCATGGCTCGTTTCAATGCCTTGTTCACACCATCTCTGTACATCTGGGGGAGTCCGGCTCTGAGAGAAGCCGCGATAAAGACTGTGTGGGGGAAAGTGTGCCCTAAATGCAGCAGGAGGTAACTGACACAATGCCAGCTAATTTATCATTTTGCCTCTGTTGTTTTTTAATCCAGATGATGCAGTCAATACTCATTTCAATTCTCTTTCCTTCAGAGTCGCCTCTTTTCCTGTGAAGTCGTGTGTCAACAGGTGCAGTCCTGCCGGGACCCACTGATGCGACTTTCTGTCACTTCTTTTTTTTTCTCCCCAAATAGAGGAAATAAAATATGCAAATTTATCTTAATCGCTTGAATTTCATTTGACACTTTAATAGAATTTAATGCAATAACATTAATAAAGACAAACTTGTTTCTACAGTTGTTATCATAATATTAAGGGTCTGATTTAGCAAAGGTCTGCGCCAGCCCCAAACCCTCTTTTGGCATCAAGTAAGCTCCTGTTGGGGTTTAAGAAGAGGAATGGGGTCAGTTTTTCGACTGAAAGCTTTGGGGCAAAATTAGACTGATGATACGATTTTTTTTGGAGCAAAAAGTTCTTTGTGAGCTCTACTAACAGTACATTTCAATAATTTCTGTACGTCTTTCTCTCTAAAAACGATGTAGCAGTTAAGATAAATAAGAAGATGCAGAAGAAAAATCAATATGGTTTTCTGCAGGGGGTGAACTCGTCTGGTAGAGACTGACTGTGAGGTCCTGAGGGCATCAGCCCCGGTGGAGCTCTGGATTTATCCAGAGGAGAGCTGCATTATTACAAACTACTCCACCGAATTAACCCAGAGTTTGTATGTAACAGCTGACTTGTCTAATGTGTAAACAAAAACAAAACGTCTGACTTTGAGTGCTCTCTAAGATAGGGAAGACACCGTTTCTGTGCCATATGCGTAAACGTGCACATTGCTCTTGTGCTTTCTGTAGACTAGACACTTATTAAAGTCGACTTGTGCGAACGGTTATTTTTGCAGTTGACCTCATTAAATACGTATTTAAATTCCAATTTGAGAACATGCAGCAGAGCCGCAATACAAAACTCACGCAAACAAACAAGATACTTTTTTAAGCGAGCCGATTGGTTTGCAGTGTTTCAGATTTTTAGTCCACAATGACCAGACGTGTCGTTATACAGCTCTACAACGCCACAAATCGCTTTTTTTAAAAAAAATTTTTAGCTTGTCTTTCTTCTTCTCACTATCCTGTAATATACTACACCGAAATCACTGTCAGGTTAGGTTAATTGGTAATTCTAAACTGCCGATAGGTGTGAATGTGAGTATGAATGCTTGTCTGTCTCTCTGTGTTAGCCTTAGAGTCGCCCTGTGATAGCTGGAATAGGCTGTCAGCCCCCCTGGGTTGTACAAAAAAACAAAAACAAAAACGCAAGTGACGCAGTTAGGAATAACCTTAATACACAGAGGGTAACAAATGTCTGTGTTCATCTGCACACTTTGAGGTCAACTAAAACTTCAGCTTTAACTCTGTAAAAACTGTAACATTCTGCAGCGTTTACAGTCTATACAGAGATCAGCGCATAATCGGTAAACGTCTCTGCCTGTCTTTACTCAGCAGTGTGCGCACACGCAGGGACACAATCGCTACCATTTCATATACCATTGATACCATACGTCAAGAAAAATGCAGGTAGGGCCTTAGTTAGTAATTTAGATTAATGTATGGATGTCTCAACATGTAACACTGACTTTCCTAAGTGTCTACAGTTTCAAACACCCTGCAAAAATAGCACTGCTGATATCTATGCATTTCTTCATAAACACAGCCTGATCTGACGAATTTTTTTTTAAAAAATTTATTATTTCCATCATCTATTTATAGTAAAGGTCAGGTGTTACACACCAATTTCTGCTTCATATGGCTGGGATAGTTTATAATAAAGCAGCTCTCCTTCAGATAAATGTGCTCAATCCGAGTCTCAGTCCATCAGGACCTCACAAAGCCCCCAGCAACTTCTAGTAGAGGAGTTTTTGGTAGAATGCTGACTATTATTGTAATGAACCAACTGCATCTTTGTTTCTAAACTAGCACATTGTTAGTACACCAGCCGCAAAACTGACGCCAGCGTATCCCATTTAATAAATATGGGCCGTCAGTGGCTGATGGAGTGGCGCCTGTGCGGATTCTTTGCGGCCTGTAAACTCATCAGGGCAGGCCAAAACAGGCCTTGGGCCAATCATTAGTGTCAGTCTGAGTCATTATGTGTTCATACATCCAGTCCAATTACGCAGACTTTTTTTTTCCACATGGGTGTCAATTGCACAGCTTACACATCCTTACCATCATCTCTGGTTTGACAAAATACCCTTTGCCCCCCTGAGTGCTGAATTTTGGTAGTCCAGGGATTTTTATTTTTGTCACCATGGCCACTGCCACTTTAGTTGTATGTGGTATTCTAATTTCATTACATACACAACAATGGAGTATTATTTCTTAACTAACCTGGAGTGCTGCTTTTCTCCATTGTCCAGAGCACTGTAACTATTTGCTGAACTAGAGCATCTTTACTTTAAGCTGACCAGGCAAAACTTTTCATCCCAAATTACTGTTGGTATTTATCTTCTGGCCAACAAAAAAAGTCTTTACAACCTTAAACATACAACTTTATTTACAAAGACTATTCAAATCAGGACATTCTTAAAAATAAAATACAGGATAATGTAGTGGCAAATATTTTCACTAGGGTGAACTCTGACATGGTGTTTCCAGAGCAGTTAAAGTTCTCTTTAGAGTTTTACAATAGCTGCCTTCCAGTTAACTTTGTGCAGATTAACATGTCTTTGCAATATCATCACAATGTCAATTATTATTTTCAGCAAGGCCATTCGTGGCATCTCATGCTTTTAATTTTCATCAGTCCTGTTTACCAAAACTACAAACAAATGTGTCAGTGAACTAACTAAAACGCACAGACAAAAGGCACTAAAATATCAAACAAGTCAATTTTTCTTTTTTAAATTGAAGTTTCTACTTATCCATAATGAGAAAAATCTTTTTCCATTCACACAAGAGAACCACACTGTTACAAGCTGATGCACATAAACAGGAATGTCATGGCCTGGTTTTTCCCCCCTGCAGTTTCGACTATTTGATAAAACAGAAGGAAGGTAATTTCTGTTTCTCAACATTTTTTCAGTTTCGTAACCAAAATGACATACAAAGCATCTGATCACATGTTCCTGGAGACTGTTTTCCTGGACACACAAGTTTAGCTAAGCACTGAGAATGAGCATGCAGGTTTCGTTTTTTATTTGATGATTTGTTCCAGGTTCAGTGGCTAAACAAGTTTCTCCCATACTCTACAGGCTCTGAGTGCAATCATTCTATATGTTAGACTTAGTGACTTTGCGCAGGTGCACGTGCCAACCATAATCAGAAATGTCCTTGTGAGGCTTCAGATTTAGTTGCAATTTACATGTTGTGCACCAATGACAGAAAATGTTTATTAGATGAATTTGTGAGTGAGTCATTTCTACCAAAGTGTCCAAGGAGGCTGCTTGAATGGAAACGAGGCCAAAGCAGAAACATTGACAGGAATTGAAATGACAGCCCAAGGCAGTGCTTGTCTCTGAAGAGATCTTCTGATCATCATCCTAAAAATACAGAAAGAGGAAATGGTGTCCCTGCTTTTCATAGAATAATTGCTCGAATGCAACAGAATTTATGTGTGTGTGCGTCTGCATCTCTCACCCATCCCGTCCTAACAAGAAAAGAGCAGGTATGCTTGGTTTGGCAGTGCTTCCATCAGTGACCATGTCAAGGTACTGACTGTCGTTGTCCTCTGCGTTATCAGCAATAAGGACTGCTTTTCCTCCTGCTTCCTCTACATTTCGGGCTTTTTGTACAAAGGAGCAACCTCTGAAGTTAAAAAAAAAAAGCATAACCAGTTTAAGATGTGCTGTCAAAGCTTGCTATAGCACTATGTTATAGCAAAAACTTTCGAAGTGGACAATTTGCTAAAAAGCAGGATTGCACTGGCCAGCTCAGCAATGCCAAAATGCCTGAAAGAATGCAAAAGAAAACTAAAGTAAATTATCACAGATTATTTTATTGGTTAAGAATAAACCCTTCACAACATCTATCCAAGAACAACACCACTCATTGTCAAGGTCTAATCTAATTAACAGAAACATTCATGAACCAAAATACAGAAAGTGTACAACAAGCTGCTAACCACTGGTTAAGAACAAGGAGGCCAGATTAAACTGGTTGACTGATAAAAATGCCTTGATTTGATGTAAAATCTACTGCACTAATGTAGGGAGGCAAGTAGGGCTGTTCGATATAACGATATATATCGGATGACGATATAAAAACGTCTATCGTTTCATTTTACGCTATCGTTTGTTTCGTGGTGTCGCAAAAATAAACTGTTTACGGCAATATTTTTTCATCGTTCTGATGGTCACTGTAGTGGCTATATTAATTTCTTAAAGTTCTCTCTTTCTCTTATATTTTATATAACCACACTATGGAAGGACAAGCGCCTGTTTTTATGCGCTGTGGTTAGCAACAACGACGGTAACAACATCGCTTGTCCGCTTGTTTATGTTCCACATAAACCTTTCACAATAAAGTTCAAGATCCTGTTGAGACTTTTCAAAATAAACTGAATCACGTGAAAAAGAGCAGATTATTTACGGATGAAAATTAAAAAAGAGCCGCCAGGTGCTAAAAAATAAACCTTAGACTCAAACGTTAGAACAGGCTTTTCCCTGCAGCACGCCGTGTAATAAATACTCACAAAGAAAACGGCGGCCGTTACAACTTATGTCTAAAAATGTATAGTTTCATGCATGGTTAAAACACTCGACTCCAGCTACATGACGCGCAGCTGGAAACACTTCCCGCAAGTCGAGCTGCCCGAGATTCACAGAATTTACAGAAAATGTTACATTTTTGTAATTTATATCGTTATCGAACGATAGAATTCTTATATCGGGATATGAGATTTTGGTCATATCGCACAGCCCTAGAGGCAAGATTACAAATAATGTCTTACTGTCCAAAAACATATGGACCTAACCTAAGTAGAAGTGACAACAGTTCTTGAAATACTATCCTCGAGTTAAGCAGTGGCTAAGCTTTCTTTGAAACTGCTGACTGTATCATTGTTGGTAATCATGGGTAGTAGGGGTGCAACAATACACAAAATTCACGGTTCGGTTCGGTTCGATACTTTGGTGTCACGGTTCGATATTTTTTCGATACACAAAATGTTCATGCCTTTTTATTAATTTGTCATTTATTAAATTTTCACGGCACATTCTGCACCACCTCTCTGTGCGTTCATCATTTGTTTGAAGCCAGCTCACCTCCTGCAACCACTTTTCCGAGAATACGCGCTTCTTTTGTGGTTCAGACTCCTGACATTTCTTTGGAGGTGGAGGAACACCAAAGTAATTGCTTAAAGGAGCTTCTTCGACATCTTTAAGAGTTCTAAACAAATGTCTGTCCTCCTCCTGAAAATCTTATGTATGCAAACACGCGTTGCAACTTCTTATCTTGTGCGCGTTTTTTATTTTGACAGCGAATGCGCACCTGCGGACCACTAATGTGTAGACCTGGTTATTTAGCTCGTCATATTGCAGCCACAGAAATTCTTTTGTCCATGAAACCATAAAGCTGCACGTTCTTTTTGCCTTATAGTCTGATTTGTCATAACTTTTCCGTTTTGTGGTAAGCTTTTCTTTGGCTGTCACTTCTTCACCCTGACCTGTCTTATTTGGCTCAGCAGAACTAAAATATATATCCTGCTACTTTTACACACGCACTCACATAACGCTCAGCGATTCTCTGCGCGATCAACCTCTCACATGTTTAAGCTTGCTGCGGGAGATTTCACTTGTCATGTTTGCATAGTAAGCTAACGATTGATAACACGATGTCAGAGGAATTGGTGCACAAATTATCATCACTCACCAATCAGTGCTGTCGCTCTCTATACACAGTTCGCGCGATTGCAAAGTGAAAGCAAAAAACAAGCGCAAATTCAAACGCGATTTCAATATGTCACATATTGACAGTGGCTCACCGATGCCAATGACATAATTACCCAGCTACATTTCCGAAAGAATGCAAAAGCATTGACATATATTTTTCCTTCCTACGATAGGCCGACGAGCAGAGCAGGGCAGCCCGACTGGAAAAATCGCTAGCCCCGGGACGTCGGGCTAGCGATTTTGCGAGCCCTGTATCTGATTGAAGAATCACTCATCTTTGGAAAAGAGAGTTTATTACAGAGAAATGGCTCTTTCCAAAATAAAAGCTATACTATACGCTTCTTCTGGGCTATATTCTCAGCAGCATATTAAACATATCAGGTCCCCATAAGGAGAGTCATGTGCTAACGGCTGTCTAAATGACTCGGGTAAAGTTTGTATGCGTGCTTGTTGTTTTTGTCTGCTTCCACTTGTCTTTGCACTAGGATGCTATCGGGTAAATGTGCAGTCATATTCGTTGTGTTCCCACTAGTGCTGTCAGCCTTAATCTGAAATGAGGTTAAGGCCACAACACGGCAAATCTCCGTTAACGAGCTACCGCGGATTGCCCCGTGTGTGGGGCTGGACAGCGTCAACACGTTAACGAGCTAACTGCGCTAACACACTAGTTCCCACTCATGTAATTGAGCATTGCGTGGCACATCTGACATACTGTTTTACTTTAGTCCATGACACGCTTACCTTCAGGGTCATACATCACATGAAGACCAAAATCCAGACGCCAGATCTGAATGAGGGTGGGGGAGGTTCAATTTGCCATGTTGCAACAAGCTTAACTTCTGTCTAGCTAGCTTGCCCTGCGCTCAGTGAATCTGTGTTCGACTACTCCGCCTAGGCTGCACTGTCGAGCGCAGATCCACTGAGCGCTCAACACAGACAGCACCGTCAGAAGGAAAGTTGATAAAATAAATTAAAAATGTTGTATTGTTCGATACATATGCGTACCGAACCGAAAGCACTGTATCGAACGGTTCAATATCGATACGAGTATCGTTGCACCCCTAGTAAATAGCTTTTAGGCACTGTTTTGACCAAAGATTCGACATGATAGAACCAGAATAACAGGTCACTGAAGTTTCACTTGATATCATGGACTCGATTACAAGACTAAGGAGTTATAAAGTCAATGTCCTGTGTTCGCCAAGAACTCATACAGCTATGTATGAATCACTTTGCAATTGCGCAATCATGACATTTAACTGTGTCAGCATATTAAAAATTTAAAAAATTGCTTTCAGTTATGTTCTTTAAGTAAGAAATAGGAGTTCAACAACAGGGCTGGGCTGTCAATGTGAAATTATCAGTCTCAGAAAAGTTACAAAAGGGGTCCTTTCCCCCCCCCCCCCCATAAATAACATAAATACGTCCCTTACATGAACAGATTAAAACACTGAGAATAATCTTTAATTTATCCTTTATTTGCGCCTCTCTGTGGATTTCTCTGCCTGTTATTGTTACTGTTATTCTTGTGTCCTTTAAGTGCTGTACTGCCAGAGGTTGAAAGGGATTTTTGAGTATTTTCTCACAACTAATTGTTGCATTGGGCTCCACTATATAATGCAAGGTCTTTAAATTATAACATGACACATCCTGAGATACCTGAAGATGTGAAACAGTCCTGGATCTGGTTATATTCCGATAGAACCGGATCAGCTGCTAAGTGTAGACAGCAACATGTGATTTTCACTGATATCACAGTTAATGGTTGTATTATCAGAAACAGACTGTATGTAATTGCCAACTTGACCCCATATTCGGGCTAATGGTAACATTTATGGCAGGTTTGAGTGAGACCTTTGGTATACTAGACGACCTCAAATACTTCACAAATAACTGAAGTCATAATTTTATCTTATTGAATAAAACAAATATTGGCAAAGATTAACTTTGAAGACACAATTTGCAGTTGAAAAAGGGGATAAATTAAAATACACGTTATTGAAATACTCACAATAATGAAAAATACATTTTAATTAAAAATATCGTATCATGAGTAAGTGAACTATTGTGATAATAACGCATCGTGGGGCATCTGCTGATTCCCACCTCTTTTGCAACATATGCTCACATTTTAAACCAGGAAGTTTTTAAGCCAATCAGACGTGGTTGAGCAGAAAATGTTCTAAAATCTTGATGATTTCAAAATTAAATAAAATTAGCTGCCTTGTAATTAGGCTATCTCCTTCCCTACACCTTTGCTGCTTGATGTCCAAGGTTATATTCTCAGTTCCTAACCCCTGGTTTGTGTTCACATAGTTTACAATTCACAATGGTACAGAGGCATGTATGCGTACCCCCTTTCCACCAGGATCACTTGTCCTTGAAGGATCTCTCTGTCCGTCAACTCTGAGCATCCATCTGCAGGGTCTGCTGGCACGAGAAAAATCTCATCGTAAAATGATGTCTGCGGGTCAAAGGAGAAGGAAAGAGTATGATTAGAGGGAAGGTGAAGTTGTGCGCCTGAGACTTTAAAAACATTTGATTATCAAATTATTTAACAGAAGACTGAGGCCTCACGAAAGTGCCTCCAAAGTCTTTAGCAGGTGCAGCACTGAAGAGGTAGCCTATCTCCTCTGGACTGATGACCCGGAAATACAGCAGTTCATTGACCCCAAGAGCTGAAGGAGGTCCGAAAAGAAGCACTTATCATGAGTGACTTGTTTATATCAGAAATATTAATAAACCACAAACACTGCACGGATATGCGAGACAGAAACCATCAATAAATGCCACAATAAGCCCCTTAACTCAAGTCGCTGTTGTGCAAAAAGAAATGCTTAAAAAAAACAACTCTTGCAGCTAATACGAACAGTTAGCTGTTAATTTCAAACGTTCCCATTTCTGTTTTTAGTCTCACCTGACAGACGACTGAGCTGCATAAAGAGACTCCAAAGGTATAAAGCTATCGCTGCTGTTCGACAAACCTTCCCCATGTTCAAGGCATTAGTAAATCTCACTCGCGTTACAGAGATGAGACTGTAGTGTGTCTCTTTGTGTCTTAAGACAGTGCAGCGTCCATTGTCGCTGTGCTTCTGTCAGATCGCCAACCATTTCCGCCGTTCTCTTTCCGCGCATGCGCATGTCCCAGTTGTAGCTTATGCTATGAGGCGACTGGGTAAGAATTTGTGCTGCTCTTTTAGCACCAATTTTTCAAACTACTGGTAAATGTGTCTCTGTGTTTTATTGTTATTATTATTAACATGCCTGCAAGATGCATATGAATATATATGATGTATATGAAGCTGGTAGTTACTTATTTAATTTATCACAATGACCTAAAAGTCATTAGTTGATCTCCCTATCGTGTACAATCATCAGAGACTTTGCTTGTACTGATTCACCTTTTACTTTAAAAACTCCCTTCATTCTTCATCCTCAGAGATTTAGGTTCATTTTGAACTTATGTCTGCATGCATAAATGCAGTGACTTGCTGTCATGTGACCAAGTGATTTAATATTTGCATTAACAAGCAATTATGCAAGTGCACCTAATAAAGCAGGTGTTTTTTCTCTCTTTATAACTTCCTGACCCAAAAAACTCTCGTGTCCTTCCTGACAATTTAATTGCTGTAAGAAATTTAATACCAGAAAAAAAAAATCAGGTAGAGTGTTAAACTATAAAATAAGTACCTTTAAATCTAGGGGGAAAGACAAGGGAAAACTATAGAACCACACAGCTTGAGGGGACAGCACAACAGAGGGAGATACACAGGAGGAGAAGCGGGCAGACAGAGCACACCTGGGGAACACAGCTGAACCAAAGTCAGACTGATGAGACAGGGGAAGAAAAACTAAACATAATACACACGAGACTATCAAAATGGAACAGGAAGTAACACACAATGAGACTCAGACTAAGACACATGGGCTTGAAACTGGGACTGGGGATAAACAGACATGGAAACGTGACAGACTGGAGAGACAAAGGAGCAAAACACAGAACAGACAGACACGGGTACATGACTGGGGAGACTGAAGGAATAACAAAACACGGATATGAGACTAGGACAGATATGAACAGAAATCAAGAACTATAAATGCAAACTTAGAGGCACTGGAAAGTAGCAGGTTGTCCCATTTTACTGTATTGATTTAAACTATTTGCCAAAATGACAGAAATCAAATCTCAGTCAAATGAAAAAACAAAAAATGTAATGTCCTAATAAAGGTTAATAAAGGTCATTTACATGTGAACTATCCACAAGCCTGCATGGCAAAACACAAACATTTATATCTATAACAGACAAGTCAAATACCTCATTAAAGTAAAGTTATTTACATAACATAAAAAAATTAAAAAAAAAATATAAACCAACTAAAACCTTTCTATCATGCTGAATTCATCTGACAAAGATGTAAAGTTTGTCAGTGTCTCTTTGAATCCCATTTCCAAATGCATTTATAAAATCTTTTAACCAAAGTATTCTAAATTTTATTTGACAAAACAAGCACATTAGTATTTATAAATTATTTCAACTGAAGACATACAAAAATCATAAACAGACAATAGAAAAAAGCTAAAGTCAGATCAGTCATAAGAACTTATATGTCCCAAATCATGTATTCAGTAAAGTCTGCTTTGAAATTTCTTCTTATTACAAACTTTAGTGTGAATAAAATTCCTGCATTTTTCATTTATCTACCAATTCACAATCAACCAAAAATATCACATAAACATTTGCAAATTTTGTTATTTATAAAGTTTGCCGTTATTTATAAATGTTATAATGTCACATATGTACTATTATGTTGAAAAAAAAAACATTTCAAAGCTGGACATTTATAATTATAATTATATAAAATAACAATAAGAATAAACTTAAATACAGAAAAGGTTTTTTTTAAGTGTTAGCAAATCTTTAAGGGTTTAATATCTCCATAACTGGTAAATGAAGGATATATGGTTTGTAAGGGAATTAATTGATGATGTCATGTAATTTATACATTTAACAAATTAAGTATAAAATCCTTACCATCCACAGTATTGAATCTCGACTCAAAATCAATATAGTTTAATAATTACATTTCATATATAAATCTACTCTTACCAAATGTATACACTAGAAAACTATCAATCACTGTCCATGTTTTATTGTGGATAATATTTTCCACTTGAGTTAGCGTGCTTCTTCCTTTTTCTCTTCTCTTCCTTGCAGTCATTGAAAACCTCAGGCGACAACTCTGGGCAACAATATTTTTCAGTTTTTTTGCATCGGCATAGTCGATGTTTTCCAGTTTTCACCTGCAATGAATCAATGAAGTATTATTATGTCTGAAATGATAATGTGAACATTTTAAATGCAATGCTTTAAGTCTAAAAATGTTTACATGCTTGGTTTACAAATATTAGCAGTCACACCTATTCAAGTAGTAAGTAAGTAAAGTTTATTTATTAAGCGCCTTTCGTAGACAAGCAGTCACAAAGCGCTGTACACAAACGTCAAAATAAACAGAATGTTAGGTACCAAATTAGGCAATATAGACAATACAAAAATAATACTGCATTCACACTATAGCACAATATTTTTGTGCTATATTTTGAGGGGTTTGTGTGTCCCAGGGATCCCAAGGGCTATGTTGTTGGGGGCTTTTTGCCCCCTGGTAGGGTCTCCCATGGCAAATTGGTCTTGGGTGAGGGACCACACAAAGAATGATTCAGAAGACCCCTATGAGAAGACCATCAAGGGAACAGTTTACCCTGCCCAGGACAGGGTTACCGGGGCCCCGCCCTGGAGCCAGGCCCAGGGAGGGTGCCCAAGGGTGAGCATCTGTTGGCCGGGAGTTAGTCCATGGGGCCCGGCTGGCCACAGCCCGAAAAAGGGGGCATAGGCCCATCTTCCTGCAGGCCCACCACCTGCAGGAGGCACCGTAGGGGTCAGGTGCATTGACCTGGATGGGCGTGACTGGGAGGAACGGCCTGTTATTGGACTTCTGTGCAAACCACAGTTTGGCCATAACGAACACCATGTTCGAACATAAGAGTGTCCATAAGTGCATGTGGCATTAGGACACTCAAGGCCGCAGGTCAATGATCAATTTTGAAATCGTATCATCAGACCTAAGGCGATATGTTCTAGACACTCGGGTAAAGAGAGGGGCTGAGCTGTCAACTGATCACCACCTGGTGGCGAGTCGGATCAGGTGGCATGTGAGGACACTGGACAGACCTGGTGCACCTAAACATATAGTGAGGGTGTGCTGGGAACACCTAGCAGAGGCCCCAGTCTGTGAGATCTTCAATGCACACTTCCGGCAGACCTTCAACAGCATTCAAACGGAGACTGGGGACATTGAGTCTGAATGGACCATGTTCAGCATCTCCATTGCCAAAGCCACTGCACTGAGCATGCTGCTGCAAGTTGCTTGGTGCTTGTCGTGGTGGTGACTCTTGAACCAAATAGTGGACACCAGAGGTGAGGGGAGCCACCAAGCTGAAGGAGGAGTCCTATTGGACTTGGTTAGCCTGTGGGACTTCGGAGGCAGCTGATAGGTACCGACAGGCCAAGTGGAATGTGACGCGGGCAGTGGCTGAAGCAAAATCTCAGGTGTGGGAGGAGTTCAGAGAGACCATGGAAAAAGACTTTTGGACCACCTCAAAGAGATTCTGCCAAACCGTCAGGCGGGGGAAGTGGTGTGCTACATGCACTGTGCATAGTGTGAGTGGCACTGCTGACTTTGACTGAGAAAATTGTCGGATGGTGGAAGGAATACTTCGAGGACCTCCTTAATCCCACTGGCACATCTTGCGTGGAGGAAGCAGAGTCTGTGGACGAAGGGGATGACCCGCCAATCTCTGGGGGCGAGGTCACTGAGGCAGTTAAGCAACTCCTTTGTGGCAGAGCCCCTGGGGTGGACGAGGTCCGCTCCGAGTTCCTGAAGGCTCTGGATGTTGTAGGGCTGTCTTGGTTGACACGCCTCTACAATGTTGCGTGAAGATCAGGGGCAGTATACCTGGATTAGCAGACCGGGGTGGTGGTTCCCATCTTTAAGAAAGGGGACCGGGTGATGGCCTCAAGCTCGCTTTGGAACGGTTCGCAGCCAAGTGTGAAGCGGTGGGAATGAGAATCAGCACCTCCAAATCTGAGGCCATGGTCCTTAAATCTGAGGCCATGGTCCTTAGCCAGAAAAGGGTGGAGTGTGCACTCCAGGTCAGGGATGAGTTCTTTCCCCAAGTGGAAGAGTTTAAGTATCTCGGGGTCTTGTTCACGAGTGATAGGAGAAGGGAGCGGGAGATCGACAGACGGATTGGTGCTGCGGCTGCCGTGATGCAGACACTGTACCGGTCTGTTGTGGTGAAGAGAGACATGAGTGTAAAAGCGAAGCTCTCAATTTACCAGTCGATCTACCTCCCTACCCTCACCTGTGGTCACGAGCTGTGGGTAGTGACCAAAAGACAGAGATCACGGATACAACTGGCAGAAATGGGCTTCCTCCGAAGGGTGGCTGGCCACGCTGAAGAGATTATATCTCTTGGCTGGCCTGGGAATGCCTTGGTGTTCCCCTGGACAAGCTGGAGGAGGTAGCTGGGGAGAGGGAGGTCTGGGGTTTTCTGCTTGGGCTGCTGCCCCTGCGACCTGGCCTCAAATAAGAGGAAGAAGATGGATGGATGGATGGATGGAGTTTTCAGTATGCTAACTACTATGTGAAAATCAGTATGCTCTGGTAAAGCTTTGATAACCTTTCCTGGATTTTACTGTTAAATATTCCTGGCTGAAAAAAGCTAAAAAATGTTTCAAATTGTATTCTGTGTTGTATGTATAAATTACTTGTGTGTTGTATCTATTACAAGAATTCTTTGTCCTTTACTTTTGAAAGTTGTCATTTTTTAAGCAACCTAATTGCAAAAATTGATTAAACAGTATGTGGTATGAGACAAATGTAAAACTTGTTACTATTGCTGGAAATAGCAATATGTTTTTGTTTAAATCAATACGGGCATCTGTACTACCATAAGCTCTACATTCACACAAGCTTATCTCTGGGAATGATGTGTTTAAATGAAAATATTAATATTTTCTAAATAATATTCTAAATTAAAAAAAACTTTGAAGCATTTACATTTGTTTCTCAGTATCAATCCTAAGAACTTAGCAGTGCATGCAACTTATCAATACAACATAAGGCATGTACTTAAAAATAGGCTATAGTTCAGACATGTATATAAACTATATTTTTATATGCATGTATATTCCTCTTCTTTCAGCTGCTCCCTTTAGGGGTCACCAAATTGAAATGCGATGCAGTTAACTATGAAAGGAAAACTCAGTAGGCCTACATGCTTCTAGTAACTAAAGTTTCATGACAAAACACATAAATGTAGGTTTAAATACCATTGCGTCACAAAGGAATTCTAGAGTTTCTTTTCTGTTTTGGTCATTCACTGCACGCATGACATGAGCAACACATAAATGAAGTAGGAACGTATAAAAGGAAGGAAGCTCAAAGCTCTTTTAATAGCATGCTGATTTGCACTGTGGCAAACCACCAAATACACAGAAACGCCAACTCACTTGCACAGAAGTAACAAGAACATAAAGAAAAATGTGTGACCATTGCTCAAAGTTCAGCCTATTCAATGGCTAATTCAAACTTCTGATTCATGTTTGAGATTGTGTGCTACGCAGATTTTCCTTAACCTTGAAGTCCTTAAATGAGCAAAACTATAGAAACCCTTGAAACCTCAGCAGACTGCTAAATATAATTTCATAGTGAATCACACACCCGTCTGTGTTTTAAGTTGGGGCTGGAAGGCTAACAGTAGGTGTAAATATATTTAGTGTCTACGTACATATTTAGGTTTCCATTGACATTCCCACAAAAATTTGGTACTTACTAGCCACCTATTTGGGGAATAATAGTGCCTTTTTTGTCTATAATGGTGTTTACTTTACTTACTATATGTGTAATTTCAAATAAATAAGTATAAATAAGCATTTAAATAAATAAAAGTTTGTGTCTTAATAAATAAAATCATTATAACAAGTGTGTTGGACAGATCCTCTGAAGTAAAGACAAAACAAAACCAAGTAGAAACAGGAGGAACACATGGCAAAAAACCACAGGGACACAAGAGGACATTGCAGACTTGTAAGAAGAGATAACGAGCAAAAGCTGACAGTGGTGGAGTCAGATAATATCAGTAGGTTACATTTTTCCAGGGAGTCCACTGACTCCAGTTGGAGAGCACCAGTGAGTCTCTGGAGCGAACCCTGAGCTTGCTGATTTTCTTCGGTATCAGAGTAGATGATGACTGTCCGGTCTAAAATCAGACAAGAGATAAGAGATCAAAATGCAGTGGCTATAATGACAGACATTTAGATCTCATAAGATTTTGTTTTAGTGTAAGATTGTGCATACTTGGCCATCATCTCTAAGCACATATTCAATTTGGTGCTCCAGACTGAAGAAGCTGTAAGGTGCTGACCAGGTGGATGGTGGATCAATGGTCACATTCAAGTCCTCGTTCACTAACTCACACTTGACAATCTGGGGACTATCAGGTTGAACTAAGAAGAAGAAGAAATAGTAAATAATATCGTCCATGTGTGTATATAAAACAATAATTTAAACACAAACATATGTGTATATATATTTAACATGAATCCATTTGCCTTTAGATTCAGTTAATGCATTAACGTTACTGTTTCACTTAAAACTTTATCATGCATGGACTGCATACATGGACTTTCTTTTTCATCAGAAAATATTTTCAAAAAGGAAAAGGTGCTTTGTAGTTGATAGTCTTCTACTGAATGCCATTGATGTAGCTCAGTTTTACTCAGCTTACCAATGTCTCTGAGATAAAATCTCTTCGATGTCCTGAAAACGGAGAGATCACGTATAGCCTCAGCAGTGAGTTCAAGCATGGTGCTTTCCTCTGCGTAGGGTGAGAGGTCGTGAGACATCTCAAACTGCAGTTTCCCCTCTGCGAGCCGCCGACTGCTACTAATCCACTGGCAGGACTTTGAACTTTTACTGCTAATAAAACAAGCAGTAAAAAAAAACAACCAGAAAACAAAATATAACAACAAAATCAAAAATACACACATCTCAGGTGGTTCGTCTAGTTTGGGCATCTTAACTGTAATTTGTCTAGATTATTATTTCTTTCTTTCTTTTAAAGTTTTAAAATTTACCAGTTATGACCCAGTCCAAGACGCACTGCTGTGTATCCATTGCCTGTCCAAGTGCAGTTGAAGTTACAGTCATAAGACTTTGCCCGACAGTTAATGAGAGAATCTGTAATGATAAACAATATCTTTAAATTCTAAAGTAATTTAAATGTTTGGGTGAAAAATGACAGCAAACATCACTACATTTTGTAAAATGATACTTCACAGAATGGTTAACTTAAAGCTAATCTCATCTACTAGAGAGAGAGAGAGAGAGAGAGAGAGAGAGAGAGAGTGTTTTACCCAAACTGTCAGGCAGTATAAAAGTGTCTTTGTTAGTGCTATATGTTGACTGTATATTAGCAATATAGGTTCCCCTAGTTGAAAAAGTCCCATCATTTAGAGCATGTGAATGGTAGGATGAATGAAAAATGAAAGAGAAACTCACCAATTGTGTCTTCTTCATCAGCCTTCAGCAGCAGATAGGTTGAGGATAGCATCTCTTCACCTCTCCAGCAGCTGTAGTCACCCAAATTTGGTGTTTCTATATCTAACACGGTCAGTTTTGGACCATTTAGCTCTACATTTTCATCATCTTCCAGTGGATCGCCATTCAGCTTCCATGTGACGATGTCGTCAGGTTTTGAATTGCAGGTCAGTGTGTAATTCTCATCCCTTTTTGCCACCGCAACTACACAAAGATAGAGAAGATAGACAGATAGATAGACAGAGAAGAAGTTAGTAGATGAAGATTTTAAACCACAAATGAATATTAGGAAAATGTTTGGATCATAAAAAAAGACATACAGTTTTCTGGAAAGTGGTTGAGTTCGTGAGCTCCCGTGAGGCTGATCATTAGAAGCCCAAATGTCCACAGTGGAAAGGTCATCTGAGGAATTGTGTGACAACAAAAAGCATTTATTGAAAAACAATTCATCACTTGCATTAAAATAAGTATCGTGTGATTTTTAGTGAAACAATATGTAAAGTGACTCATGGAACATTCAATTGGCTCAAAGTTAATTTAGTTGAGAAAATGCATTGAAAATAGGTAATTTGCTTCTTATTCTGTAATATAGATATGAAATTAAACAAACTAGAATTTAATTTATATATATGTATAGATAGATAGATTTATATCTGGAAAAGAACTCACCTTGAAGTGATGTCAAAAGCAAAAGTGCAGACGTTCTGTCACCGCGGTCTTGATGATTGTATGGTCTAACTGCCCACAGAGCAACAACTTTATATTGCAATGCATGATACACATCATCGACACCTCCACCTCCAATGTGACACTTTGGGAGAGAGAAACTGACCGATCTAGTAAGTGATAAGAGTATGCACATTTCCTCTATACTGCTTTGCATGTCAAATTTTTTTACACAACGAAGCTGTGACTTTCGAACAGGGGACTAAAAGATAAGAAATGTGGGTGTTCAGTAGGGTGGGGGGTTGCCCTCAGCCTTTAAGGTGAAATACAACAGTATAATACAATGTTTGATAAGTGCTTATCTGAGAATGGATTTAAAAAATAATTTTTAAAAAACTATTACAATCACAAAAACAGGACACACAACACATTTTATGTTCAATATTAATGCGACCAAACATTTTCTTGGTTGGCTCTTTATGTGCTAACACGCACACAGACACACTGGTTCCCGCTTCTCAACTTTCAGTTTTTATGTTGGTTTTTCTTTATATAACCAGGGCTGTAAATGTGGGGCAATAGCACTCCTTGGTATCAGTCTATGCAACCTGTGAATAGAACAAAGAAGCACTGATCTTTCAGTCATCAAAAGGTAATGTAATACTATAACATAAACAACATTTTTTAATTCAAAGTCTTTTGAGAACAGGCTCAACCCTGTTGACATTAATAAATACAGCTGGTAGCAAAAAATATATCAGTCACTTATGATTCAAAAAAAATAAATAAAGCAGAATAAATGTGACATTTATGACTAGTAACCACCCTTATCCGATCAGACAAACCTGGGCTAAAGGGTGCATTTTTTTCTGTATTGCTCTAAATAACATGCTGACTTTGCTACTGATGTTAAGAAATCCATGATCCACAGTAAATGACTGTTTTTATAGTGTTTCTCACAAAACAAGCCGCTACGAAATGTCACAGAGAGGTTACGAGAACAAGCTATTTCCACTATTTCCTCGCTCTTTGCAGTCAGAATGATTGCTCAGCTCATTGTAAAACATATTGTGAGATTAATCCAACAAAATTGCAAAACATAAGCAGAACATTTCTTTTTATTAGCTGCTTATATGTACACTGTCTTTATTGTAATTCCAGACTGAAATACCAAAAAATGATCGAACATTTCTTTGATCAGATAAGCAAGACAGACCAAAACTGTTCTTTAAGAGGTTTCCTCCCATGATATTATCATTGTCATGCTCCCAAAACCTCAAAAACATGCACAGACATTACACCGGAAAGGAAAGGCGGACACAAAACAGGACTTTCCCTCTCATTAGTCATGTAGGCCAAATGTCAGCTATGACCTAACTAGACCTCATGTTTTTTATTCTCGCACATACTATGCAGACATCAAATGTTCCCGTCATATCTTTAACTATGTGAAAGATACTTCCACAAAACTGTAGAGGGCTGCATTATTATTGGGTCTCAAAAATCTTTTCTGCCTTTCTACATGCTGGTTAAGGTTAACAGAACCTATGTCCAATAAATTCAGAGAAAATTGTTAGGCACTTTGAAAAGAAATCGTTTCAGGTTTCAGTTCCTCAAAAACCTAAAAAGTAGTATTATTCATTAATCATCTTTTGAGAACAGTTTCATGCATGACTTCAAAGAGCTGAATAGTCACAGTTGCTCAAATTATTTCATACTTTGTGTTTTTACAGTTTATCATACAATACTTAAACCTAGTTTCTACGACTGAATTTAAAGCTTATTTTGATCAGTTATTCATTTAATGTGTATATAAATGATTTTCATTTCAACTTCAGCTTAAAAAATTCACAACTAAAATGTTTACTTACTAGTAATTGGACTTTAAAGGTCAACCAGAGCTCATAAAATAAGGTAAAGCTTTAAAGTCCCAGTTAATTCAGTGTTACTTCCGCGTGAACCCCAAAACTGAAAACATTTGTATCCACTTTACATAATATTCAAAACTGTGCCAAGCTCTGAGATTACGTCAGTCCAGATAATATTCTGACAAACAGAAAAAAAAAACACTATGTCAAGTGTGTTGTCAACATATTAATAGTGATTAAAAAAATTAAAGAGCAGAAGTAAACAACACTGAAGAGGAAAGAGATGTTTTTTGCTGTAAATGAGTGGAATTCTCTAACTTTATAGACCACATGTTCTATTTACATTAGTGATGGATGCCTTTTATTCTGAATAGAAAAAAAACAAAAAAACAAAAACACTTAAACACACTGGGGAATCCAGAAGAGGGGCTTAATATGGTACTTTCCATATTAAGAGGAACAACACTGCCTGTTTATAGAAGCATATACATGTATTTTTCTACCCTGAATGTGTTTGTTTTTAACCTTTAGGATTATGAAGCAACTAGAAAGAGATAAATATCATTTCTGCCTACACATGCCTCCTAATAGGTTAACATTAGACTTGGTGTTTGGCTGCAACCGTTTCAAATGTACTGTGGTGATAGCAAAATACTTTTCTTTTGAAATTTGAAAAAGAACAGCCAAAGCATATGATAAATGAGAAAAGTAATTTTTATTACATGATTCATTCCACCATTACATTTTTCAATGTGTGGACATCACAATGCAGAAGAGGCAGCGTGAGAAATAAAAAGGTTTGCACATTCCACTTAAATAATTTCACTCGTACTGCAGAACAAGTGACACGAAGGGCTTCGTAAAAGCTTCCATAAAAAGCTGATTTTACTTGTTTTATACCAACTGTAACACTTTGTGAACACAAAGCAAAAACAGATGAACAAAGCTGATGAACCTTCTGTGCCAAAGCAAGGCGAGCCAGAAGGTTTTCCAAAATGTTTGCTGGTGGTTGTTAGTTTGCTTCATTCTTTGAAGCCTCATCAAAGTTTTCAACGAGATCTGAAAATGGAAAAGGGAGAATAGAGAGGGGTGTATAGCAGATCAAGACAAAAAAAACAAAACCGTTGCCCAAGTAAGAATAAGCCCTTAGACTTAGAATTGGTGGCAGAAGCCTGCCTTACACTTATATCCACATATGTTACTAAACATTTTAAACCAAATAAGGGGACATATATCCCATGTGATCAAGTCCAGTTTAGACAGACTTGAATGTGATGGTTATATTTTCTTACCTGGAACTTCATCATCCTCCTCTTCAGCAGCAACCATGGGAGCTTTGTTGTCTCCTGGTGTTTAAGAATGCGGGGAAGGAGGAAGACAGAAAGATGTTGAGAGAAAGAATTCAAATCTACTGCAAACAAACAGGTCAAGAAAAGAGCACTGTGGGCACCTGGTTTAGGCAGATTCTCTGCTAATCTCCGGAGGCTGGTGAGACTGTCAGCTCCCAGCTGGTTTAGGATTCCCGGGAGCATCTCTGTGATCTGTTTGTTCTCAGCGTGTCCTGTGATTGTAAAAGTGTTGGCAGCCAAGGAGGCCTGAACCTTTGGGTTATTAAAGTGGATCACTGTCCCATGGTTTGTGAACATATTCACCTGAAGTGGTGGTGGGGTGGGGAGTGGGGGAAGAAAACAGTTTAAGGTAAGTGTAAAAGAAGACAATGCACAGTCCAAACACCCTTTTCCAACCATCTCTTGGGTCCTCTTCAGCTGACAACAACTGGTTTTCAGTCAGATGGCTTACACCACAGATTCTCTTTTATTTCCTTAAAAAAAAAGCTTATCTAAAATGTTGTTTTGTTCCTCAGAACCAATGAAGTTTAACATTTAAAAAGTACTTCAGTATCTTAACATTGCTTATTAATAAATTTCAGCACTATAAATCCATTAAATGTGAATGACTGCCCATGCTGTGCTGTACATTACAGAAAGATCCTGCTGTACCTCTTCAATGCCAGAGATATTGTTGACTCCCAGTTTCTTCAGGGAAAACTGCAGCTTCTTATCATCTGCTGTAGCCGTTCTGTGCACCACCTTCTTCTTTCTGCGAGCTGACCCCTAAAGAGCAGAAACGTTAGAGTCGATTTGAACTCACGACTCAAAGATTACACCCAGTTTCTAGCATATGAAACCGACTCACCTTGCCGCCTATGCGGACCTGAGCCTGCAGTTTGGCAAGCTTTTCCTGGTTCATTATCGACTCCTTCATCTAGTGTTAGACACAACAGATATATATAATAAAAGGTAGGTTAGTCTGGCTGTAAACAGTTCTTTTTAGTGTTTCCAGAAATTACTGTAGAATCTTTGTATCTTAGAAAAGTTGCCAAGTGCCTTACTCACGAATGTCAGTCATTTGGGGGAAAAGAAAAGAAAAATCTCCCTTGACACAATTACTCAGAACTAAATTTGGTTAACTACTCATTTTTCATTTAGAGGCTGAGCAAGATGTGGGACTCGCGAAAATATAAAACATGCAAGTTTGTATGAAGGATCTCTCTGGATACCCTTATGACTAACACGGAAGCAATTTATAAAACTATACGCCATCAATCGATGACATAAAACATGAAAACGGTAATAACGAAGTGCCAACTTCAAACTTCCCCAACTCCCGACCAGCGCTATGTTGTCTCAAGAAATTAACGAGAATGCACAACTGTCCCGGCCAAAAATAGCTGCACACCGCAAGTCTCGGCTGAAGCCCTTCATGAATCAGAGGTGGTCAGCTGAAGTCAGTGCCCTGAAACGTCATACACCCACTTTCCCAATATGTTCTTACGATGCAAACTTCTGCTTTTTAATCAAACTCTGACGGCATGACACTTATTTATTCT
The DNA here is from genome assembly GCF_056152115.1 of Neolamprologus brichardi. Lineage (NCBI taxonomy): Eukaryota > Metazoa > Chordata > Actinopteri > Cichliformes > Cichlidae > Neolamprologus > Neolamprologus brichardi. The sequence goes on from NC_142115.1 coordinate 27,928,581, forward strand.
AACAATATATACAAATTATGTCAAATGAGCTACCGGCTAGTTAGCAATTCGAGCTAAACAACTAGCCCAGGCCTCTTAAACTGATGTTAGCATTCAGGTACAGCCGATGCCTTCATTGCGTTAAAACCCGTAATACAACTGTGGAGGGGATGTTCAAACGTCAGGAGTCAAACTATATGAGTCTAAGACATCTAAAAGGGGTAGACGGTAGTGAACTAACCTGAGAGTGTGTAAACACGCGGGTCACACCGTTGATAAGGGACAGGAAAAAGGAGCAAAATCCGGAAGTGACGCCGTTAGATGCCGGATGGCAAAAAAGCTTACAAATATGTCCAGTGATTTAAAAACAGCGTTAATCCCAGTGTTATCGAATAAAAAAATAGTTAAAAACTTAGAAAACAGCTACTTTCAATGTAGTTAAAAATATGGGATACTACTGAAGATGATCAGATTTCATTAGCAGAAAAATACATATATTTACTTAATATCCAAATATTATCATTTTATTAGCTTTATTACCAATCACATATATTAATAAAAAATACATATAAATATAAAGGCTTTCACTTTAAGTATTCATTTAGTGAACATTTTACGGTATTCCACAACGGAAGTAGTCACGCATGTAGTCATGGCGTCCTCCTGTTCACGAGAGACAACGTGATTACTCGATAACATGAGAAACTTTTTGTTTACTTAGACAGCCAATATCAGTATCATCCAATTTCAGCATATCATAAGAAAAAAGTACGTTTGTACTTCTGGACTTTTTCACTTGAAAGGTGAGAACCGTCAGAGCTCAGTATAAAGAAAATGCTAGCTGGCTAAAGTTCAGTGTGCTAGCTAAGTTGTGCCTTACTGAACACGTTGGGCCACTGTCCGACTAATTAACTGTGTTTGATTTGAATCTAATAACTTTGTAAAACTTTCAGCTATTCGGGAAAAACTGCGTGTCTTCCATTGTTATGTACAACAAAGCGTTACAGTGAAGTAAAGTCGTTAGCTCGCCAGTTTCAATCTCGGGAAGGTCTAATATTCGAAGTAAAAGGTGGAGAGCACTGCAATACAGTCCGCGTTGAACAGAAAAAAGGTTTAATTTAAAACTGTTTAAATGTTGTTGAAAAATCACAGTGACACTGTCACATTCTAAATTCTGCTGTACTCCCAAACTGAAGCAAAAATCATATTAATGTTATCTAATCTGTTACAATCGAAATAAAATTTTCCGTTTTAGACAGAAATGTACGTTTGGATATTGTTGGTCACAAAAGGAGTTCTTGTTTTTCTACCTGCAGTTTTTAAGAGTAAATATGTATCCCTGTTTTTATCCCTTATTTATCTTCACAGACGTAAAGTGATCAGCACAGAAATGGCTTCATTTAAACCCACAAAAATTCAAGTTTATCCAAAACTTGGAGAGAAAGTCACTCAAGACACACTCTACTGGAAAAACTACAAGGTCAGACTTTTCTCTCCTATGCGGTTTATTATCAACTAAAGGATTATTATCAACTAAAAATGTCCTTTATGGTATAATCACTATTTTGGTTTGTTTATTGTCCCCTAAAACTTGTTATTTTAAGACCATTCTATCTCAGTAATGCGTCATTGTCAATGTAATAGCTTAATAACAGAGTTACACTTTTCAGAAGACTAACTCTTCAGCATATTCAGACTTTGGAATTGAACTATGAATAAATAACAAAATATGTTGAAAGAAAATGACTAATTTTAATTACTTTGGCACTGTGCTGTAGTTGTTTGCTCTTTGCCTCACAGTAATATGTCCAAAAACATGCTTAACTGGTGATTCTAAATTGACCATATTTTTTTAACATTAACATGATTGGTTGTCTGCCTCTCCATGTTAGCCCTGAAACAGATTAGCGATATCAGATAAGACAACGGAAAGAAAATGGATGGATGACATTTACTAATAATTGCTTTAAATCCTTTTCTCGTCTTACTTTGTTTCTCTTCCTACAGGCTCCAGTCCAGATAAAAGAATTTGGCGCAGTCACAAGCATAGACTTCTCCCCGGTGACTCCACATAATTTTGCTGTGACAGCATTCACAAGAGTATGTTAGCTTTGCTTGTATTAATGTAGAATTTTCCACTCAGTTTAATCTGGGTTCACTTTAACAATTCTGGCTTATACTGGCTTCTTAATGAGTAATAAACTTTTAAGTATGCAGGATGTGTTTAAGATGTCTTCTAATTCAAACACTCATTTTGTTACAGATCCACATTTATGGGCCATTTTCCCAGGAGCCTGTCAAGTCATTTACCCGTTTTAAGGATACAGCTTACTGTGGGAGGTTCAGGTCAGATGGTCAGCTCCTTGTGGCAGGATGTGAGGACTCTGTCGTGCGACTATTTGATGTTAGTGGCAAGGTGGCCCTCAGGCTGTTTAAAGGGCACACAAAGTAAGTTTTACACAAGCCTCTGTCTGACTGTGACAAAGTGTTCTGTCATGGAATTTAAAGGAAGGGTTACAAAATAAGCTTAATTTCAACTTCCCGATGCACTTTGAGGTTACTACTATTCTTGGCACTCTAACTATCATCTAATTGGCTATGATGGCAGTTAGGAGGAAATGCCTGTGTATCACATTTTCTTTGCTCACTTTCAAATCCACATATAGCCTCTATAGCACTAATGTTGAAGGAACCAAAACAGATCATCACTATTTAAAGTTTGTGGTTTGCAGCATGTTGCTGTGTGGTGTTTTTATCTTTAATAATAAAATGTAAGTGAATTGTTGAGGATTCTTACTTTCAGCAGCCTAATTTCTTTCCTTATGTCACTTTCACCGGTAGTTACAAAAGAAAAAAAATCAAAACATGTTACTAATGACTATTGCTAATGATTTATTATATAAAATTATATAAATTTATTATATATTACTATTATATAATATTATTATTATATTATATTACTATTATATAAAATGATATATAAATGATTTATTTATTTTTTATTCAAACATTTTTGAGATTTCAAACTTAATTTCAGTCTTATTGGTTATTACCTGTTCACCTGCAATACTTTTATGGCCCACCAGGTGGATACTCTCCACATTAGAAATCAATGGTCTACCACTAAAACCATAATGCTGATGTCCTGTTAAAGTGTTTGATTGGCCCTGATGAGCTGGCAGTGTCTTATGAGGTTGTTTTTTTAGTAAAGGAGTAGTTGAATGATGATTTCTTGAGTGATCCATCGACTGAATTTGATGATGACATCAAGAATTCTGACAGCCTGTATTTCTGACTTATAAAAGTGCAGTCTCAAACGTGAAGTGATATTAATCATGTCATTTGTTTTTTATTTTTTTCCCAGGGCAGTACATTTAACAGACTTCACCTCAGATCGTTACCAGATCCTCACAGGGTCGGATGACTATACTTGTCGACTTTGGGACATTCCAAATGCCACTGAGCTCACCACCTACAGAGAGCACACAGATTATATTCGCTGTGGTGTCACGAGCAAACTCAACAGAGATCTCTTCATAACTGGTGAGATAGAAGCTCATTTTTAATTGTGTGTGGAAATATCGAGAGGAGGACAGGAAGTTAACATTTTGCCCTGTTGGCATCAATCACAATCATTTTATATTTCAATTTCGAGTGCAATTTTTACCAACAGTCATGTAATGAAAGAAAAACATCTCCTGCACCACATAATGGAGGATTCAAGCAATCAACAGTAATCTTATTAATGTAATGTTAAGACAGAAGTACACTAATTCAAATTCAAAGTCAGTAACTGCAGAAAAACTACATAATCTCACTCCAAATGCTACCCCTCTATTGTTGAATCAAGGGACGCTGCAGATGGAAGTATGTTTATAAGGATGAAAAGGTTTGGCCTGATTTTGTGTGACTAACATTTGATGCTCTTTTTCTAGGATCATATGACCACACAGTGAAACTGTTTGATGCCAGAGTGGAAAAGAGTGTGATAACCATGGACCATGGCCAGCCAGTGGAGAGTGTCCTCCTCTATCCCTCTGAGGGACTTCTTGTGTCTGCAGGTAGTCACCAGTATAATTCATATAATTCAAACAATGACTGTCTGCTGAGCTCATTTTAAGCTTCACACCTTTTTTACTTCCTGGAATTAGTTGGCATACTTTTAGTCATCTGTAGTTTAAAATAATCCTTGTTTATCATGCACTGGGCCTAGGTGCTGCCCCTAGTAATAATCTATTGTCTGGAACTAGACATGGCTACAAAGAGCCTACATTTAAGCCAGTACTCTTCTTAGTAGATGGGTGGAGCTGCTGTGCTCACAACCTTTTTATGAAATGACAATTTGAAGGATGTGCTTTGTCTTTTACCGACACAAGAGTAGGAGAAAACTGTCTAAAACTGACCACTTAAACCCGGCTGAAACCTGGGTCTGTTGGCCTATACGGATTACCTGTACATATGCTGACTTCATTATTTGAAACTTTGGCCATGTTTAATATGAGCATCCACAATCCTAACACTACATATATTGTAGAAAATAAGGAAAAGCATCATAGACCACGATTTAATGATTTCATTTTTATGTGCCAGTCCTAAGGCTGAATAAATGGGAAAGTTGTGCCAGGAGTGGTATCTGGTGTAAAATCTATGCCAAATTATCCAGCTGCTATGTCAACTACTTGGAATAACTAACTTGTGTTAAGTACTTATTTAGTACTTGTTAAATACTTATTTAGAACTTAATTTTCTTGGACTACAACATAGGGCAACAACAGCAGTCCATTTCATGCTTCACTGTGGCTGCAGTTCAGACAAACGTTACAATATTTTTATTTTATTACGTGGCCTCATCCACAAACCCTACATTATATTTAATCATGGTTAACCACAGCATTAAAAAACCTTCATTCCCTTTTTTTTTTCAGGAGGGCGCCATGTGAAGGTTTGGGATCTGCTAAAAGGAGGCCAGCCTCTGGTGTCACTGAAGAACCATCACAAAACTGTCACAAGTTTGGCTCTCAGCAGCAACGGACAGAGACTGCTGTCAGCTTCTCTTGACAGGTAAATGTCAAACGCATGCACATCTGTCATAACAAAGAAAGAGGAAATGTTCTAACTGGTGGAATCAAACGTCATAATGCTAAATATTTAGTTAATAGTACATTTGTAAATCACGTGCTTGGTTTTGTTCTGTGTACCTAGGGCGTTCATGAAAGAAAAGTTACTCTCATTTGAACCACCCATTGAATTTGATTTAATGCATATCCTGTGTTTGTCTTTCAGGCACGTGAAGGTGTACAACACAACAAACTACAAAGTGGTCCACAACTTTGACTATGCTGCTTCTATCCTCAGTCTGGGTTTGGCTGTAAGTCATGCACTTGACCCTTTGTTAGTTGCTAAAATATATATTTTATTTACTATTTCAACTTCTCTGTAGATGAAGTGCATTCACTGAATACACCACCAAAGTGAGCTTAGATGGGCGAGATCAACTATAAGAATTCATTCTGTTTCTTTAATTGATGAAAGTAAAACTCTGAATATGTCTTTCTTTTTAGCCGGATGATGAGTCCATTGTTGTGGGTATGACCAACAGTATTCTGAGTATCAAACACAGGAAAAAACAAGAAGATTCAAAGGAAATAGCTGGCCAACAGAGGCGCCGTCCATCGTATCGTGTCTTTGTGAAAGGGAAAAATTATGTCCCTAAACAGGCAAGTTCACGATTGGTAACATGTAGAAGGTGTGAAAATCATTCTCAGATGTAATACAAGGTCTAAATAGATGATGGTTTCTTACTGTGCTAAATAAGTGTTAACACAAAATCAGATTGACTCATGAGACTGTTTGATTTCTCACCCATCATTCATTCAATTCTTGGTTCTTCTCTAGGATGATTATCTTGTCTGTAAGCCTGTCAAAGAACATTTGGCCAAATATGACAAGCAACTTCGAACGTTTGACGTATCCAAGGCTTTGGATACAGCTCTGGGGGTATGCAATTTATTGATTCATAGTGTTATCTTTATATCATTGTTGAGGTGCCTTTTAGTCTCCGTGTTGTTCATTTTACAGTGGGCAGTACACAACAGTACGTGCAGTTATTTTGGAAAAATAAAAGTTTAAAGTTTTATTGTGTTTAATGTTCAAAGGTATTGTTTTTTTTTTGTTTATAGACATATATCAGATTCAGAAAGCCTGAGATCACCGTGGCTGTTATAAAGGAGCTGGATAGAAGAGGAACACTGAAGAATGCACTGGCAGGAAGGGATGAACGAGGGCTCTCTCAGTTACTCAACTTCATCATCGGGTGAGATGCCAGAGAAAACTGAGCCATAATGTTAGCATTATGACCCCTCACAAACGAAGTGAATAACAGCCTCAAGGTCACTAATTATTTGATTGGTCACTTTTGGACCACAGACACTTTTGTGTAGTTCCTCTAATTCTTGAAAGACGTCTCTCCAATTTTGTGTGTCTGCACTGCAGGAATTAAAGTGAACTTGGGGAGTTTTTTATTTTTATTTTAAGTACCTGTTTCAGGGTAAAGAACCTTTGGCACAAAAAAAATCCCCTTTGACTGATGTAAGTGTATGGTGATTTACGAATTTGTAGGTCAACACTTGGTTCTAAAATACGTACTATTACTTTACATCTTTTGTCTAGTGTAGAATTTACAAATAGCTGTCTGAATTCTGAAAATGCTTCACAGAAAGTACCATTGCTCCCAGCGTTTTTTGTTCTTTTTCTGTTTCTATCATGGATAGTACCCCATATAAAACATGGGACACAACCACGCGGTAATTACCACATAACAACAGTGCAACAACAGTGGCTGCATATTTAGGTTCTGTCGTAGGGGAATCTACAAAGATTCCCCATGGAAGTAGAAATCAGGTCTTAGCTTGCTCTATGTCTGTGCCTCAGCAGGTTAGAGCTGTTTTGGTGGCACAAAAAGTACCAAAAGAGAAGTCATAATGTTTTGGCTCATTGATTTGAATGCTTTGAGTTTTATAGTTTGCAGCTGTAGAACAGATCATGCAGAAAAATGTTTCCCACATTCATTCTTTTTTCTGTTTCATCCAGGAACTTGGTTGATGCCAGATTTACTCCTGTCCTCGTAACAGCAGCCGAGATGATCCTGGACATCTATAAGTCAGTCATTGGCCAGTCACCTGTGGTGGACCGACAGCTGCTGCGGTTGCAGGACCTTGTGGAGAGAGAGATCGATTTCCAGAAGGAACTCTTGGAGGTGTTGGGAATGTTGGACACAATGTTTGCTTCCTCCCTCCCAAGAAAGGAGGTGCCATGCTCTGGCATCGGCAGGTCGAATGGTCTGACTCAGGGAGAACCAAGCACCTCAAAACCACAGCTGCAGGTCACCTGAGACTTATAAGCTACTTTAGACTGGGTTTAAGTACCTTTAAAACATTTCTTATTGAACCATCAGACGCAAAGCTCCTGTCTAGGACGTTTCGAAAAAGAAAGGTGCAAGTTTTAAGAGACTGACGAAACCACAGTCTCACTCTGGTGATTTAATTCAGTGTGACTAGCACAATAAGTATCAGAGAGACCATACATTTACTGTATGAAGAATATCTGAATGTGTGGATGTAAAGCAAAGCATTTCTTGTATTAGAAATCTTATAATTACAAGTCGAATTGTAAATGCGAGTCTGTATGTATGGTAGTGGCTGAGTTCACTGTGAGTGTGTATTTTTATAATGTCTGACATTGGTAAATGTTTCATGAGCAAATAAAAAATAAGTCGTTTGTCATTTCCACACTGACTGATTATAATTGTTTAATTGCTTTGAACAACAGGCTCGAGTAACTGCGCAGTAAATTTCCATTGTTAAAATGAATGTTTTTGTTTATATATCTGGCACAGTTTTATCGCCCTCCATTGGGGGGCGCTGTAACCTCAAAGAAACTGAACTTTCACTCGTAAAGGAGGAATTTGCATGTAAGCAGACGGAAGACCGAAGGCTTAAACGGAGACAGGAGAGGATGCTGTGTCAGTGGAGGCTGAGGCTCAGTCTGCAAGCGCATCAGCACCGACTGTCGACCCCTTCCCAACTTGTAGCCTAAATACGGACAGTTGAATTAGCAGTTAGCAAAAGGAGGATGAATCCGAATTAAGAGGGATTTTTCTCCCCCACATATAAGCGTGCTGCCAAGGTTCTGTCGGAGTTTGAGCCCCTGTGCAGGTGGGTGCATCAATATTTTACTTGAGGAATTAGTTCAATGTGTGTTTTGCATGCAGTCTTACTGACAGTTTGCTAACTCGTTAAGACTCCAAAACAGCGTAATTTAAAAAGCTTTTAACAATAAGTAAAATGACTTTGAGCCATCAAGAAAAAATACAATTGCACCTTAAGATAGGTGGAGGATATTTTATGAGAAATAGCCACTGACGTCCCAAATGGGATGAGCACTTTTGCTGTGTCATATAGCTAGCATATTTAGTCCCCCTACCCCTTTTAAATTGTTTTTCCTTTGACACTCTGATATTTAGTTAATATTATTTAATATATATATATATCATTTTAAATGTAAATGCAATGCAGTAATTAAAAAAAAGCAATTTTCTTTCTTTAAAAATAGTTGTTTTACAGCTATTGTGTCCAGTTTAGGAAGTGACCACTGATAGAGAACCGATCTGAACCCTGCAGGCTGAAATCCAATCGATTTCCTACTAAACACGCAGGCATACACACACAGCAGATTTGGGAACATTTGAAGTTTTGGTGCTTCAACACACCAAGGCAGAATAGTATCATCATTAAAATCATTATTCTTGGGATCAAAAGATTATCCTGTCTCATCACAGGACCCCTGACTCAGCACGGCACATAAAAGGTTTGGTAATCTCTTCAGGATCAGAGGAAAAAGCAGAATAACAGAAATAACAAAAGAGGTAATGGGTAGTCACATGGCCACTCCAAGTGTGCAGTGTGTTTTCTCTTTTTCATTTTAGTCTCTCAGTTATCTTTTTGTTTTATGTTTGTCTTCCCTGCAGATGGAACTGAGCAGAAGGAAAGTGCCTCTTTATGTAAGTATGCGCCCCAGTTTGCCGTCTAGATCAGCTTCTTAAATTAATCTCAACAGTTAGTTTTCCCTCTGGAAAATCTCTAAAAATTGAGTTTGGAATTCAGTGAGAGATCAGCATCCTTGTTTATAAAATGAAAGTCACTGACAGATTGTGCTGTGTCTGAAAGGGTGTGACTGATATGTCTTCCTATGTCTGTTCATCATGTTAGCTGTAGTTTCTCTGTAAGATTTATTTAAGTGTGAACCCAGTGACCCTTTCACTGTGTTGATGGAAATGGTGTTTTCAGACATATGAATAAATCATTTCTGTGTTGTTGTTTTTTGTTTGTTTGTTTGTTTTGCTGTTGAACACTAATTCAAAGTAACTCAGGGAAAAAAATAAACATATCTATCAGCACATAGGTGACAATAACATCCTGGCATTTGTGTAGCTACCTACCAAATCATTAACTCCGTGATTCATTCGCAGTGATGTTTTTTATTTGTATTTTACTTACTCAGAGATGAAAGAGAAATTGTATTTGCTGTGTATTTGATATGTGGGGTTTTTGATCATGGTAACCCTTTGAACCCCTGCTGCCTGTGATTAAGCTGTGCACAAACCGGGCATGACTTTGGTCAAATATTATTTTTATTGGTTTGGTGACCAAACAGTGTAAGCAAAATCATGCTCCTTTCAAGATCAAAGGCAGATGTTTTGCTCACATTTCAAGTTAGTTCAGTAATCTATAACTAATGTCATGCCCCTGAAAATTCAGTGATTTGACTAAACCTCATGATCAGTAACTTGTAGAACACCTTCAGCAGCAGTAACTTGAAGTAATCGTGTTTTGGGGGGATCATTGTCCTGTTGCATGACCCAGTTTCAGCCAATCTTTAACTGTTGGGACAGTTTGACTCTAGAATACTTTGGCATACAGATGCTCCACTCAATGACTCCAATGTGCCCAGGTCCTTTGGCTGTTTGTGCTGATATGCTGTGCTTGTTTATTGCCAAATGTTGCACTGTGCATTATGACCATCTCCACTTTGGTCTCCTCTGTCCAACAGACGTTGTTCCAGAAGTCTGTTGATTTGTTCAGGTGCAACTTTGCAGAACCTAAGCTATGTTACCAATTTCTTTTTAGAGATAAGAGGCCTTATAAAGACTGACTTAGTGATTTCACCGTTTGTGAAAATATATGATCGACCAAAGCTTCCAGCACGTTTAATCAGACTTTATAGGATAATTTGATCACATACAGAAAAATGCTTTGTTGTATCAGTGCAGATCACTTAGCAACACAACAATGCATTTGACCAAGTGTATGACACTGGATTTCTGCATTTTCTGGATAATATTTTTGAAACATAACATTAACCTAAGTATTATAACAAACCAAGCACACCCCTTCGCGAAAACAGAACAACTTGAGTAACAGTAAATGAAGCAGAATCACTGAACTGGTCTAGTCAAACTTGGAGGCAGCCCACCTAGCAACTGACAGGACCTATAGGATGTGCTGCCAACATCCCTGTCAGGCACCACAAGACAAGCACAGAGCTCTCATGCTCATACCTCAGCAAGTCAGAGCTGTTTTGGCAGCATCACTTGGATCTAAACAGTATGAGACGGGTGGTTTTGATATTGTAGCTGATTGGTGTATGTGCTCACATCCACATAATAATATGCTGTCCTTCAAGGTGCAAGACAAAGTAAAAAGTAGCATATGGCCACACTGGCACACTTCATATCATTGAAAGCACCAGAAATAGTTTTGTTTGAAAGTCTGCTCCAATCCATTCTTCTTCTGCCTCTGGCATTATCAACAGATATTTCCAGTATTTCGTTTAGTGACCACATTATCATTAGTGGTCACGGTCTGGTCAATCATACAGACGTGGAGAGTCTTAATGAGGGTCCAGGAGAAGCCTGGTTGACGTTTGAGGATTTGTGGTCAAATAGAAATCTTCCAGACATGAAGAAATAAATAAGTGAAAGCAAAGATTAGATTAGGTGAGACAATGAGAAATGGAGGCAGGATTACTCAAAGTGTCCTTATTTTAGTCAATAAGAGGAGTGAAAGTAAAAAGCCTCTGGTTTTATTAACCATGAGAAATCAGGTCAGCTGTTGAGGCCAAAAGAAAGACTACTGAAAATACACTCTTAAGCCATCTACACTAATCTGTAATGTATATTGCATTTCACGGTAAACCTTACCTTTAGGACCTACATTTTGGCTGCAGCTTTTTTTCCCTCAGGCCTGTTCCTCTACTCCCGCCTCAGTCAGTCTTTTGATAGGTTTCCAAGAATAACCCACACAATATGTCTCGTGGCCTCAATACACTGGTCTATTGAGGCCACTGTAGGTGGACAAATTGATATCGTCTACAATAGATTTCTTCCCCTGTGACTGTTGGATGGTGGTGAAAAAGCAGCAGCTCTGTTAAAAGACAACTAGCCTGGGAAGCTTTTATTTTGTAGCTAGTGAAGCTAGTTCATGTTCAGCCTTTATACTTGAAATCTTTTGGTTGCATTAGTTATAACCACATATTCAAAGTGGAAGCATCACATGAAGACAACAGCATGGACCCAGAAATGTGCAAAGATGCAGAAATCTGTTAAAAAACTTTGGAGACTGCAAAAAGTAGCAACTAGCCAAAGAACATAGTGGATGCATTTATACGTACTTGTGAGTCAAGAGTGAGTGCTAGACTTTCTCAAGTGGTTACTAAGAAGACTGATTAAATGCTAGTGTTGTTTATATTTACTGAAAGTGTGAATAAGCAGCTGTTTTCTCACAATTGCCATATGAACAGCTTGCCACTTTTTGGCTGACAAGTTAAAGAAATGAATAGCTTTCAATATAACATAAATATTATTTCAATATATAAAACCTCAAGGTCTCAGCAAATCAGATTTCCTGGGATCCTTAAAGGCTTGTATTGTTTTAATATAATTAACAGAACAGTTATAGGATGTCTTATTTTTAGATGTGTACTAGTCGATTTTTTTTTATTTTTTATTATTATTATTATTATTTTATTTTATTTTTTTTATTTGTGTGACTATTCAAACCTTTTTTTCATTCGTTCTTTTGCCTTAAATGAGAAATCTAAAGTCTTGTAGCCTGTCTGGATCAGGACAGGTCTTTGAGGAGGCGCTAAGGCATTCCTGTTTTTATTGAGGAGGGATGGTTTATTGTACCCTCGAGAGGAATGCTATCAGGGGATTTGGTGTACTTTACAGAAATCTAGAACATCAGAATCAGAATAAAGTCTTGCTCTAAAATGAGCCTGTATACTTAATAATATATATATATATATTTGATCTGTAGCGTCTTTCTTCTTTGTTTTTCCTCTCGACCTCTTCCACCTTCATTTATCCCAGGGCGAAGCAAAGGTATTTGCATTGCTGGATGGTTTTGACGCTGCGCCAGAAGATGCAGAGGTTTACATTGTTTTGGAAGGATCCACACTGATCCATGTCACCAGGGCTCACAGTGATGTCATGCTCTGCTTTATTGTGCCCGGTATGTTTATGACTTTCTGATGTAGTATTACATGTATAGTACTATGTAAAAGTCTTAAATCACCCTCTATTTCTTTGTATTTTGCTAGGAAAATTAGAAATACATACGGCGAACATACATGGAAATATAGTTTCCTTACTGTTTCAGTACCTTCGGATGGCTTCTTAACAGCCACCCTTCCAATGAGACCATTTCTGATGAAGCTTTCATGAACAGTATATAGATCAACTGAATAACAAGATTCTTATCTCGGATCCTGTGTCGCAACTTTGCTCAATTTTTTTCTCCCTATTTCTTAAGAACATGGTTTTCAGATAGTGTTCCTCCATTTTAATGTTTTTTTCCTCCACTTCTTTTGTCCTTGACTTATTTGGATATCCTGAAGCTATTGCTTAAAGAAAACTCGTAAAAATTACATGAAAGTTTGGCTCTTTGGAAGCAAAATATAAAGAAATGATGGGTGCTTTAGGATTTTTGCACAATATTTTATGTTCTCATGTCTAATGCCATATTTTGGTATTTTACAAAGCCATCGTCAAACATTAGTATATTCTAGCAATCCCATGTTTTTCCACTTTTTCACTCCCGATTATATATCAGAATACCTAAAAGAAGTATGTATTTGAATTTTCAAGCATACTGGCTCACACATAAACATGTCCCTACAGTGGCTTGAGATCTGACAGGGTGCAGAATCTTAGCAGCTTCCACATAGGAGTGAAACAGCTCCATGAACAATATGTCATTATTACTGAGCCTCTGTGTAGGTTGACTCAAACAACAGGCAGTCCTGCAGGCTTTGCACTCTCAATATACTAACTCAATGCAGAAATGCAGAAAACAGAAAGTGCCTTTGTTAGCATCCAAAAAGAAAAGCTGATACTCAAACATATCCAAGGGCTTGGAGGCATTCTTAAAGCCCTGTAACCATAGTGGGTTTTTGTAGTGTTGACTCATTTCTCACAAATCATAAATCCTTTTGATAGATTTCCTTTCAGCCTTTTGGGCTTCTATTTCTGTTTATTAAACACAGTTTGAACAAAAAAAATCTGTAACTTTTGGAGTTTTTTGTTCCATTCAGTGACACAATCATACTGTGAAAAAGAAGCTCTTTTTCATATAAAAATATATTGTTTATTTAACTGATGTTAAATATAACTTTTGTTGTGCTTGCTTAGGCCATAATCTGGCAGAGATGGTTTCTGTCCAGGCATACCTGTGCTCTGAAACTATACCTCTTACCTGGGTAGGCGAGGCTTCATTAGAGTATGTTCATGATGATGCTCAGGTAAGAAAAGCCAAAAAAAGTGTGCTTGTGGTAAAAATTACATGTTAATACAGTTTTTTCTTGTGCACATGCTTTTTAGTTCATATAATTGATAAGAATTCTACTGATGTTTTTGTATTGGAATGGGAAACCCTCCAATACAAAGGCAGCAGTGAAAATAATGTTTTGTAGAGCTCTTCAGTTACACCTGATTGTATCTTATTCATAACCGGCACCCTTACAGGACCTCGCAGAGCACCTGGTAATCCATGGACATTGTCTGAACTCCACGGATCATGACGAGCTGAGGAGCCTCTTCAACTTGGGCCAGCAGAGCTCCCATTGGGCCATGGATCACCGAGTGGCCCTGGCCATGGCTAACCTCGATATCCCCCCAAACTGGAATGTACTCGGGAGCCACAGTGGAGACGGTGAGAGCTGCACTGTCTTATCTTGCAGAACAGGGATTCCTACACAGTTATGCTTATCAAAGACACATAAAATGCAGTTTTTATTTCATGAAAAAATGTATTTAAAAATATAAAAAATTGAAAATGCTTAAAATGGTACACTCTGTTTATCCAAACAAAGTTGTAGCTTGGAAAATGGGATGTTAGAGGGAGGGGGTTTTAATTAAAGAGTGGATTTACAGACATGGATAATATATTTAATTATGTACACGTTTATTCATACAAAAAAACAAAAAAGAGGACAGCTATAGATTAAAATGTAGCTGACAGCCTTTGTCATAATGCATCACTCAGCACTGTCCTGGTAACTATACCAGGAGGTTGAACTCTTCAACTCTGCAACCCCTCCGCCCACCTTCTCCCCAGTCATAATTCCCATTTTCCATGCTCACCAGGCTGAAATCGGAAGTGAACATGGTCCAACGTGTTCCTCTGTTAAATTCATCAAAGCCAATTAAGCAGCATGTAATGTGGTTAATAGAGCCTTTCCATCTGGAAGTAGCCCTAGGCAGAGCTCAATAAATCTGAGCGAGCATGTGTTTGTGTGTTTGCGTGTGGCCTGTGTGTATGCTGACCACCAAGTTTACTAGATGCCACCATCTGTTTGTATCATCTGAGTGTTTGTGTAGGGCCACCTACATAAATAACAAACTAGATTTAGCTGTAATATAGTTATGGCAGTCTGTTTCATTGCAACGTCTCTCTCTAAATGTCTGCAGTTAATTTGATAACACTGCTTATGACATCATTCTATTGCCGATGCTTAATACAGCTCAATGATCAATCCCTGACTCTCCTAAGTACTCACTGTTTGCATGCAGTGCTTTCAATAAAAGCACTGGACCATCTTAACAAATCCTTGTTGCTGTCACAAAGACAAGAGATGACACTGGAGGTAATTATGTTCTTCCTGAGAACATTTCTTAAACTGAGCATACTAGAAAAATTGTAGCGTTGTATTAACGTGCATTTCAATGCTCCGGACCTGCAAAATGCCAAAACATCTGTTGTTGTTCACAGTTGCTGATGATCAGTTAATGAAGTGCATTTTATCAGTCACACCTGACTGTTACACACTCTCTTAGTTCCTATGGAAGCAACAAGTGTGGCCTTAGTCTTTCACAGGACTGCATGGAAAGCTGTTTGTTCTTCACATGGCTGTATTCATTATATTAAAAATAGAAGCTGCACAGCAGGAAGTCAGTACAGTCAGTAGTCAGTGCAGCTTTCATGACATTTGCATTTCTATTTTTTCAGTACTTCTTCTGTCCACCCTACTTTTCAAATATGCACTAAATGCATTACGGCATGGATGCCAGTGTTGCACATTTTTGGAGAGAGATTCTGTCATTCTTTTTCAGCTGTTCTTTCTTAGGTTGTTTTGTTCTTCCTTTCTCTTCACATGTTATTATTGGATTTAGGTGGTGACACACTTGAGCAAGTCTTCAGAATCTTTACTGATTCAGTCATTGAACTTTGGATTTTTGGCAGAGGATAAAGCCTAGTACTCCTCTCCTGACAGGTTTCTGGAGATTAGGAGTCATTTTTTCAGGAAGCATTCTGGTTAATTTTCAGACATTAATGGCTCCATCTATAAGTCATCTCCTGACATCTTTTGCACTCGCCGCACTGTCACCTCTGTGCCTCATTATTTCAACTTTTCAATTCAAGTCAGTTTTATTTATATATTGTATTTATAGCACCAATTCATAACAATAGTCAGCTCACGGTTCTACCTGTGTGTATTTACTCTGGTAGTCCTGGCCAAGTTCATGCTGCACCCAGTCAGAGCTGTAAAAATGTATCTCACCCAGTATTCGTCAGGCACCTTTTCATTAGGGGTGCAACGATACACAAAATTCACGGTTTGGTTCGGTTCGATACTTTGGTGTCACGGTTCGATATTTTTTCGATACAAAAAAAATGTTCATGCCTTTTTAATTTGTCATTTATCAAAATTATAAATATATATTTTAACTTAAAAGTACAGTTTTTAAATTTAATGTTGCTGAAACAACAAAGTAATAAAAAAAAATCTGATTGAGAAATCACTCATCTTTGGAAAAGAGTTTATTACAGAGAAATGGCTCTTTCCAAAATAAAAGCTATACTATACGCTTCTTCTGGGGTATAGGTCCCCATAAGGAGAATCATGTGCTAACGGCTGTCTAAATGACTCGGGTAAAGTTTGTAGCATGCGTGCTTGTTGTTTTTGTCTGCTTCCACTTGTCTTTGCACTAGGATGATGTCGGAGTAAATGTGCAGTCATATTCGTTGTGTTCCCACTAGTGTGTTAATCTCGTTGAAATGACGTTAACGCCACAACACAGCAAATCTCCGTTAACTAGCTACCGCGGATCGCCCCGTGCGTGGGGCTGGACGGCCAACACATTAACGAGCTAACTGCGCTAACGCACTAGTTCCCACCAATGTAATTGAGCATTGCATGGCACATCCGAAATCCTGCGCTCAGTGAATCTGCGTTCGACTACTCCGCCTAGGCTGCACTGTCAAGCGCAGACCCACTGAGCGCTCAACACAGACAGCATCGTCAGAAGGAAAGTTGATAAAATAAATTAAAAATTTTGTATTGTTCGATACATATGCGTACCGAACCGAAAGCACTGTATCGAACGGTTCAATACGATACGAGTATTGTTGCACCCCTACTTTTCATGTTCATTAGCAAAGTTTAATCTTGCAGCAATGTGCTGAACAGCAAGCCAGGACATTTTTTTTTTCTTGGACTCTCTCCACAGAGGTTGTTATGCAATGTTCTTCATACTGACTGAGCTGTCACAAAAACTCAATTTCAATTGTTAAGCCTTATGCTAAGTACGAAGCGCTTCCTGTCTGTTTTATGAAGCTAGATTTTTCTCATCATGCACTGTCTTTGGCATTATTTCAGGAGGAAGCTCACAGCAGCCTAATTAGTTGTACTGTGACTCATTCTCATTACTTCTACAAGTATATAACAACTGACATTTTTAATTATTGTTTTTACTATTTCTTCTTTTAAAAGTATAAAATCTTGAAAAAAAATGTTTTGTTTTACTTTCGCTGGTAATTTATTTCAGTGTGAACCCATGTAAATCCATGATGCACTTATGCATAGTGATAGAAACATCAAAGTATAAAAGGAAGAGAAAAACTAAACATGGGACCATTCTGATTCTTTTATAAAAACCTTTTCTTTAGTTAGTATAACTGGAAGTCACAGGTGTATTCTCTTTATTTCAGTTTCAGTTTAGTTTCTCTAAAGTATGTTTTATCCTCTGTAAAGGGAAATACCCTAGTTGTCAGCTTAGAAATATTGTGATTCTGAAAAGGTGATACAGTCCTGAATTATTTGAAGTGTAAGTGCTCTTGCACAGAGCTTGACTCATTTCTCATCATCCTGTGGGTATTTCTTAATCTTTACATAACTACCCATTACAGTAAAAAGGGCAAACTGTATGGTATCACAATGTAAAAAAAAAACAACTACCATTTTTATGATGAGATGACAATTTTAAGTGATACCAAGTGTTGCTTCTGTTATATTTGTATATTTTTCCTGCAATTTATTCTTTTCAGACAGCATTTGTAATTTATATCTGAGTTAACTAACGTACTTACTTAATGTAAACTTATTCTCTCTTTTAAGGAATAGTAATAAGATCTATAAAAAAAACTTGGTAGAGAGTAAAATGTTTTTCGGCTGGAGCAGTTTTATCTGGTACAGATAGAAATCTTGTTGGACTGCATTAAATGGCAGACACAAATCTAAGAAGTCGTCACATTTGTAGACTGTCTGTTGTCGCGATCTTGTTAAAAGGCTTCTGTTGCCTTAAAATAGGTCAGTGGACCAGAGGGATCCAGTGCTGTGTAAGAATAGAAATCAGTTAGTGACAGTTCAGATAGTTATCCTAATTAGACCTAATTATCCAGATTTCTGACATGCTAGTTTCCTCCTGGTTTTTGTGAGTCTCACATTCCTGGTTAAGCAGTTGTCTTGGATCCCGCTGCATTCTTTCATGTCTTCAGAGATGTCATTTTTTTAAATTGTAATATATTTTTCTCCCTATTCTCCAGAGCACTGTCCCAGAGAGTCTCCCCTCCACCTAGCTGTTCGATGGGGTATGTGTCGACTTGCAGAGCTGTTGCTTTGCCAGCCTGGGGGTTTGATGGCTGTCAATCTGCCAAACGAAAATGGAGTCACGCCGCTGCAGCTGGCACAGACAGCAGGCAACACTGAACTGTTGGAGCTGCTCTCCAAGTAAGATTATAAACTTTAACGAGGTGCTTCCAGGAGAGACTCTGACAAATGAATGACTGTTTTGATAAAAAATTGTGTATTCAGTGTAGAAGTTTCCTGTGCTCCACAGTAAGGGAAAACCTTCCTTCAACTATATGCACAACCCAGTTTTTTGTTTGCTATTATCCTCGTTAAGAGCCATTTCTAAATTTCCAAAATACTGTGATTATATTGAAGTGATGAAGTACATTTTGTTATTATATGCCACCTGTTTGTGTTACCTGAAAACTCCACCTCTAACTGGATCCACACCCTTACAGGTTAATTTATTTTGCCTACAAGACCAGATCATATGCACTTAATGACAGTAAATGTGATATGCAATATGTTAAAGAAGTTTGGGAAAATAGTAAAAACAGTATTCCAAATATCAACCCTAATGCCTAATATTTTTTCTGTTGTTTTGCAGCCCACCCAATCCACTAGCTACACCTCCCGCTGGTCTTTCCCAGGTGTGGGCAGACAGATCTCGCCTGCTTAGGTTCTGTCATGACATGGGGAACCTGACTCTGACTGTCAGACAAAACCTGAGGTGGAGCTCGGAGGAGAGCCGACATGCTGACATCCTGCTTCTCAGAGAGCGACTGAGAGATGAGGACTTCCTCAGAGGGGTGAGCAGAACAATATTATGATGGTCGTAAAGATTGTAAAGGTGATATTTGTAAACACAAGAATAAAATAGAAAAAGGTAGTTGATTACAATTATATAAAAGCAAAACAAAAAAAATTACAGGCTTTTCTTGAGGATGTTTTTTTTTGTTCAAGGTTCTTAAAGGTACTGTTAAATTAAGGTTCGGTAGCAGGTGTGCAACTAACTAAACAGAAAAATCAAAACCCATAAATACAATACTCTCTCAGTTTACCGAATCTTTTGATTTAAATGTTGCTTTTTCTCCTACAGATCAAAGCACTCAGGAGGGAGCGGGTGGAGACGATCTTAGGGAAGGAAGAACCAGTGGATGATTCTGCAGAAAGTGGTATCATACACATTCAATCTGTCTGATTTGTGGGATTTGGAGGCCTGATTAAACTAAACCATCCAGTCTTAGATCTCCTCTTTCATGTTGAGATGATTTGCTATTTTTCACTGTATTGAATCTACACACTGTGGTGTCATGCAGACGTCAGTAGAAATTGACTGCCCTCATCTGGGCTTTGTGGGTACTGCAAAGATATGGCAAAAAACAAGTCAACTGTATGAAGGTGGCGGTTTGTCATTTCTTTGCCGAAAAGATGATCAATCGTTAGTCAGTTATCAGGGAAATAATTAAAAACAATAACAACAGTCTACTTCAAAACTTTCTGCTTAAAAGTATTTCTCATCAAACATAATCATTTAAAAAAAACAAGGTAGTTGAAGATATTTTGTTTATAAAATAAAATGTGGGAAGTTTTGGGCAAGTCTGCTTAATCATTTCTTCCAGTGGTAGAGTTGGATAAAGGGTAGAGGATGGATTTACTACTTCATCAAGCAGATATAAGGGAAGCTCATTAAAATAAAGAGTTCTTAAAATCGGATGTAGGCCTTGTTTTTAAATGTGGATATTTAAGGATATTTAAATAGATGAAAATAGTAAACTTTGACCTGTTCCTGGTGCTACAGGAAAACTCAGCATGGCTTAAAAATTCTTATAAAAATTCCCTACATAAGGCCTGTGGACATTAAGTAGAGAATTTTAAAGCAGTTCATCCACTAGTATTTGGCATATTCTACTGAGATCCCAAGCCACATCACTAGTGTGATTGACAGTATCTGAGCTAGTTTTGTTTTTATTTTTAAAATATTTCATCCTTCTCTTTTTTGTCCCTCTGTCTTTGTCTCTCAAGCTCTGGCACTACTTTTTCCTCTTCTCTCTGAAACTCTGTTCCAGCCTATCTATCTTTTATGGGCCACTTCTGCTACATATCCTGCCTTCATTTTTCAACATCACCCAAGGCCACTAATCAAACCACCCAAACACTAATTTCCATGTATTTCTGCCTTGTTACTGGTAAGCCATCATACACCGTGCCCTTTGATCTAGGATGAACATGGTAATTAAATGAAAATGGAGATCAAGGCCACACAGTAAAAATAAATAAATCCCCCAGGTTTATGAAAAGAAAACAAAAACCAGCGTTTACGTGGGATCATTAAAAACTGGCAAGCATCTGTGCTTACTTGTGTTTCTTTTGAAGTTTGATGGCTGTGTCTGAAAATGTTGTCTTTTTTCAGCACTGTATCCTGACATAAATGGAGAAAACGCTGCCGTTGAAGAAAATGTAAGTATTTAACGCACAGCAGTAAAACATTTTTATAAGGATTCACATGCGTACAAGTCTATGGATTACAATATGATCCGAATATTCTTGACAAATCCTGTGCAACAAGAGGCCTTCCTTCCAATTTTCCTGAATATGTTATTACAGGTGGCATTTTAAAAACACTTATTCACTTTCCATGAACATCTGTACCAGCTAGTGGCAAGCACTGCTACAATAACTGTGGAGCATTGTCTGCTTCTCAATGCTCCACAGTTGTTGTTTTTTTTTTCACTCTTATTGTCAAGGTGCTGGATTTGGCACCTTGCACACACTACTGAATAGCTGACTTTGTGAGCGGTCAAGTATGTGTTTCGTGTTTTGAGAGGTGTGGTGTGTGCACATGATTCTGGTCATCCAGTAGGAACAGTTTAATGTGTTACAGATGGTTAACTAATTGATCTGTCTCACACACCTAGGCGCTCGCCAAACACTTGTGTTTTTTTACTTAGTTCTACTCGGTTTTTTTACGTTTTTGTGGTATGCTGGAAATGCGCATGCTGTTTTGTTAAAGGTTCCCAGTTTCTTCTCTGAAGTATACGAGGAGACGCTGATGTTCTGTCTGAATGAGGAGGACGAAGAAGACGAGCCTTCACAGTCTGACTCTGGTAAGATTTTCTTTCAAAGTAATTTTGCTTTTTTAGAAGTCCGTTTTTAGCTGTGGTTTTAATTGTAGAGTTTGTGGTACATCAACTTTTGTGCAGACGGAAATCGATCACTGTTGTTTTAGGTGCTGTTATGTTCATAGGAAGTTATCCAAGTAGCTTCAAATTATTGAGTGAGTTCAAACTGCAGGAAACATTTCCTTTCCTGAACAGAACTTGGAACTCTAACCATCATCTATGGCTGCCGACTGTCCCTGCTGACTATAGGATCACATTTCAGGCCCCTGGCTTGTCTTGCCCCCCCTCCCTGAATTTTTTTAGTTGTGTCACTCTGTGTTTACAGTTATTGTTGAACCGAGCAGGATCTTTTTTTTAATTTTTTATGAACACTTCATCCTGAGTCATCCTGCTTCTGCCAGCAGTGACAGGAGACCAGAAACAAACCAAGCCAATTCCTGACTAAATGGCCGAAGGTGGCATCACTCTGATGTACTCCTGGATTGCAAGAGGAAGGATTTGAGAGTGGGAACATCCTGTGGGTTAATAATTGGCTGGTATTACTGCAGACCAGACTGATGCCTCAGTGTAAGAATGCTGTGGTTACAAGCCGAGGCTTCAGACTTTATAACACTTGGCACTAAACATCTGTAATCTTAGCATCCTGTGGTGAGTGTAGTTTTTCATGCTAAATGGTTAAGCCATTTTGTCCTCTGTGTGCATGTTTCTCTGTGTTTGTTAGCTGAGTGGAAGCTCTTCATCATTTTCGTGTAGCCTGTGATGTCTGCCTCCCTCTGGCCTCTTTTGACCCCTTAAATCACCTTCTGTGGCTCAGATCAAATAATATTGGTCACTTGAATGATGTTTTGCACAAGTTTCCCCTCAGTGGGTCGTGTTTGAATGAACACAGCTCAGACTGGAAATGACTCAGGTTTCATACATGCCATTCTTCTGGGATAAAGGTGCTCATTTGACCCTTAGAGAATTTAAATTCTTCAGTAAACATTCCAGGCCTGTCAGGTATCGTGAGTGGCTAGAAGGTTTTTACATTTTTTAGTGAAGCAGTGAAGCTCATATTGTGATTCTGGTCTGTTTGTTAACACTAACAATATGGCTGCATACGTTGAGCGAATGCGTCATCGGGTACACAGACAGAACTTGTGTATCCAGCGCTTCAGCTGGGGATGAGGAATTTCGAATGTAGCTGTCATCTTTCCCCTATCTTCTTGATGTCATCTTTCCTGTCTCCATTTCAGATTACTGTAACTTATTTGACATGACTGTATGTACATAGAAAACTTTTTTTTTTAAAGGTTTTACTGTTTTCAAGATTCATATGATAATTTGGATTTTTTTGGGAGAGGGATAAAGGCCTGTTTGTCTTCTTCAGTCACACATTCCCCCATCTCTGCCTTCCTAATGCCCCCGATATTTAAATACCCCACCCAAAACACACTCTTGCACCCAAATGCCTACATACAGACGAATACACATACCATTCCCCATCACATCCTTCCAGGTCAGCATTTTAATGTGAGTTTAGCGAACAAATAGCAAAGGCCACTTCATCCCGAGGAGCGCTGCTCTCCTCCACAGTTGAGGAGAGGGAAGAAGTTTCTGTGTGCGTGTGTGTTCACTTGTGTATTTGATTGGAAGAATTCAGTAGGGAAGAGTGCTCTGAGTGGGACAGGGGTATAGGGAAGTAAAAAGGGGGTGTTTGTGGTTGAATGGGGGTTGCCAGGGCTTTGCTGAATGCAGTTTTCCAGCAGCTTGTTGAGATCTCCAGGGAAAGGAGAGCAGAGGAGTGTTAAAGCAGTGTGTGTTTATGTGTGTGTGTGTAATGGGGGGGAAACTGTGAGAGAAAGGGATTTATGATATGGATAGTTTGGCAGGGTGTCAACAAACGATAAGTGCAGCACCAGGAGCGCAGAGAAGAGTCTGCGACCCCGACTGTGGGATCTAATTGGAGAATGGAAAAAAGGATTAAACCTCACACAGACCCCACAAAGGCAGCATTAATGTTCACTAGCCCGGTGCCAACACCCTCCATCACCCCTCCCCATGCACATACACAGAAACTTTCTATAGTCACAGTGTACCTCTTTTTCTACTCTTCTGCCTACAAAACCCATCTCATCTCCTTTTTCTCTCTCTGTTTTTCACATTCCTTCATTTATGTGCATTTGTAAACCCACGCTTGACCTCTTTTCACAGAGCCATTGTCCAGTTTGTCTTGTAAATCCTCTTTACCATCCTTTTTGCTGATCTTCACTTGTATCTGTGCTGCTGCAACTGGAGCACTGTACTCCTGCAGTTTGGCAAGAGGAGGAAACATGGATGAAGAAAACAGCAGCAGCTCTCTGTGCTGTCTCCATGGAGAAGCTGCTAACCTGGCAGTCCCTCCTCCCCTCTCAGCTGGGCTTTGACATGCTAAAATATAGAGAACGAGAGAATGGAGTGATTGAGAAGGACTCTCTTCAGATGGCATTAGGCATATTTGGGATGAATTGCCAGTGCCTTTAACTGGGTAGTGTTCAGCTATGCAGCCTGGTATCTCTCCGAGACAGTTATGGACTCACAGGGTTAATGATTTCTATCATGTCTGAGACTCACTTTCAATAAGCAGTCTGGCTTCATGTTTTTCTTCGCTGCCGGTTCTAAAGTCATTCCTATATTTGACTGTTTCTCTCCCTTCCTCAGTCCCTCCTTTCAGCTGTCAATACCCTCCTCCCTCTGCTGCTGTCAGCATGTGTATATCTCGCTCCCTCTTTCTCATGACCGTGTGTGGTATATGAGCAAAGAAGGCAGAGACTGACTTAGTTACCTAAAAGTTTGCTCAGATGTAAGAAGAGCAGACAGAGAGGAAACTCAAAAAGAAAGAGTTCAGCCCCGGCTCTGCTGGACAGTTGGTTGAGAGCTGTGGAGGGGGAAGGGGAGTAGTTTAGGGGGAGGGGTGGTTGGGGGAGACAGAGGGGAACATGCTGGCTCACTCCTGAAGTGTCAGAGTGTCTGCAGCAGGGCTCCGGGAAAAAAAAGGAGAGTGAGTGCTACAGCTAGTCCGCAGTCTGTTCAGCCAGGTGGGAATAGACGTAACTCTGCTCATTTATTCATCAAACACATCGAACTGTTCGGATGAAGATTTTCTATAAGATCGTAACTCATGGACTCTGACTCCGACTGCCCTTTCAACTACTCCTGGCCTTCTTTTCCCAAGATGAGGATGCGCCGGAAGATGGGGAAAAAAGGTAACGCAGCATTAAAAAACATATTTAAAAGTAGTTTTGCTATTCTGTCGCTTTGACAGGTATAGTTCTGCGAGTGTCCACAAATCTTAATTCACTTTTCACTTCACTGTCATTGACGTCCTTAAAACACATTTCTGACATGTTGATGTCTGCAGTGTTTGACAGACACAAAAAAAGATTTGGAAAAACATGTGGAATCATTTTAAAGTGAGAAATGTTAACCTTTTTAAACACAGATTAGGCAGCCCTTCTGGCAAACTCAGGACTTAACTTCTAAATGCCCTGTTGGCAGGCATGTTTCACCATTCACTGTGGAACAATAAAGTTAAAATTAGACTTTTCCCATTACACTCTCTTACTCACAGACATCCACTGCAGCACCGAGTCTGTCAGAGAGAGCTAACTGCATGTTTACCAGTGATGTAACCTGATACCTGACAGTATGTTGGGGAATGTCAGATGTCCACTCGAGGCTGATTGAGTGGTTTGGGGCTTTCGCCATCTTCAAACTGTTGTGTGCATCTAAACCCTGCTGAGAAGTCGTGGCCTCATGTGACTGTTAGGTTGCAGTGCAAATGGGAGGCCCACTGTTTAATATGTGCGGTCATATCCCTAGCCTCAGGGAACTGCACTTGATAGCTCTAATTGGTTGTTTAGGTGTCAGTGAAAGAGTGACTGTCATTGAATTGAGTCTTGGTTTATTATCAGGCACGGAACCAAAATCTGTTTAATACTTCATCCTGGCATAAAAATTTGTTATTTCATTGTTAGTCATGGGAGAGTTAAATTAAATGCTAAAAATAGTGCATGATTAAACCAGAGTGGTTAAACAGTTCGTTGCTTGTGTACAAGTGATTCTGTGTTTGTTGGGAGAAGCGAGAAAGAGAGAGGGAGTTAGGATCAGAGAGACAGACACGGGGAAAGATTATGTTACTGCCACGGCTGTGTCATGGCTCAGCTCCAGTTGTCTTTTCCTCATCTTTCACCATAAACTTCTGCAAGATTATCTGTGTTATTGCTTTGTAATTGTGATTGACACAGGCTAGCTTTATACACACTGCAGGCCCGTGCTCTCAATGAGGAACAGAAACGGTGGCACTGCATCAACTTTTTGAACTGAACTGAACTGCTTCTACTCGATTTCGACTTTCTTTTTTTTTCTGGTCTAACAATACACCTGCAAAGTGAAATGTGATTTCAGGTGTGCACAGACAGACGTTTATTTCTTTGCTTTGAGAGTTGCACGGCTCGTTCTGGCTTCACTTTTTCCTGTAAATACAATGGGCCTGTGATGCTTGGATTGGGACGTTTGACCACAGGTGTCATAACTCAGAGTGGTTTTGTGGATGTTGGTGGACAATTGTTCTAATGATTTAAAAGTCCCGAACACTAAAGTTAAATAAATGCCTCACTTATTTTTACAAGGTAATAAGACCTCCTGTTGTGATTCTTTGAGACTTGGCTTGTTATTTTACTTTCAGCTCTCATCAAAGTGACAGCTGTTTAGTGTGGTCCTTGTAAAGCAAGTTACATCATAAAAGAAGGAACAGCATGAACAAATAATCCATTTATAATTATAATAAGCAAGCCTAGGTGTTTATACGATTAATCATTGTTATTGTATGTTTATCTTGAATTTTATGTTTTGCCCTACAGCTTCTAAAAGGAGTGAACCTTGAGAAAGAAGCCTTGTGGCTGCGCTGCCTCCCCCTCCTCTTCATCCTGCCTACCTCGGTCTCCCTCTCCCAGGGGTGTGCATGGGTTGAAGGGTCACTCTCTGTGTTTAACTGCCCTGGTCTGGAAACCTGGCACTGACTGCTGTCTTTGTCTGTTTTGCTATAGAGTCTCTCTCGGTCTCTGTTTTTCTCGCTGCTGCTACTTTAGGCATTGCTACTGTATACGGTTGCTTCTCACTAAGGGACATGCTCTGAATATCACATCACTTCAGCTTTACTTTTAGCGAGCAGAAATCCTACATAAATAGACCCACATACTGCTCTGGTTTTCTTTAAAAAAAAAAAAAAAAATCCCCTTTCAAGTCACAGCTGATTGACTGCTTACTCTGCCTCAGGAATAAAGACAGCTTTTCCAGCAGGACGAATTATTTTTTGCTGTTGTAACTTGTTGGCAATATGAACACCCTGCTTCTGTTATTCCCCCAGTTAACTAATGTTAAACACAGATCACACTGCCCGACAGTAATGTTCACTGAGCCAGAATTTATGGGTCAGAGGTGTGTGAATGATTGAGGCCACAACGGCCAGCTGTGGCTTTGGACCCTGCCCAGAGCCTGAACTATTAGGTCTGTCTGTCAAGTCCCTAAAGTAGGTTTATATGAAATGATATCTGCTTTCAAACAGCAGTTTGACCCACATCCAGAATCTAACCCCATTCTGTGGATTTGATGTTGGACTAAAGCGAATCCTTTTCTACATAGCAGAAAGTTTTATGTGACTTTGCGCAGGTACAGTGAATTTGGTTTGAGGTTCATATACAGTATAATCTTTTCAGGTGGAACTAAGCGAATCAGACGTTTTTTAACAACGGAGAATCAGGTTGTAGAAATGTAAGAATTTTGCTGAGAGATATAAAAACTTTGGCTGTCCTGGAGTGATGTGCAGTCGTCTCTGTATATGCTGCAGTACTTAAACTTGGGTTAATTCATTTATGTTTAACATGGATGTAATGGGAATCATCTGGTGTCCTCATCAGTGTTAGCTCAGCTCCCTCTTCCCTCTCATATTTATCTAACTTGCAGCATATAGGAAGCACAGCCAGTTTCCTCTTTGATTTATTCACTGTTACAGTTGCTGAATGCCTTTTTTATTATTATTCTGCAGTGCTGGCAGCTTGGACACAATGGATAAACTAATGATTTACTTTAAAAGAAGAATGTTGAGTCTTGCTTTAATAACTGCTTGATGAGCTGAGATTTAAAACAGCAGTGCCAAAGACACTGTTGGAGGCAAAGCTCGGTCACGGCAAGGTGAGAATGTCATTATTAGCTTAATAATGTAACTGTGCTAATGAGACCTCCTCTTCTGGTTACTATGACCAGAAATGCACCAGCTGCTGGTGTGATTAGATTTTTCTGTTGAATCTTCAGCTTAATGTAAATTCCTCTACAAGTTTTCTTTCTTCAGACTGATGACTTTTTTTCTTTTGTTAGCAAGTAATGTAATGTAATGGTGGTAGTTTCGCAGTTCAGGTAATTATAAATTGACTTACTTTGGCGATTAACCAATCATTTTACTGTACGTCCCATTTTCACTTTGATGCTTTGAAATCAAAAAAGGCAATCGCTGAAACATTTGCGCTCTTTTTGTCCTGTTCCTGCTACTTGTGCACATGTGTAGTTCACCTAGCGAGATGGCATAGAAAAGAGAAACCTTCACTTTGAGGAAGTTAACAGAATGTAAAACAATAATCTTGTAGCTTGTTAAGCATGTTACTTTTAAAAGTAACATTACCTAACACTGGCAGAAACACACATTTTGCTGATGGTTATCTAGTAGCAGTAAAAAAAAAAACTATTAAAAAAAGTAAAGTCAGTGTACCTGGTTAGTGTTTAATAGAGGTTTTTTATGAGCAGTCAGAATTCGCAAGTAAGTTTGAAAATAATTGTTACTGTAGTTATTTTTCACATTAAAAGCAGCAGCTGACTATTCAGTCTCACCTGATTTCTAGCTGTTTTATAGCTTTTGAGGATTTTTATCTGACGCTAACCATTTTATATACATTTTTTTGTGTGTAAAAAAATTATGATTTTATGATCTATGTGTTTATTTTGCTGCCACTGTAATTTTAAGTTGCATTTTAATAGTACTCTATAAATAATGACTATTTTATTGTTGTTGTTATTAGTAAAAAACTAGTTTGTATAGAGCATTTAAACTTTCTTAAAAGATAATGTGTCCATTAGCATCTTATCAAAGGTTTATTGTTATGTGTAGTATTACTGGTAACTTTTACCTTCTTTGGTTATGTGAATCGGTTATTTTCAAACCTGAAATACTTCATAAGAAACTGAGTTGTGGAGAGTGTGTGTGCTTTATACAGAGCAACATCCCAGAGGGAGCTTTGCGTGTTTTGAGAGCAGGAGTGTTTTTCCCCGTTTAACAGTAAAACCAGGCTGCTGCTCACAGTGGCTCTTCTGTGTTGAAAGGGTTCCTCTCAATGCTACTGTGTGCTCACCAGGAGTTATTTCCACTCACCCACTGCATCGAAGGCAGGATGGAGAAGAAACAAGCCTACAGATGTGTACTCTCAACTCCGTGCACGCCCTTTCACGCGTGTGTGCAAAGAGCCATTCAGATAGAGACACATACATGCACACACTCATACACACACAAACGCATACAGAGACTCTTAGTCCTGAACAATGACAAGCAACTGCCCAGGATGTCTATGTCACTTCCTGTGTTTGTGAGAAGTTATTTGGTGTTGCTGTGGAAACTAAATGTAATATTGAAAAATCCCGGCTCTCTGTGCATTCTTCTCTCTCTGTAGAGAAAAGCCAGTCCATAAGGGAGAGCCAGGCCTCGTCTCCAACACTGGCTGCAGCTGCCAGACTGTCAGCGATGATACACGGCAAAGACCAAGTGTATGCCAACGCCATGCTGGTGGATCAGGTGAGTTGCTCAAGTTTTTCTATACAGTGTCATTAGGAAAAATGCAGTTTACGACAGGGATATAATTTAGAACAGCGCATGATCAACAGACTTTGCTCATAAGATGTGAATCGTTTCACTGGATGAGCTGCAAATCATCTGGTGGAACAGTTTGGGGTCTCTCTCATTTCATTCTCACTTTTCTTTTCCAGGTGGACGATGCTGACATTAAATACCGCTCTCCAGGGGAAGAGGAGGTCAGCCCTGCATCTCATGTTGACAGCTCCAGCTGGGATTCGTTCTCTGTGACTCCCCCTAATTCAGGGAGCTGCTCCCAGAGCCGGTGCCTATCGTCACCCCACAACAGGCTGAGGGGAATCCAAGGTTCTGGCCTGGAGAACCACAGAGAGCAGTCCCCTCTTGTCTCTCCCCCCTGTCCTTTCGCTTCCTCCCCATCTTTTCCTTCCTCGCCCCTGGCTTCCGCCCTCCGTTTGTTTGAGGAAGCACACAAGCGTCAGCCACAGACAGGCTTGCCACGCTCTCCTTCTTTGAGTCGTAGAGGATGCAGCTTCCCAGAGGCAAGCCGAGGCCTGAGGTAGGACACAATTGCAGTTATTCTTGAAAAGGTTTAGACTATTTCTTCTATTGTGATTATGTTAAAGATCACTCCGACCCACTTCAGAAGTGTGTTGTGGGGTTTTGTTGACTTGGATGATAAGCAGTCTTCCATTTAATCCATACAAAGACAGCGGACTCCAGTTTGCTTGGAATTTCAGCAAGATAATTTTTTTTCCACCTGCATTGTTTTAAGTGAAGGTGTGGAAAGCGGCAGGAAGCATGCTGAAGTTGCTGAACATTGCTTCATTTTTCTCAGCAATGCAGAGTCTGGCAAAACAACTGTCAACATCAATGTTTGATAATGACTGTCTATGGCGTTTGCCAGAATGGCTTTGAGGCTGACCAAAAATCTTGTTCCGTATCCTCACTGGACTCCTCCCGCACCCAAATTTTTCTTCACCTACTGCCACCTACCTGTCAGCTGCCTCTGGCATCCTACAAGCTAACTAAGTCTGCGGATGCCATAAACAGCAGCGCCATAAAAGTAAAGGACTCCTTCATTCAGACTCAATATGCCCACTTCCCTCGGAATGCTGGAGGTGGGAATTGAAGGTCTCATGGAATGGAAGAATGAGAATCCAGATACAGGTTTTCTTGGGCCTGTAATGAGTTTTCTGTGAAGAGTGGCTCGAGCCTTAGAGATAGGGTGAGAAGTTCAGTCATTTGGCAGGGAATCAGAGTAGAACCACTAGTCCTCCACGTTGAGACAGTTGAAGTTGAGGTGGTTTGAACATCTGATTAGGATGCCTCCTACGTGCGTCCTAGTTGAGGTGTTCCAGGCATGTCATACTGAAATGAAGCCCCAAGGTAGACTCAGGACACGCTGCAGAGATTATGCCTCTTGGCTAGCCTGGGAACACTCCTTGGGTTCCTGTGGATGAGAGCTGTAAGGAGATGGTTGGGGAAAGGGAGCGCTGGGCTTCACTGCTTAAGCCGCTGCCCTGCGACCCATCCCTGGATAAGTGGTAGAAAATCAATGGTTGATGGGCTGATTCTCAGGTGATGAGTTCCATCTACAAAATATTACAGCTCATCAGGATCCAGTGTGTTATTTTGTGGAATGCTGCAGTTTAGATTTAAAACTTGCCCTTCCTACTTGAGCTTCTGATGTTATGGTCCTTGCACACTTTATTATTAGTATTTCAATCACAATAAGTGTTGTTATGGTTCTGCACATTTTTCTGGTTTATGATAGGTGTCGGAATACAGTTTTTCTCCAACTATATTCTGCAAATGTGAATGTGTGATGCCAAGAGTTACATTGTCAGTATGATTTTTAGGTAAATCTTTATAGCCAGTTTTATTTTGTTCTTAACATAATGTGGAGTAAAGTATTAACAGTCAGTCACTTTTAGCGAATGACAGGACCTTAACCTAGACGTGTGTGTTTAAATCCGTGTGTGTGTATGATTGTGCACAGCCCTAGTCTAGAGTGTGACAGTGGAGAGGAGGACATACTGGGACATTCCTACCCATCCTCATCTTTAAGCCAACAGTCCACTCTGCGCTCCAGCTCAGGAGGAGAGAGAGACTCTTTTGACGCTTCTCCAGATTTCAGTCGTACGCAATCCGACATCACGCACAAATCAACCAAGGTATACCCCTTCCCTTCTGGTTCACAAAACATTATCATAAGCTTGTATAAACTATGAATTAAAAATGTGTCTAATAAGTCACCATAATATCCTCGACACAGTTTTTGTTCCATTTGAATATTTTCCTTGATTGTCTTCTGTTTTTTTAAAATTAATCATCAATTTTTCAGTAGGAAAAAATGAAAAACCCATGTCATACAGTATATGCTAAGCATTACAAAAGAGACAGCTTTGCCTTTCTTTAGTAAATAAGCCCAGACTATAAACAGCTCAATAACATGGACGAAAGGGCAGAGTCTATTGGTCTGTTTGTCCTGCAGGTTTCTGATGCACTCTGATTTTGCTGTTCACAGGATTGAATCTGTGAACTTCTAATTACTGTTGTGATTTGTTTTCTCACCTAGAGCCCAGAGGAGGCTGAGGTCCGTCTTCGCTCCTACTCCTACTCCTCCCCTAAAGCAAAGCCGTCACGGCCACTGCTAAACCGCGATGCAACAATCACTGATTTGGAAGAAGGTGAGTGAACTTTGCCCCCTTTGCCCCGATAGTTCCCAAGAGGCAGCTGAATGGACAAATGTGCCACATGTTCAACAGTGGGAAGACCAGACAGGTGTCAGAAATCACCGTTAGCTCCATGAAGTATATCTGTGTCAGCTGTGCTTCAGAATAGATCTGCTTGTGAGGGTGTTTGTAAGTAAAGGTCATGCTTTATCCTGTGTAGATGGAGCATTCAACTGCAGCGGTCGTTCTCTACTTCAGGCTTTATCTCTTTCTAAATCCCTCTCTCGTCTCAACCAAGTTAGTAAGTACAAGAAAGACGTCGAGCAACAGCTTGAATACTACGGGCTGGTCGGAAAAAAGCGTTTCAGTCTCTTTCTGGTGAACCATGGGGCAGGGCTGCACAATTAAAATTCATATCTGGTATCTATAAACTTTTTTATGACACACTGTAAAAAGTATATTTATGCAAAGCTGAAAAATCTGCAAGAGGAACTCGTGAGAAGCAAAATCATTTTACTACACTTTGTGTTGTAAAAGGATTTTTCCTGATGTTTTCACACAAACAAAAAACATGTTTGTCATTGTTGCATAAATTGTGCAGCTCTGCATCTTCTGCGGGATTTAATTTTTGGTACACTTACATGCACAGTTTTCTCTAAAACTAATTAAGATTTTTTTTGTAATAAAATAGTAGTTCTCCTGCCTTATATAAAAAATGACTGAGCAAAAGACGACTGGGGCATTGGAAGAATGAAGATCTCCTTTAGATCATCTAATAGCAGAATTGTTTCTGTCCTGAAGCTTTTGTTATTCTTCCATGTTGCGTTTCTCCTCTTTGTTTTTTTTTTCCTTTTTCCATCGTTGCTATCATCTGGTTTTTCGAGGCAAGACTTGCTGCTGTGTTTGTTCTTTCTCTGTAGGGGTTTGCTGGCTCCAGACTCTTTCCATGATCTCTATATTAGTTTCTGACTCAATTTTTAACCCTCTCTGCTGATTCACTTTGGATCTATGCACTGTTTTCAAACGTATTGACATCTATGTCTGGCATACTGATATGCTTGTCCTTGTTGTCGATTACAGAGCAGAGAACATTCAACTTGACTGAGACACCCAGAGAAAAGAGGTAAAGCCAGTGTGTCATTTCATGAGCTCAGGCAAGAACCACTCAACTGTGTAGGGTCCTGCTCAGAGGTTCCTCCCTTTTTAGGCAACAGTGCTGACCAGTGATTAGTGATTGGTTTACATGGGGATCTGTGTGTGTGTGTATGTATGTGTTTCCCTAGATTTAAACCTGTGGTTGGTGTCTAAGTGCACAGGATGTGACATGCTTCCTGTTGTGAGGCTGGGGCCAGCATATTCTCTGATTACAACCTCAAAATAACCCTGAGTAAACAGTAAAACTCAGGGCTTTCTTGTATGTCAGACCTCACAAACATTTTGCAAAATTCTAGACCACATCAGTGATGTTGAAAGGGAAGCATGCACATACTGTAGTATTTATCTTGGATAGAGATTTTAACAGTTACTATGAATTAACATTTGCTTAACATTCCTGCTCTGTAACGCAGGGATTCCCAACCAATGTGTACAAGTGCTTCCCGGGGTAGCTAATCAAAGCTAAACAGCATGCAGAGCCAAAATACATGCAGAACTGATTACAATAGATTTTAATCATTTATCTCAACAAGAAGTGAAAAGTGGTTAAAGTACAGTCATGTGAAAAAGACTATGCAGTCTACCAAAAAACGGAGTACATCCCATGTACATTCTTTAGCAGCAGTAACTTGAAGTGATAATTTTCTCTATGACTTTATCAGTTTTTCGCATTGTTGCAGAGGAATCTTGACCTATTGAAGTTTGCAGATATTTGTTTATGCACAGTTTTCTTAAGGTTCCACTTCAGCATTTCTTTGGGGTTGAAGTCTGGACTTTGACAGGACCGTTGCAACACCTTGATTCTTTTCCTTTTCAGCAATCCTTTTTGTATATTAGCTGCTCTGCTTGGAATCACTGGGTCTTGTTTACTAATATTTGTGTGGAAACTGTTACCCTGCACAAATAATTAGTTCCCGCGCAAAAGTACTGTCGCTTTAAAATGTATAATTTGGGTTTTTAGTTTCTCTGATCATTGCACAGCCTGACTTTGGGAAGAATTTGCTGAAGATTGTGACATTGTGTTGTGAGACACCTGACAAAACTTCTTTTATAGAGATGGTCACACTTGCTGATGATCAGTCAAACCAGGTCCTGCTCTATTTGATCGTAAGTAGCTGCACCTGGCTGCTACGTCTTCTTAATTTCTATGGAAGTATTAAGGATATAGTCTAAGGAGTTTGGGGGAAAAAAATAACTGGACTTTTTCACTTCAAATCCGAGAAGCTTCTTGCAAGGATGTACATGCACTGAGTATTCTGCATAGACTTGTTTGGAAACCTTCTTTTTGACATGACTGTAGCTTGATTTTAAAACAGGTAGCTGAAAATATGGCTGTTACAGTTGAAATCAGTAGCTAAAAAGCTCAAAATGATATCTAAACATAACTAGAAAGCAGATGAAAAAGTGAGCTAAAATTATGAATAAAGGGTTGAAAATTATTAGCTAAAAGTGTTGTCAGCTATATAAATTGTTTGCTAACAGTTTAAATAAATAGCCGAGATTATAAGATAGGCTCTTGGATAAATAAACACAATGAATAAACATTTGAAACTGTTCACTAAACATAATGGATAGCAGTTAAATGAAGTAGCTGCTATTTAAAGTAAATAGTTGAAATGGTACGCCGGTAGTTATGGAAAAATGGTTGAGATAGTTTGCTAATCTAGCCTACTAGTCCTCGTGATTCCATGTCCCTGGTTTATGTATGCCTGAATGGAAGCTGAATGGGGTTAGGGTAATTGATAAGCTAAAAGTAGTCCTGGTCCAGGTTAAACTGAGGTCAAATGAACACATTTGTACGTGGTGCTGATGAGGGGCTCTTGTGTCCATCTGACAGGGCAGAAAAAAGGTTGGGGACCACTGTAGTAACATTGCTTGTTTTGATTTCATTTAATAAATGCTTCTATCCATATACATTTTATCATCGATTTCATCTCATTGCCTCATAAATTCATCATGTGCTAATATATTTTGTTTTCTAACAACCATTGCTAACAGAGGAAACACTGTAGAAGATCATATTAGGCGATCAAATTATATTACACCGTTAGATTATTGTATTAGAATAAATTACATTTATATAACCACACCAACCTGATTAGACTCACCAACTGTTTTTGTCCTTTACGATATCAGAATCCATCCGATTTAACTACCACTGCCCAAAAAGCGCTGGTTAATATTTAAATGTTCAACTAAAATAGCAGATAATACAAACATCAGTGTAACTCTTCATTGCAAAACCTGTAATTATCTTAATTTTCCATTCCCACACTGTTCTAGGAATGACTTGTAGACTTTAGAATATTATTGGCATTTTGAGTTACCTGATGAGAAGAGACACAACGACTTGGTCTGAGGTGCTTTATATCCATGCAGGGTTTTGGGTTTCCGTAAGCGGGCCCAGTCAGCAGAGGAGGAGAGCAGCGCACCACTCGAACACCTCACCCTCACAGAGTTCCTCAAAGAGTATGTTATTCACCTAAATGGCCTCACATGTGCATGTGTGGCTTAAGTCATTTCAACCCCGCTGTGCGACCGTTCCCAAGCTCATCCATTAACCATGTAGGTTTTTTTCCCAGCTGCATCTGATGATGTAGGAATCTGCAGAAGCAGATTATATTAACACTTCTTATGACGGGTGGCTGCTGTAGGTTTGATGTGATAATGCATGGTTGTTTTTTTTTACGTTCTGTCATTGTTGCCTTTCACCTAGAATGCCCAATGTAACTAGCATAACCCGCTGAAAATAGATGACACGTATTAATTGCATTTTGGCAAGGTCATACTATAAATAGCATGCACTAGAGTCCATAGTGACTTCCAAGCATGCCGAGCATGTTGTGAAGAGTAATAATCCGTAGACTAGGGGTCCTGGAAGACTGTCTGGACATTCTTTCATTCCAGCATGATACCAATGTACCTTATTATGCTCTCTTTAGTCTATTAAACTACTAAAATTATGATGTGTTTTTGTTAGTGTGTGCATGTTGGATGGTAGTACTGCAGTGAGGACTTGTAATGACCTCTGACTAAAGCATTTACACTAAAACAGGATCGAGGATGAGGACTGGGATAAATACATAATCCCATCTAAGGTCGAGTCAGAGAAGTACAAAGTCAGCCGGACCTTCAGCTTCCTCAAGAGCAGGATGTCGAGCACTCGCAGCAAGACTAAGGTGAGACAGTGCAGTGGAGTTTCTAATTCATGCTGGCTGTGATTTCAGATCTACTCAAATGTCATTAAAAATGCCCACAGTTAAAAGTTTAGAATTAAAAAAAAAAACCACACACACGGCTTAAAGGCTTCTAAAAGCAGTGCAGTAAAAGTTTACCACATCTCAGACATGCCAGGTCGGAATTCTTGTGCTGGGGGGCCATTGTCTGAGCACAAGCCTTTATTTGGTGAAGCAGAAAATTCTCTCCCTCTTCAGGTCTTAGCAACAAGACACAGTGAAAATATTCTCTTACATAACATGTAGACCCCCGCTCCACACACACACAGCATGGGGAACCAAAACACATTCTGTGCTGCACTCCTAATCTTGTGAACATATGTGCTTGTCTTTAAGGATGTGCATGTCTTTAACGACAGTGTTTCCCTATATTTACGGAAACACAATGCACATGAAGACTCAGAAAACAAACACATTTTCTAGACCTCCTTGCAAAGTTTCAAAAGATAATAAACATTCTTCTATCGCAGCATACACTGAGGACACCCCCCTCCCCTCCAACCCAGTGCCCCCTAATGATAAAGCACCATAACAGCAGCAGTCCCAATGGACCTTAACAAAGTAAACAAAAAGGCTCACTCAGAGGCCCCTTTATCTCAACTAACTTCACTTTAACAGGTGTTATTCAGCAAGAAGATGGCCGCTTTAAGCCTCTTTTTTGCCTGCTGCAACGAGTCATATTATTTCTACTCTCCTGCTTTGCATGTTATTATGGCATTATCTGCAATAACTGTCAGCTGAATGAGCAAATTTAAAAAATATGCCTATTTAATCATTTGCCTCTCAGGTGAAGGGTAAAGAGGTGAAGGAGGGAAAGGAGAAGTCAGTCACTCCTAATGGTCATCAGTTTGTTCCTGTGTCTCCATCTGGTCCTGCTCTTTGTGTGGCCTGTGATAAGCCTGTTTCTGGGAAGGAGCTGTTGCAGTGCTCCAGTAAGTATTACACTGTCAGTGCTGATGTTGTTTTATGTCCTGTGGTGGCTGAACTGTTTTGGATTTGTTTAAATCTCTTTGCACGTGCTGCTGTGATGTTTTGTTCAGTATAAGACATGAAGTCATTTTTTTTTCTTTCATAAAGTCAACATTTCTAGTGACAAACAACAGTTTGTATGCCATCTGGATACTGGATTCACATATGTTGTAATAACTCAGTTCATGGAATTAACTGACATTTTATATGTGCTTGTCTGCAGACTGTTTGCTGAATGTTCATAAGAACTGTCGGGAGTCTGTTGCAGCCTGTGCAAAGGTAATCATTAACACAATGCACCTCGTTTGCGCTCAGAGCAAATAAGCAAGATTATTGATTTAAAAATAGTTTTACAAAAGAAAAAAGTCAAGCCAGAGAGCTTCACATATGTGAAAAAAGAAAAAGAAACAGCTGCTGGTGACAGACTGTTTCATGTTTGATGTACTGTTTTAACATAGTTAACAATGGTGTTATTTTATATTTGGCAGAATATAAAGTCCTACCTCTTTCTTTTTTTAAATGTTGCATGTTTTTATTTGTCAGCTGACTTCTTGGGGACAAAGTCTTTGTCCGTTTCTGTATGGCTTACACAGTCAGCCAGGGATGAAGTCAGTTTTACAAAAATAGGTCAGGCACTTTTAGTTAGCACTAGTCAGCCTGTATAAATAGATGAGAAAGAAAAGGTTTGCTATGTTATAGATGGTGTTATGGAAACTGTAGGCTCTGACATTACTAAAGCTTGACCTACACTCTGGATTGTAAGTACAGCTTTTCTTCTGCTGCACCAGGTGTTAACTTGTAGATTGTCCATCACTGTAGTGACCCTTTATTACCTGAACAGACCACAATGCTGTAGAAAGAGATTTTATGCCCTATGCATTAAACGACACATTCATTTACTTTTACATCTAGCAAACACGTTTGGTATGTAAAACACTCATTATTTATATCTGTGTTCAATGTCAGCTAGCAGAATGGTGTCAAGCCACTACCCACATGTGCACACAAACACTCCTAAAAACATTGTTGTGTAGCACTATTTGGACCCAAAGTCCACAGATTGCATTTAAGTACATGCTAGCTAAACCAGAAATCTGTCACTCAGTTTGTTACTGTGTTGTAGCTTGTTATCTAGTTTTAATCATTCCCTTTGTGTTTTCCTGTGTCTCTTATCACCCCTTTTTTTGTTGTCTAAAGAGGGCAAAATGCAAGAAAAGAAGGAAAACGAAGAAAAAGGAGTCAGTTACTTTAGTAAAGACAAGCAGAGTGAAAGTGGGTACTTTTTTCCACAGGAAGAGTAAATTCCTGGACATGGTCACAAAGGAACTCCGGGAATGTGTTGATATCACAAATTAGTCATGCATAAGTACAATATTTCCCAGCATGTTTCTCTTTAACTGATTCCAGTATTGACTAAATTTGTTGTGATTACAACCATATCCTCCTGTTATTCAAAGCAAAAACACACAGATTTACAACTTTTGGTGGCGATATGATTATATATTATTATATATTTCCAGAAACTGCAAGACAGGAATGCATTGCTGATGAAGAGCAAGGCCTTTTCTCTCCCGCAGAGTGAGTGCCCCCACTGCTCCTCCCTTTGTCTTTGATTCATTTAGTTTTCACCTGTCCTCCCTTGTCCTGTAGTAGATAAGTAAGCCATTGCTCTTCACCCCTCGTCATTCCTCTTCTGTTGTTTTTCTTTCCTGTTTTAAAAAAAAGAAAAAGTTAAATTTTAATCTACCTCAGTGGGGGATCTGGTCTGGATTGTGTTTACGTGTGCATGAGAACACGGGTTGAGTGCTCTATTTGCACTAACATGATCATTTTATTTCTTCAGTTTAAGCTTTCTGTCTGCTTTGAGTGCTTGGTATTAGACAGAGGTGTCAACATCTGCAATGTATTGTCACAACTGTAATCAAACTGCAGTTAAACAGTGAAAGATTCTAACAGTTTAATGATCCTGTAAATTTTATAGCAGTGACTACATAGATATAAACAAAACATCTGAATACTAAACAAACACGCAATATTTATTTGTAGAGTGGGAAAGCTTCCAGTGTATGACG
The DNA here is from genome assembly GCF_056152115.1 of Neolamprologus brichardi. NCBI lineage: Eukaryota > Metazoa > Chordata > Actinopteri > Cichliformes > Cichlidae > Neolamprologus > Neolamprologus brichardi. The sequence continues at coordinate 27,968,067 of NC_142115.1, forward strand.
TATTTCTCCTCCTTTTGATCTTCCTTTTTAGACCCTGTCAAAGAAAACCCTCCATCCTCCATTTTCTCTTCTTCTTCCTGCCCGTCGTCTTCGCTTCCAACAATGAACAGAGAAAAAAAAGAAACAGTCGCACCGCTTACTAAAAGCCTCTCTATCTCTGCAGACAGCAGGTAGGCTGGCTATGATCTGGGAAAAGAAAAATATTACCACCGGTATGAAAAAAGCATTAAGAATGAATGAACTGCATTAATTTTGTCTTTTAATTCAATTTGTTTACTTTTAAATGTGACCTATTATGCCTATTTCCAGCTCTATGTTTTTACTCTCATATTCTTTTAGAGATGTTTTCCATGATTTATAGGTTCATCCATAGTTCATCCACTGTCTGAAACAAGCCATTGTAGCTTCCCCTCCCTTTAAGCCAGTTTTCTTCTGATTGGCTGGCCCTGACAAACAGAAGGTCTGAACAACAGGTTGATGGGGATTCTGTACTCCCAGTCAGAGCTGTCTATCTGAGATGACCACATTGGGGATACTCCCTCATGTTGATGTCACACAGATCCAGGAGTAGAAAAAACATTTGGAAATTAAAAAAAAATTATTCTTCTGTGCCCTACGACAGCTGGGATAGGCTCCAGCGCCCCCCGCGACCCTGAAAAGGATAAACGGAAGCGGATAGATGGACACAATTGAGACTTCCAAAAACCAGACTCTATTTTAATATGCCTAAAAATAAATGAAACCTAGATTTTCAAACAAGCTCTTCTGACCTGGCTCTCTTTCCCTCAGACGGCTGAGCGACTCAGCAGGTGCCGACTCTGAGTGTGCTGCTCCAACTTGCACTATTAGCTCACTGTCTGATGACGGGACACCAGTCACAACGACTCCCCCAGCCATCGACCTGCCAATCACCACACAAGGTGAGGAAGAACAGAGAGGCTTGGTGCATGCATCAGTTGTAATAGTGATCCAGAAATAAGACGCTATTCATCGCTTTCATTCGTGTAGATACTGTTGATGCTCCTTTACTGAGCGACCTGTCCGCTGACCTGCTGGGACTTGAAGCAGAGTCATGGAGTCTTGCAGTCACTGCCGAATTTTGTAGGCAACACGACAGACACACAATCAAACGCCAGGATGTTATTTATGGTGAGAAAATCCAGCCGGCCTGGAATTAACAATAAATTAACAATACTGTTTTAATATTTTATATAAAAGCTGTACTGTACAAACGACATCTGTAATCATATAGCTGATTATGTTGGATTCTGTGGGCTGAGTGAAAAGCTAACTTTTTTGCAGTTTCCAAAGAAATGTGTTTCATTATTACTTGTACCACCAGTGTTGTCAGCCTTTGTGTGTTAACATATCAAAATCCTGTGAAGCGCAGCTGGTTTATTTTCAACCTGTAAGAAACCTTTGCCAAACTAAACATTGCATCTACAGTTTGAAACATAAACAGTGCCAGATATTTCAGTATCCGTTACCCAGTTTGGCTGTCCTCTTTCAGAGCTGATGCAGACCGAGCTGCACCATATCCAGACCCTGACGGTCATGTCGGAGGTGTTCAGGAGAGGCATGCTGGAGGAGCTGCAGCTGGATTGGGACTGTGTGGCTCGGATTTTCCCCTGTTTGGATCCCCTGCTGGTCTTCCACAGGAACCTCTTCAGAGCTCTGCAGGAACGCAGACAGGCTGAAACCCAAACAGAGAACTCCCAAAATTACATCATCCACAGGATTGGAGATATACTGCTTCAGCAGGTTAGTTGATATTTAGTTATGTAAAATAAATATACTCAGATGGACGTCTGTGCTCAGCATCTTGTCTCTCTCAGTTCTCCGATGAAAATGCTGAGAAGATGAAAAACTTGTATGGAGAGTTCTGCAGTCACCACATCGAAGCTGTCAACGTCTTCAAAGAGCTACAGCAACAGAACAAGAAACTTCAAAACTTTGTCAGGGTAAGCCCCTGAATCCAGATCCACTGTTTTTTTTCAAGTAGTTATATTACAGTTAAATGTTTTGAGCAGCTAAAATTCTTTGTCTCTCACAGCAACAGAGCAATAACTCTCTGGTCAGACGAAGAGAGGTCCCAGAATTTATCCTGCTTGTAACTCAGCGCATCACCAAGTACCCAGTGCTGCTGGAGAGGATATTACAGTATACCAAGGGTGGGTCTACTCTACTGTGACTTGTGCAAAACTGCAGATATGCAAATGTTAAGTCTGTTGCATATTTGTTGAAAGCAGAAGAACAAACGAAAAGCAAGAGGAAGTTTTAGTGATTGCATAACAAAATGTTGGCCTAAAGGTTTAGCATTTTAGACCACTTCTTAAAAAATTATTGATATAAAGACCTAAAACGGAAATCTTTTTTAACCTCTTAGGACCTGGCATCCACATATGTGGACATCCCATTTTGGGTTATTTAGACCAAAATGCTGAATTTTGCTCTACAAGGGCCTGATATCCACTTACGAGGACATTATACTGCTACTGTTCTATCAAAATTTTAAATGAATATCCTCATATTTGGCTCTTATTTTTCTTAAAAACAAAAATAAGGTTAAAAAAAATCTGGTAATTCTTTGTTTTTACATTCATCGGGCCCCAATATGACAAAATATCAAAGAGAAATTAAAAATGCATGCCGTGGAAGAGTTCGGGTCTTAGGAGGTTAATACATTTAAATGCTGCTATTTGTCTGTTATCAGTTAAGAGATCGTAACAAAAAGCTGCATTATTGAAAAGCTGTTTTGCAAAATGGATTATTCATATGACCTCTGGCTATTGTTTCTGTTCGTAGAGGGAAGTATAGAACACTCTGACCTGTCAACTGCCCTGGCTCAGATCCGTGATGTTGTTGCAGCAGTGGACCTGACTGTAAATAAATATGAGAAGTTTCAGGAGCTTCAGGAAGTGCTGGCCCGGCTGGAGAACAAAAGCTTTGCCAAGCTCAAGAATGGCAAGGTGTTTCGCAAACAGGACCTGCACAGCAAACATAGGGATCTGCAGCACAAAGGGCTGGTCTACTGGAAAACAGCCACAGGACGTCTGAAAGGTGGATATGAAATCATATCGGGATCTATGATGTGTTGTTTATTTAGGTTCTAGACAATCAAACTATTTGTGTCCACACTTCTCCTTTCAGATACGTTGGCTCTTTTGCTCACTGACATTCTAGTTTTCCTGCAAGAGAAAGATCAGCGCTTCATATTTGCTGCTGTGGTAAACATCAACCCCTCCCCCTGAAAAAAAAATAAATCTTTTAAATCAAAGAAACTACATTCAACTGTCTGTCCATGTGTCTCTGTCTATTAACCAATCTGGTTCAACCTACAGGACCAGAAGCCTCCAGTAATCCCTCTACAAAAGCTCATCGTCAGAGAAGTTGCCAATGAAGAGAGAGGCATGTTTCTCATCTCTGCATCCTCAGCGGGGCCAGAGATGTATGAAGTTCATACCACCAGCAGAGAGGAGAGGAATGCATGGATGAGACACATTCGACAGGCTGTAGAGAGGTACGTGTAAGCACATGTGATTTAAGTCATACTAGAGTGTTTGTGCAGCTTAGACGCCGTGTGTAGGTCCGGTTAATGTGTGTTAACGATTGTCACAAATTACTAGCTGTCCTGAGGAAGAGGAGGAAGATGAGCGAAGTGCTGAGACCGAGGAAGCCAGACAAGCTGCAGAAATGAGAATTCAGAAGATCACCAAGTTCCAAGGTAAAAAAGGAACGTGTGTTTGAGGCCAAAAGATTACTTTAGAGTTTATTTGTTCATATCACAGAGAGTTTGTGCAGTTATGAAGCATAACAAGACCCATTCCTTGTAATCTTTTTGTTCATTTCGTGTAGAAACGCTGTTGGGTCAGGACCAACGAATCTGCAACAGCCTGGAGGAGAAGTTACAGCTTTATGCTGAGCTTACAGAATTAACCCTCCAGTCACCAGAACCCGTACCACATCGCCACCTGCTGGTAGAATCAGTACCGTACACCGACAGTGAGACACCAAGACAGGCCTCTTCACTGCTCACAGCTGCACTCAGAGAAGGTATAAAAGGTCCAGTGTGGCTGCAATTTTTGATTTTGGAGGGCTTTCTAAATAAAGAAATGTTCTTGGGAAATAATATTTTAATGTTGCAATATAAGTTTAGTTGATTTCTTATAACGAAAATATTCGTTTTAACAAGTATATTAATTAGTATTACAAACTTGAATAAATTAGCAAATTATAAAAAAGTCTATATATCGCACGCTAATGTAGGAAACAACAAATAAATTGAAATAAAAGTGTTTCAAAACGTTTTGACCAAAATTTGCCTTTCCTCCAGCTGAAAACCTGACCACCATTCTCCAGGCTCGTGATGGCATCGCTGTGCAGAGTCAGAGCTCTCCTGTCCGAGGCCCTGAGTGCTGCAGTTATAACAGCCACGGCAGCAGCATTCAGGAGTCTCCCTCTGAGCGTGAGTCACTGGCAGACACTGTAGCATTACATTTTCTGGGATATGTGTCACACTGCAGCTGATGTGTCAGTGTCTACTGTAATGTCTACTGTAATTTCTTGACCACATTGCATATATGCAAGCTGTCACGTCTTCTTCCCTTGTCCCTACAGCGGATTATCTGAGCACGCTAAGCATGAGCTCCACCTCTCTTGGATCTGACAGTGAATTAGCCGGGATGGACAATTCGTTGTGGAGCTCCGCTGTTGAGCTGAGAAAAGGAGAGAACAAAGGGACACTGGTGAAAGTTCAACCTCTTTAGTCCCCCCATGAACAGTGTTTGTTGATGGATTAATAGACATTACTGTTTCACTGTACTGATCCATTGTTTTCTGTAGGTGGCAGAGAGTGTCCAGAGCCTGACCCAACTTCTATACAGTCTACAGGTGAGAAGAACAAATATTTTACCTAATTGATTGAAAGACTGTATGTTTTATGTGATATAAGAATAAAACAGTTCAGCTAAAATACTTATAACACACACAACTGTTTTTATGTTAACTCAGACAGAAATAAATCTCTCAGGAACTTTTACTGTTTTCTTTTGCTAAATAGTGAATATTTAATCTGCCATAACTTACATTTTCAGACTCTAAAATAAAGAAGTATTTAAAAGGTTGTAGATAGATATAGAAAACGGATTTCAAAGACTGTGCATCTAATAAAGCCTTAATACAGTCCCAATCAAAAGTTTAACACCACTTGAAAAATTGCAAAAAAAATCATATTTTGCATGGTTGGATCTTAACAAGGTTCCAAGTCGAGCTTGAACGTGCAACAAGAGGAAATGAGAGTGAGACAAAACACTTTTTCGAGCATGCAATTTATTGAAAACAATGCTTAAACTGAAACAGGCTGTTTTACAGCTGATCAAAGTTTTAGGACCACATTACTTTTAAAGGCCAAATTCTGCCAGGTAGTCACACTGTCGTGACGTTTGTTTGCAAAGGCAAAAAAACGTTCCCTTTTTGAATGTGGTTGAGTTGTTGAACTGCATAAGTGGGGTCCATTGCTACTGAGGTGGGACGGAGTAAGACAGTCATGTGGAATTTTTTAAATGAGGGTTATGGAACAAAAAAGTCAAGTGGAAGACCCCCCAAAAGTTTCACCAGCACTGAGCTGGAGGATCCAATTGGCTGTCCATCAAGACACTGGACAATCCTTGAAATTAAGCCCATTCCTGGTGCCAACTCCAGCCCCATAACCGTGAGACGGCATCTGAGGTAGAGGCGTGGTCCTACCTCTGTAAAGCTGTAAAACCTGTTTGAGTTTAAGCGTTCCTTTTTAATAAATCACATGCTCAAAAAAATGCTTTGTCTGACTCCCATTTCTTTTTTTTTTTGCATGTTGAAGCTCTACTTGGAACCTTGTTAAGTGGTCTTAAACTTTTGATCAGGACTGTATGATGATGCTTATGTTACATTTAGTAACCGGAAGGTGATTAGTTGTCTCCTTATGTTTGCAGGCAGCTGTGACCCTCCAGGACAGCTGCTATGAAGTCCACCAGCTCCTTCTTCAGGAGGGAGAAGGACCTCAGCTCCGAACCCTCGCCTCCCTTCAAAGCAGCCTGGTATCAGTAACATCATACCCACTGAAAACATTTTCTCAATGTAAAACCTTACACGTTTTGAGGAAGCTGAGATTTTACAGTTATGTCAACACATATATTGTTGTCCAGGAGCAGGAGAAGCAGAGGAGTATTGAGAAGAAAAAAGAGGAAGTGGAAAAGAAGGGTTTAGAGAGGAAGAAAGAAGAGGTGGATGAGGTGCAGAAACTCCAGGTGAAGCTGAAACAAGAGCAACAACGTTGGGACAAAGAGTGTCTGGCCAGAGAGAAACAACAGGTTAGCTTCATGCTCGTGTTCTTTAAAATAGATTTTATGTTTCTCAGTCACTTGTCTTTACAGTCTCTCTGTCTTTGTTTCATAATAGTTTGGTGGGGCACAAAAAAGCTTGGTTTAGAGTTATGAGTCTACGCCAATGACTGCAGAAAACAGTCATTGGTCTACGCCCATTTCTTTGATTTTTACCAGGTTATAAATAGATCACATTTAATTAAAGCAAGCAAAAGCAAACTGCAGTGCTAGATGAGACACTAGACTCTTGATAAATAAAATACATTTTACATTTTCTATAATTACTTCAAATTTCAGTAACAAAAACAGGAAACATGTCATATACGAGCAAAATGTGTGACCTGTGAATTTCTTTTTCAAGATAAGATATTGTTAAACATGTGTTGTAACCTCATTTTCATACCTGCATGTGCATCTGCCATTTTCTGTTATCTTATTCAATTTCCTGCGCTGCTCTTGCCATGGTTATATTTTACTAAGTGCTAATATAGAACAGGTCAAAAAGGTTGTTACCTGCTTTCAAAACCTCAACTTAAAACCCAAGTTGTGGTTAAATTGCTTAAGTTTCAAATATAGTATTAATCTTTAGACCTAAGCAATGTATGAGGTCTGTTACAACAGTACAATAATAAGCCTTGCATGCTTACAGAGTGAACAGGAGACTTTGCTGGAGCAGCGGGAGCAGCAGTGTCTTCTGGAAGCTGAGCGGCTGCGCTGTGAGCGTGAGGAGCTGGAGGCCCAGCTGCTGGAGTACCAGCAAAATCTGGACAGACTGAGGGAGGGTCAGAGGAGTGTAGAGAGGGAGAAGGAGAAGATCGAAGCGCAACAGAGACTGCTCCAGAGCTGGAGACATAGCCGCCAGAGCAGCCTGCCTGTTATGATTCCACTGGGTGAATACAAGGTAATTCAGGAAGCGGGAGATGATACGGGAAAGTGCATTAATGCAGGGGATAAAAGTACAGAAAGATTCAAGTAACAAAATAGATAAATACATAAATAAATGAAAACAAAACTAGGAACGATAGAAAAAATAAAGCCAGAAGAATTTGTCACCTCTCCTTTTATTTCATGTCATTTTGATGTCCCAGGGGTCTACCCACAGCCGCTCAGGGAGCCTGGATGGCAACAGTTCAGTGTACAAGAATGAGGCAGCTTTGCTCACCTCACTCCAACAGAACCACCTCCACCAGCCCAGCAACAACAACCAGCACCAGCATCCTCTCTCCATGCCAAGAAAAAACCACGAAGACCCCCTTCACAGTTCCACCTATTCGACCAACCTCGGCCTCAGTGCCAGCCTCTACAACAGCCTCAACACCCTGCTGAGCCAGACACACAGCAAACAACCGCTGGATGGCATGACATACCCGAGCTACAGTAACAGTCATGACTGTCCTCAGGCCCTGAATGACTCCATCCACCCCTTTGGCAGCAGGATCACTACACATTCACAGGAGACCAACACTTGTAAGACTACTTACTATATATAAAGCATGGTAGAAAGTGCATGCCTTTTTAAATCAGTATTGTACATATTGTGCTTTTTCCAGCCCTCATAAACAACATCTTTGTCTTGACAGTTGAAAGTGATTCTTTTGACTTCATACAGTGGGTGTCTGGACCCACACAGGGACGTGGACACACACTGGACCCTATTTTGTCTTATGTTTTCTTTGTTTCAAACTGGATGATCTGTGGCACTGTATGTGGCACTGTATTTTCAGATCACAAGCTTGTCTCATTTGACATTGCCTTGCTCTGTAGCTCTATTAAACCTCATGTTCCTGCGAGGCGCTGTGATATTATTAACCCATCCACTGCTGTGCATTTCTCTGCTTATTTCAATCAGAACTCTGGAATTCCTAAGTCTGTGTCTTTAGATACAGAGAGGCTCCGCTCCTGGATGATGCTGTGGCCTTATTAAAAAGACCCCAAAACTAAATCTGAGCCCTGGCTAAATGACACAACTCATGCCTGTCAGATGTGAATGCGAAAAAGCTGAAGGAAAGTGGGGAAAAAAGGACATGCCTAACAGCTGCTTTTGACACAGTGAATTATAGTATTTTAAATATTGATTCCCACATTTCTCAAAGAACGTTTTGTGTTAGAACTTGATTTCAGATCTTCCTCTGCTCCTTTGTCTTGTGGGGTTCCGCAGGGCTCAATATCTTAGAAAGCAGAAAATTGCTTTCAATTGTTATGCAGATGATACTCAGATTTATGTGCCCCTAAAACGAAAGGATGTCTACTCCATACAACATGCGACCGTGGCTCAGGGGATTGGGAAGCTCATCTGTAACCCGAAGGTTGCTGGTTCGATCCCCCTGCTCTCTCTGTCCTGGTCGTTGTGTCCTTGGGCAAGACACTTCACCTACCGTCTACTGGTGTTGGCCAGAAGGGCCGATGGCGCGATATGGCAGCCTCGCTTCTGTCAGTCTGCCCCAGGGCAGCTGTGGCTACAACTGTAGCTTGCCTCCACCAGTGTGTCAATGTGAGAGTGAATGAATAGTGGAATTGTACAGCGCTTTGGGTGCCTAGAAAAGCGCTATATAAATGCAATCCATTATTATTATTATTATACAAACAGCTAACTGCTTTGAGGAATCAAATGAGTAGATGGCGCTAAACTTCCTAAATTTTAGGCCTTGTATCACTGGTGGGCCTTTTCCTATCAACATAAGCCCGCTGGCATAGTCTTGGGTTTTAGGATGGACAATCAGATCGGTGCACTGGGATAATCCAGCTACTTTTAGCTGAAACAGCTGGTTAAAATGAAAAACATTCTGTCAAAAGATCACTTTGAAACAGTAATCCATGGCTTCATTATGTTTGTGTCAGTAAGTCCTCTCTGTCCCCTCTTAAGCTGGTGCAAAATGCCCCAGCACGACTTATAACTGAAACACGAAGAGAGAGCTTATTACTCCTGCTTTATCCTCACTGCACTGGCTGCAGACCCATTTTAGAGTACATTTTAAAAAAATTGTATTTGTTGTTTTTAAGTGCTTAAATGGCCTTGCCCCAGCTGACCTCTCTGAGCTGCTGCACTTGTACTCCCCTTCCCGGTCACTCAGATCAGCTCACCAACTGCTCTTGGATGTCCGAGGACACAGCAGCTGCTCATGGGGACAGAGCTTTTGTTGTAGCAAATCCCAACTTGTAGAGTTGGGAGCTGGAGAAGATGGGCCTCCTCAATCTTAATATTTAAATCTGCTCTTAGGTTCCCTGACTAACTTGTTTTGCCAAACAAAGCACCTCTTTTGTTGGGCATTTGACCCGGTTTGAGATTTTGATTTAATTTTGTTTAAATCTTTATTTTTTTTATTTTATTTTATTTCTACTGTTTTTACTGATGTGTCATGTTGATGTCCTTATTTTGTTTAGTAATTTTTATATACATATATATTTTTCCTTTTTTTGTATTCTTTAAATTGTATAAATAATACAAAACCACTGACCAAAACGTTGGTGTTTCTAAAGGGCTTTATAAATAAAGTTGGCTTGAATTGACACTTTGTGTTGTTCTTCTTTCAGCAAACTTCAGACCAGTGGTGGACAAACAATCCCCGGATCTGTGGAGGTCAGAGGTCACAGGGCATAGACTTTATGAGGACGGCTTCTCTTCCTCTCACTCTCTTAACCCTCTCCTCCCCCCTCAGGCGTACCTCTCTCTCGAGGGGGAGAATAGGGATGAGGGAGTTGAGGAGAACATTGTTTACCTCTAAAGGTCCATGAGAGAAAAATAAACAATATAGGCCACCAGTTGTATACTGAACAAACAATAATATGTCTGTTGCTTAAATGTGTGTGTGTGTGTGTGTGTGTGTGTGCATATATGTCCATGTAAATATGATGGATTTATGTTCATCTTTTAAAATCGGAGAGATCAAATATAGAGGTAATCGCAGGGAGAAAGTATAAACCGACTGTACAGTATGTGCCTTTATCATTGTATGTTGTGAACTTTAACCATTCTCCTCCTGTGTGATCAAACCATTGTGCCTTTTCACAAACAAGCTCTTTGTAAATCAGCTTTTATATTTGTACTTCTCGTGTTTTTACTTCTACCACAAATCTTTTAAGTATCTGTGCACTTTGTTTGATGACAAAGGTACCTTTGTGCTACAAACTTTTTGACTTTAAATACAAGAAAGTCAGGACAGAGTAAAATTGATGTAATTTAAATTTAATTAATTTGATGTCTTGAGCACTTAAAATGAAATAAGAATATATGAGAAGCCAATCAACCCCTTTTTTTAAAACTATATATAGATTATTTCTCCAAGTGATCTTTAATGATATTTATAAGGAATTGTGGGCCTCTACGAGAAATAAAAATAGACTTATATTGTGTATAAATATGAAATACATGTATAGTTTTTCGGAGCGGCTACCTATGCACAATATGTTGAATTGTTTTCTCACTTAAGTGCCAAAAATATATTGCTGTCTGATGCTGTAATGTCTGTGAAGAGAGGGTGTATTTTTTCTCCTGTTCCTTGAAATTTCAGATAATTTATTGCTTAAAAATTGCTTCATGCACTGTCAACGTTTATAAGATTTTGTTTGAAAATTTGACTTGTAATCTTCATAATCAGAACTGTGTTATCATATTGTGTGTGTATATATATATGTAATATATATGTATATATATATATATAAAACTGTTGTGGCAAACATCTGTTTTTGGTGCATTCTTACTTATGTGAAAAACAGCACAGCACCATTGGTGCATTTAAACACTCCTCTCTTGACTTCCGATTACACATTATGCAACACTTGCACTCCTACTCGTACTAACACTTGCTGCTGACTTATGAGGCTTTCAGTTGGCGTGCTCAGTGAAAAACGGTTCACATGAGAGGATGATAAATGTCAGGAAATCCTTTTTCAGCCTTTTCGGGTTGTATCTGACATTTTCGAACACCGAATGTTGCTTTGACGATGGTAAGTTGGGTTCGTTTATGTTCTTTCTGAACATTTTAAAGTTCTCTCAATATGTCGTCTTGATGTCTGCTCAATCACAGGTAAAGAAATTCCGGAAAGTTGATTCTGTTCATTGTCTAAATAAACAGGACCAACATTCTGGGACCCTGAATGTGTAACTTTACGTCCTTCTGTTCTGTCATACGCCAGGCTGTTATCTGCCAAAACCAAACATCACTCTGAAAGCTATTAATGACAAGCAGACCCTTGTGGTGAGCTGGTTGGTAAAACACAGCAGTTTTGTAGGTGACATTTATGAGATCGAGCTCAGCCGCACTGAACAGCTCACCGTTATTTACACTGTGAGTATTGAGAGGTGTGTTTTCTGTTTTTAATGCTGTTTAAAACCATTACCACCACATTTAATTGATTCTGTAATCCTGCTTTTAAGACCTACCAGTGTTATTATGAACAATTATTTCCTGTTTTAACCTAGAAAAATGTGAGCGTATCACCTGGAGTTTCGGCCGAATACACATGGACATGGATCTCTGATCTGCCTCTGGAGTGTGTTGATCACTCTGTCAGAATGCGATACTATAATCAGTCTGACCAGAGTCCTTGGAGCAACTGGATAACCAACTCTGGTGAGATGTTATGCTGATCATTAAATGTCAGCCTACGTGTTTTACTGATGAGGTTAAAAAGCAGCAGTTGTCGTTTTCTTAGGAATGAAGCGTTTCTCAACATCTGCAGTAATTGCAAACGTCTCTTTCAACATATATCTTACGCATACAATGCAAATATGTACATGGTTGGGAAATAAGGTGTTGTCTGCAACACTCTTTTTTTTTTTTTTTTTAGTTTACTACCTATAAGGGAAGAAAAGTAAAAATGTAAAAAAAAAAAAAAAAAGTAATAAAAATGAAACTTTTTAAAAATGTTATAGTTTCTGTGGGTCATCAGTGTGGACTCAAGGCAGGGTTGTTGTTTTTTTGTAATAGCCAAGCGAGTCCAACAGCGAGTCTGTTTGGCATTGTCTTGTTGAAATAAGTGAGGCTTTCACTGAAAAAGACATTTCATAGATGCATTTATTATGTATTTATTTTTTAGAATGTTGGTTATCTACAATTAATCAGGCAAAATGTGACTGAAATGTCGACTCTCGGCTTCAGGGTTTACATGAGCTATTATATATATATATTATATATACTGCATTTTGTTGCCTTGTACTTGTGACATGTGCAATGACAATAAAGTTGAATTCTATTCTATTCTACTATATTATACAGCAATTTTTAAATATAATTTCCCGTTTTCAATGACTCAAAAGGAATCGGGCACATTTACTACTGGACACAATTTTAAATATATAGATTTTTGTTAATTCTTGGATGAAAATTATTTGGAGTCAATGACAGCCTGAAGTTTAGAAACCATAGACATCACCAGGTGCTGTATGTTCTCCCTCCCACTGTTTACTGCAGTTTGTTGCTTGTTTTTCTGTCTCTGTGACATCCTGTGTTGTAATACTGCTTCTTTTAGCAAATCATGTAACACTTACAGTCGTGTCCATGTCATAACATTGCCTTTACCAGGTGTGACAGAATACTTTGCTGCGTAAAAACATATTTTTTCTCTTTTCTTTTGTGTTGCTTATCCCTGTGGTCAGACATAATGTTTGACAGAATACTTTGAGTCAAAAGGTGTTTATTTTTATCTCTTTTTTTTTTGGGGGGGGGGGGGGGGGGGTGTTAAGTTCTAATCGATTTCGTCTTTCTTCTAAACAACCATTCTCCCATTTCTTAGAATCTGTATAGTCCTCAGGTACGACATCACTCATGAAGTTAAAAGAAATTACCCATGCCGTAATGCACTAATCCAACCCGATATCATTAAGGATGGTGAATGAACGACATGAATGACAAATCAGATGGCCTCTCTCCTCAATAAGCTGGAGGATGCAATGTTCATCATTTCCAAAAAAGAAAACAAAAGTCTGAAAGCTGTGATTGGTCAGACCACAGAACAGTTTGCCACTCAGCCTTGATCCACCTTAATGAACATGGGTGCAAAGAAAGCAGAGGCATTTCTGAATCCCCTTTCTTTTTTGTGTCTCTATCAGTGCAACAATTACAATTTTTGTTCCCCTTTTAAGAATCCTAGAACATACCAAGGGATTAAAAAAACCTTTCAACACTTTTTCTTGCATGAAATACTGAACAGCTCTTCATCAGACTGCACTGTAACTTTACTTTGTCTTGCAGGATTCAAAGCAAACGATGAGATCCACATTTTTCCCTCCAGCCGTGTGCTGAGGCAGGGCAGCAGTGCCATGTTCTGCTGTATTCCCCCAACAGGGGTGAACGTTAAAAGAATGACCTTCAGGAACAAGGAATACCGTCTTTTGAGCATTGGAGGTGGAGTAAAAGCTATTACTGTAAACAACCTCACTATCCCAAAAGGAATAATTAAGCATTTGTTACTGACCTGCGATGATGCAACAGGCAACAGTGTTCATGTCTCGAACTATATCAGTTGTAAGTTTGAATCTTTCTTTTTTTGTATTCTTTATTAATTTAATGCAGAACTTGTACATGTATAACTGTATATGTATATGTGTGTATATTGTAGTTCCACCCCAGAAACCCAGAAACGTCGGCTGTGTAACCTTTGACATGGTATCTGTCAGCTGCACCTGGGATTCACCCAGAAAGCGACTCCTGCATGATCGCAACGTGCAAATTTACACTCTCCACATAGAGTAAGCACATGAAGTACACACCTTATATTGTAACACAATGTAAGGCATAGATATTTCATAATATTGGACTGATTCAGTGCTGTGGAAAAGTTTTGAGCCACCAGCCATATTTTTATATTTTGTTTCAAAGGAGTGACACTTATTGAGAAATTTTGAGGTTTTCTGAATGTCTTATAAGGTTTTTCTGGCATATATGAGCATGTCGTGCAGTGTGTTCCCAACAAATTTGAGGAAACTGGAAAACTGGAGTACAAAAAAAGAAACAGCAGCGCCCCCCCCCCCCCCCCCCCCCCCCCCAAACCAAAGCATCTACAGCAGATAGCTCAAAGTCACGTCTCCCTGAAAGATGAATCATGGGAAAAGTCATCAGTACAAATTTCATAGGACACAAAAGATTTATTAAGCCTTATATAAAGTAATCAAACATAAATATTATTTCACAAAAGTGTAAGCTGTTGTGCTGGATGTGTTTGACGTCTTTTCCAATTCTATTGTTTGTTAAAAACACAGAAACTCAGACAAGTCTCCCTTCACCTGTGAGCAGTCATCATGTACTTTTCCAGCTGTGCCACACCTGCAAAATTATAACATCAGTGTGTGGGTGAAGGACAAGCTAGGAGAGGAGATGGAACGTTATAGCTTCAACATCTCTGACAGAGGTCAGGGGTCATCTTTGTGTATACAACATATTCTCAGTTGTGTTTTTGAAGACATAAAGACACGTACATGTCAATTTAAACTGCTCTGTGGTTGATGCTTTCACAATTTACCTACACTGTGTAGTGAAATCAGCGTCGGTGTTGTTTTTGAACTGTTTGAATGTTCACTGCACAACCAGTGCAGAAAATACACCGATAAGATACATGGTTCGTGTTTGTGTTGCCATTAGTGTTTCCTGTTGTGAAGTCGCTGAGAGTGAACCGCGGGGTGACAGAGGCCACAGTGTCCTGGAGCATGCAGGAAAGCTTGACTCATGTGAACCTTATCTGTCAGGTCGCTACAGTCCCACTCGGCACCGTGGAGGTGAATTCATTTAAGTTAATAATAATCATTAAACTGTTGAGTGAAGAGTTGACATTTTAGTGCATGTTTTTTTCCCCATTTACTTCTGTAACAGCTGAGGTGCAACAACATTATGAGCAGTTTCTGCGACACAAAACTGGAGCACCTGGTTCCCAACACGAAGTACAATGTCAGAGTACGCTGCACTGTCAGTGGACGACTCTGGGGAGAATGGGCAGAAGAAACCTTCATAACAGGTAAATATAAATATTAGAAAAAATGTTGTTTTACAAATATCATATCGTGTCCAAGTCCAAATTTAATAAAGTGTGAGAAAGACTAAAATTATTGAAGAACAAAAATTTATTTTCAGTGTTTAGCTTTTATCTGCAAAATGATGCTGCATGAAGGAGCAATTATTGCATACAAATATATTTTTCTTTTCTCTTGTGTTGCTTATCCTTGTGATGGGTTTGTTCATTTGAAAAGAGACTTAAATGCAACATTTGTGTTTGCAGTTGTTTTTCTTAACATGATCTTCACATGAAAAATCATCAGTGCACAACGATTTATTAAGCCTGTTATAGAGTAATCAAACTACAAGTATTATTTTACAAAAGAGCAAGCTGACACTTTGCTGGATGTGTTTGAGGTCTCTTCCAATTCTCTTGTTTGTTAAAATTACAAATACTTGAAAATATCAGTAAAGTAAAAAGCAAGAGCTTAGCAACAAACTCCCAAAGAAATTTCATTCTTTTATTTTCTTTCATTCTCCATGTACTATCAGGCTTTGATACAACACTTTTCTTTTCGACCACTCAAAGCCACATTTCACCATATATTTTATTCTACATGCTGTAAGTACTTTATCTACTGTGGCCAATTTAGAATCACCAACTAACCTAACAAGTCTTGGTCTTGGCTTGCTTTGGTACATACAACAAACAAACAAAGTGCTCTGGTTCAATGATCTGCTGCCTGTTATGCTTTAAACAAGTCATTTTCCTCAGATCCACTGGTGTCCTTGGATTTATGGAGAAGAATACAGCCGCTGTCTAACTCGCGCACCCGTCAAGTTACTCTGATGTGGCAGCCAGTAAGTAATTTTTCTGTGCCCTTTAAGCACAAATAGTTGGTGGAATAGTACTCTGGTTTTAGAGAATATACAGTATGTCACCGTTACCTTGAACATCCTTCGCCCTTAATTACTAATTTATTCTCAGCGTATTACTGGCACAGCAGCCACAATAAACATACAAGAGTACACGGTTCAGTGGTCACAGGAAGGCCAAACAGAGTCGAAGAACAGCAGCATGGGCCAGGCAGTGGTGTCCATTGGCCCAGGAAAGTGTGACTTCACTGTCCAGGCTGTCCTCCTCTCTGGCACCTCCATCCCCGCCAACATCACCATCCCACCAGCAGAGCACAAAGGTGAGCAGCTTCTCTACACCCAGAGTCTCTTAAATTTAAATGCTTACTTAGACATTTAACAGTTTTTTTTCCTTTGATAAAACAAATAAAATATTACGGTAAATTTAATTTAACAAAAACTCTGTAAATTTCTTAGCTTGGGGTCATTAAGAGGGAGCCGGATTATTCAGGGCCCTGTATGTGAGGAGCAGGATTTTAAATTCAATTCTGGATTTAAGAGGGAGCCAATGAAGAGAAGCCAAGGAGACATATGCTCTGTCTTTCTAGTCACTGCCAGTACTCTTGCTGCAGCATTTTGGATCAACTAAAGGGTTAAAAGAGACTTTTTAAAAACTTTTAAGACTGATTATTATTATAACAATTTAAAGTAGCCCAGCCTAGAAATGTAAATGTATTAACAACAAATATCTCTGTTGTTTGTTTCCTTGAATTAAAAAACTAAAAAAAGTGAAACAACGAGTGTCACCAGAGATTAATAACAAGTATGATTCAATGCAGAGAGGTCTATTAACACATAGTGAGTGAGAAAGAAACACCCAGTGCATCATGGGAATCCCCCAGCAATGTACGCCTATTGCAGCATAATTAAGGGACGATTCAGGGTCACCTGATCCAGTCCTAATTATATGCTTTAGCAAAAAGGAAAGTTTTAAGCCTAATCTTAAAAGTAGACATAGTGTCTGTCTCCTGAATCCAAACTGGAAGCTGGTTCCACAGAAGAAGGGCCTGAAAACTGAAGGCTCTGCCTCCCGTTCTACTTTTAAATACTCTAGGAACAACAAGTAGGCCTGCAGTGCAAGAGCGAAGTGCTCTTATAGGGTGATATGGTACTACAAGGTCATTAAGATAAGATGGAGCCAGATTATTTAAGACCTTGTATGTGAGGAGCAGAAGAATTCAATTCTGGATTTAACAAGAAGCCAATGAAGGGAAGCCAAAACAGGAGAAATATGCTCTCTCTTTCTGTTAGTACTCTTGCTGCAGCATTTTGGATTGACTTAAGGCTTTTTAGGGAGTTTTTAGGACATCCTGATAATAATGAATTACTGTAGTCCAGCCTAGAAATAATAAGTGGATGAACTAGTTTTTCAGCATCACTCTGAGACAGGATGCTCTAATTTTGGCGCTATTGCACAAATGGAAGAAAGCAGTCATACAGTTGTGTAATGTGCACATTGAAGAACATATCCTGGTCAAAAACAACTCCAAAATTTCTCACAGTGTTACTGCCATCAAGAGTAAGCATCTGGTTAGATACTGCATTTCTAAGATTTTTATGGCAGAGTACAATAACTCAAGTTTTATTAGAATTTAGAAGCAGAAAAACACTTTGCATTTTCAAATCTACTCAGCCAGGGTCTAAAGTCCTGAGTTATTTTGCTTTTTTTTGGACTTTTTTCCCCAGAAAATCTCCCAGTACAGAAGCGTTTAGACAGCACCAGCGAGGGTGGTTTCAATCTGGCATGGGACGATCAGAGCACTGCCACCTGTGGCTATGTTGTGGAGTGGTGCATGCTGGGAAATGCAGTGCCTTGCATTCTGCAGTGGAAAGTGCCAGAGGGAAATAATGCATTGTTATTACATGCTAGTAAGTTTTATTGTTGTTTTCACTCAGCAATTATTGTAAATACATTTATTCTTGTTTAGCATTCACTGTCATATTTTTATTTTTAGGTAAATTCCGAGCAGGTCACAGGTATACGTTTTATATTTATGGATGCACGGACAATGGATATAGACTACTGGAGATACAGACTGGTTACTCACAGGAATTCAGTGAGTTTTGTTATCGCGTGTGTGTGTCTATTGTATTCATTTATTATGTAGAGAAGAGACATTTGAGGCTGAGCGCTGTGTTTTAGCCACTGAAAATTAGAAGTTTTTTTTTTTTTTTTTTTAAGTTTTTATGTCATAATTCTTCTTACAAAGTGCAGTTAAGATTGACTCTCATGTGATTATACTCTTTGTCTGTTCTGGTAGGTTTCCAAGTTTGTCAGAAATACCATAATTTTTGTAATTTTTGACTTTGCATAGCACCAAAGTAAATTTTAAAATTAAATATATGATTGAAGTGCATACCTTAAGCTTTAATTAAAGGTGTTTAACAAAAGTATTTAGTATATACCTCAAGTATTCAACCTGAATTATACAATGTTCCCTGTTTTCAGTGGCTAAAAAGGGCAACTGAAAAACAAACAGTTCCAGGGCCATGAGGCCTGTTTCCTCATTTTTCCACGACAAATTAAGCAGATAAAAGATGTGGAGTTTAAACAGAACCAGTTTTTCTTGACTTGTAGGTTTTCTGACAATCTCGGCTGCTTCAATTGCTTATTGTGATCCAAGAATGATACCATGATATTGAGACTGGGACTCTGTAAGCATCAAATCTTTAGCTTTTTACCTTGTTCTTCTGTTAAGTCTCTGGTCTCTAGCACAGAATAGTGGTGAGAAAACTTCTATCATAGTTTGGATCTGGAGTGTGCTGTTGAAAGTAAACGTTTTTATACACTGTAAAAAAAAAATTTTTAAATTGTAAAAAACAAAACATGAAACTTTTTTTTAACAGAGGTTGCTTTTAATGATAAAATTCAATGTGTTTACAAAATTCAGAAAAAAGCAATAATCCTTTAAAAATTAATACAGAAAAGTCCTTTATTTTAAAATGGTACATTGTACTGTACTTTTACAATTTTTACAGAGTAGTAGTTAAAATTTTGACACAGGATATCTTATCTTTGACTAATAGGGGCACCCTGTAAACAAGATAGTCTTTCCTGTTTTGCAGTTCTGATATGCAGAGTGGAGTAATTGCTGTGATGCAATCACCCGAAGAGCTACAGGTTTAAATAACAAAATACCATATTAGAATAGGTATTTTATAGAAGTTGAGGTTTTTGAACTCAGGGGAAACTTTGTTTAGAGAAACTGCATTGTTGCTTTGACACCAGCTAAGCTGCAAATGTTTTAATTAGTTCGGCCTTCCTTCCTCATTACTATCTCCTGTTTCTCAGATTCTGTTCAGCGCCCAAGTCTGGTTGAACCTGTTCAGAGTACTTCCTCTTCTGTGACACTGGAGTGGCATTACAATGAAGATGATCCAGCTCAGCCAGCATTCATCATGGGGTACCTGGTTACAGTGCAGGAAGTAGGATCTGTTTGGCTGCCAGGTCAGGTTGCGAGAGAGTGTGGAGGAATAAACCAGCAATGTTGATCTTCTTCATCATGTTAATCTGTGGACGTGTTCTAATTATTTACATGATTGAATTTATTTTGTATTTCTGGGCAGTGTCAGATAAACCTGATTTGAATTAAACTTAGTCAGGATGGTGCCCAGCACAATTATTTAATCTATGTATCATCCTGTGTACATCTAGATCGGTCCAATGTCTCAGTTGCAGATCCCCACGTGAAGTTTGTGACCATAGAGAGTCTGAAGGAGAACACAGAGTATACTTGCTCTGTGAGTGCTCTCACTAAAGAGGGGCCTGGGCTACCAGCCAACATTACCTTCAGAACCAAAATCAACTGTGAGTTTTAAAACACGCAGGGGGATCCCAGAGATACCGCTACTGAACTGTATTCAGTTAGAGAACCTTTGATAAAATATGTCAACTTCCAGTGCATAAAGTTATTAATTTCAACTTCTTTTTCCTCCTGTAGACTCTTCTCTCATAATCAAGGTACTGACTCCCATCTTTTTACTCATGGGCTTCACTGTTCTCCTGTGGTCCCAAGTGAAAATGTGAGTAAGGTCATCTTTCAATAGAGACCTAAAGATAGAATCCTGAAGATGATGATATGAACCATTTTGAACTCTTAAAAAAAAAAGAAACTATCTGTTTCAGTGTGAGGAGCAGGCTGAAGGAGATATTTATTTACCCTGTGGATATGAACATTAAAACTCCAGAGTTCGAAGGCTTCCTGCATGAGGTATGAGCTAATCACTGAGAGAGCAAAAAAAAATGCACAAAGAAGAAATATCCAGCCTAGGAAGAAATGATATCTATTTCTGACACAAGATTCTAGCTGCTCAGCAGTCCGAGGTCTTTGTCATATTTTTGTTTCATCATACACCAAATGTTTTTCCACTGATGGACTGGAGGCAAGCCGGTTCAGCCAGCTGATTCTCCCACTACAAAGCCATGTTGTTATAATGACTGCAGTATGCAGTTTAGCATTGTCTTGCTGAAATATGTAAGGCCTCCCCTGAGAAAGATGTCTGAATGGGTGACAGTGTTGCACCAAAACGTGTAGATCAATTGCATAGACACCTATTCCCCCCTAATACCATCAGAGATGCAGGGTTACGAACTGAGTGCAGATAACAAACTGAACGGTCCTTCTCCTCTTTAGGTCCACAGAAGACGACAGCATTTCTGTGTTGTCTTCACGTTTGGCTTGTTCTTTGCATGTTGGAACTGTAACCTGTCAAAGATTTCTGGAAGTCTTCCAGTGCCCTTTCGGTGATTTACAATTATGAATCATGCCTGTTTTAAGGCAATTTCACCTGAGGGCCCAAAATTTAAAGCCATCCAATAAGATAATAAAAGTTTTCATTAGTTGTCCAAACATTATAAACAGATTGGTGAACCTCTGCCTATCTTTACTTCTGAGAAACACTGCCTCTCTCAGATGCTTTTTTGAGACATGCTGCTACCGTCAGTCTAAACCTTTGATTCCCCACCCCGCCTAACTAGGTTTGTGTTTATATTTGGATTTGTACCTGTCACTTACGTTATTATATCTTCTTTGCACAGACTGATCAGTGGCTGCAGTCTCAGAAGCCAGAGGAGTGCATCAGCTGTGACATCCAGATTTTGAATGGCAGACCCTCTCTAAATGAAATAACCGCACTGAGAGATTCTGAGCTTATGAATGAACCATGCTCTCCTAGTTTGCAGTCCTCGCTTTCATCTTCATCACCTTCTTGCACGCTGCTCGAAGCAAATTACTGTCCACAGTTAGCGACTCTGCCCTGGGACAGACCAGCCTCTCAGCAAGTCACAAACCTGATGAACAGGAGTTACTTATACACTTTGAAGGAGGGTTACTCTGAACCACCTAATGTTGTATTCAGTGAAACCAAATCAAGCTTTGAAGCTTCTGACTGCCCCCTTGAATCATGTGGTGTCATATATGGTTATATCGCCAATGATTCTTTATAAGTACTGAGTCAAGTCTGACTCAGTATTTCTTCCTGTCCCATACTGTAAATACAGAATTTGTTTATTAGACATATTGTGAATCAGCTAGCCTGTATTCATGCTAAACTTTAAATTACACAAGTGGTTTTGTTTAAAAATTATATTATATGGGCGTTATCATAACAAAGAATCAATAGTGCACAAAACTCAAATCAGATTGTCTAAAGTTTGATGTGAGAAGAGAAACAAAAACTCAGGATTTTGCTCAACTGTGAAGGAACTGGAGATGTTATCTACAGGATGTAAGTGCTGCAACAGATAAGGTAGATGAGCTTGCATATGTTTGCATATTTTCTGAGCATGACTTTTTAACATAGCTTGTGATGCAGAAGGTGCTTATAGTGGTGTAGTTGTTAATGGGATGTAGGTATATCACATTCACACTAGATTAACTTGGCTCAACTTCTTGTCTTTTCTTTTCAGAATCCTATTAAATGGCTTTCTTTTTATTTTCAAGCATTAATAAAATATCAGTTTTCTTTCTTTTGTCATGTCCTGAAAGTTGAGTCATGGGGGGGGAAAAAAAACAGAAGGTTGAATAAAAAAAGGAAAACTAGAGGAAATGTTTAGTCATCATTTCTCTGGAATTTCTCGATCAGTGACTCATAATTGGAATTTTATACTTCAGCTCAGGTCTACTTGTTGTAACAGGTTGTTCAGCAAATTCTCACCTAAGTTTACATGCATTGTGTTCTATACAGTTATTATGCAGTTAGCACACCGGGTACAGCTCATAATCTAATTTAATACAAAGTAGATTCAGGTTGTGTTCTATTGTCTTGCACTTTTACATTTTACAGTTGAAATTAGTGTTGTTGTTTTTTTTAGCTCAGTTATTTTTAAGCCTTCTAGGAAACTGAGTGAAATCTATAGCACGTCAGACTCCAGTTATGATTCTATTTTAAGATCACACATTTTGATAACATGTTGATTTATAAACGGTTTCAACTATTGGTCAAAAACAAATTGTAAGCACTAAGTATTTGTACTCATATTAGTTTTAGTAACTAACACAAAGTTGCAGAACACAGAGTGCAAAAATGCCCTTCTGACAAGTTGTTCAAATAATACCTTGTATAAGGCAGAACTCACACATTCACCTAATACTTTTCATAAAAAGTAAAACATGACAATTAGCACATCTTAATTAAATCAAGTCCTATCCTTGTATATTCACTGTTTCTGCTGTTAATCAAACCACACATCTGCCTTTTTTCCATGCCTTTAAATCAAATGCAATCAAGCCATGACTGGTTTGGATAATTCAAATGTGGAGTATCATATATGTTCATATTTAAAATCAAAAGTTTCAGTATCTCTACTGAAATCTATTCAAGCTTCCTCCATCTGACACTTCTCCCCCACATTTGCTCGTTATGAAGCGTCAAAAATGGTTAAAATGAGTCACATCTGAGTTGATATGACAGAAATAACTGCTCAGACTTAAGAAAATGTGGTTCATCAGAGACATGCTGTGTATGTATAGCATAGAAAAGACCAGAATGACCTTTTCTCCCCCTTTGCTTCTTTCACATAGATTTAAATTGAGTCACACAGGACTACACGACTGGTAAATCAGAATAGATTCCTCATTACAGTCACATGAGCACTTAAGCTGTCGATTACTTTTTTTCATTAAAATTTCTGCATGAATTCAGGAGAAAAAAAAAAAGAACAAAAGAAACAAAAACAGGTGCCGTACAGCCTGAGAGATATTGAAACTATTGACTCAGAGCTTTACTCAGCCCATATTGTAAACACCTAAAATAAACAAAGAAAGTAGTTGATTAGATTCACCAAACAGTCGCATCCACTAAATGTAAAAAATACTTTTATTATAGACTCATACAGTAGTTACAAAATCCTGAGGAGCAATTGTGCACATAAGCTTGTCTGAGGCACCACTAGGTGACAGAACAGGATAAAATGGTGGATGCTACTCTGATCTGATAATCAAATCCAAAATATTATAAAGAAATGCTAAAACGAAATAAGAATAAATGCTTAAAATATAAAGATCCATTTGGTACAGTTGAGAAAAAAAAAAAAAAAAAAAAAGCTAAAATAGCTACATATACTAAAAAAAAAATACTATATTCTCTCTGTCTTAGAGTCATTTACATGCAGCTCAATAGTCACTGGAGCGAGTTGTAGCCTCCCTCAGTAGTGCATAATTCACAGAAAACAGAAAAAGCAGACTGACCTGCCAAAACAGTGTTTAACGTCACCATGACTCTTTAAGTAAACAGAAGCCACCAGCAGACCGTAAAGCTGAGGAGGCACATGTGGCTCATCCATTTAGTTTAGCCAATGTCCATGAAATTTAAAATCCAAGATAACAGAACAGCTGCCAGATATCGTCCATGTCTTCACGTAGAAGCTCTCTGATGTACTCTTACCCTCAACTTGTTGTGTTTTCTGGAGAGAAAAAAAAACCGAGAGAACAAACACAAATGAGCGTGTTTGCATGCAATAAAGCGGTGAAATGGAAACGGTGCTTATCAAGAAATGGGGCACAATTTGTGTTTTTGTGATGAGCTCAGATACAAAGTTCAGACGTGTGACCCCTAAAAGCAGGTGAACAAACTGCTGTTTGCTCGACTACAGTGTCAACAAGATCCAACAGGAGCTTCGGCAAAATCAAGTTTCAACTTGCATCCGTTCCTTACCGTTGTGGCGGTGACACCATACACTTCCACAGAATAGCATACAGTCCAAGCAAAAAGGCGATGAACAATGCGGCTGCAATGGAACCTAAAAAGCACAAAAACATTCATGTTTTACAAATTCATTTGTGTCATGCATTAGCACTTAAATCTCAACATAAACTAAGGGAAGCGTCGTACGATATGCTGCTTCTGTAATATCTGACAAGCATGCATAATTTGTTTACATGCTTTTATTACTGAATTCATCTGTTCTTAAACAGATAATAAAAACTGTGTTATATGGCTCTATATGCTCATATACACGATCCTCATTTCCCTATTTGCTTAGTAGTATTAAAAGAAAGATTCACTCTGCAAGAAAAAACAAGCTGCACGATCCTGTTTAGCACTTCATGCATTTCTTTTGCCACTTCTTAGACCTCTAATCTCTTATGATACAAAGACAATATAAAGTGCAGTTATAAATTCTGGGACTCCACCCACAAAACCTGCACATCGATGCTGTAATTCCTTATCTGACTCACGATCCATCACAATTCACAGGTTACTGCAGTGTGTCAAGTACAGAAAGAACTTGATGAGTTTTCTTGTCATTGGTTGGCTCTACTTCACAATGAGTGTGAATAAGTGAAGGACCCTCGCAAACAATCATATCAATTAAATATATCACCAAATAAAAGTGGTTGAGTTTAGGAATATTATGATTACAGAGACGCACTTAACACATCAACATGTCGCAGCATTGACCGTATGACCAGATCCTAATAGAATGGTGACAGGAAAGTCACAAAAAAAAAAATTAAAAAAAAAAAAGCTGTGAAATGACAAATATAAACTTGACCTTGAGGACAGTTTGGGTGAAAACCCTTTAGCTGGTCGGTGTGTGTAGGTTTTACAAAAATCTTAAAAATACTCTAGAAGTGTCGATTCTTGTAAACTGTAAAAAGATAGATGAAAATACCTTACCATAGCATGGTGTTAAAAAATAATATAAAAATCCTTTAGTTCAATTTGCCCCCTCCCCTTCATGAGCATCTTTCTTTTCTGCATCTCAGTGCACAGCTTTTCCTCCAGTTTGTCAAATTGGTAGCATGTTGACTTGCATTTTTGTTTCAGGGAAGCGGCCTGCCTGCGGCCCAGACCCTTTATCACTTTAAAATATTTCGTGCATCATGAAACAAACAGTTTGAAAAGAGGAACCAGAACTGCTGAGCAGCTAGAATCCTACATCAGACAACAGAAGGAAAGTCCTCTCCCAAAAGTCCAGCAGCTGGTCTCCTCTGTTCCCAGATGTGTACAGAGCGCTGTTAAAAAACCAAAAAAAAACAAAAACAAACCACATCTCAACTTTTTTGAGATGTGTTGCTACCACCAAAGTCAATTCCATTTTGTTTTTACATCGCATCTCAGCTTTTTGGATTTGGGGTTGTTGTGTTAATGGATAACACAACAAGAGGATGCTTCAGGTCATGCATTTATCCTGATACGCTAAGAAACCTGAAGTCATCTTCTTAAAACTGCTATTTGTCTCCGGGCTGTAGCTACAGAATCAGCTCTCATTACCAGAGTTGATCCTTTGCGACATAAGTTGATGTTTGCTCTGTGCACAATGGGCCTTACAGGCAGCGATGTTAAAAAAAAACAAACAAACAAAAAAACCTCCAGATACACAAGGAAATAACTGAAGGAGAGAGACATCAAATTTACATCAGGTAGGTTTTTTTTTAATTTTTATGACCACTGTCCCTAAAATGTATGACTGCACCTAATAATAATGATGGGATTTAATTCGACTTTCAAGTTCTGGGTGTTTGATCCTCTTCACTTATACTTATCTCAAACATCAGATAAAAAGTGTACCACACACTTTGCTTACAGAAGCACAGTTTACTTAAGATGTGCTATATGCTCTCTTTTTTTTAGCCCTCTAAAGTTTTGAACAACTTAAAACAACTTTTAAGTTTGGGTTCTCTGGTCAAGCATACGCATACTTCAACAGCGAAACACGTCCGGTCATACTGACAGGAGCTCCATGAGCAAACAGCAACATGACAACTAGAGAGCGATCTAAAGTCACAGGGGTGCAAAGCTTATTTAGCACAAGGGTCCGAAGATAAGAGACAAATCTGCCTCCGTGTCTCAACAAAACCATACAGGATATCAAAAACCTCATATACAAACACAAACTCACACACAGCACAACAGCAAAGCATCATATTTGTGTTTATCGCTCATTCAATAAATATACCCCTAAACAATTTGACCAAAGTCAGACAGTATTTTGCAGTCACACTCCTAAAATAACTGTAAAGTGTTTCTAAGGTGTTTTCAAGCTTGGCTGACTGTTGGTTGTGTAACTTGAGTCGGTTTATTTTCAGTCTCGACTCTCTGGGAGAAACAGCCATTTTCGTTAGTTGTTGACTGAAGGTGGTCCATTTCACTTTTTTCTCTCTCTCTGCAACAGGCCCTACATGGTGTAGAAAAACTTAATTTTAGACAAAAATTATGCTCACCCGGGATCATTCCATTAGTGAAAGTAGGAGAGTCCTTTGAGTTGGGATGAGTGGCAGCTGCAGTAGAAACTTTACAAGAAAGAAAACAGAAATACATGAATCCACAGCTAACAAAAGTGTGTTTAAGATATATACTTGCCTGCATAACAAATGTAAAAATATGACACAGTATTTTAAATTTTTACTTAAAAGTTCCATGTGAGTGTAAAGGACATAAGCAATTGAATTAACACTGAATAAATAACATAATTGTGAAATACTCTGATCAGGATTCAACAATTTTATTCCCAAGCATCTTTTGCTGTGATGCCTGGTGAAACTGTGTCAGTTAAAGATTCAAATCTACACAGTGCTCACGCTGCTGCAATACACATGCTTCTTTCTCAGTGAGCACACTTTTTTTTATTACATGAACAGTTCCAGAAGCAGTTGGTTGATCCTCACTGTCTCCATTAAAATCAGTAACACCCCTTTCGTGTAATCCATGCCCACAGTTGTTTCATAACACAGTAAATAATTTGCATTTTTGTGCAAGTTATTGCTATGCGTTAGTGTTGAGCAGAGACTATTGGGCGTCACTGAAACTGTGCCATGTTGTTTTTTGCTCCCTATAAATAGAATGGACTGAATGGAATTCACCTGAAGTGAATTTATTGGATTCTTTCATCGAGTTTCAGGTAGTTAAGGCACTTTTTGGTGGAGTTACTATCCACGCATAATACTGTGCCTAAAATGAAAACACTACAAAATATTGCAGCATCTCTTTCAGTCTGTTATCTTGGAACTCTTCTGGTGAACTTATGACTGCAACCCAAGAGGAAGAAGACAGGTATGAGAAAACCTCAAGGAAGAGATAAGACCTACCATTGCTCTGCTGCACAGCATGTGAGAACTGCTCCCCGAGATCTCGGTCGACCATCTGAAAGTGCAAGCAAAACATTCGGGTTTGAACACAAGAGTGCTGCCTAACACACACACACACGGAGCGGGACACATTACAAGTCTTTTAACTCGCCTTCTTTGTTAAAAACGTGTACATCTAACGTGTGTTACAGCAGATGTGGGAACTTGCTGCAGGAAGTTAAGGTGAAAAATCGGAGCGTTTGGGGGGCATCGACAGGCACAAAGGTAAGAGAATGTGCAAGAAAATGTAAAACGTGTGCGCCAGAGCAACGCTTGAGCGTGTGAATCTATTTACAGCCAAACAAAACAGGACCAGGTTACGCTCCCGGTAAAAACAATCAAACAAACCCGCTCATACACACCTAAATCAGTACCGTGTAACCGTCGTCAGATAGATCCCGACAGACTTGTTTTTGGTACATTGTCGCTCACAAAACACACAAAAAGCGCTTCCTTCTCACCTTTGAAGTATTTCCGTTATTGATTAGAGCGCTGCTTTTGTTTTTCATCTCCGTCCACATTTTCAGGGCTCTGCGGCCAGACTTCATCAACTCATGCTGTTTTTCTCACCTCAGCTGCGCCCTGACACGCACCTCTCGTGGTGCGTTCATGTGCTTCTTTTTGAACTCGTACAACAGCGCACACAAGCTTGCTGCTAATTTTCAACGCAGTGTAGAAATGATTAGGCCACATAAGTAAATTGATTCTTATGTGCTCTATAATGCTGTAATATTAAGGAAATTCAACACGTACTTGCTTGTTTGTTTAACCATTGGACTAACCTTTGATTAAAAGGGCTCATTGATGCTTAATTTATAATGAAGTGGAACTAATGCCCCCCCTCCCACCTCATTTTCTGTCATGTATACCGCTACAATGGTTGCTCTTCATATTAAACTTAAGATGATACACTGAGTGTGAATAAGTGTCAGGCTTTTAAATTGCTCCAAAGACTGTTTCAAAAAGTTGTTTCACTGTTCTTGGCTTTGTGTGACGCTGGTGACACACAAAGAGGTAGCCAATTAAAAGTAACTATAGAAATTAAAATGGAGTTAAAAATTGCTTTATTTTGGGGGGGGGGGGGGCTTTTAACATTTCTTTAAAGTTACATTTCCTACAGCAAGTGAAGGAGGCGCCAGATCGGCCCAACTTCCTGCAGGAAGAAAGCAGTCACATATCGCAAAAGTATGCTGATCCAAGATAATTATATTTGCAGCAGGACTACTGATTTTCAGTGAGTGTATACAATGTTTTCCTGCCACCACATTCACCCTGATAAACGCACTTCCACTCGGATAGATAAAACAATAAGGACATGGGACACAGCAAAACACTCTGCTTTTTATCTAGGCAAGATTACATGTTCTGCAAACAGTGTTTGAACAAGTCAGTGTTCCAAAAACAAAACGTTAACACAGACAGAAAATTCATTTATTATCAGAAGTCTCCGTTTTGAATTTGAAGACCACATCTTGACCAAAATATTTTTAATGCAGACCGTTTAATACACTGGTCAGAGTAAGACCTGACCTGCAAATAGCCACAGCATAACTCCACAGATCAGACAGACAATCAAATTCAACTTGTTAATTGGAAAATTGCAGGGGAGAAAAAAAAAGAAAGAAATTAAACAAATTTGCCAGAAACAACCCTGGACAAGCTTCATATGGGAATTAGTCATACGAATAGAATATACACAAAAGTTAATTTATGAGAAATATTTGTTTTTCTCTCCATTAAAGAGAATCACACAAACAGTCTGCAGATATTGCACAAAGGTTTACACTGTAAAAGCAGAAAGAGCAACTCCAGATCACACATACAACCCTCAGAGCACACACACACATGCACGCACTCAGCATTAATAGAGCCTGAAGCCGGATGGTATATTTCACAAAAATCACTCACACTCACAGACACACACATACAACAGACAAGAGCATGGAGAAACATCTAAAATGCACAACCAAAGGCATATCTTCCTGAAGAATGAACTTTCTACCCCTACCACCAAAAGAAAAAACAAAGCTCCTCTAGTCAAACAGCGTCGGTCATGGAGTGTCTTAAAGTAAGTGGGGTCTAAAATATTAGTCAACAATTGTTTGCTCTCGCTTTAAACTTAATTTAATCGAAACTTGACCAGCACACAATAACAGGGCAGAGAGTGCATGAGCACCTGAGGTTACCCAGAATCACCATTGTCAAAAAAAAAAAAAAAGGTGGTAAAATGCCAGTGATCCCAGAGGGATTACAGACAGATGTACAAGTTGTCCAAACACAAAAACCTGATTAAGTGTTGTGTGTGGGATATCAGTATGAAAAGCATGGCTACGGTACACATCGTAAATGAGTGCAAACACGGCAGCGGGTTTCATGTTAGTCACACTGTAATAAGGCTGCATCTATGGCAAACATCGTTATACATTTTATATCTAATCTCCGACTTCTCATTAGCTTCAAGCATTTTCATCATCACTTAACAAAGCAGTTATCCAAAGTGGGAATGTTAACGATTTCAACAAGAAAGAAATTATGTAACCGAACCCTGTACAGAAGAGAAGTTTAAAAATCTCTGTCTAAGCAGATATCACATGTCAAAACAGCCATCTGCTGTCTTGGCTCATTTTAGAGTATTTCTACTGACCTCAGCACTGAGGTTCATGAAACCATAAAGTGAATGAGCAGGGCCACCTTGTGGGCACAGAAGGACTGAACTGCAATGCTGACACGCTGAATGAACAGAGATAAGACTGTGGGATTGTCAGAGTTGCCATGAAGCAGCAGCATAACCATGGTTAATACTACTTCAAATTTTAAGAGTGGAGACCAGACTGTCAAGATCTGATTCAATCAAAATAACATTAAATGGTTTGAAGACATTTTAACGACACATCACCAATACATGACGTCACACTTATGTCTCCGGCTGGTACTGAAAAACTGCACAGATGTTTACCTTTTCAATGGTTAAAAATAATTCATATTACTTTTCCCCCCTGACCAAACCCCATCACTCCTTCAGCCCCCATCAGTCACAATCCGCAGAGGTCGCATTTCAGACTGGCCATCCTTTCTTGCTCTCTTCTCTGTGTCCCATCTTGGATTTGACGGCCTCTGAACTGTCTTGGTTGAGAGCTGGTGGCAGGTGGGTGATGGGAGTTGTAGGAAAAGCAGAAAGGCAGAGATAGAGAGGCATGTCCAAGAAGGACGAGGCAGCGACATCACATGATTTCACAGCAAGAGTTCTGTTTCCTTGCCTGAAGGTTAAACACAAAAAAATATGCAAATAGTTTGCCCTGCTTAGTAAATTCAGCGTACAGTCTTGAAATTTAGCATAATGTCAATAAGGTGAGTCATTCACACTTACGGTCTTGTAGAAGGCTTTAGACTGGTTTCCCAGATGCTCCGACTTTGCCACAAGATCATCCAGTTTCTCTCCTCTTTCCAACAGACTTTCCATGGTGTTGTGCTGCAGACAACAAAATATTTATTTATGAAACAACAGAAAGACTACAACTTGGTTTTAGTTAAGTAGATTGCCCAATATGGTTAAAAAATTGCAGTTAATAAGAGAAAGTTGCCTTTCAATCCATTACATTTTGTCAGATGACAGGATAACATAAAGTCCAAATGCAAACCTTTCCAATCCTTGCCAATCTGGACCCTAAGCTATGAAACGAGTTCAACATACCCATGGTATGTCTAACTCCAGAGAAGTTATTAAATGTCTAAAGAACAAAAATGTGAATGTAAAAGGAACAAAAAAATGCTTTTTTGTGCTTCATTCCTAAGTTTTAGTAAGGTATAAGTTGTGATGGCTTTTCCATCTGCATTCCAGAGGGATAAGGAATAACTATGAACACATCTGATTTCTGATGTAATTGAAAGCATGTATTAAAAATTTGTTTTAAGAGACCATCATCTCTTTCTGTGTTCTCATGCAATGCAAAATTTGAGTATAAATTAATGTGGACACTTTTCTACTTTGATTTATGTATGAACGGTGGTTTACCAAAATGATCTTTGTCTCATCCAGCTCTGCCTGCACTTTGGTCATTGCATCAGCTTCCCTGGGGTTCTGTGGACAAATACAAAAATACAACCAGCTATCAAGTAGATGCATTTTGCACTATACAAGTAAATTCGGCCAAATGATGTGAGAATCTGGTGATTATGGAGTCCTTCAGATATTGTTTTTAAAA
Source organism: Neolamprologus brichardi (assembly GCF_056152115.1). Lineage (NCBI taxonomy): Eukaryota > Metazoa > Chordata > Actinopteri > Cichliformes > Cichlidae > Neolamprologus > Neolamprologus brichardi. Next base: position 28,000,037 of record NC_142115.1, read on the forward strand.
TCACACAAACAGTCTAGTTGCAGTCATAGACTATCAGATCTTTCGTTAACATAAATTCTGAGAAGTAAAACAAACTGACCTGGTATTTAGAGAGGTGAATGTCAAGGGCTTTGTAGTTAATGGTGTCAGGATTACCAGAAGGCCAGTCTATACTGTCCACTTGCCTAGAGAACTCCTCTAATACCTAAAAAAACAAAACAATGTCAATATTGAAATCAACAACAAGTCTCATAATATATATATATTTTAAAAATATATAAACCACCTTGTCAAGCAATGTGAAACAGACTCTCTGTGGATATTCAGTATCTGCGATGACTACAGCACCCAAATTGTCATTTCTCACATACACATGGCACAGGTACTCTGAAAGAAAAAAAAAGGAGCAAGGTTTGTTGTTATCAGAACAATGTTCACCCGATCTTATTGTAAAGGAAAACGACTGTGTCTACTGGTGCATTGAAGAAGGGCCAAAGAATAAAAAAATCTTATTAAAATACAATTTAGCAAAATGTTCTCCATAAGACTCCCAAAATAAAAACAAACAAACAACACACACTGATTATGAAGCATAATTCTGTAATGACATTTGTTAAAGTCCATGTCACATGATATGATGATTCAGCCTGCATGAAATTGAAGAGGGGAAAAGCAGTCTGTGTACTCCAGGAACAAGGAAATGTTTAGTGTCATTGTTTTGAGACAGCTTACATTTTACTTTATTATCTATAACTGTTTAAACTTGACTTAAAATGTCCATTTTCAGGCCAGAGAACATGTTACAGCCCCATCACAATTTCCCTGTCAAACATCAAATCACTTTTCAGCAGAAATCTCCTTCTGCCCTGCTGTGACACAGGACACTGCAGGAAGTCATTCTTTTATGATATTACAAATCACAACTGTTATATATCAAATAACAGATCTCCTTTGAGATCTGTGATAGTCTTTAGTTATCCATGTAAGCGACTAATGTGCAGCCTTTTATACCAATACCACTGTAGGAGGATACTTGGCAAAAGGTTACCCTGAATCTGTAGGGTCCTCTCTGATGCAACAGCACTAATCACTGCATCACAGGGCCACACCTAAAACACTCTAAATCTGTTTACCTTGTTCTTTGACAGAGGCACGGGTTCCTTGAGATGTTCGTTCAACAATCAAGGCACTGGTGAAGGTCATGAACTCCTGAATGCTAAACAAACCAAAGCAATACTTAGTGTAGAGAAGGAAACACTTAATAGTGAAATAAATACTACCCCGTGATGTGTGAGGCACAGGTCAGTAAACTACAGTAAAAACTGTTTCGTTTCGTTAGTGAGACGCACCTGGAGCGCTGAAAGAAACTGAAGGAGGACAGGTCGTAGGCCGCTTTGAGAAGATTGGATTTGGTCGCTCCTTTGTAGAGGATGCTGAGACTGTAGAGCTTCATATTGCCACCGGTTCGTGTGTCAGTTACACAGTCCTGATAACACAAGAACAATCACATGAGAGCATTATCCTTTATCCGGCTCAGCTAACTAGCTTCCCTGCTAACAAAAAAAGGGAAACTTCAACGATGTGAAGCTCGCAGCAAAAGCAGTCGCCGCCTAGATAAAAGCTTGTAGGCTAACTGTTTACTCTCAGCCACAGTCATCTTAGATTAACAATTTTCCCTCCTTACAGATGGGATTAACAGGCTGACTGACGGCGAAAAGCAAAGACTGCAAAGAAGTTGATTCAAGTTTTAAACTTGTTAAGAAAATTACAAAATTTAATCAGATTAGCTCCAGCTGCTATCTACTCTAAGGCAGGCCTCGGCTAACTTACCAGCTAAAACTATCGCAAACCGTCTGATTCCAGTAAAAACAGACAGAAAAAGTCCAATTCCGTATTAAAATAAAACTCGTAGGTATTCACGAAACACGTCCACCAACCTAGTCACAGTATAGTTAGCGCTAACTTAACAGTTTTTAACATGAACTTAAAGTGACCAATCACCACGTCACGGTCCCCAAACGGTGCAATCTGACATTCACTCCGCTGGAAACACGCACACCGCTGTGCTAAGAGTTCCGGTTGATTGCCAGATTCAAAGCGATATTATATCTACCTAATATAAACGTATTTACACGGAGGTAAATCTTAGACACACGAATGGATAACAGTCAGCCTTAAAAGGAATAAAATTTCATATTTATTTGTCATCTATGTACATTATTGGATGCAGCAAATCTCATTTTTATCGGTTTAGATTAGCAGGATTATGAGATTGTAATAACTGGTTTAAATGGTGATATGTTTCAACATTTCAACCATATTTATTGATATTTAATATGCTTTTATACTAATTGTAGAATTATTATTATTATTATTATTATTATTATTATTATTATTATTATTTTGTCCTTAATCTGTAAAAAACAAACGAACCTAAAAACCCCAAAACTATTTTAACATTCAGCTGTTTTATGGCAACCTCAATTCATGTTTTCTCTGGTAATCTTGCTCCATTTAGCAATTTCCTCCTGGGCATTTAACTCAGTGTAAGTAAGTGTTTTCCATGTCAGATGTGAGCCTGTTATTCATTTCCTTGGTGACACATTGAAATCCTATTGGCATGGAAACCAGTAAGTATTTAGGTGAATCTGATGATCGTCAGCTGCACTGAAGGGAGAAATGAGGTTTCTTTTCCTGGAACTAATTTTGTTTGAGTTGAGATACTGTCAGTGAGAAGTTTGCCTACAAACTAGAGGTTGCTTTCATATTTTTCTCCATTTTTGCTTAAAGATGTAAGGATTTATCAATGCGACAAAGGTTTGGTTGGATAATTTATTGTCTTGTTGTTCTTGTTTAACTGACTCTTGGATGGCATAGTCATTGCGTGGATATTAACTGGAACCGCTAACAAGAATGAAGACGTCCATAGGTTTTTGCCTAGAAACAAATGTTTGAATATTTAAAATATGTAGTATTTATGTGTGTAATAGGTAGATACATATGTAGATAGCAGAAATTAATACTACATTTTTTCCCATACATATTCTTTAGGATGTAATTTAGGCTATTTATCAATGAAGGTTTGAGTTTACCGTGTGCAAGAGTTAAGACAAATTCTTAGTTTTTATTCTTTCCGCCAAAAATATCTGCAAGAATGAAGAAATTCTCAATAGTTATTTAAGATTTTTAGGACGCCTGCAGATTTTATTTTTCTGTTGACAACTTTGAAAGCAGAAAAACTGCAGATATGTAAATGTGGTTTCAAGCTGCTGCTGAGCATTATGTAGACCTAATGCTGGGGACATAATAATGGTTGGGCCTTTCATGCACCTATGCCGAGGCAAAACAACATAAGAGCAACAACTTGGGAATCATCAAAACTCATAAAGGGAGGAAACCTCCACCTCCAAGACTAATGGTCGGCAGGACACTTGGGATTTAATCATCATTGTCATACGATGGAAAAGGTAAAGAAGTAGTTCTTTGTTTGTTTTTAAATCTAGCTATCTGCAAAATTTTAATGTGATCAAATAAATTTCTGAACAGATGCATTCCAGATAGATTAATATATGCATAATCATGACAGTAAACTAAAGAGGTTTCCATATTACATGATGCTCTGACTTTTAGAATAAGGGTATAGCTACAGTATAGTTCTCAATTCAATGATATTGATATCAATGATATGATCTTAGACTATAAATGGACTATTAATGGCAAAAGGTAAATAAATGCATGACTATCTTCTAAGTATCTGTTGTATCATGGCTACAGTTGGATACAGAAAACGTGATAAGACGGAGCTAAAATATTTCAATTTCCTTGCACTAATTTTTTGATGAACATGGTTAAACAAATGAATTGTCCTTGATGTACAGTTTGTAGTAATACACTATAACGCTACAGATCTTTGCGTTTCTTTTCGTGTAATCGAACAACACAGTTGCTTCAGTCTCTGAAGTTTACTTTGCGAGAGACAGCTGGAGATCCATTCAGGCAGGCTTCTGTGCAAACAGGCCACATGTTAAATTAACTGGATAATCATCTATTGACAAGCACTTGGCACACATTCAATTTCTCCCTGTAAATGGACACAGACTAAACAAACTGCTAACCCCCCCCACCCCCTTTAAAATATCATATTGTTTTATTAGCAGAATCGGTCAAACACATACCAGCTGGTGAAAATCAAGTAAAAATCAGACACATCACAAACACGTTAGTGCTTCCTCGGTGGCTTTGGCTCAGTTGAATGACACTTGAAGACAGCAGAAAGAAGACGCACTAAATTTTTCTTCACATTTAAAATTATTACAGTACAGCAACTTCTTGTGAAGGAGAGGTTGGTGAGAATCTGTGGCCAAGCCAGCTGGAATCCAGTGAGTTCCAGCACAGATTTGTTACTGTAAACATAGTTATGATTTTTAGGTATTAATAGTAATATCTGTGTAACATTTTTAGCTTTTGTTGTAACTACATTTAAGGTGTTGTGTGACCACTGCAGTAAAATAAATTAGTTTTTCCCTCATTCCACAAAGTTTTGTTTTTCTGGACGTAGTGTTTTCAGTGGGAGAAACATTTAATCACATATCCAAGTGACTACTTTAGTCTTGACTGACTGCAGCTTTTTCCAACCATTGTTTATCAGTGGTGCTAGTTTCATTATGCAAATGTACTGTTTATATTGCTGGGAAACCTGCATTCAGCTGAGACTGAAGAAGTCACTTGGATGAGCGACGAAACGTCTCTCCCACTGAAAACGTTATGTCCAGATAAACAGAATCAACTTTCTGGGATTTTTTTACCTGGATGATCGAGCATACATCAAGACATGTTTTCCCTCATGTTACATACAGATGAATGCAAATGTCATTTTGCTTTCAGCATCAGAAGACCATCCACTTTGATAAAGAAGTCTGTTAGAGGTTATATTTGGCATCAGGGAAGACATAACAAGACAAGACTTAAATCAGAGCACTGACAAAACATCTTAACATTTGGACCACTCTGGTTGACCTCATGCCAAAGGAACATGTCATTCTGATAGCAATACTTCACTTGAAGTTGCAGCATTTTGCAGGTTTACTATGGCAAACTACCGCATGTATGAACTGTTTTGGTATATGCACATTCAGTGCTGAGAACTTCAAAAAATTTTCAAGAAATGTGTCAGATGTAAGAGACCAAAGTTTAAAAACATACCAGATATCCCACCTGATAGAAACAAGTTGTAATTTTATTTTATTATTTTTATTTTATTCATTTTTAAGCATTGTATAGTTATACCAAAACAACAAATATATATATATAACATGCACAGTTATGACTATTCAAACTTGAAAGTAAGTCATTCTTTGGGTTTACTTATCTCACAGTACTGATGCTGATCCTTCAAAAATCAAGGCCATTACTAAAAAAAAAATCTGAACTCAGGTCCAGCAAACTATTAGAGAAAAAGGTCAGAGCTAAAAAAAGCTCTCACCTCTGGACAGGTAAACTGTTGAAGCTGATAAGCAGAGGAGACCTTCACCTCTAGCGTGCTATTTTAAGTTTTGGAGGTCATTCATCCCTTTTTATTTCTAATTTCGGCATGTTTGCAGTTTCGCAAACATAAGAGTATCTTTCAGGTCCAACATTGAGCAACCCCATAGCTTTGCATGGTGTTCTTCTAAAAGAAAAATCAATTATAAGTTTGGGCCACAGGGTTAGTTGACATGTCATGTTAAAAAAAATGTATTCTAAAATAGATTGAGGCTAAAAGTAATTCGGTATATAAAAGTAACAAATAACCCTGCAAACCTAAAACTTAACATTAATGGATAGTGAGTTCCTCAACCTAACAAATCACATAATATTACTGGGAGATCACGTTTGTTGTGATGTTGTTATGACCTAATTTAACAAAAATGCATTTTTTAAGAGTTTTCAGGCTTTTTTGTGAAGTCTGAAAACCACAAAGGCGAACAACATTAAAACATATTCAGTGCTCAAAATCAGAATTAGATTAAAATTATGTGGTAGCCCTAATGTTTATTAAATAAAAATAATCTTATTGTGATTATGTACTTAAATAACTGATTAATAAAATATGAATGTATACTGAGTCAGGATAGAGCCTCTGTAGAAATAGAGTAAAGGCAAAATGTCATATCTGACTATTTCTATCAGCGTAGTCATTATAATAAACTCTAACTAAACTTTAGCTGAACTAAAACACAGCAGTCAAAAGTAAAAATTAAAACTAGACTAGACTTAGAAATAAAAATTAACAAAAGATTTTGTACTATTAAAGCAATTACTACTGCTTACGAAGCCATTTAAATAAATGCAGATGTCTATGTGATTGCCTGCTGGCGTTGTTGTATTGCATCATCTTGCTTTTAAATATAAAAGTCTGAAAAATATCACCAATAGCAATACAACAAAATCAACAAGTAAACACTAAAACAAGCCAAACCACTAAACTAAACTGAATTTAAAGCAAAAACAAAACAAAACAAATAACCCAAAACCTTCTAACTAAATAAAAAATATAACACTAAAAATCTTATGCCAATAAAAAAAACATGTTAAAATTTGTCTTCTTGCAATAAAATGAACACGTCATGAAAGATATCTTGAGAAACAAGGTCAAACCATTTTATAACTTTGCCCAGAGGTTATACCTCTTTGTGTGCATGTGGGCGTTTGTGTATGTTTGCACTTCTATGGCCAGATGGGGTGAGGGTGGGCAGGGGAGGGCGATAGGATTTGGTGTGTCCAGCCCCCTTCACCTGAGAATAAAAGCAGCGGAGGATCGTTCAGTGGTACTCACACTTCACTCACTCTGCACACACACACTGGGTGGTCTCACACTCACCAAACTCCTAAAAACACACGCAAGCGAATTTTTTGTTAAGCCTGTGAAGATGCCTTGTGTCAGCGTTCAACTCGACCAGATGGTGAAGTTGCCTAGTAGCTACGACTCTGTGGTTGATAAAGTCATCGTGGTAAGATTTGTAGTCAGCAAATTTCCGGTGTTGTGATTCTTTTGTTCCTGTTAAAGTTTCTGTCCGGTGTTTATAATATGGTGTAAAATGGTTCTCACCTACTTCATCTCTCCTCTGAATGCAGGTGGACCAGATCCTGTCCGAGTTCAGGCTGAATAAAGAAGACCTGAAAGAGATCATGAAGAGGATGCGGCGTGAAATGGAGAGAGGATTGCGTTTGGAGACACATGAAGAGGCTAGCGTTAAAATGCTTCCAACTTATGTCTGCTCCACCCCTGAAGGATCAGGTGGGTCATGACTTCTGAAAGAGAGGATTGCCAGTGTTTAGATGAAGTCTTTCCTATGTGAACTTAAGTTTAATGTAGCAGTGAAAGACTACATGTGCAATCAGATTACTAATGTATGGTGTTTTCTCCCAATAGAGGTTGGTGATTTCTTGGCTCTGGACCTGGGAGGCACAAACTTCCGTGTGATGCTTGTGAAAGTGGGTGAAGACGAAGAGAGGAGCTTCAAGGTTGAAACAAAGAACCAAATGTACTCCATTCCTGAAGATGCCATGACAGGAACTGCTGAAATGGTTAGTAATACTCAAATTTATCTATATAAGAAAGCATTTCTTTTTTTACTCTTGTGAAATAACTTTTTAATATCTCTGCAGCTATTCGACTACATAGCAGAGTGTATGTCAGATTTCTTGGACAAACACCACATCAAGCACAAGAAGCTTCCTCTGGGTTTCACGTTCTCCTTTCCAGTACGACATGAGGACATTGACAAGGTGGGTGAATTTACTCTCATACCCTTCTACCTCTAACAATTCCTTTATTTGCTGGACTTGTAGAAGCTTTTTATCTACAGTTCTTTATTTATTAGACCACCTGTCATAAAAACAAGAAAACAAACATTTTACACAAACATTTTACAAATGTTTCAAAATGTCTTTAGAACTAAAAATTAATGAAGAGCAGAGATGATTTCACTTTTTATACCCAAATGGGAGCCAACAAACAGTATAACAGTCAACTTTTTCTGTTCAGGAATACAAGAAAATAACTGTAATGACTCTTTCAGCTGTTTTTAAAAAGGTAAATGTAAACCACGATAGACAGGAGGTGGCAGAGTTTAAGATGTAAAGACGCGATTAGAAATGAGTATGCTAGAAGGACAGCTCAGGTTGAGTGGTGTGGAGACTAAAACACAAAGGGATAGTGAATATTCTGGACAAAGGAAAGAGGAAGATTAGTAATGTCAATTTAAGGTAGGTGGTGGTATAATAAATAAAGCACTGTAAAATAAAGGTCATACATTTAAAGTTTACTTTTTCTTTTTCTTTTACCATCACAGGGAATCCTGCTTAACTGGACCAAAGGCTTCAAGGCCTCCGGTGCAGAAGGGAACAATGTTGTGGGTTTACTCAGAGACTCCATCAAGAGACGAGGGGTGGGTGGACGTATAGGATTCTTTCTTCTTAAAAGTACAGCTGTAGATATAGTGGTTGAATTTAATTCTGTGAATTAAAACTTTGTATCGTCACACAGGACTTTGAGATGGATGTGGTTGCCATGGTGAATGACACAGTTGCCACGATGATTTCCTGCTATTATGAAGATCGCAGCTGTGAAGTCGGGATGATTGTTGGTAAGAAGTTGTAAATGCACACGTGCAACCAGCCTGAAGTCTGACTCATATCTAGACTCTTGCAGAAATGAGCATTCATATAATGTTTGTGGGTCTGTTTTCTTACCAGGTACTGGTTGCAATGCATGTTACATGGAGGAAATGAGGACTGTGGAGCTGGTTGAAGGGGAGGAGGGCCGGATGTGTGTGAACACAGAATGGGGGGCTTTCGGAGACAACGGGGAGCTAGAGGACTTTAGACTGGAGTACGACAGAGTGGTGGACGAAGCCTCAATTAACCCCGGACAGCAGCTGTGAGTAAACGCAGAACATTATATTTAGTTCAAACATATAGCATGCACGTCACACAGCTCTTTAATTTTCAAACGTCTACTGAATACACGTGCAGTCAGGGCTGCCACCTGTTTGAAGGGCTTAAAGTGGTGGGCGTGGAGTGTAAATGAAGTCATTTACAACATGTTACATGTTTTTTCTGAACTCATTATCATTGTCTGGTAGTACTCACCTGACCCTCACCTGAGCTTTCTGTGCAGTTGCTTAGTTACCCACTATTTTTCCTCAGGATGGTAGTAAATGGCCAGAGCCCTCACACGTCAGTGATGAGTTCAATGGAGGGGACGTCGGGTTAATCATCTATCTCTGCTGCTGCTTGCCAGTAACTGTTAGCCTAATGGCTGTTTACCTTTTATGCAGAGATTTTGCAGAGAGCTCAGCCTCATTCAGCCTCTTTAGCTTCGGCGTTGCCTTCCCAACCCATTGTCATTCTTTCCCCAGCCAGTCACAGTTGTTTGCTCACGTGTTTTATGACATACATCATTCCTGTTTAGCCCTCGTTTTCCCTCACATCTCCCATAAAATATTTTCCCGTCATTAAAATTGCCCCCCTCTCTCTCTTCCCCCCCCCATCTCCTGCAGATATGAGAAGCTTATCAGTGGGAAGTACATGGGTGAACTGGTGAGGCTTGTTATGATGAAGCTAGTAAATGAAGACCTGCTGTTTAATGGTGAAGCCTCAGAGCTGCTGAAGACACGTGGAAGCTTTGAGACACGCTATGTCTCACAGGTGGAGAGGTGAGTATCCTAACCTGGGCTGAGTAAACATTTTTTTAAAAGGAATGCTGCCAATTAAAAATATGACAAAAGATCATATTTGTTATGCCTGAAAGCATTACATCTGCATATGAACAGATGGAAGAAAGTAACAGATCATGACTTGAGTTTATCAATGGAGTATTTCATTAGGACAAAATTAAATAGTCTATGTGATGAAAACATGTGGTGTTTATTAAATTTTATATATTTAGTGGAACCAGAAATGAAAAATATATATATTTTCAACACACTACATTTTCTGCATTGTGCCTCTAGAAGCTGAATTTGTAAATGTTTCTCTCTCTCTTTTTTTTTTACAGTGACACTGGGGATAGAAAACAAATCTACAACATCCTGTCCTCGCTGGGAGTTCTGCCCTCAGAGCTCGACTGTGACATTGTGCGTCTGGTGTGCGAGAGTGTTTCCACTCGCTCTGCTCACATGTGCGCCACAGGGCTCGCTGGTGTCGTCAACCTGATGCGGGAGAGACGCAGCGAGGAAGCCATGAAGATCACAGTGGGCATCGATGGATCTGTCTACAAGTTGCACCCATGGTAAGGAATGCTCTTAGACTTTTGAATAGTGTAGACTTTAATTAAACCTTTTAAATATATAAGCAAATGTGGTTGTATGAGATTAGATTTACCTGCTCTAAAGAAAAAGTCAATTCTCCAAAAAAAGAAGAAAGAAATAGTCGAATGTGAACAGGAGAAGCAGAAAGTAGAAGATTCAAAACACATTTATGTATAGGGATTTTGTGTCTTAAACTTAAAAATGATTAGATAGCTCTTCTAAAGACACAAGAGGAAGTGAGAGAAATGAGGATGAGAAGACTGTTCTGACCAATTGTTTGTATGTCTCAGTTTCCGTGACAGGTTCCACAAAGTCGTCAGGGACCTAACACCTCACTCTGATATCACCTTCATCCAGTCAGAGGAGGGGAGCGGTCGTGGAGCCGCTCTTATCTCAGCAGTGGCCTGTAAAATGGCTACAAATCTGTTCGCGGATTAAGGGCAATTATGCACTGATCAGTCTCCTGAATGTGCAGTGATGAGGAAAGCTTGAACTCTGATGGGAGGATATTTATGAAATCCACTGATGTGCCCTTACTACAGGCTGTTTGTAAGCAAACTGATTGGTTATTGTTGTAGGGTGTAAAGACAAGAATGGATCAACCTCTTATTAGAGGCTGCACTTGGTAACATCACACCAGGCTTTAGCAAATCCATAATTTCTGAACTTTCTGAACGTTGACCGTTGCACATAAGACAGACGATAGTGTGAGAGCTGTTTAAGATTCATACTTCTTGTGTGTCACTTCTGTCTGGTTGTGTGGATGGGAGTATTTCAAGAAGGACTTGATGACAGTGTATTATAATGCCAGTTTTGTAAATACGGCTGTAAATTATAACTAAATCAAGTTTATTAGTTTGTTGTGTAATTCCTGTTTGTGAGCAATTAAATATATCTTTGGTATTGTATATTTAAATGTTATGTTTACAAATTTTGTTACTGTGTTACCTAGTATAGTGTTGTTCTTTAAATGTGCTTTGGATGTGAATAAACCTAACTGTAAATAAAAGTACTTAATAAACTATAATACTTTAAATGAATCTATTTTTATTTTCAACACCAAATATCAATTATTTTTGATAGCACAGAAAAAAAAAATTTCTTCTTCTCTGACATTCCAGCCTTCAAGGACTAAACAACATCAGTGTAATGTATCAAAACTGAAGGTAGTTGTCCAGATGTCACATTAATGAAATAAGAACTACCAAACATCAACATAATATCTGGGGTGATCGTGGCTCAAGAGTTGGGTGTTTGTCTTGTAATCGGAAGGTTGCCGGTTCGAGCCCCGGCTCGGACAGTCTCGGTCGTTGTGTCCTTAGCAAGACACTTCACCTGCCTCCTACTGGTGATGGCCAGAGGGGCCGATCGCACAATATGGCAGCCTCGCTTCTGTCAGTCTGCCCCAGGGCAGCTGTGGCTACAACTGTAGCTTGCCTTCACCAGTGTATGAATGTGAGAGTGAATGAATAGTGGTATTGTAAAGCGCTTTGAAGGGTCCCGAAAAGCGCTAAATGCAATCTATTATTATTATTATTATTATTATATCCTTCCTGTAAATGTAGCATGTATTGTAGCAGATTGACAGGTCTGCTCAAATGTTCTAGGGAATACAACGAATACACTATATGAAGAAAAGATATCCATATTGTGGAAGATATCGGACCACAATTAATATTTTTTCACTTCCATTGACACAGATGTATAAAATCAAGCACCTAGCCATGGAGTCTGCCTTTACAAACATATGTGAAAGAATGGGTTGTTTTAAAGAGCATGCTGAGTTTGAGCACGGTACTGTAATAGGATACTACAGTTGCAATAGATTACTTTGTAAACTTTCTTCACTCCTGGATATTCCTTCCTAGATATGCAAACCTCCTATAGCATTTACATCAGCAGGAAAACTGTGCACCAGAAGCTTCTTGGCATGTGTATGTTGCCCAAAACATTTGTCCATATATTCATATGTATTATTAAATACATCAGGGAGTGCTTAACAGTGTTAAGCAATAAGAGGACCAGAGACTCCTGAAGTAGTTCACACATAAAGAGAAAGAAGAGACAGATACCTAATGTACTTGTAAGTATTTTAACTTGAAAATATACTGGGTTTTTTAACTATTACATTATTATTATTATTAATATTAATAATAGTTATTTTTATTTAAACATCATTACCAAAAGAAAAATAAAATAAAACAGAAAACTTCTGAGAAAACCCTTGCATTGCAGTATAATCCAATATTATTCTCTGTAAAAACTTCCATCATAAGTTAAGCTTCAGAGCTTGATTTAATCCGTGAATTGTAAGAATTTATTTAAATGACTGTCAAATGTCCAAAGTCACTTTGCTGGTCTCCTTTCCTGTCGTCTCTGTTCTTATCTGTTTTTTCCAGCCCAGAGGAATCCTGTGTGCTTCACGCTTATCACGTCCATTCAGCCACACACTGACACAGCTTTAACCATGTAAGGGTCTCAGCTATCCATGGCAGTCTATTATAGGAGGGTAGGAGATAAGATAACACAGGCTATACATAAAACCCACCTAGCATCATCGCCTGGCTGGGAGCCCACCTTCATTCATTCAGACATGGTAAGGGAGTCACAGTTTTTAGTCTTTATGGTGATTTTAGAAGTCTTTCGCAAAATTGTAGATGCTGTGTATTTAAAAACATTCTTTACGTACTGTGCCCTCTATAGGATTATGTATAAGAGTAACTGTTTCTTCGTCTCAGGCAAGCAAGAAAGCTTCCAACAAGAGACAGAGGGGAGGACAGAAATCCTCCTCAAATGTCTTTTCCATGTTTGAGCAGTCTCAGATACAGGAGTTCAAGGAGGTAAAATACCAGCTTATGACACCACTTCCTTTAAATTCCTGGGAAATTATCTTGGAAAAGATGTATTACTGCAAACGTATTTTTGAGTATTTCCTAAAAGTATTGACAGTAATTCTCTAAACTTGTTATTCGATAAAAGTTAATAAACATTTTTTAATTATAAAACGCTTTCAAAATTGAGAAATGGTTCTGTGTCACACTTCATTTGAAATATTCTTTGTTCTTCATCCTACAGGCGTTTGGTTGCATTGACCAAGACAGAGACGGTGTTATCAAAAAACAGGACCTGAAGGAAACTTATGCACAACTGGGTAATTTCTTTACTTCCAACATTTGATCTTTTACATATTTCAAAGGTAGAAAAATAGGTATAAACTGACAGCAAATAAACTACAATAAGTGAAAGCTGTAATGATGTTGACCTGCTACTGTTACTGCATTTAGTAAATTATATTGGCATGTCTCTGTGTGTTTTTGTGTACCAGGGAAGCTAAATGTCAAAGAGGAGGAGTTGGATGAAATGTTGAATGAAGGGAAGGGTCCCATCAACTTTACTGTATTTCTGGCACTTTTTGGGGAGAAACTCAATGGTGAGAGATTTACAGATGTTCAAAGAGAGCTTTGAAATTCCTGTGAGGTGCTTTCAGGTGATGGAGAATTATATTTGATCTTCCTCCAGGTACTGATCCTGAAGACACCATACTAGCAGCCTTCAAACCTTTTGATCCTAATGGGACGGGCTTTGTTAATAAGGATGAGTAAGAAATCTTATCAATTAGCTTTCACGTTGTTCCGTGTGGCCCATAGCATTATAGCAGGGGTCTTCAACTGCAGTCCTCAAGAGCTACTCTCCTGCAGCTTCTGGATGCATGTTGAATTACCTCTTTAGTATGCTATCAGGTGTGGCAAAGCCCTGGTAACAAGCCATTTATTTGATTCATGTGTGTTGGAGCAAGGATGCACCTAAAAGCTGTAGGACAGTACCTCTCAAAGACTGGAGTTGGAGACCACTGCATTAAAGTATCTTAATTTTCCTCTCCTTTAACATTTATTTATTTTTATTTAGATTTAAACGACTACTGATGAATCAGGCTGATAAATTCACCGCAGAGGAGGTTTGTGTTTTCAGCTTTGTGTTTTGTTTTTGACAGATTCTCATATAATTTTTAAGATATTTTCAGTGGACAAGCTTTCTCTTTATAAACCTACAGGTGGATCAGGCCTTCGCCCTCGCTCCCATAGATCCAACTGGAAACATTGACTACAAGTCTCTCTGCTACATCATCACACATGGAGATGAGAAGGAAGAATCATGAACGGCACAGTTGTGTGAAGGCATGTCGTGAAGTCCAATTAAACCCATCTTACCTAATATAAAAATGCAAATGACTGCTATTAAAATTATATCTGAAAGTATTACACTCTCTCCACCTCATACCTTTGTAAAACAATTGGAAATTAAGAATTTTCTCATTTGTAAGTTACTAATAACTACCAATAAAGTTTTGGCCTCCTCAAATACGCTCCTATTGCTTACAAATGCTCATGTTGTTCCCAATCAGTAGATGACCTCTACCTCCTGAGCTAAACATGGAAACGAGACATGTTGGTTACAGCATATAGTTGTAAAAAGGGTTTCTGGCTACGTTGGAAGTTACCACATAGATTTCTCTCGCGCTAGCTTGCATGGTCTAGCTCTATGCAGTGAATGCAATTATCATGGCCCTCCTCCATAGGCACCTTTATTCCACAACTTTAAACAGCTGTGCTCCCCTGGGTTAGCCCTAATCCATCAGTGAAATGTGCTGATTATGACTGAGGGACATGCACTTGGGGCACAAGTCACACCTTATATTGTTAATGTCACACAGGTTTGCCTAAAAAGTTTTGGATGTTACGCTGTTTCTTGTCTATAACAGGTGGAAATGAACGGCAACTAAGCTCTCCCACAGTGCAGGGTTTTCCCAGTCCCCTAGCTCTGGAAGACAGACAGAAATTGCCAACACCACACTTTCCCCCGGTCTTTACTCTCTGGCAAGTCTGACATAACTTCCAACAAGGTCAAATTTTGCGTTGGAAAATAAAATTTCAGTTCCATTTTATTTATATATTTCCAAGTTTTGTACCGGCCTGTGTAGGAGAGACAAAAGCAATCCCTGAGAGGGGTATGGGGACCAGCTCTCTTCTGGCAAGGTAAGGTGACACACACGTATGCTAGACAATGTGGAGGGATTTGAAGAAGCGACGTATGCATAGTGTTTATATAGCTACAATGGCAAGTAGGGTGTGGCCACCACAGGAGATGTGTCTTAGAGTATCCATGTCATCAGTCCTCATACATATGGAATATGTGTAGGGTTTCCGGAGTGTCCACACAATAGAGAACAAAACAGTATCATTGTAATGAATCCACTTTTGACCAATAATGCAAGGCACCACTGGATGTGGTTTTGATTTCAGGTGTGTTCAGTCCCATTACCACAGGTGTATGAAATCAAACAACTCTCGGCTTTTACAAACACTTGTAAAAGAATTGGTCGAACGGTAAATGGATACTACAGTCCCAGCAAGTCAGTGTGTGAAATTTTCTTCTCTGCTAGATATTCCACAATCAGCTGTAAGTGGTTTTACTGCAGAGTGGAAATATTCAGGAAGTGTAGGAAACCAGAGGCTTTGTGATGCATGATCATCACAAAACCCGACAACATGAAGTGTCTGAGAATTATGTAAAGAGACAGAAGAAACTGAAATGGATAGCTTCTGTACCTGCCAAGTATTTTAAAACCATATTTTCTACCAAGAAGGTTTTCACTTTAGTTAAGGAATAGAGCTGGGTTAAATAACTCTAGATTTATACTTATTTTAAGTAGAAAACATACTAGGCTTTAAAAAAATGTATTTTAGCTGTTTCATTTGTTAATAGCTGTATATGTTATTATTATTATTATTATTATTATTATTATTATTATTATTATTATTATTATTATTATTATTTTACTAGTTAAATAAAAACAGAAAGTTAAGGCATTAAGAAAAAAATATTTAGTTCACAGTTTTTGAGAAAACCCTTGCATTGCATTATAATCCCATATTATTCTAATATTTCTCTGTAAAAACTTTAAGCTTCATTGCCTGATTTAGTCAGTGAATTATAAGAATTTATTTAACTGTCAAATGTCCAAAGTCACTTTGCTGGTCTCCTTTCCTGTCGTCTCTGTTCTTATCTGTTTTTTCCAGCCCCGAGGAATCCTGTGCGCTTCACACTTATCACGTCCATTCAGCCACACACTGACACAGCTTTAACCATGTAAGGGTCTCAGCTATCCATGGCAGTCTATTATAGGAGGGTAGGAGATAAGATAACACAGGCTATACATAAAACCCTCCATCATCACCTGGATTGGAGTAAACCTACATTCAGACATGGTAAGCCAGTCACTGTTTTTAGTCTTTATGGTGATTTTAAATAAGATTTTGTTTAAAAAAAATTAGGAATCTTGAAGATGCTGTGTATTTAAAAACATTATTTACGTACTGTGCCCTCTATAGGATTATGTATAAGAGTAACTGTTTCTTCGTCTCAGGCAAGCAAGAAAGCTTCCAACAAGAGGCAGAGGGGAGGACAGAAATCCTCCTCAAATGTCTTTTCCATGTTTGAGCAGTCTCAGATACAGGAGTTCAAAGAGGTAAAGTACTGGCTTATGACACCAATTCCTTAAAAATGAATTCAAATTCATATTTAACTTATTTTTCATTGTTGTTTAAAGCCTACTGAAAGACTAAATAGAAATTTTAAAATTACTTAGAAATTTTAGTTAGTTACTTTAACCAACTTTAAAGGAAATGCAAAGTTCCCAATATCCAAGAAAAAGCATCAGGTTTTCACTTTTTTTATCCTGTGTTCAAAGTATTTCTAAACGTATTGACAGTTGGCCTCTAAATGTGTTATTTATTAAAAGTAAAAACATCATTTTTCAGTTATAAAACTCTTTCTGTGATTCAAAAATAGTTATGTGCCACATATGTGTTCTTTATCCTACAGGCGTTTGGTTGCATTGACCAAGACAGAGACGGTGTTATCAAAAAACAGGACCTGAAGGAAACTTATGCACAACTGGGTAATTTCTTTACTTCCAACATTTGATCTTTTACATATTTCAAAGGTAGAAAAATAGGTATAAACTGACAGCAAATAAACTACAATAAGTGAAAGCTGTAATGATGTTGACCTGCTACTGTTACTGCATTTAGTAAATGTATATTGGCATGTCTCTGTGTGTTTTTGTGTACCAGGGAAGCTAAATGTCAAAGAGGAGGAGTTGGATGAAATGTTGAATGAAGGGAAGGGTCCCATCAACTTTACTGTATTTCTGACACTTTTTGGGGAGAAACTCAGTGGTGAGAGATTTACAGATGTTCAAAGAAATCTTTGAAATTCCTGTCAGGTGCTTTCAGGTGATGGATGATGATATTTGATCTTCCTCCAGGTACTGATCCTGAAGACACCATACTAGCAGCCTTCAAACTTTTTGACCCCAATGGAACAGGCTTTGTTAATAAGGATGAGTAAGACAGCAATTAGCTTTTGCATTGTTGCAAATGGGCTATAATGGTATAATATTTTATATTGCTCTCCTTTAATTTTTGTTTTTGATTATTTTTCAGATTTAGACGACTACTGATGAATCAGGCTGATAAATTCACGCCAGAGGAGGTTTGTGTTTTGTTTTTGACAGATTCTCATATAATTTTAAAGATATTTTACAATAGACAAACTTTCTCTTTATAAACCTGCAGGTGGATCAGGCCTTCGCTCTCGCTCCCATAGATCCAACTGGAAACATTGACTACAAGTCTCTCTGCTACATCATCACACATGGAGATGAGAAGGAAGAATCATGAACGGGACAGTTGTGTGAAGGCATGTCGTAAAGTCCAATTAAACCCATTTTACCTTGGCTGTTAATAATTTGACCTGTCTGCAGTGCAGTGCTGTCCTTGAGTTAGTGAAAGTAATAAGCCCTATGCCCAGTACATGTGAACTTAACTGAAATCTAAGCCCAATGAGATATGGGATAATCAATATCAATCAAAAAGGAATAATCTAGCATTAATTTAAGATTGGGAATCCTTTTCTGACACATGGTCACAGGACCGCATGGTGTGAGAAGAAGGTAAGAATTTTTGCTCTAGAAATCATTTTTAAAATGGCATAAATTGTAAATGACAGATACGTGTATGTGCTTTATAGAGGAGTTTTGTCAAGTTTCATGAAGTTTTTTGTATATTGAATGTTCAGGAACTCAGTTTTTCTTTTCGTTTCTTCGAGGCAACGTTGTGAAATAACGTGTTCTTCTGGAGGGAAACTTTGCTAACATTGTGTTGGAATCATATGTTACTTCATGTATTTGTGCACATATTTGTGCACATTTTACATGTTGCTGATGTGATGCCTCTTGCACATTGGGATGCCATCAAAATAAGTCTCCCTTTCAGAGACAGTTGCCAGGCCACAAGAGATATGGGTGACTGTGATAAGACAAGATTCAGCCTCTTCTGAATCACATGAAGCTGAAATGGCTTCCTATGCATTAGACATTGTGTGTGGATAAGCAAATGATGCCATTTAAGGGCAGTAAATTAAAGCAGTACCTACCCAGTGCAAAATGCTGTTTCAAAGTATTAGTCTTTGCTGGATTTATTTTCTTTTATTTATAAAGTCCCAAATCACAACAATATGTGGCATAGATGCCATTCCACGCATATTTGAAGATTACATTGAAAAAGCTGTCCAACTGCCTGGGATTCCAGGTGTAGGGAAATGTGGTCTCAAACCCCAATCCAAAGATGAAAGCAAGAAGAGAACAAATCAGTGGTGGGATATCTCAAAAGTGTTATGGGAAGAGGAAGAAGCAGGAACCCACGGATCTCAATCCAAATCAGCATGTCCACCTGGACGTTGCATCACTCTGGCCAATATGTGACAACCCCCTCATCACCAACTGGTCGCATAGATAACTACACCACCGTGAGATTGGTTCTGCTGGAGGTTTCTTGATATTAAAAGGGAATTTTCCTTCCCGCTGTTGCCAAATTCTTGCTCTTTGGGGGTCATGTTATTGTTGGAGTTTCTTATATTGTAGGGTCTTTACTTTAAAACATAAAGCATCTGAGCTTAGTGCTGTTGTAATTTTTGGCGATATATAAATAAAATTGAATTGAACAAAGGAAGGTGCAGGGTGCCTGGGTTCAGAAGTGATTTGTATGATGTAAACCTCTATTTGACACCACAGAAGAACTGTTTCACACAGAGTGACAGCAATATCTGACAACATGAGAATCAATATGACAAGACACTAGAAAATTGGAACCTAGCCTATTGTTGTTAAGAGTTTTTCAGTTTTTTGTTTCATATTTTTTTGACATTTTTTTTTAAAGATTTTCTGATTGTGCTTTTATTGGTCTCTAACAGTTGTCTTATGAAGTGAGGATGTCTGGAATATTTTTTTTGAAGTTGTTTGAGAATAAAATGGCCCAAACCGAAACAGTAAACCGTGTTGAATAAATTTCATCATGTACCATCAAAGTGTGTAGTAGAGGCCTAAAAATATCAAAATGATGTAATCATTTTAAATAAGTAACTAAGAATACATTTATGACATCTTCAAAAACGTCCTAATTGATTTTAAATTAGACTGTGTAATTGTTTACAGAGTCACCTAAAAAGCAAAGGTAAACAAATCCTTTTGGGGTTGTGTCTGAAAGGGCATCTGTGGTAAAACTCCTCCAAATCATGCTGAGCTACCTGCTGTGGTGACTCCTTGTGACAAGGAAAAAGGTGCTTATTTGTCTCCTGTATTTCTGTAATGCTTTAGATATAATTGTTGATGTGTGTGGGCAACTGTGTATGGTGCATCTTTTATTTTATTTAACAACTTTCCTTTTAATGTACAGCACTTTGGTTAACTTTTTTGTTTCAAATGTGCTTTATATTTATATATAAAAATGATTTGATTGGATCAAATAAAACATCAATCAACCATAAATATCATATCAACCATATATCAAACCTCAAATACATCAATTAAGAATCCAAAATAGAAAAAAACAACAACAACAAAAACCCAGACCAAATCCTGATGACCATGAATCCATAAATGGCAATGACATTATTTTATATTTTCCTCTGCTTACAAAAAAGATATTGCATTATATATTCTTATTGTACTATTATTTTTGTTCCTATATTGAGAGAGCTGCAAGAACACTGATGAATTACTTTCACTTCAACCCTTTCTGACTTTGGTGTCCTATTTAAAGTACAAAAACAAGAATGCATCTGTAATCAAAATACGAAATACATCTCATCTGTTATTTAGACGTCTGTTGAGTATGATGTGTTCTTTTTTGAGAACATTTCCTTAGAATATTTTTATAACAGATTTGATGTTAGTTTTTACTAAAATTGAGTCATTTTTAAAAAATAAATCTAACAACAACAAACAAATATATATATAAAAATACATATATACTTTTTAAGAATTAAAAGTAAAGAAGGTGGCCCTGATTGCATTCATTGCAGCCACAGGCACTGCTGTTTCATTCTTTTGGGGGTACTGTTGCCATGGATACAACAACAAACATCCACATAAACTGCAGAGCCGCACTTTCTTACCAACATATCACCCAAGTCTACAAGAGAACAAGGAGTGTGTGAAGTCCGGAAAGGCAAGCTCCTCTTTCAGCTACAAGAGCAACTGTGCATGTTTGCATCCACATGACTGAGATTTTTGGTTTTGATTTGTTTTTTTTCTGATATTTGTACTTCTGCTATCAAAGATGCCAATTGCATCTGGAGCTGCAGGCAGGGTGGATGTAGGAATTGACACAAGCAAAACATGGACACCACAAGGACCGAAAAGGAAAACAAATTCTACCCACAGAAAAAGCGACTCCTATCTGCAAAGGTGAGATTACTACAGATAGTGATCAAATGTAACTGCATCTTTTTAAATATGCTTGATCAACAACATTTATAGCCTCGTCTGAAGACAAATCACTGGACAAAACTGTGACTATTTCATCATTAGATGAAATTGTGTTATTGTTTAACACAAACTGAACGGCAGTACTTTATAATACAGCAATTTAAGATGTTCTTGCTATGAAATTACAACTGTATTCGTCGTTTGTCTGTCTTACAAATGAATACTCTGCATATACTGCTGGTTTTATTTGTCTGGTTTTATGATGACCAGCTGGCTTATGTTAGAGGCAAGACTGCTCTTAATGGAATAACCATTGCATTAAACTGTGTTGTACTGTAGACCTGCTGGCCTTTATTGCTAGGAGATAAAGGCGCCCTAATTTAACTCTGTCCATTTGAATCAACAGCAACCTGTTTGTCATCCGAACTGGGCAGAGGAGACGCAGATGTTTGACACTAATTCCACTCATAAATATTTCACCATCCCGTTTGTTTTTCCAAACAGGGCTACTAAAAGAAGAGACAAAAAGACTTGAAAGCTGTGACACACAGTTAGATCATTTTTTATTTGGACAGTGAGAGTTTTTGTAGTTTTACCTCTGTACCACACCAAAGGACATTTTAATTCAACCAATCAAAACAAAGATTCTTTAATTCAATAGTTAGGATCAATTTAACATTAGCTATTTAGAAATCACAGCCATATTATACATAGCATCCCATTTTCATAGGTTTAAAATGAGTTTGACAAACGAACATAGTTTTCTACATAAAGACTGGTTTTGATACTTGGCTGAAAATCCTTTGCACTCACTGACTGCAAGTCTAGAAACCATGGACATCACCAAATGCTGTATTTCCTCCCTTGAGATGCTCTTTTCTTTTTCTGCAGTCACTTATAGTTGTTGCTTGTTTGTTGGTCTTTCTACCTTCAGCTTTGCATTTTTTATAACTGAAAAGCTGCTCTACTCGGTTCAGATCAGGTAACTGACTTCTTAGCCTTTCTTTGCTTTGAGAAACTCTTGGTTTGCTTTTGCTGTTTGCTTTAGGTAATTGTCCATTTGCACTGTGAAGCACACTCTGATCAGTTTGCAGCATCGTCACATGCTCACCTAACCTATAAACACCAATAACCCAGTTCCACTGGCACATCTCCATAATTTCTGATTATTTTTGTACAAGTTCATCTTGGTTTCCAAAGATTTTATTTTTTCCAGAATTGTGCATTTAGATGTTTCTTGGTTTTCTTAGTCTAACCAGTGGCTGTTGATTGTAGACTTTGACAATATCACACCTACCTCCTCCAGTTTGTTCTTGGCTTGTCTAGATGTTTCAAAGCTGTTTTCATAATAATTCTGTCACTGTGCACTTCAGTTGTCTTCTGTGGTCTTTTAACCCTTTCGGTGTTGCTGAGCTGGCCAGAGGATTTCTTGTTTTTAAGAAACTTTGTACACATCGTCGATTTGGCCATTAAAGGCTTTTTTTCACCTACACCAACATTTCTGTGAACCTTATATTGAGAGTTCCAGTGAAACAAATACAAGTTTAGCACATGGAATCAACTCCAGCTATTTTATCTGCTCTAGTTTTTATAAACAAATTATGGCAACAGACTTTGCAAGATCACAAAACTGCTTTTCAGTTAACTGTCCAGTTACTTTTGACTGTCTGAAAAGGTAAAAAAGGATCATGTATAAAAATAGCTGTATATTAACTGCGTTAAGGGTCTTGGTTAACCCCTTGAATGAAAAAAAGAATATTCTTATCTGAATACTTATGGACCAAACTATAAAACACAAAGTCATTCATCTGACTGCAGAGTTTCTTAGCTATGATTTCTACTTTGTCATTAATACTTGCAGATATCAGGAACTCAAAGCACAACAGAGAAAAAGGGACTCCTTGCAGGTGAGTACTTTCATCAGTCAAAGGCCGACTGGTTTAAAGGTTTTCAGACAGAATTTCATTGATTCAAACTTGTTTTTAAACAGAGCACTCAGGACAAATCAGAACCCAGCGATGACAAAAATGATGGTGAGATCATTAACAGTTTGACAAACAAACAGAAAATATCAGGACAAGCAATATTCAAAAAGTCTCCCTAAAACAAATGCTTCTTCAATCTGCTTTAAGGGTCCAAAGAGGAAGTCCCAGAGAAAAATGGAAGCCACGAGGATGAAATTTCAGGAAAACTATCCAGTGAGAAGCCATCTAAAAAGTCTGTTCTGTGCGTTATACTGTGAAGCAGTTACAGCTCATGTTGTCATTAAACGAACTGGACTGTCACGCACAACAACGTTAACGTTCATTATTCAAGTGTCAAACTCGTGTGCTTCTTTTGAAAAGCAGACGAGGTCAAATTTCCCTTTTGAATAACAAATGCTAAGCTGCTGTCAGTTTTGAACTCAAATGTGTTTGTTCGTTCAAGTTGACTGAGAACTAGTACGGTTTGGTAGTTATCGGCGTGAATTCTTTTGCAGTATTACACGGCAACACCTGAATTCGTTTGTACAGTACAACATTTGTACCATAGGCTACATATAGACAAACAAACAAACCAAAAAAACACAACAAGTAGAACACATTTAAGTCGACAAATTAGACATTCATCAAGCCAGTTTTTTGAACCAGTGGCTCATCTGCAATCACACATTTCACATCAGTAAACACTGTGCTCAGTAGTTTGGGGTCACTTAATGCGTCTTTGTTTCTGAGACAAAAAAAAAAGATGCTTGTTTTCATCTAATACGAAATGTTGATGAAAAGGTTGTAGAATCAGGAGAATTTAAAATCATAACTTATGATTGCAGCAATGTTGTTGACGTATTACAAACACACTGCTACCTACCACAAATGTATCAAATTTATCATGTTAGCACAGCTGAAAACTGTTGCACCCTTTAAAGAAGCAGTTAAGTTGGTTTATTGAGTGCATGAAGCTTTGTTGCATTATAGTTTTTAAAATCCTAAAGTTGTTTTACTGGAAGTGTTTGAGACTATGATCAAACCGACAGGTGCTGTTGCTCCATACACTTAATGCTTCTGTAATCAGTGGGGGGAAAACAATCAGTCAGCCTTTTCATATGTTGAACTTGCATTATTTAAATCAATGTGCCACTGGAACACTGCAGTAATCATTGCTGAAAAAAAAGTCTCTGTATTTTCTAAAAAATAAAAAATATAGAACATGCTGTGTGACCCCAAACTCTTTTTTTAAAGCAGCAATAAACACAGGGAGCTTGCCTTTTTCAGTTCCTTATAATGTTCAATATTGCACTTGTGTTATCTATGAATCACTGAGACTTTCCTCTCTTTAGCTGTACCTAAGTTTTCACAGTTTTTAAAATCTACTGTTGTGCATTCCCAGTCAGTTACAGCCAGAGAGAAAACACTGGAGGGCCACTGCATTTTTTTTTTCCAGTAGATATTCTCCAACACAAGACAAGGCCTTCGTTTGACTGAGGATCTCAGTCGCTGTTGCTGCTGCTGTCATCTCTCACCACCATGTTGCTGTACTTCTTCTGCTGCTGCTCTTTGAATGTCTCCTTCACCTTTGCCCTCTTGAGGCCTCCATCCCTGCATGCAGACAGAACTAAACGATTATTCAGTGTCATACGTTCCCCTATGGCCAGGTCATAAAAAAAAAAAAGAGGTGACTGACACTTTATTAGCATTCAGACAAAGGACTACATCTTTCTCTGTTATTCTTGTCTGTGAAATCATTAAATTAGAATCACTTTAAAAGGGATGAGGTAAGAGCTTACCATTGCAGATCTACCAGCCCTCCCTGGTGAGCGATGGCTGACTTCACTCTGTTGGCAAACTGGACAGCATCTTCACCCTCCTGACATTTTTTGGGGAAAAAAAACTCAGTCCATTTTGATGCATCACTCATGTTGTGTGAATCGGTTTATTTTCACAAATAAAAGCAGTTTTATTATAAAGACTAAAGACCAACAGTCAATTTAAGCAAGTTAGGCAAGTTGAAGTCTCAAGAAAACAAATGTGATCCGAGTTAAAGTCCTCCTAAGTCTATACAGATATGTACATAGACTTCCTTCATCACATGTTACCTGTTGGTGCATGGCTGGCATGTACCAGGCATTGCACACAAGGGCCCAGCTGGTCATCATCCTCAGCAGGTAACTGACCATGCTGTGCTTGGAACTGTTCCAGAAAGCATCTCCAAACTTTGGGTCATACTAGGAAAAGTTTAAAAAGCACAGAGACAAGCATTAAGTAGCAGAAATGTGTGACCTAAAGGGCTCAAATATATATGACTGAGAGATGAAGGATGAATGCTAGACTGGGCTGAAGTACCTTAATGGCGACTGGGTATATTGTTGTTCCAATTTCAAAACTTCCCTTTTTAAACATCATGACAGATGTGTTGTTAATACAAGTTCCTATAGAAACAGGAGATTAAAGAGACAGCTGTGTGAGCTTCTTCCAAACCCACATAGAAAATATCTGCTCGTGTGTCACAGCTCAGTGGGCCAGACTGCCATCAGACACGGAGCTAAAAATAACAGCTCTCACTCAGGCTTTTCTTTGATGATACAAAGATCAAACTGCAGTGGATAAAGTAACTTTTATCTTTCTACTTGGTGACGCTTACCCTCTGGAAATATTAATATAGGAAGCTTTTTTTTGTCGTTCACATGGTCTTTCAACCTGGAAACAACAGAACAGGTAATGGAAACCATTTATAAATACACACAGTAAAAAATACATTCAACAATTAGAATGAGTGCCTTATTGAGAAGGGATTAAAGTAAAGAGACTGGAATCTAAACTGCAGTGAATCCAGCATCAGCGTTCCAAAACATACTTGTTCTTGTTTTGACGATAATAAGTTTCTACTTCCAAGCAAAAGACCAGAAAGAAACGTTGTAGTGAGGGAGTGAAATATGAACCTTTTGGTCACTAGATGGCGATCTTTCATCTCTGACCTCTCAAACCAGACGTGAGGACAGGATCTCACCATGGCTCTCTGAATAATTCCCATCAGGCCTCCATGGACCTGACCCACCTAAGAAACACATAATGTAAAGAAATTGTTTTACAACCAATCAGTTTCTAAAAAAACACTTTATATGTAAAACTCCAAATAAATTGATTTGAGGGTGGCTTCTTTGCATACCATAGCATAGCAGCCATCTGTGCACAGAATCACAATGTCGATTGGAGAAGTATGATTGGCAACACAGATTCCTCCTTTTTGGGGTTTATTTTCCCTGCGGAGGAAATGACAACACTGAACTCAAAGACAAAGGGTAAAACCAGTCTTTTTTAAGGATGTGGTACATAACAGGAAAGCATTTGTACCTGTTGTGATAGCGAATCGTGGCAGAGAGTCCTCGAGCACAGATTCTGTAGCACATCACGTGGACCAACTCACTGAGCCAGAACTTTATCCTAAAAATAAATATTTACAAGAGAAAAAATATGACACACTGTTTAGAAAAGATTTCCATTATAGTACTTTTTCTAATGTATAAGATTAAAAAAAACATGTTTTTAGTCACCTCCAGTTTGGAAGCAATCCAACTGCAGATGTTCCTATTACCAACCAGCTAACACCGATGATGGTCAACGTTATTCTGGAGACACATAGTGACACATTTCACCTTCAAGCAGCAGGTCAGTTGGAGTTTAGAGTTTTCATTGAAACTTAACAGAAATATAAATTACTGCAAGTTATGTAAAAAATTAATTTAAATTGCATAATTTTATTGCACATTTTTATGGCATTAACTTCTTCCTCTCATACAGCTTGCAATTTTTTCAGTAGGTTTTAACTCAGTTGAGATATATTTTTAACACAACCAAAGGCACGGTGAGTCTTGACTCTGTCTTCCACATTGCTTCTCTGACAGGACAGAGTAAATTTGGGGCGGGTGGACTCTGTGCAGTATTTTTCTACCTGAGGGGGGCAAGGATGCAGTATCTCACAATGATGCCAAGGCCATAGACCAGCGTCAGCTTCAGACTTATGTACTGGAAATCATTGTTGGTGCGAGTCAGTAAGTTCCAGGACATCAGCTCCTCAGAAGTGAACCGCTGGGTCACCTGATTTTAAAAAAGAAAGTTGACAAACACGACTAAAACATTTTCATTTTAAAATTAAAACCAAGGTTTGCAGATGTGTTAATAAAAAAAAAAAATGTACCTCATCATCTACAATACTCTCAATCCCTTGTCGGGTGAAATAGAAACAGTCACTTAGTGTAAAATCACCACCCACTGGTGGTTTTGGGCGACTTCGTCGAAGTTCCTCGAGCTCCTTCTCCATTGATCCATTTTCCCTTTGAATGAGACCTGACACACATGCAAACACACACACAGACACGCAGACACACACAGTGATGCAATTAAACTAGCTGACATGATTTTTTATATTAGTAACAATCACATAGATAAGTCAGCCTTGGCAAATGTCTTAAGGCAATGTTAGTGTTAGAAGATTAAAGAATGTGTCAGGGAGTTCAATCAGGAATGTTGTTCCTGGAAAAGCATTATGTGCTGCACTTTGGCAAAACGCATTTGAAAAAACAACAACAAAACATGAAGACTGAAGCCATTCAGAGCATGAACTCAAGATAAAATTCTTTAAAAAGAACAGAACTGAATCTGCAGCACCTCAGTGTCATATGGCACAACAGGCAGGCATATAATACTTTTAGTGATAAGATACTGTATCTGGAGTTCTCATCATAGGAGGGACTTTACAAGAAGGAGCAACTCAATTTATGAAATGTGTCGCCTAAAACATGTCCTCACACGTTCTTACTTGTTTTTGCTTGCAGTCTTTATTAATAATGGTCATACTGAACAGACTGCGAGGCAAACAGGTCTGAGAACAGTTTAAAAACAGCCTCAGCTTGGATTCCACATTACCTCATATCTCAGCAGGCAAAGTCCAGAACCTACACTAACACACGCCGTATTCACTCAAAACATTAAGTACAATGTCTGCCCTGTTTCTGTTCTTCAGGCACTTTTACTTCTTGCACTCATTGCTCATGTTAAAAATGTTCGGCTCACACACTTTGAACTTTGGAGAGAGCAATTTTTGCTGACCAAACTGTCTTTCTGTGCTCCAGCATTTGAAACCATCCTGTGAAGCTTGGAGATTGATAAAGAGTTGATTTATTGCATCTTGTGAGATAAGACAAGGTTCCCAGAGCAACTTTACTTATTACCTATCATAAAAGTTACTGAGCCTCAGCGCCACAAAGAGACTTTTTGGTGAAAAATTAGCTTTAGTATGGTAGAAAATATGAACATTTTTCCTTAAGACAGAGCAAGTTTTGCTCCGTGAGTATTTTATATGCATGCATTTTTAAAAAAGGCCACTTTAAAGGTAAATCAGTCTATTTTTTAAAATGTGGCCATATCATTGCAACATGCCAGCACAGACTTATGATGAAGTATCTGATGAAATCTCATATTGCAGCAGACGCAAAGCTTTCCTTAAACCAAAGTTTCACAATAAGGTGTATGACATCAACTTATCTGTAAAAGAGTGCCCCTGCCTCATTTTCTTTAGATCTATCAATCAAATTTCTTTCTACTTACCATTAGATGAGGAGGGTTTGAGTGTTCCTTCATCTGAATTTGCTTTCTGTATATTCAGAGTGGCCCACTGTGGAAACAGACAGCATATATTAATGGCCAAGAATCAAAATATATCCACTGCTTAAAGCATATTAACCTATGAGGGACATAAAAATTACGTGTGTTAGTACCTCCAAGGTTTTCACCAGTATGGTCATGTAGATCTCGGAAATGCCCAGTGAGAATCCAAACATGGATGGGATCATGATGAGGATGATTATGAGGTACAGCCAAATCTTCAGTGCCCAAAGGGCTCCCGCCCAGAAATCGTCCATCTCTACTTTATTCCCTGAGTTAAACAAGAGCAGCCCTGTGGCTCAGCTGCATGAGAACAAAAGGGGGAAAGAAAGACTTCACTTTCATTTCTTTACTTCTTAGACAACGTGGAAACATGAAATCATAACAAGGGGAGTGAAAAAGACAAACGAAACGCTGAAACACTCCGGGTCACACTACACGGTACAGGTACACACTGATCCCACGTACAAAAACAATGGCGATCAATAGCACATGTAATCCTTCCAAGATAAACAAATTCACAAACACTGACAGAGCTCCTCTATACTTTAACTACACAGCTACATTTATCCTGTTTCAGATTGTACGAGATCAACTTACCTGTCAAACTTTAGTCCATTTCCTTTCCTACAGCCGGTAATTTAAGAGACTGAACACACACAGAACAAACACGCCCATTTACTAACTAGAACAAAGTTCATGACCTACAGCGCCTTCCTGTGGACATCTTTGGACACTATCAAAAAGACTTCCATGAGGTCTACAGGTTTGATTCATAAAAAGTTTTATATTTTAGTCCATAGGAAGACACTTTAGTCAAACGTAGACCAAACTAACTAGTTACTATACAAGTTGACCCTGCTAGGATCGCATTTGAAAATACTTTTTGGAGACGTGTTATTTTTGGAGTCTGAGCCAGAGGAAGCACTCAAAGCAAATCCCACTAAGGTTGAGTGAAAGTATGTAGATGGAAGCTGCTTCTTATAATACTTAACTTGTATTTACTGATCGTATCATAATTTTTTAATTTTAAGAAGTAAAGCATTGTTAAAAATGTAAAAACAAAAACAACAACAAAAAAAAAACACTGTTTGAAAACCGAAAGTTGCTCTTTCATATTTGCCAAGCCTCCGTATATATCAGGCATCCAGGTTGTTTAAAGCTGACATAATTGACTGAAGTGTGAAGAGAATCAGTAATATTAATAAAATGCCTCAGACAACTCACCAGAACACAGGGAAGCCTTAATGAGGAATGTGGCAACAGTGTCTGTGTGGCAGAGCCTCCCTCTCTGACCTAAAACTAACAAAAGGTCCTGATTATTTTCTAGGTTCAGACATTTCACAGTCTGTTGCTCATTACTGTAACTGGGGACTTAAGGGGGGCGGTTTGGGTAACGTCTCTGGGAATGATAAGAGGTTCACTTCATCCTTCTCTGAATGGCGTTCAGTTCATTACGAGAGCTTTCTGCACTACAGCGTTGAAGCTTCGTAAAGATGAATTTTCAAAAGACAGCTGGCTACAGAGAGACGCACAGATATTGTGCCATACAGTCTTTAGATTCATTGCAAAATTTTTGGACCTTTTAAACATTTTAAATCTTTGATTGATTACACTGTTTATTGTTAATAAATCAAACAAACTGCTCAGGCTTGAGACTCCAGATGTGTAGTGAAACTCCTGTCAACAACACATTGTTTGCCCTTTATTGGGTGTGTTAGTTTCAGTAAGGCAGTGCCTGTTAGCATGAACGAGCTCATTTTTATTGTAAGTCTCAACACAGACAGCTCACCTCGTGTTTCAAGTTGGTTTTACTGGGTCCTGTTATTGGACCTCCCCAGTGGCGCCCATTAGTGCTGCTGTTGTTGTTGTTGGTTTTTGGTAGAAGAAGAGGAAGGTTCCATATATTCTGTATGGAACTGTGTGCTATCTATTGTTTGAAAAGTCTTATTTCAAGACCTAAGTTTTCCAAGAGTATCTCCTTTCAGTTCTAATATATACTTGATGGAGATGGAAAAAATCTATGCATTAATTATTTAAAGTCACTCCCCTATAAAACAGCTAGAAGATAAGTTGGTGGTAGGTCCACAAGTCTTCTCTTGTGCTTTAGATAGATAAATGAAAAAGATAACACTGATGAAATCAGATGAGTTCACTTTGTCTCCCTCTGTGTCTCCTATGTACAAAGGCAACCCGGGTGGCAATGTGTCATGTCTCAGTAATCTTTTAGTCGCACATAAGTCTCCACCAGGGATAAATAGTAGACACCACACAAGTACGTGGTAAGAACTGTGGCTTTAAGGCTCTCTTTAAGAGGATATATCCAAAGTTCTTAAAGAAACCTCATATCTTTTAAGCGTCAGAAAAGCTAAAGGTGCAAAAAATGTATCTGAGGATAATTTCCTTGAATTCAGTACATCCTGCACACAGGACATCAATGACTAAAAACTTAAAAAGAATACAGCTGAAAGCCAAGCAGTTCAAAGAACACTGTTGCCATTGCAACTTGATCTAATCGTGATGAAGGTTAAAAGTATCCGTCCATCCAGACCCTAGTGTAGATGAATCACTGCAAAGAAATTTCACCTCTAAAAGAGCGTCTGAATGTGCCTTCCTTC
Organism: Neolamprologus brichardi; assembly: GCF_056152115.1. Taxonomy (NCBI): domain Eukaryota; kingdom Metazoa; phylum Chordata; class Actinopteri; order Cichliformes; family Cichlidae; genus Neolamprologus; species Neolamprologus brichardi. The sequence continues at coordinate 28,031,391 of NC_142115.1, forward strand.
TATGGAAAGCTTTTGAACGAGTGAATGAGATGAGTCGCCCCCTGCTGGCTATGAGAAAAAAAATGCAAGTTTTAGACAACCCCGGATTGCCCACTTCCTTTTTTATATAGGTTAGTCTCTGGATGTTTAAGAGTGGGCAAAATAAAGACCAGAGCATTAAATAATCTAGCATTCATTCATTCAGTAAAACAAGCCGGCTCATTTAAATATATTTTCCACACTGCTTGACAGTGGAGTGATCCCGCTCATGGCGCCGATTGGTTAATCGTTCATCTTTCACCACGCCCACTCACGGCCACTTATTTTTTTTAATAATTAAGAAACCAACGTTTCACATAACATTATCACGTCATTCAACCTAGTGAGGTGGACAGTTGGTTGAAAGGGCCAAGGCCAACAGATATGCCTATAAATAGAAACTAATGGGTAACTATACTGAGCTAATTCATTTTTACAATCTTCAAAGCACAGCACGGTATTCCTCCATTGTTAGCAGGGCTTTGATTTTTGAACGACAGGTATTTAGTCTTATCATAGAGCCAATATTATTCCCATAAAACGGGATGATGGACTTCGTGCGTGCACGTTTGCACATCTTTGCAAAGCTGTAGAAAGCTCTGCAAACTTTTAACCCCCATGCACTAGTGATTATGCTACTGGTAAAGGCTGACTGTAGCGTAGACAAATGCAAACAACAGTTTTGGTTGCTAGAGCTGCTGGATTTAAACTGATACAAGCAACAGTCCATTAATTTTATTTGCGCGTCGAGTCGCATTAATGATGCGCCATCTGCGGCGCAGGAGACAAGTCTCGACACAGGGCGAACCGGGCTACTCTCTGAAGCTTGCTCTTCTGCGGTAGCTTCTTGTTCTGCTCCCTCTGCTCCCCCTCACTCCTGCAAGGAAAAAAGACACTGGTCCAAAGAACACTCCTCCCCTCCTTCCTCCACAGAGACATTGCTTTCTCCCTCTTTAAACCATGATCTGGCTCCCAGCTTTCCTCGGCGCATGTTTCCCCTCTGAGCTTGCTCGTGTCATGACACAGTGCAGCGAAGGGTCGCAGTGGTCCCTTCTAACGCCACGGGAACCCCAAAGACGTGGACTCTTTTCCAGTGCTTTGAGTTTGGTTACATGAAATATGCCATGTTCGCAGGACTGCACGGTTCTTTTCCTGCTGCACTTTGTTTTGAGTTTGGCAGCTGGCCACGAAGGGCTCTCAGCCTCTGGCAGTCTCCTCTCCTTCTTTGCAGAACAAGGTCAGTGAGTGTGCTGTTGTGCAATTCTGTGCATGGCCCGACTAAGTGCATAACTAGAAGAATTTGTATCGTTAAGTGCACATCACAGTCAGTATGCACTAAAGGTAAAAGGTCTGTATAACCTGTGTTTAAACTCTGTTTTGTAGGTCAGTTGTCAGAGTCAGAACTGTCCATTGTCCACCCAGTGAAAACCGGCGCAGATGGAGGATTCATCTCCCACTCTTTGTCTCACCACTTTAATGGTGGGAGAATCAGGCGAGACTTGCAGTCCCATTCTCAAGAGAAACAGGTTTACTACAAGGTCATCTTCCAGGGAAAAACCTTAATGTTCAATTTGACTGCAAACAATCACCTGGTTTCAAATGACTACATCCTGGAGAGCAGGAATGGCAGTGCCAACAGGACTGAGCATCGTCTTTCTGATGGAAATTCTTGCCACCTTCTTGGCACCGTGGAAGCGTCTGACGTGCGAGGAACTGCTGCCATCAGCACCTGCAGTGGGCTGGTAAGGTGTCACAGTGTTTTATAGCTGTAAAGGTAATTTTATTCTCACTCTCATTCATCAAATTGAGCTGGTGGATGCTTGTGTTTAAATCAACATGCTTTTATCGTGTTTTTTTTTTAAAATTACACCAGATAGCAGCTATCACTATGGGTATACTGGTATGTGGTTTAGGCAACTCCTCCATCTGACAGTGCCCTGTCTGTTAGTTTGCTCTTCAGAGACTTCCCGACACTGTTTGCTGACTGTGCTGCAGACCTTCTGACGACTGCTGCTTCTCAGACTGACATGAGACCCTTTCCGTCCTCTTTGTGGTTCAGATTTTTTCGTCTTCTTTCACACTCACTCACTCATTCAGAAATTTGCATTCATGGATTATCTGTTCCTTTAGAGACACTTTGCAAACGCCAACAGGATGTGAGAAAGTTTCAGTAATAGATCTTGGCACATTCTTGTGCGTGAGTGGAGCAGTAAAGTTTGACAGATGGACAGATTTTTTTAACTTGGGCTATAGTGTTTCTGTTCAAATAAGCAATTTAACTACAAAACAGAGAGGACACCTGGAAAAAAATCAGAGTGATCCAATATATGAAGAAATATTTTTTTAAATATGACGTGAACAATTTGTGGTTCACTGATTTCTGAGAATTTTTAAGTTGTAATCCATCTATTCAGCACACAATCTTATTTCAAAATGCACTCTGGGGTTTTCGTTTACACAATATTACAACATTTTGAAATGGCTAAAAAGTACGAGTATGTAGAAGAGGATGAACTTCCTGCCTTTGAAATGATAGGATGTGTCACTTTTAGTCACAAAGAATGTTTCAGTGTTCATGTTTGATTGTGTCACAGCAGGAATTCCACTCCTGCAGGGTCTTGCCTCCTGCCTCTGTGCTATGTGTGTGTGTGGGTTTCCCTGCATGTTTACACAGTTCATTTGTAACATGTGACTCAGGACGAGACCAGAATGACAGCCAACCTAGCAACATAATTTATATCTGACCCATTTCACAGCCGCTCATATAATCCTAGAAGGAAAAATGTGTTGCGTCACTCAAAAATCCACATATCTGCAGCCTAATGGCGTTCTGGGGATTTTCCTGCAACACAGAATTCCCCAGTTAGTCCCTTCACTCCAACCTACAAGGGAAACTGCTCTGATTTATTACACAGACTTTCTGTTCTGTGAAAGAAGGTTTATAGCTGCTAAACCCAAACAGAGACCACTAAACAGCTAGACTCAGCCAGACAGATGTGGGAGTGAAGCCCTACCAGCTGCTGCAGAGATTATTCACCCTCACGACACAAGTTGAAGTGGACTACTTACAAATAGGAATTCAAAATAATTATATGTTAATGTTGCACAAATAGGAAGCAAAAGGGATGGAGCAAAAATGCTTTATACTGCTCAGTGATTCCTGATTTTAATTCATATCAGCAATTAAAATTAATAATAACACAGAGTTGGTTCGGTTAAATTGTTCATCTCCTTCGTGCTTTGTTTTAGTGAAGATAATTTCTCTATAAATCTTCTCTGTAACAGTTAGCATTGTTGTTGTCTTTAAATTCAGAGCTGACTGAAGAAAACAATATAAAATCTTTAACTGTCTTCCATCTTCATTTGGTCGACCAACAACACCAAAAAAATTAAGTTATTATATATTGTAAGGCAGTTCTCACTTTTTATAGTCATAATAAATGAGTTACAATTTAAATATTTGACCAAACGTGACAAACTCCACCCATTACGCAGATAATAGAGCAGTGCCATGATTCTTCGTTGTTGTAAGGCAACAGTGAAGCTGCTATTACATTAATACCTCCAACTGCAATTTTAACATCCCGCTTCTGGTTGCAAAAACAAGGGTGCAGTTGCTCAAACAAATACACTTTTGCATTACACTGTGTCTTTACAGCATGCAGGTAACCCTTCACCTTTTCTATTTACTGCAAACATGGAACCATGAGGTGGATAGCAAAAGTGTGGAAAATGCTTTCACTGTTGCTTTTATGTTTTTTATGGTAAAACCATTAATTTAGGTAAACCTAAAGCTTTCTCAGTGGAGACTTTTCTAATCCCTGAGGCCCAACACGGAACAAGAACTTACAGGTTCAGACCTATTATACTGGTATTTTCCCCACTTAAATGCACGTTTGTTCCACCATGCACATGAAAAAATGGCAATAATCTTTTTGACCTCTCGGGAAGAATTGAGCTCGCACATAGAATCATCTTATGAATTAAAGAGAGAAGAGAAGTAAGCGTAGGGAAACATGCAACTACTGATAAAAAGCTAAGAAAAAAAAGCACGTTTGTTTGCCAGTAAATTGTTGTGATTAATCATATTGCAGTAACAAGCACCGTTTGACCCCACCTCTCCTCGTGTCGCTCTAATCACTGCAGAGTCCACAGGCTATATAACAGAGACTTTATTTCAGACCTAGTTGGCCAGCACTCAGAAACCCACAGAAGCAGGAAACAGAAGAAAAGCAGTTCCATATGGCTGATGTATTTAGAGCACAGACCTGTGTTATGGTAACCTCCCCTGGCTTTGCCACCTCACACCCAAACAACATGCTTCCTCAGAGAAAGGGGATTATTGGTCAAGGGGGGCTAAAGGGGAAAGAGCTGGTCAAAGTGAAGACTGATATCCAGTTTAATGCTGTTGTCACAGAAATTCAGGATTTCATTCTTCAACATTCTTCACTTTGTTAAAATGGGAAGCAAAGTCCTTGTTAGTATCCTTGCAAGTTTCCTTTGTTTGTTGAGCAGAGGCATCACAGAAGATCTGTACCTGGTCACAAGTAACATCATAACCATACTGTATAAGCAAATGCAGACCGTGTTCCACAGTAGAACAGCATTTGGTATGCACATCAGGCAGAGAAATGGTCTCAGTGTTTGGAAGGGCCTCCCTGTAGCATTCCTGCTTGGCTGATCTGTACTCCACCACCTGTCTGTGTCTGCTGGGACTGACTTGTGTTTTCCCACAGGAATACATACAGGAGACTATGATAGCAAACATTACCAACAGAACTGCCCATTACATGCTTGATTTATTTTCATACAGTCTATGTTTTTCTTGCAGGAACACGATACAACTCCAAAAGCATAGATATGATGGTATATTGTTCCAGTCACATAGTGTTTGCATGAGATATAGAGAAACAGTGAAATCAGCTGAGTGTTCTCTGCACAGGGCCTTCGGGAAGTCTTCCCAGCTGACTGTAGATATCATCGTGCATGCCTTGCAGATGAGGCCACCCCAGCTCTGGGAGCTCTGGCTGAAGGCCACACTCTGAATAAGTCCTCATTGACCTTTATCAAAATTGTCTTTAATTTGATATATATATATATATATATAGGTAAAGTTTGTTTAGTACTTGCAAGACCGTAGCTTTTGGAATGACTGACAAAACAGTCCCGAGCAGCTTGTTTCATAAATTCATTACAGCATATAGGGTAAAGTAATCTTTTCAAAGACTGAACTCCCTGAATCAAGCGATGAGATATTCAGCCAGTGACTTTTTTCTTCTTCTAAGAAACAGATGTGAAACTTGTCAGGATGACCCAGAAAGCTGAAACTACTACTACAGTAAACAGTGGGGTAGATCCCCTGAACCACAACCAGCCAAACCATAAATACTGCATGGCCTAATTTTTCACATCTGCCCTTGGCTGCTGAAACTATCTGAAAAAAATCCAAGAATCATGTTCATGTTTTTAAAACTTTATTTATTTTTTTGTTGAGAGAGCCTCTCTTTGCTCTTTGCTCAGCTGCACTGACGCAGACTCTCTTCTTTCCATTCGACTGTTGAAAGACTGTTGGTCGTATGTCTGTCAGTCTGTGTTTTGCCAGTTGGTTTAATGAAGGAGGGACAGGTTCATCCTGGATCAGTCTGGGCATGTTTGGACTTATCTTGATTAAAAAAATAAAAGCCCATACAAACACTCGCAGAGTCACTTTAACTTAAACAACTTGCAACATTCCTCATGAATATGTTTATAAGCAGAAAAGTGAACAGATTTGCATTTTATGCCTCATTGCATGCATGTCCTGTATTTTTTTCATTTGCATTTATGTGTGTGTTCACCAGTAGACCTCACTGAGTGGCAAGTGAAGAAGCCGCACCAGTAAGAACACGTATTGGCATACTTAGCAAGAAGTTGTTGTATTACTGCAGCAGCATAGAGAATGTGCCTGAGGGAAAGGCTGATATTCAGATCTGTTCACTAATGATAGCTTCCACTCAGATGGAAATTACTCTGGAGCGACATTTTTTAGCAGGTTTAAGGGGACGCCTACACCTCAGCTTTGTGGTGTGGAAACTGTAGAAGCACTATACTTTTTGGTGATTTGTTGTCAAGCTTTTAAGTGGTGCAACACAATAGTATGCTTGATAGGCTTTTTGTTTCACTCACAGTCTGAGAATGCCTGACGTTAGACTTTAATCCACATTAAGTCTTTGGCATGATTTGGGGATAAAATCTGTGACTGAGTACAATACAATGATGATGATTGAGAGTGTAGATTTGCCCTAAAACCTGAGCTTGCTATACCCACACTTGTTGTGTGTTTTTACTGTACACATTTATTCCATCAATGTATTATTTTCCACAGAGAGGCTTCTTCGCCTTGGCAGACCGACACTATTTTATAGAGCCTGTCCAGAAATCTTCTGATGATCCTGCAGGGAGTCGAGAGCCCCACCTTATCTATCCAAGAGTTTCTACACAAAGTCAAAGAAAAAAACGAAGTCTTGAGTCCAAAAAGACGCCCAATCCCTGTGGAGTTCGAGGTGTGTATGTGAGTCCTGAATTAGTGTATGGCGTGTTTGTGAGTACTCTTCTGCTGGTGTTCAAGGATTTTTTTTCCTTTGGGTGTGCTTGTGTCAAGAAAGATAAGCCACAAGTGTACTGCAAATAATGTCTTCAATTATTCACGCTTTAGATGCTCCAACTGACTCCATCCAGGTGGAGATGGAGAGGGAGGAATGGGAGAGGGAGCATCGGAGAGGGGAGGACCAGGGTCAATCGCGTTCACAGCGCTCAGTCAGTAGAGAGCGTTGGGTGGAGACCATGGTGGTGGCTGACTCCAAACTTATCCAATACCATGGCAGTGATAATGTGGAGTCCTACATCTTCACTATCATGAATATGGTGAAGGGTTTGAATGAACTTTTTTTAGTTGATGTAAAGGTCTTTTAAAGCCTTTACAATGAATTCTCTCGCTGTTGACAGGTGGCCGGAATCTTTCATGATGCTAGTATTGGGAATGCCATCCACGTCATCTTGGTGCGCCTCATTTTGCTACATGGAGAGGAGGTACTCTTCATCTGAATGAAGTATTTAAGAAACCTCAATGTGCTTTTATAACATTTGCTTTGGCAATTCCTACACTAAATGTGGAATAAGAAAAGCAGAAATGGATTTGTGAAAACTGAGCTCACTTTCCAGGTTAGTCTGAGATAAGCTGGACAAACTTCTACAAATTTGCATAGTTTTCTAATGTGTAATAACGAGCTCTGATGTCTTGTATATAATGTGTATGCCTTGGCTTACGGCCTTACTACATCCCAACACACCAGATCTCGTCCAAAGCTAAGCAGGACCATGCCATCTTAGTACTTGAGTGGAATACTAGGTGCTGTAAGTTTAGAGTGGATGAAGCTTAGATGTTAGAGCAGGTCATCTACTAATCGAAAGGTTGGTGGTTTGATCCCAGGCTGCTTGAGTCTGCACGCCAAAAGGTCTTTGGGAAAGATACTGAACCCCAGTTGATCTCTGATGTGTGCATTATTGTGTGACTGTTAAACAGAAAGCACTTAGGTCGAAGGAATGTTGTATAAAGCAATTTAACTGTTTGCGAAGAAGAGTGCAGTATAAGAACAAGTCCATTTAATAACCACATTATTTGGAAAATGTGAATGAAAATTAATCAGTTCTGACGTCTCGCCCCTCCTCCTGACAACATCTGAAGCTCTAGGTTACTTCTTTACACCTTATAGTACACACTGGGATCTGCAAGTATTGAAGAAAAATGTTATCAAGTTATTTGCTAACTGTTCTGTAGCTACAGTTTAAAAAAAGAACAAGTATGTGAAATTATTTGTTTGTGCTTGTTGCAGAAAGGGTTGAAAATTGTTCACCATGCAGACACCACCTTGGCTAGTTTCTGTGCTTGGCAGAAAAACCTGAACCCCCAGAGTGACACACACCCGGCTCATCATGATGTGGCTGTGCTGATTACCAGGCAGGTGGCAGATAACCCAGCATACATCGGCACCCTCAAAAGCTCAAATGAAATGTTTATACAGATGACTTGCATGCGTCTCCCCCTATAGGAAAGACATCTGTGCTGGAATGAACCAGCCGTGCGAGACTCTGGGTCTGTCTCATCTGTCTGGGATGTGTCAACCCCACCGCAGCTGCAACATCAACGAGGATTCGGGTCTACCTGTTGCCTTTACAGTAGCTCATGAAATGGGCCACAGGTCAATATGTGTGTGTGAGAGAGTCTGGATTTGTAATGACTGTGAGATACTAGAATATTGTAACAAAGAAAGAGTCTGTAGTTCCTGTGTTCGGTTACTGTCTTCAATGTAGTGTCATAAAATCCCCTACCATTAGCTCACCAGCCTATTAGTGGACTGCTGGTGTGCAAATAATGAGTTTTTATTAACCTGAAAGAAAAGGAAAAGATACCTGAGAGTCCTGTTGTATTGTGGGTGTAGATCATGTAATAGCACTAAAAGTGAAAGGACAGAGGTGTTGGGTTTCTTTTTAACTTTAAAGTTTAACTCAAGTTTAGTTGAGTCCAAAGAATCATTTGTTCCATCAGAGGAGGCTTTAACTATAAAATGAGAGCTGTTCCACGTTCCATTCGTGGTTAATTTTTGGTCTTTTACTATGTTCAACTTTGGTTAAGCACCGTTAATGTCAACAGCTCGACTGATGTCAAACCGCACCATATAATGTAGAAGTTATGTCTATTTGTCTTCTCATTATCTTGTTTGTGCAGTAATTTAAAGTGCTTTTCCACTTTGTACTGTCATGAAACTCTAGAGTAAGAGTTATATGTACACAAACAAAAGTAAGTCAAATATCTGTTGACCTATTTCAAATGTGGAAACAAATGTGTTACAGGACTCAGCACATTCACTCATTGTGATTGCTCCATTATGGCAGTGTGAGCCATACAGACCACTATCCTTGTAAAATACTTCTGTGTAATCACGTTATCATGAATATTAATGCGGATTGTGTCTGAACACAGCTTTGGAATTCATCATGATGGCCAAGGGAACGACTGCGAGCTGGAGGGGAGACATCCGTTTATCATGTCCAGACAGCTGATGTATGACAGCTCGCCTCTCACTTGGTCTTCCTGCTCCAAGGAATACATCACACGTTTTCTTGAGTAAGCCTGAATCTGTACTTTTGTCTAAAGTGGGTTAGTTTTACATCTATTTGTCTTTGTCAAAAATGCATGAGATGTGTGCAGTCTATGGGAATTTCCATGTACCCTTTTCTCTCTCTCTCTCTCTCTCTCTCTCTCTCTCTCTCTCTCTCTCTCTCTCTCTCTCTCTCTCTCTCTCTCTCTCTCTCTCTCTCTCTCTCTCTCTCTCTCTCTCTCTCTCTCTCTCTCTCTCTCTCTTTGACAGCTGCACGGAGATTTAGCAGATATGCTAGTGTGGATTTGTATTGAGGTTGTGAAATTAATCCAAAACACACATTGGGTGTGGTGTGTGTTGGGGGGAAAAACACAGGCTATTAAAACAAACATGCAGTAAACCATAGCTGCAATGGCAAGTTTAAAGTGAAGCAAAGAACTGAAGCAGGAAATTTCTGTCATTCTGTAAATGACAGAAAAGTAAGAAGAGCCTAAAGCAACATTCAGAGGGTGGCAATCCCTGTACAAGTATCTGCAAAGCTGGTTTCACACATTAACTCTGGACAGCTTAGGATGATCAGGACATAGCATTGTTGGGAATTGCTCTATTTATACAACACTACTTAAACACGTATGTAATCCTGGAAGAACTTAGATGATGGTGCTGCTTCAATATAGTCTACACGAGATCAGTGCGATCAGTCACTACAGGGACTTGGTGTTAGGGAGTTAGCGCAGTAAAAATCATGAAATTTCCAGTTTATCTGGGCCAGACATCTAAATCCTTACATGAAGATCCACTGGTAAGAAATTTCACATCTACAGAAGTGCAAACATATATGATCAATCGATTAAAAACATATTTGTTCACAACACTTTAAAAGTCCTTCTTCAAATTTAAAATCCTTCTTCTCACAAGCAAGGTCCTGAATAATCAAGTCCCATCTTATCTTAAAGACCTCATTGCATGATATCACCCTAATAGAGAAATTGGCGTTGAGACTGCTGGCTTACCTTTGGTTCCTAGGATATTTAAGAGTGATGTAGGAGGCAGAGCCTTTAGCTTTCAGGCCCCCTTTCCATTGAACCAGCTCCCAGTTTGGATTCAGGAGATAGATCCCTTCTTTCTTTTAAAATTAAGCTTAAAATGTTTTTTGTCCCAGAACCCTCTTTTAGGTGTACTGTAACAGGCCTAGGCTGCTGGGGCAGTGTTTCTTCTTGACTCAATTGGTTATTATTAGTTATTAATCTCTGCCTCTCTTGCACAATGCGTCTTGTGTCCAATCTCACCCCTCACCCCAAGCCAGTCATGCCGGATGGCTGCTCCTCCCCAAGCCAGGTTCTGACAGAGGTTTCTTCCAGTTAAAAGGGAATTTTTCCTTCCCACAATTCCCAAGTATTTTTTAGGGTTTCTTTGTATTATTGTGGGGTCTTTACTTTACAATATAAAGCGCCTTAGAGCAACTGTTCTTGTGATTTAGCCAGTTACCACAAAGTCGAGGTCAGAGCTCTTATATGTGAACTGGATTATTTTTGCTATTATAATTTTTGCCTTTTTAAGTAGTTTTCCCAGGCTCTAGTCTATTTAAGTGTTAACGTCTAGGTCTCTTTGCTTGAGTTTGAGCATTCAGATTTTCTCCTTTGACTCCCAACCACCATACCCTGTGATAAACAAATATCATATCTTTGTTTATCTGCCTTAGTCGTGGTTGGGGTTTCTGTCTGGATGACCGTCCTTCAAAGAGGGACTTAACCACGCCCCTGGCACGCCTCGGTGTACGCTACACCACACATCACCAGTGCCAGCTCCAGTATGGACCAAATGCTACCTTCTGCACTGAGGTTGATGTGAGTATTGCACAAGCACAGAAAAGTAAATCTCGTAGAAAACACTTTCTTCACTTTCTTATTGTTTTGGGGTTATGTTTCTTTCAGAATGTTTGCCAGATTCTTTGGTGTTCAGTAAATGGTTCCTGCCGCTCTAAACTGGACTCACCTATAGATGGTACTCGCTGTGGACCAGAAAAGGTGAATTGTGATAGTCTAGGTTTTGTTTTTCCTTGTGTAAACTGACGGGTACCAGCAGCATCAAGAAGGTGGTACTGTCACAGAGACATCAGCATTGTCTTATACCAGCTGAAGTGGTATTTAACTTATATCACTATTCTGTATTCTAATCCAGTGGTGTATCTCCGGAGAGTGTGTGATTGTGGGTAAACTCCCAGAGACAGTGAATGGAGGCTGGGGACAGTGGAGTACCTGGTCTTACTGCTCCAGGACCTGTGGTATTGGAGTTCAGTCAGCAGAGAGGGAATGTAACAACCCCAAGTAAGAAATGAGTCTAACACCCATTTGAAATAGTTTTCACACTGTATGGCTATAGAATTGTTTTTTGGTTTGCAGTTCACAGGTTTAATGTCATCTGCCCCCAAAATACTGACATCATGCTGATTTTTTTTTTAACTTGTTCGTTCAAAGTGTGCTGCTCTTTTCCACAGGCCAGAATTTGGGGGCAAGTACTGTACCGGTGAAAGAAAGCGTTACCGGACCTGTAACACAAAGCCCTGTCCAAATAATATACCAACTTTTCGAGAGATGCTGTGCAGTGAGTTTGACACTGTGCCTTACCACAATGAGCTCTACCAGTGGATCCCTGTGGCAAACCCATGTAAGTACTCACAGCCTTAAATATGCAAGAAGCTTTATTTTTCAACATGCCAGTGATCACAAACACTGCCAATGCATTAAAAGCAAACCTGAATAGCAGATCACACAATAGAACACTGTCAGTCATAGGCTGATCTCACAGTACAGTACTGTATATTTTACTAAAATTAAACTTCTTTTTTGTGGGACCACACAAAAAAATTGAGACCCACGGATATAAAGTGGAAGATTCGTAGATGTAATTGTATGTGTCAAACAAAAGGGGGCAGCATTTGTATTTAAAAGTCCACACTGATGCAGCTGCCGACTACATTACAGCTCAGCAGGGGCACAAAACTGTAACTCACTTCCTGTCTGATGTATTTTTGTCTTTCTTTTCTTTTTTTGCGTTCATATCACTTTTATTATTGTCAATCACTATATCTTGAAAATAACAGAACAGAATTATTTTCCCTTTTTAGCTCTTTAAAAATATATAACAAAATACGCTCACGTCTTAAGTGAGAAGCATGACTCATAACTGGCTCAAATAGACATTTTAGCAATTTGTTTCATCTTGCCGTTATTCTCAGTAAATCCCTGCGAGCTTCACTGTCGACCAGTCAGCCAGTATTTTTCTGAGAGGATGTTTGACACCGTGACAGACGGAACACCGTGCTTCATGAACAACAAGTCCAGAAACATCTGCATAAACGGCGTGTGCAAGGTAGTGTGGCTGGGTAAGAGACAAATAGAGACTGGGGAGGGCTGTAGTGAAGCAGGCTGATACACTGCAGAGTTACTAAAATGTTAAAAAGGGATATTTTATGGAAAAAAAACTTGCATTGAATTGTTATGTTTTTGTTTTATTTTAATGTGTTGTGTGTCTTTGGTTTCTAGGAGGTCGGCTGCGACTATGGCATCGACTCAAACGCAGTGGAGGATCGTTGTGGAGTCTGTTTGGGCGACGGCACAAGCTGTGAGACAGTTTATAAGTCATTTGATGAAGAAGGAGCCTTTGGTGAGTGCAACACAAGGAGTATTTTCAACAGCTGGAAACAAATTAAATTATCTCAACGTGAGACATCATGCCATTACAAAATTGTGTTGTAACGCAAAACAGACAACCTATTAATGAGGAAAACTTTGATGTACCCACTAGAAGAGTGTGAAAACACAGAGAATTCAAACATGTCTACAGGCGCAAAGTCATTCGAGGACAGTTCATTACCATTACACCATTGTGTTGTTTCTTTGTTGTCATGACAGCCATCTTGTCCACATGGTGCAGCTGTTTGTCCTGCTGTACTTGGCCCGTGTTTGCATTTGCCTAAAGATTCGCATCTTGTGCTGCTTTTACTGCGCTCGGAAAAGTATAACTCACCTGCCAAATCAACATGCCGCCAAGACAGATTCCTAGCAAAGAGGCTTTAAAACAATAAAAATTCTCTCCTTTCTCTCCTCTCGCTCTCTTTCTGTGTGTGTTTGCCCTGCAATGCATCCTTTCCAGATAACCAGCCCAGATGTGTGAGACTTCAAAAGACTTAAACCAAGGCCAAACCTCCCCCTCCTTTCACAAACACACACCTTCCCACAAACATCATTAAACTCCAGAGACCCACTCACTGCTGTTTTCGTCCTCCCCCATCCCGCCCCCCCATCTACACAATAAAAAACAGAGACAGGGCAGTGCCCCCCACGCTGAATGCACACACGTACAGTCACAGACATATGCACACACACACACACACACACACATATGCCAACCACCCCCACAGACGTATCCCACCCTCTATTAAAGATCAGAGAGAAACTGTCTGGTAGTCTGGATGTGAGTGTGGCAGCAGCCATGGTGGGCCATCCATTACTCTGCTGTGACTCTGACTCCCCTCCTGAATCTCCCAGGGTACGTGGATGTGGGTGTAATACCTGAGGGGGCACGGGACATCCTGATAAAGGAAGTGGTGGAGGCAGGAAACTTCCTGGCTCTGAGAAGCGTGGGGTCAGACAAGTACTTTCTCAACGGCAACTATATCATCCAGTGGAATGGGGAGTATGAGGCTGGCGGGACGACGTTCTTCTACGAGCGCAGTGGGAACATGGAGAATCTCACCGCTCCTGGACCCACCAAGCAGCCAGTCGTGCTTCAGGTAGGTCGTCATATTACAGAGGTGAAACATTTTTGATATGTGTAGAAGCTATTAGAGAAGTAAATAAAGTTCCCTGCACTTTATTGTACCCCATACAATTAAATATCTCTGGGCACTTAAAAGCATAAGACAAGGAGTACAATATCATATTGATGAGATGGTCTCCTTGGAAAGGTACTCATAGTTCATGTGGTTGTTCAGTTGCTGTTTCAGGAGAAGAATCCAGGTATAAAGTACGAGTACACCATTAAGAAGACCAAAGAGACAGAAAATGAGATCCATGAGCCTATTTACAGATGGAGACACGGAGCATGGACAGACTGCAGCACCACCTGCGGCTTAGGTCTGAGTCACATTTCAGTAAAACAATTTTCTTTCTTTATTCTCTCATACCTAGTAGGATAATTTAAGGATTTTTGATAGGATCATGATATTCTTTCTGGATTTTTGTCCTTTCTTAGGTGAGCAACACCAGCCTGTGCGCTGTTTTGAAGTGGATGTGGGCGTAGTGGATGAGTCTCTGTGTGACCCAGACAGCCGTCCAGAAGATAGACACAGGAAGTGCAAGAATATGGATTGTCCTGCAAGGTCTTAATGTTATATATTTTTTGGCCTTTTTTTTTTTGTCACAGTCTGTACTATTATGTCCAAAAGAATTGCTTGAAACTTAAATATTTCCATTTATTTTTATTAACTTTCATTTAAAACCTTATCCTTACAGGTTTGGTTTGCAATTAACCTGCCCTGTTGCACTGTGCTTGATTAAACTAATTAAAAACAGTGAAAATAAAGGAGTTTTATCACAGATAAAAATTCCCTTTGAAATCTCGATAATTTGTTTTAATGGCTAAAATGTGTTTGCATTGAAAGAAGTTTAAATTTATAGTTTTGTTTGCTTTGATCGCATCAAAGAGTTCATCAAAAAAAAGAAAAACAAGTTCCTATAAATCACCAGTTTTATTTAGCCACGTTTACCATTTTAAAAGTTTAGCTTATTTGGTTAAACAACAAAGAACTAAATTCAAAAAATGCACTTCTTTGGTTTTGGCACTGAAATGCAGGTACTGAGAATACTATAAAGCATTTTGAAAGCTACAGCTCTGTTCGCTGTGTGAGAAAGATAACAACATTGTCGCTTGCCTTGCATTCCCCATTTATTTATTTGTTGCCAGTGGTCTCTTTATTCACCTTCTTTTCCTGTCTAACTCCTTGCCCTCAGGTGGTGGGTTGGGGGTTGGCAGCAGTGTACAGCCACCTGTGGCTCAGACGGACTGAGGAAACGAACGGTTCTCTGTGTCCGCACAGTGTTGGGAGAAGAAAGAGTGCTCCACCCTGTGGAATGCAAGCATCTCCTAAAACCAAAGCCTGTGGTGCCGTGCAACAGAGACGTACCCTGTGGACAGGAGTGGCTAGTTGGCAACTGGGAAGAAGTAAGCCTTTTTCTATGAATTTTATTTGCTTTTGACTTGAATCTTAAAGATCACAGACTTTCATAGGATACTGTAAAACCTTTCTTTATTTGTAAGGTAATGTCTTCTTTGTGTTCGTTTCTTCTTTGCAGTGCCCTGTCACATGTGGAGGAGGTGTTCGCTCCCGCCTAGTCACCTGTGCACTGGCACCCACAAAGACCTGTGACCCCTCGACTAAACCTAGGACCAGATCACTGTGTGGCTTGCAAAACTGCCCAAACTCAAGTCTTCGTAGACGATTTGGGCCTGCATCTAAATACCACCGCATAAACATCACTAAACCTCACTCCACTAAGCATCCTGGTTCGCCTTCATGGAATCCCATGACCACCCCGGCCACTGCTGCACCTACAACTGCTATCACTAGAACCAACAAGCAAATTACAACTACCATTTCTACCACCATCTCCCTTTCAACTCCTGAAATAATAAATGCAGATGATCATGACTTTAACAGCATGATGAGGAAAAATGAGGGTGAGAGAAGGAAAGTTTTCCCAGTTAAATCCAAATCTGCTGAAAAGGATGGGAAAGCAGATGAAAAAAAGGTAGACGAGGTAGAGGAAGAAGAGGAGGGTAGCACTCCAAATGTGCTGCTCTTCACCCCAGGATATGATTATGTTGTTGATCCGATGACAGAGGAGGACAGGATTATTGATCTAGATGTTTTCACCACAGCTTCACCACTGAAAAATCCTGTTAAATCAACCACAACAGTATCACACTCACTCATCACACCCACTCTCCAATTAAGTCCACTCACTGTGCACATAACCAGGGCGCCGACCACATCTGCATACTCCACCCCACACACCAGTACTGAAACGTGGGCAAAAACCACTCACTTTTTATCTGACCCCCACACCACCTCACATGTTAATCCCCCCTGGACACACCGGGTCGCGCTGACCACTCCCAAGTACCGCTCAGTCACATCAAAAACTGG
The DNA here is from genome assembly GCF_056152115.1 of Neolamprologus brichardi. NCBI lineage: Eukaryota > Metazoa > Chordata > Actinopteri > Cichliformes > Cichlidae > Neolamprologus > Neolamprologus brichardi. The sequence continues at coordinate 28,047,756 of NC_142115.1, forward strand.
TCATCACGCAAGGAAAGCACCTTCTACAACAGCAAGCAAACAATCCACCATGACAGCATTACCACAGCCCACATTAAAGACGAATAAAATGAAGACACTTGCTGTGACACCCAAAAAAACCACCACTGCCACTCGTGCTAAAAAGCCTACATCCAGGGACAAAAGTAGTCGGTCTAAGAGCCAAAAGCAGCGATCCGGACATCATAAGAGCAGCTCAGGAAGTGACCAAAGCAACTTGATGGCCATAGAGCCTGTCGATGTGGATGTATTCTGGGTTGTAGGAAACTGGAGTGAGGTACTTTATCAGGATGCTATCCTACTCTCTAACTACAGGCTTGACATTAATGGTAACGTCTGAAATGTATTTAATCAGAAATTTCTCCTCCTCAGTGTTCAACAACATGCGGGATCGGAGCAGTGTGGAGGACAGTCAAGTGCAGCTCCCAGAATGACGAGGACTGTGCCAACGTGAAGAGACCTGAGCCTGCTCGTACCTGTCACCTGCAGCCCTGCGCCACCTGGCAAAGTGGCAGCTGGAGCAAGGTGAGTAACGTTAGATTTCCTCCAGTCACTGAATCTGATAATTGCGCTTCTTACTTATTAAATATGCTTAATACTTAATTGTACTTACACTCATTGTCTATTACTTTTCCAAATGAAGTTGGTTCATTCAGACCCGATTTTTTTTTTCTTGCCATTTGTTTATGAGTCGGTTATTGTTTATAACTTTTTCCAAAGTGTCCGGATGATTGCGCGGTGGTGGGAAGGAGGTACCGTGATGTCCAATGTGTTGATTCCCAGACTAAACGTCCTCTCAGACCCTTCCACTGTCAAGCAGTGTCCAGCAGACCCCTTAGCACCTTGATTTGCCCCCACAAGCACTGTATGACCTGGAGTGCATCACCATGGGGACCGGTAGGAAAAGCATCCACTCACATCTCTATATATGAGACATTTGTAATCATGTTTATAAAAAAAAATTATAATAATAATTTTTTTGTCTTTTTCATCTCCAGTTGTGACTATAGTTTGGACTTTTCCTGCCTTGGCTTTTTAGATTTTTTCCCCCTTAAATATAACAATGCTTTGGAGCCTTGTGAGCCTGATTCTTTAATCTTGAAAATTATCACCACTGTTTCTAAAGCTGCCCATTTTTATTTATTTATTTATGTATTTTCAGATTTTGATACCATTTCTACTGTTTTCATCACAAGCCACAATTATTTCTGTTCTACTGGAAGATGTGGCCTGAACTGTATGACACTGAGGATATTTTTTGCCACATGGTGTCTCTTGTGTTACCGTTACAGATACAGTTAGAAGAGACTTTATTACAATCTTAGAAAAAGAAAATTCACCCTTTTGAGTGCTTTTGTCTTTCTCAGTGTTCTGCCAGCTGTGATGAAGGTGTCAGAGAGCGCCTGGTGTATTGCCCTGAGCCTCATCGCTGTAGCAACACACTCAGGCCAAACAGTACTGAGCCGTGCACTTTAAAACCCTGTACTTGGTGGAAGACTGGGGACTGGGAAAAGGTCAGCTATACTTTGCACATTTAATGAATCTTTAGATGTTTCTGTGCAATATAAATTTACATTAATTAGGTTTAAAACAGAAGTAAACTAAACTATAATTTTATATATTTTTTGGTGTGAATTTGCAGTGCTCTGTGAGTTGTGGTGGAGGCCAGCAACAGCGTGCTGTCAACTGTGTAAGCAAAAAGGATTTGTCTGTAATGCCAAGCAGCCTCTGTGAGAAGATTTCCAAACCAGAAACACTCAGGAAGTGCAATATGCAGGAATGCAAGACAAACAAAGGTTTGTATGCCAAAGTAAATTATTTGGATGAAGATTAGCAAAGCAGATTACCTGTTAAAACATGAATGCAGTTTCCATTACGTTTTGTTTCTTGAGTGAGTGAGGGAGGTGTTTTGGTCAAAATCACTAAAATTTGATATTTGTATGGCTTTAAAGTGTTTGCTCTAAGGTTGTGTTCCTTGTTATGCAGGTCCACTTTGCAAGAAAGACACCATTTCCTCTCGCTTCTGTGACAAGCTGAAGCGATTGGGTCGCTGCTCTCTCAGGTCGGTCCAGAAACAGTGTTGTATCACCTGTGGGACATAGGATGTATACGGTCCTGGCTAACTACAACACTTACTGTATCCTTCTGAAATACTGGTATAAAGCCATGTCATCCACAATCTAGGAGACCAAAGTATTAATGACCACATCAACAAGCTCCTCTTAATCAACACAAACAAACAAGGATTTCTTTTTTCCCACCAATTTGGGGTTTTGTATTTTATTTAATTAAATTTTTTCTTGAAATATCAGAAAGGAAACAAACCAAAGCACTAATGACATTTGGACTGTTACAAATATTGGAGATGTTCAGTGTTAGAAGAAATGCTTGAGTTATACAATTTTAAATATTTTCTTGGTAAATTTAAATGATATTTGAGAAGCACAATTCAAAAGTTATAAAATCTCACCACCTAGTGTCATAAATTAGGTTATAAATTAAGACAAACTATGGACATTTCTTCTTTCTTAGTCCTTCGGAAAATATCTTTTTGTACTAAAGGTGCTTTTATAGGCGATGTGCTGATGATTAACAGCACATGTTACTATTCTTTTATGTCTTTTTGAGATGAATGGTAAATACAGAATGTAAATAAAGATGTTCTAATACTGATAATCTCAGGCCATTTTCACACATGAACTCGGGTGCAGTCATTGTCTGAAGTTATCCTTCCTTTATTGAGCGTTATGGAGACGAGACAATGACCTGCAGTACTCATACATGGGCTTAATTGGTAATCGTATGGACTTTGTGCTGTGGAGCTGGTGGAGCAAAGACACTTTAATGTCTTTTAATTGGAATTTGCTGTCACACAACTCCCATGGGTAATGCCTAGAAAAGTTCAGGGCTGCAGTTCAGTTCATGCGTGAAAACGGTTTAAGTCGATTTATACTTTTTATGAATGAATTTCTTTTTTTCTTTAAACAAAATGCTTGAACATGTGTTTATGTTCTGAGCTGGCACTGGATGTTTACATTATCATTGGTATATGTTCCTGCTTTTAGTCATTGTTGTTACGATTTTAAAGGATAATTAAATCAGCTGCAGAATCTGCACAATCCTGCAGTTAAACCTGTGGTGCTTCTCCTCTGGTGTGAGATTTACCAATGAGAAAGAGGTGTTGCAGGTCATCCCTCTCAGGTCACTCTAAAGTTGGCCACTGTGTTTAATGTGATGTTGTACAGGCATTATCATTGTCACGCCCTGGGTATGTCACCCTGACTGATTTGTCCTTCTCATGGCTCCATCAATAAATGTGACGATAAAAGACAATTGTGCTGAACATCCATTTGTAAATTTACACCTGCACTGTTGCTTCAATACCACAAGTATAAATAACAATATTAAAACCCAATCCAGCCTTCAATAACCTTCTTTCCATAAGCGACTTCTACTTTGGGACCTTTTGTGTCGACAAGGTCATTCTCACCTGAAAGTGCCGCATGCTTATGAATGTGTAACACATGAATCAGCAGCACCAAGCTCTGTTTCAGGGATTGGGTTCAGCTGGCCCAGATTTATCAGGCTCCTCTGTGCCAGATAACTTGACACGAATGGACTTTGCCCTGCTACACGCACCCTGCGGCTGTCATTCAAGCCAGAGACCAAAAGTTAGTCAGCAGTAATGGAAGGAGTAACACAATACAGGGTCAGTGTGGAGCCTCGTGTCCTAAAACCCACCAGTGAGTGTGTGTGCGATTTCTCTGCATGTTTTCATTACAAAGCAAACGCCCATCAGTCGTATTATCCAACCACATGTGTTGCTTAATAAGCAGTTGACCTCAAAGTTGGGGAATAACTAAAAATATCTGGTTTGATTTCAGTTTCTTGGTGATTGTGACTTCCTTAGTATGAGATTCTATAAACAATGATTAATCAATGTCATCTTGGATTTTTCATCCAACAATACAGTGTTTTTACTCATCAAATTATTGCTTAAGTGACTGGCACAGCTCATTTTTAGCTGTTTTGAAAGCAACATAAGTGTCTGATTACTGCTTTTTCTTATAAAAGGGAAAAATGGTAATAAAATTACTCTCAACAGCTTGTGTTCTAAAGCCAAACAGTTGTGGTTTGGGATTCAAAAGTCAAATGTTTATTTCATTACTGTCTGATTTTCCAGACCTTCTCTGCACAATGCCAACAGTAGCGAACAGATTTTGCATCCAAATCTTTAGGGCATATTACAGATGATGGTTAGAGCATGCATGGCAGGTATGAATTTTATTGATAAATAATATCACCGTGATGTCACCCACTGGTTTGTAGACTTACTGTTAGAATTTTGCCACTGATGATGCTGTTTTGTTTTTGTTTAGTTTTTTTTGTTGTTGTTGTTGTGGAAGCCAGGTGTGCCCAAGGGCGCAATGCAGAGTTGCACATACCTCCTCATTAGGACTTAAAAGTAAAATACTAGAATTTTACTCATCCGAACCACACCACAATATCTGTAGCTCACAGTAGGTCACATTATTTGCCAGAAAAATTATTAAAAAGGTAAAAGACTAACACCATAAAGCCTAAAAGTCCACTCCAATTAGTGTCTAGGACTGTGAGCCCTAGACAGCTTTCAGGTATACTGGACTGCGTTATCAGAATACCAGTGGATGTATTAAACAACTAAATCACCTACTCCACAGTTCCAGAAAGGCCAAAACAAGTTTCATGTCAGGCTGTAAACATGGTTTTTAGTGCTGTTAAGTTGGGGATTTTAACATGGAAGTAAATTCGATTTTCGTATTTTTGGCTAAAGCCTCAAGTGGTCACTCCAGGAACTGCATTTCGGCTTCATTTTTTTTTTTTTTTTTTTTTTTTTTTTTTTACCCGCTGAGTTTATCTACACGGAAGAGAATTAGGGCCACTGGAAAACAAAATCTGAGATTAAAGTCAGAATTCTGAGAAAAAAGTCAGAATTCTGACTTTTTTCTCAGAATTCAGGAAAAGAAGAAAAAAAAAAAGACGTGCCCACTTTTTTTCCCCCAGTGGCCCTAATCCTCTTCCGTATATCTATGACACATTTAGATAGATTTGCAATCATTGCTGTAGCATATTGTTCTCTTTTTCAGAGTTATATGCATCATTGTATTGCACTATTACTGGGATGGGCGATATGGTTACAATTTTCTTGTCAAAATACTGAATAAATCACGATGATGTTTTTTGAAAAACCAGAAGTGCAATCCTTATCCTAACAGGAATGTCTTTTTTTCCTAATCCTGCAAATGCATAACAATACAACTTATCTAAACATTTAAAATCCACAATTAATATACAGTATAATTTATTATTATTCATAAAGCTGACTTGGAATTTTGCGCACAGAATCGTCACTCTAAAAGAAGAGCCGCTAAGGTTTACAGGTTATATATAAGGTTATATGTTTATATAACAGTATGGTAATATTGTTTGCCATTATATTCCTCGGTGTGGTGAAAAGTATAGTTAATAAAATGCACTGTCACCCCATATTACCCTGCAAAAGTCACAAGACATCTCTGTGTGGATCAGTTCATCCAGTGACTGACCTGTAAATAAATTCCTCTGCCCTGCTGAAACTGACACTCAGCACAGGAGGATGATGTAAGTCCTGTTCATGACCGGGGAGATAACACGACAAATATCTATGGATCACTGCAAAGCAGGAAACAGCAACCTCATCTTGTGGGTTACCAGACACCCCCTTCAACACAACAGCCAGGAACACATGAAATATTTACATTTGATGACCAAGGGGAAAACAAGGCCTCCCGTATGAGCCCGGCAAATGTTAGCAAGTTATCTGCTTGGAACGTGAAGTAACACATTTTCCTGTGATCTATCAAAAGCTATCATTAAAAGAGAATGTTTCTCTAATCTAGTTGCTTAGCCCTCAAATCCCAGAGTAAACCCAAGCACAGGCTTGAGGAAGAAGGCAGTTCTACGTAATCCCTACACCAATTGGCTGTTTTTGAAGGAAGAAGTTCAGTCTGGTGACTTTCATCTGGACCCCATCAGGTTGCATGTCCCCAGGCAGTTAGACTGGTATCTCTGTACGAGGCGTGTTCCTTTATTAAAGCCTTGGCCTCCTCTGACCCAGCACACACAGTGCAGGCCCCAGGGAATACAGACACGCGCGTACACACACAGTTCCCACAGGCCAGTGTAGCGGTTTGCGAGTTTAATTCCTTCATGGACCACATATGGACTTGAGCTTAAGTAACTGAGAGTGTGGTGATTTTCTTTGTAAAACATCTGCTTAATGATGGTGTACCAAAGAGGAGGGGTCATTATTCCCACAGTGAGGCCAAGCATAATCAGGGACATATGATATGAATAAAGTGCATTTCCACAGTGGAACTTGTTAATGTGATACAGAAAAATGGATCGGGCCATACTCTGCGCACAATCCACCTGCCATAAAGGTCAAAATTATAGCAAAATGGGCCAGAATTGACTTCAACAACTCAGCACTGGGGTGGAATTGCTCCACTTGGCATGCAACAAAAAATAAGAACTCTAATTTATATTGATATACCAACAATATAACTCCTATGTTCAAATAAGTGCTACATTTTTTGACAGGGCTGTCAAAAAATACGATTCAGATTCAGCTGCCAAAGACTCCAAACCGGCCCACAGGAAAATGTAAAGACGTTGGACTTCTCATTGCATTGTCAGTTTTTCTTTCATGGTTTTTCCTCCTGATAAAGACATACCCTGTGGTCATTCATACTAGATTATAGTAAGTAATAGATACATATTTAAATGACGGAAACATTCCTGTTTTTTTTCCACTATCGGTCGTAGAAATTTCTAATTTTTTATAGAGGGTCACTAGTAAAGAAAAAAAGTGAATTTTCTGTAAATTAATAAGTTTTGTTATGTCAGGACATTATAGGAAATTAGTTTCCTTAACTTTTTCTTTAATTTAACATGTCTGTTTCTTACAATTTAAAATTCAGGCTGACATCTCTTCCATTTACGACAGCAGCATTTCTTTATCATGTAGAAAAAGAGAAATGAACTGTTGATAATAAAGGGCTAATTTATTCTTTTATTAAACTGCATTACACTGACAGACTGACTGGTTTGGCACACCTAAGGTCAAAGTGAGCTGTTTGTGGCCTGTGGTCCAAAATGAGTTTGACATTGCTGTTTAAAGATAATTACAATATTTAATTAGAAATAAAATCAGAGTAGAAAATTGGCAAAGAACAACTTTGCTAGACTTATTATGTGTAAAGTGGCCAGACTTTAGGCACGTTGTGCTAAGTGGAAAAAAAGTATTCCATTTTTTTTTTACTTTCTAGAAGACAAAATTCTATTTAAGTAGTTTAATAGTGTGCAAGTTGTAAAAAATCATATAAATATAAAATCTATTCAGTATTTATATTATCTCAAATAAACATACTCAGGATGGAGAATTGTACTTTTCAGAATCATAAACATATTATAGCATAATTATTGATTAACTGATGTGTATCAATTGCATCCCTGTGCTGCTTCTCCTGGAGGTTTCTTCCTGTTAAAAGGGAGTTTTTCTTTCCCAATGTTGCATGCAAAAAATGTAAACACAGAATGCTAATTTAAATAAAAATGCATTAACCTTTTAAAGTAAAAGGGAAACATTTTGAAATATCAAATAGTGTTTCACCTAGAACACTGCCAAAAGTAAGTCTACTTGTGATACACAAATATTCTGTTTTGAAGCCCATGTTGCTCCAGTGTACTAATATTGCAGCTACAAGTAATACTGTTTCTGTGCTTTCTTTCTGGTACAAATGTTGGTCACTGAATAATCAGCAAGTGTGATTATTGTGTCATCTTGTCCGTTGTATGGCCCGATTTTTAAATGTGAAATCTAAAACAAATCAGAGTTAAGAGCCACCTGATGTGCTTTGTCAGTGCAGAAACAAAAGAGCCGTATCATGTGAAAATGTTACAATTACATGGTAAAAACAATAAAATGAATCTCTTCCATGTGTGTCACCTTGATTCATTTTGCTTTTTGGCAATTGGAGCTGTGTGAAATCAAATCTCCTCTAATGCGTTTAAATTTCCGGTATTTGCTTTTATAGTAATTATGTTTTTACTTTTGAGAATAGTGTAAAAACAGAGCTAGAGCTACAGCCTGTAGGGAAGGATCAGAAGAACATTTGTCTGTTCTATTATTTTTTGTCTTGAACTTTGAAATGCAATTCGGGGAGATAGATCTATAAAGATAAAACTAAATGCTAAAGCTGTAGATCGAGGAGAGGAGATGAGTCTGTCTCCAGGCCCTGCAAATCTCACTTATATTGCATTTAGCTGGAAAAGAAAAAGACAGTTATGGTTGTGTTTACAAAGAATTTGCTCCTTGGCCTCTAAAGAAATCCTCCAAATCTTATGAGTCTGTCAACATCATTTGAAGCCTACATCCCTCTGAGGCATCCACAGATGACAATCATGTTAGACCTGTAGGTATTTCTGCAGCGTTTTAGACTGTTACATCTCTAAAGATTTAACAGCATCTGAAAATGTAATGCACACTTTCAATGTGAATTTTGGGGGGGATTATTAAATGCATAAAGTGTAAAACTGGTCTTAGCTGTAAGTGAAATAATCTACAAGCTCGTATATTACCCCTTGGTAGCATTTAAATTTAGTATGTCATTGTCTAATTAGCAGGACATACAGTATTTATTCAAATATTCTGCATCATTTAAGTGCTTCTAAGTTGTTTGAGCCAATCAGTGGAACATTTTCATTCATCATTAAATTTAATACATTGTAGATATATGCAAATGTACATGGAATTAATTGTGCACATGTCCTTGATCCCCTATGTCCACTACGTGGATTCAGGTTATCACAGAAGGAACGGACGCCACAAAGGAACTGCTGATAACACTGTTTTGTTTGCAACCTCAGATAAAACCAAGACCAGAATTGAAGCCAAACTGCTTCTCTGGCCATGGACCGTTGACAGACATTAAAGCAGGCCCTAAAATTGAGGACTTAAGGGAAAGAAAGCTGGGACCAGGAAATATGCTGACATTAAAAAGAAGAGGATCTGGGAAAATAGATAAGAGTCCCAGCAGCAAGTTTTGTTTATCATGTTGGATTGTTAAAATGCTACTTTATGGTCCTTGATAATGGTTAACCTCATAATAATCTGCAAAAGCTCAGCTAGTTTTGATTTTATGTCCAAAACACACATAACAGACAATCAAATAAAACTTGTAACACTTGATATATTGTGATCTGGAGTTTCAGCATCGATGTGCTTCGTGAGACGACTGACCGTCCCTAATATTTTGCACATTCACTGCACATATTCTACATTGTTGCCTAGTACACTATGACATTGTCCAGTCTGTGCCTGTCTTGCCTTTAGGAGCAAATAATGCTTCGTAAGACAGTCTTGTTGGCTGATGTCCACTAAGACACCTGAGTCACAGAGGAATAGAGGTCTGGTGAGTGAAACTGGAGAACTGGAGAACTTCATTGCATTACAGCACTGCAGGGGAGATAACACTCTACGATAAAGTGCCTTGAAGGAAGAAGAGAGGCATTAGAAAGATGGTAGTGATAAGGCAGCATCCAGACTTGTAACTTAATATGATTTTAATCTGTAGAGGAGGAAGGACACTTGTCAGGATTATCACCTTAATGAGGAGCAAGTGAATTCATTTTCAGTTTGTAATACTTATCTGCTTCACACTCAATTATACAGCCCTTAGTAGGCCCCCTTTTTACATCCAATACACACAAAAAACTCCTGACAGATCTTCCATTAACCAATAAACCAATCACCAGTGTAATCTGTAGCTGTAGGGAAAGATCCAACGCCACCAGGCAGCTTCTTCTTCCTGGTCGGTAGCATCTACGAAGATAAACCCCCTTTATCACCTCTCACCCACTCTCATAAGTTAGACTTGCTTGTACATAAGCACCACACCGACACACATGCAGACCAGTACTTGTTCCCATATGTGAGGAGGGGCGTGGGGGGGTTGAGTAAAGGAAGGAGGGATCAAATAACTAAGAGTCACACACAGCTACACACGACATAAAGTCATTTTCAGTGATCAATCTTCAGTGAGGAATTCTCAAATAAAGTAGAAGAGGTGAAAAACTCTGACTCAATCCAGCCAAAAAAAAGACCTCCCCAGACCTTTACCTCGATGCTGTGTGAAGGTGGAGTCATGGGGTGGAGAGAGAGAGAGAGAGAGAGAGAGAGAGAGAGAGAGAGAGAGAGAGAGAGAGAGAGAGAGAGAGAGAGAGAGAGAGAGAGAGAGAGAGCTAAATGAGGAGAGAGCGAGAGGAGCTGGGCACCCAAAGAGGACAGATATTCGCCTGGACTGGCCAACCTTCCTATTTAAGTCTTGAATCCTGTTTTTCGTCCTCAGAGTAAAATCTGGAAATGTTTTCCTGCACATGTGGAGTTTAGCAGCTTGGAACAGGTAAATGGTGTGGTGGCACCATTTTATTTTATTTTTTAATTTCAGTGGAACTAAAGACTTTTACCAGATTTTAGATACCTTTCTACATGGATACTATTACATTTTCTCAACTGGATATTTGTTTTTATAAGTTTTTTCTTATCTTTTTTTTCTTGTTAAGTTGAAAAGCAGTCTGGGACTAAAAGGCTTACACTGGAGCCCCTTTGAGCAAGAGTTAAAAGTTCACAAACAATTTAAGAAGAATTAGTCAAATAGTCTGCCTGCTTTTTTCACTTCCTTTTCTTTTTTTATTTAATCTTTGTTCATTTAGACTGAGATGTTTTCCAAAACAGACTTGGAATTTTTGATAACCAGCCTACAACCTTGCAGCAGTGGAGAAGAGAACGGAGTGGAGTACCAGCTTGGAAAATAGAGACTTACTGAAATTACATAATCAAAAATCACCCAGAAGGATATCTTGACATTTTTATACCTGCGCTGAATAGTTTGGACACTGTGCAGGGACACCTTCACTCTGGTCTGTGGAGGGCTTCCCTCCCTGCCTTCTCAGGCAATCTTCACCCCCAGCAGCATGTCCCAAGCTCCGAGGCTGCCTCTAGTCCTCCTCACAGCACACTACCATGATCAGATGGACTGCTGGAGGGAGTAAGGCTGCCTCTGCCTCGTCCTGCTCCAGGGCTGGGTTAGGGGCTCGTTCAGGCTCTGGGGCCACCTTCAGACTACGGTCGTCAGCACTGCTTATCACCCCGGCTTTTCCTGTACTAGTCACCCTGTTGTTTTTTTTATTATCCCTGCATGAGGCTGCCTGCCATCAGTTCCACCGTGACACAGATAGGGTCTCCAGCCCACGGACTCTCAGAGCTCCAGTGAACATTTCTGAAGCTGAGCTGATCTCTAGAGCCAGAGCCAATGGGGGCCCTGTGGGTCGGACTGGGGGAGCACAGGGGAGGCATGTGCGCAGTTACAATCATCTACTAGGGGACATACGAAGGAGAAAGCTGTTCTCTTTCCAGAGGTTTTTCCTGAGGATCGATAAGAATGGAAAAGTCAATGGAACCAAAATCAAGGACGACCCCTTCAGTAAGTAACCCTTTCAATTAACAAAAGTAGGTAAAGAAGAGTGAATCAGAGCCAAGAAGTGATCTGTGTGACCCTATCCAAGGCTCATTTAGCCTGAAATATTTGATTTAATTTTACCTTTTAAATTGTGAGTGTGATATCAAAGCTTTTAAGCTCTATAGCCCAAACCTTTGCCTTTGTTTTGTGACAATGTGACAAAAGCACCTGATGAAGTCTTTAAGTGGGACATTTCTAGTAACAAGAAACCATATTAAATGAGATCCTGACAGTTTATTTAAAAAATACATTTACATCTTTCTGTCTATCTGTATCTATATCCTATGTAACACCAAAGTAAATATGTAGATTGTACCTATAGAAATATAACTTGTGCTGCTAACTGTAAATGGTGAGTTTAAAGGAAAAACGCAATCCTTTCATGTTACGCGAATAAACCGGTTGGCAGTTCATTCACTGGTAGTTTGGAGGAAGCAATCCTAATTTGAGTTGTCTTTTTTGTTTTAAACCAGACATCCCACTGATATCTCTCCTGTCTAAACACTCAGCACAATGATGGTAGCTCTCAGATGGTCTAAAAAGGAGCAGGAGCAGATAACCCAGCCATTATCAGGCAGTCTTCACAGCCCAGGGTAAACAGCACTGATAACATCCATAGAAAGAACA